>NC_143256.1:53597837-54222837 GCF_984573655.1 Nuphar pumila
GGGACCAGTTATGGTCTGTGTGATCTTATATTTTACAAGGTTGATAGTCAATATCTCAAGCGGGTTTTGCTTGGGGACTGGATGTAGGTCGGGTTAGACCGAACCAGGATAAAATCTTGTGTTCTTTGTGTGTTTGCTTTGAGATTTGCAAAATCATTAAATATTCCGCAGACAATTTTTTAAAAGCACTCTCTAGTGCTCGTTGCCTAGATCCTAGTGCACTTTCAAACGCTATGTTCATTTCCATATCCTTACCTATAGCTGTACCTCAGCTCATTCACCAATAATTGTGTCTATACCCGTGTTGCACAGGAACTCCCTGCTACAACCTCCACAATTCTACCATGCCTACAGCCACCCCATCAACATTATATCACAACCTTCAACGTCCAGCTCCATCTGTTGTAACCTCCCAGTTCTTCTTAATCCATTTCCAGCCATCACCCACTTGCAGCAACCCTTGCTGCACTACATCACCATCACGTCCTATCATTGTAAAGGCAATTGCAGTTTCACCACTGCTGCACTTATCTCCCGCCATCACCCATTTAGCTCTCTGCAGCCACAACCTTCCCTGCATCATCAGTATGCCGTATGCCATGCCCTTGCAACACCTCCATTCACACCATCAGTCCTTGCTTTTTTTTTCATCACCTACACCACACATCCACCATGTATAACATAAGCATCTTTTCATTAATAGTGATCATGTATATATCACTTTCAAGCATGATTTTCTCCTACATTTCTATATTTTGTGAATGTCATAACTTGTTAACCCTGTTTTGCAGGCTCATAGATTTTTCTCTTTCAAAGTTAGATGTTTTCTTTTTCTTTTATTCCTTCATTAGCTTTCATTCGCATCTATCTACACTAAAGTACATGTTATATATATATATATATATATATATATATATATATATATATATATATATATATATATATATATATACGCATGTATACATATAGATACACATATATACGAATGTATACATATATATGTATATATCCATGTATATGTAAGTACTTGTATAAGCTCTCATGTATATATATATATACGTATATATATAGGTATGTATGTCATTTTCCATCTTTTTCATCATATATATCTTGATATGTGAGCATTTCACCATTGATCTCCATGTGATATGTGCAATCTCTCTCTTCTTTTCATATTAATCAAGTGTTTTGCAGGGAATATGTGAAAGATATCATCATTGGGAGTTGTAAATTCAATTTTGGTATATTGTAATAGTTAGATCTTAATGAAAATTTACATTTTCTGTTTTAGATAGAATGAATGAGCATTGTAAGTATCATGAATTGCTTATTTTCATACTTTTTGCCTTTATTTCTCAAAATCTCACAATGGAGAAACACGAATGATACGTGCACCATTTCATAAGAGGTAATTAATCCTAAGTTGATGATTTACATCAATGGCCATAGTCAGGATGTAAACAAAACTTAGTATTTTTATCTTTTATAAAATAACATCCACACTGGATCCTTTTCAAGATTCATCATATTTTCTTTAAATATTTTCCTCTTTTATCTGGGTTTAATTTAAAATTAATTCAATATATATACCAATGGTCATAGTCAGGGTATATTGAGATTTACTTTCATTTTAAACTCTATAAAAGCACAAAAATATGTTTTATTCTTCACCTGAATTTAAATATAGATCATTATATAATACATTCAATGACCATAGTCAAGGATGTATTATATTTTCAACCTTATTTCAATTCATGTAAAGAATGAAACATGATTTTCAAAATACAATTTCAAAATTCTTTAAATTCATTCATCACTTAGGATAGAATTGCATCATATTTTCAAAATTCTTTTTCATAAATCCAAGTGATTTCCTTCAGATATATTCTTCACTTCTCAAATCAATTTTTCAACTCTTGTAAATTCAAATATCATTTTCAGATTCTAAATTCGAAGTCCAATTTGACTTTGAAATTCATTTGTATATCTGAAATTCAAATTCTAATTCAAATCAAAGTTCAAAGTTCACTTTAACTTTGAAATTCTGATTCACAAATCAAACTTTAAATCCAAAGTCCAATTTGACATTGAAATTTATTTGTATATTCAAAATTCAATTTTCAAATCAAAATTCCAAAATACATTGTCAAGATTCAAATTCAATATCTCAAAATTCCATTTTCAAAGTTCAATCTAACTTTGAAACTTCTGATTCATCTTCTCATTTCAAGTTCAAAATCAAGTTTATTTTCTTATCCTCAAAATCCTCTTGAGATTGGTTCTGAATCTTAAGATTCAAGTCTTTTTCTAAGTTTTAAATTCAATTTGGGTTTTCAAAAACTCAGATCCATCTTCAAAGCACCATTTGGACTTTCAAAGTCCAAAATCCAAAGTTAGAATTCAATCTCAATCCATTTTTTAGGATCCAGAATCCAATGCCACTTTGGATCTCAGACTTCAGATCCAAATCCATTTTAGGATCCAGAATCCAATTCTACTTTGGATCTTAGACTTCAGATCCAAATCCATTTTAGGATCCAGATTCCAATTCTACTTTGGATCTCAGACTTCAGATCCAAATTTCATTTTAGGATCCAGAATCCAATTCTACTTTGGATCTCAGACTTCAGATCCAATTCCATTTTTAGGATCCAGAATCCAATTCTACTTTGGACCTCAAATTTCAGATCTAAATCCATCTTAAGATCTAGACTTCGGATTTGAATTCTAGATTTTAAATCAAATTCTATTTTCAATTCCGAATTTCAAATCCAATTCCATTTCATTTCATTTCCAAATTTCAAATCTAATCTCATTTTCAGATCTCATCCGAACCTTCTAAATCCATTTCTATGTCATTTGAATCTCTCAAATCCATCATAATTGCAAATTTTAAATTCAATTCCATTTCAAATTTTATCTCTTCTCCTAAATCTAAGTTCAAAGTCCATCTTCTGACTTTGAAATTTCTTTCCTTTTCCTTTTTCATTCATCTTCAAAACATTTTTTTTCTCCTAAGCTCTGATTATTCCAAAAACTTAGAACTTTAAATCTTAAGTCCTAAGTTAGAAACCATCTCCTCACTCCATTATCAAGTTCATCTCAAAACACTTGGAAATTTTTAAAACATCTTTCAAAAGAGCATACATCCTTGCATTTGCACAAGCATGATTCTTTGTGCATTTAGACTTAGGATAAATTCTTAGATAATATTTAGGCAAAGCAAAAGGCATAGATTCGATCCTTGGTTCGATTACCCCTGGTAAATGTGCCAGGAACGGTTGAACCTCGTACCGACGAGCGAATCCTGTCTCTCCATTTTCCTGTAATATATTTCAAAACGAAGGCGAGTAATTTTCTAAATATTTTCAAATCAAGGTCAAGTGAGACCCCACGAAAGAATTCCTCTCTCTTCTTTTTCTCTTCTTTTCTCTTCTCTCTTCTTTCTCTTTCTTTTATTTTACTCCCTTCAAGAAGGAGGAAAATAGAGGTTGGAGAAGGAAAAGCGAAGAGAGAGAAACCACAAGAGAGGAAAATTTTTTGCGATGATCACAAATTTTGCGACCGTGATGGGACCCGTCTTCGTCCGGTTGAATCTATGCCTTTGCTTTGCTTTAAATGTTATCTAAGTCTTTATTCTTTAAATGTCAGCATCATTTTCATGCAAACTTTAGGAGCCTAGACTTTGTCCTAAAGCTGACATTATTTGCATATAGGATCTAAGTATGGTTTGGTAGGACCATATTGAGGAGATTATTCCATGTTCACATTAAATCTAGGGCTTAAATACAACTCTCCTCAATTTTAGGGATTGAATGTAAAACAATGTATGCAAGTGTGTGCTTCTTTTCATTTAAATCTATCTCTTTAAGACTTGCATTAAAGCTTTTCTGGTTTTATCTGCATGTTGAGCATATTTTGAAAACATCCCTACCTATATTTGTCTCGGTCTTCGCATTGTTGGGCTGTCTCACTCAACCATAGTTTGGGAGAGAGCCTCACAACTGGACCACTTATTTGGGCTTGCGCCCCCCTACCACGTACCTAAGGGCCATAGTTTGAGGTATATCAATAGGTGCTCAAGGATATTGGGAAGCCATTACCTTAGAACCGGAGAGATATTTTTTATGCCATGTACTTCGAGCATGCCTTGATTGGAATCAAATGATATAAATCTTAGAGTTAGGATTAAGGTCCTATCACCATTTCAAATATTGCATTTAGAGTCGGCCTTAGGGAGTGCTGTTTGTGCGTTGTGAACACCCCAAATTTTTCAAAATGTTGTAAATATCCCCTTTCTGCCCTTTGCCCCCATTTTCTGGGTAATTGAGTCAGTTTTAAATCTAAATTCCCTTTTGTTTCTCAAAATTTGGTTGAAATTAAATTCATTTTCCATATCTGACTCAATTTCGGATCCGGATCCATTATCAAAATCCAAATCTGAGCTTCATTATCCAATTTTAAATTAAATTCTCAAAATTACCAAAATAATCTATTGAAAAGCTCAGACACTTCGTCCGGTATCCGTTTGGATCCATCGAGTTGTATTTCTCGATTCGAGGTTTAAAACTCAAATATTTCCTCAAAACTTGGGTCAAAACCCATTTTCTGAAGAAATTTCCTCAAAAATAGCCTTGAAAACCTTCTCTTGTAAAAATTTCTCAAAAATACAAAAAAAAATAGTTGAAATCCTTGTTTTTCCGTAAATTTTAAGATTTTATTCCAAAAATATCAAAAAGATATATAAAATTAAGAAAAGAACAAAAAAATATATAAAAAAAAAGAAACAAAATCGGATCTTGAAAGAGGAAGAAGAAGAAAAGAAGAAGGGCAGTTTTTGCAAAAGCCTTTGAAAAAGAGCTGGCCTTTGAAATTTTAAGAAAATGAGAGGATTGTTGGCGAAAAAAAAAAATCGCATTAGGGTTACGAAGGCTCTCTCCATCGCCTTTTGGGTTTTCTCTCCGCCAAACCCTCCAGAAGCTTCACCTTCCCCCCCCTCATTCTTGCCTCTCTCTCTCTCCATGGCCAGAACTCCTCCCATGTGCGATCTGGTTGCCCCATCGCCCTCCATCTCCGAATCTTCCTTCTCCACCCTTGATTCCCAACAGAATCTCCTTCTCAAATTATCCTTCATCGTCCTCCATCCCATGGCCATCGATCGCCCTCGCCTCGTCCTCACCCGTCAATCTCCAACAAGAACCCCCTTTCTTCCGGACTTTTCCTGCTCCCTCTATAAAAGAGGCGCAATGAGAGGGGAGAAGGGATCGAGAGTTAACCCATTGGCAACCACCATCCACACTCACGCAGCACCCTTTGCCTCTCACGTCTATCGTTTCAGATCGACCTTCCATCATCACCCAAGCCTCTTCTGAAGAGGAGACTTCAAGTCGAGCGCCCATCTTCCCCATTCTTACTCAAACCCTCTCTTTCGGAGTCCCAACGAAAAAAAAAAAAACAAACAAACAGAAAGAAGCCGAGCTCTGCAGCAGGGTCGTGGTCTTCTCTCGTTTCAGCTTTCTTGATCTCTGCAAGCAAGGCACCCCCTCAGTAGTAACCCGAAACAAATCACCCCACAACAATCAGAGGTAAGTGCATCATCTCTTTCCCCCTTTTTCTTTTTTTCCTTTTCTGTTCTGTTGTCCCTTCATGTTGTCTATGCCCGTTACCCCCTATTAATCACTCTAGCTCTTCTGTTGTGAATTTCCTACGTTCGAATCTATCGGCGCATCCGTGAGGGAATTGGGTTGACTATAGCGATGCCAATCCCTCTCTTATGCAACAATAATGGAGCGATTACGCTCAAACATTTTTTTTTTTTTGGATTTCACTCCATATAATATTGTTATCATCCCCTCTCCTCATATCCGGTCGTCGTTTAAAACTTGCATTTCATTGGATGGATCCATGTATCCATCAAGTCATGGCAGGTCACAATTGAGAGTTCGGCATGATCTCTGGTTCTGGAGGTTGAGGGCGTTATTTGATTTTTGATTATCTGCTGGTATTGATTCCCACTTCCTGCTTGGGTTATTGCACAACTTTGGCTCTCTTTCTTTTCCTTCCCTTGCCCATTTTGAAGCATAATCGACCCACGTATACGGTGATGGCCTGCATTTTATAACATCAGTGTGTTCTCTGCTGATTCCCATATCACACAGTATTTTATCAAATACCAGCAGTCAAAGATCTGTAGTGTATCTGTAAGCCTCAGTGATTTTATCGGTGCTTTGATTTTGATGGCCGACCAATATGATGTCATCGAGGTTTCACTAATGCTTGATTTCGATTTCGGATGAGATAATATCTCGATATTTCCTATGAGGTTGACGCTACTGCGTTTCTTTTTTTTTTTTTTTTTCTTTTCCTTTCTTCTTTTGACTCCTTCCATAAGCCTATATCCCCCTTTTAGACATCGGTGTTGGTTGTCACTCACTATGTTATGTACATGTCAGCATAGTATCACCTTAGATTTCATCAAGTGTGTATAGCAGATTAAGATTATGGTCGTAAGCAGCAATTGCTTATTAGCCTTGGTATCTGGTTATGGTTCTTCATGCCTTATTCTTGATTGCAATCACGATTATCAGAATACTGTGTCGTTAATCTACTTACTGCTATAGTTTGCCTATTTAATCCATTAACTATCAGTTTGAATTCATCTGTTGTTTTAGGTTGTTGTGTGCTATTTGCTTGATCTAAGTTGTTGCTTTAATGATTCAAAGCTTGCTTCACTCACTTATTAATTTTAATATGCTGTTCATTTATATCATTCATTGTTTACTGGAATCATTTATTGTGTACTTTGGTATATTTGTTATCTCAATCATCTGATATTTGCCTAACTTTTGTACTATTTATCCAAGGTGTTTGTCCATTTTCTGTCAACCTAATTCATGGCATCCGACAATGTTGCATTTGTGTTTCCTGTCCTCATATACCCCCTCCATTTCCTATGTTACCCCTTTTGTTCATGTGTCAATGGAGATTCGGACTCACTAGAAGTCTGTATCCACTGTGTTTTACCAAGCCTATGTGAGTTCGTCACATCCACAGCAATGCGTAAAACAGAGATTGGTGGGTCAAAGATCCTGCTGTGTTGTGTCTTGATGTATACTAGAAAGTTACGTTGCGCAATATCGACGTCTTCAGAGTTGGCGTATCTCCTGCAAAATGTGTTCAGGAAGTGTTGACCAAGGATGTAATGTTGATGACGTGCACAGGATTGCGGTGAAATTTCCCTTTGCAGCAAGACAACAATGTCCTCAAAATAAAATCAACCAACTGCATATTCTAACACCCCTGTTGTATCTTTTTTTTTTTTAGTAGCGCTTTGAATTTTTATGGTTTCGTTTTAACCCATCCACCGAGGTATCAATCCCTTCCAGTATCTAAGTTACACAAGCCCAACAACATCCAATTGCTATACCAGATTAATTACTCTCACCTCTCACATTGTCACATTTTTTTTATTATTACACTCCCTGCATATCTACATTGTTTAGATATTCCATATTTACAGAAATGTGGGTATATATCTGCACAACATTTTTTTTTTTTTTTAGATTGTATTCCATAACATATAAAATGCCCATTGTTCAGGGCCATATTCTTCCATATTAGCTACACAACCCTTGCTTCGTTTGCATATATATGGCTCACAGCATATCACATTTTCTTTTCTTTTTTTCTTTTTCATAACATGTCAATTGACATACCTTCAACAATTCATCTATTTTCCCTAGGCATATTCACCACACCCAAGCCCATAGCCTCTGGTATGTTGTATCTCACATACATTGAGATTGAGCTATCAGAATTTAGTAATTTTCCATGTAAAAATACTTCCAGTTCTCTGAACTCATTGTCAATACCCAATGGTCTCCAGAGGCACCTGCATCTTCTTATGTACAACACCTTTGCTGTCCAGCCATGTCTGTTGCAACCATCTCCTGATGGTAATATTCCCGGTCATGGCTGCTACAGCTACTTCTGCATCCATAGTTGTCTCATACCCAGGATCTCCTTCCACCAGTTAGGTTTCATACCACCTACTTCATTCTCTGCATGTCACACATTTTCCACGTAAGCACCAACATCATACATTACTTCCTTCACTGCCCTTGCAGTGTCAGCAGCATGTTACTCATCCTTTTCACTGTTTCGTACTCACTACAGTATTTATACATCACCTGTCACCATGTATAAGGCCTTCCCATAGTGGCATGCCTTCATTTGCATCATTCTCATAGCTCCATCATGCATCTGCTAGAGCATTTCCCTAATAAAAGATCCATTTCTAGACATGCATATGCTCAACATTTTTTTCAATACATTATATGTCTCTCTCCTTCACATAGATGTTCATGTAGGTTGTCACACTCATTCCCTACCAAACTTAGGATAGCATAAATAATTTTCCATACACATTCTGATGTATATTCTCTTATATACCTATTAGGTTGTCAATATAACACTTTTTTTTTTCTTACATGTTGTCTATTGTGTTCTTGTTTCGTACTGACCATGTTTTGCAGGTATATGTGGAAAACACTATTTTCTTCCTTAGTTCAAGAGTCTTATCATTTCAATTCAATTCCCAAATTGTAATAGATAGAGTATAATGAGAAAATTTACATTTTCTGCATTAGATAGGATGAATGAGCATTGTAAATGCCACGAATTGCTTGTTTTCATGCTTTCACCTTTATTTCTCAAAATCTCACATTGGTGGAACACGAATGACACGTGCACCATCTCATAAGAGGTAATTGATCCTAAGTCGATGATCCACATCAATGGCCATAGTCAGGGTGTGGACAAAACTTAGGATTTTTATCTTTTACGAAATAACACTGGATCCACACTGGATCCAATTTTCAAAATTCATCATATTTTCTTAAATATTTTCTTTTTTTCCCCTTTTATTAGAATTTAACTTAAAATTAACTCAAAATATATACCAATGGCCATAGTCAGGGTATATTGAGAGTTAATTTCATTTTAAATTCTATAAAAGCACCAAATGTATTTTATTCTTCTCTTGAATTTAAATATAGATTATTACATAATACATTCAATGACCATAGTCAATGATGTATTATATCTTCAATCTTATTTTAAATTCATTTAAAGAATGAAATAGCTTTTCAAAATCCAATTTCAAAATTCTTTTAATTCATTCATCATTTAGGATAGAACTGCATCATATTTTCAAAATTACTTTTTCAAAACTCTAAGTGATGTAAATATCTTCTTCAATCAATCTTCAATCCTATTCATCTTTTTCAATTCTATTTTCCATCTGAGAGTCCAATTTAACTTTGAAGATTTCAATTTCATTTCATATTCAAAATTTCCAATTCAAATTCATTTTCAAAGTCCAATTTTACTTTGAAACTTCAAATTCATTTTCAAAAGCTCCAATCAAACTCAAAGTTCAATTTAACTTTGAGATTCTTGATTTATTTCAGGCTTCAAATCCCAGGTATAAATTGACTTTGGAATTCATCTGTATATTCAAAATTCAATGTCTAAAATTCCTTTTCCCAAATTCAAATCAGACTTAGAAATTCTTGATTTCTCTTCTGAATTTAACTCCAAATCCATTTTAAGATCCAAAATTCAACACTCATATTGGATCTCAGACTTCAGATCCAATTTCCCTTTAGGATCCAAAATCCAAAACTTCACTTTGGGTCTCAGACTTCAGATCCAAGTCTGTCTTAGGATCCAGAATTCAACTTCACTTTTGGATCTTAGATTTCAGATCCAATTCCATCTTAGGGTCCAGAGTCCAATTCAACTTTGGATCCCAGACTTCAGATCTAATGTCATTTCTTGAATCTCAGATCTTAAAACCATTATCCGATTCCATTTCTAAATTTCAAATCCAAGTCCATTTCCAGATCTCAATTCAAATCCCTAAATCCATCTTCTATTCTTAAACACCATTTAGATTTCTCAGATCCATTCTAAATTTAAGATTTCCAATTTCAAAATCTAGATTCAATTCCATCTCAAGTATTCATTTCCTTTCCTAAATTCAAATTCAAATTCAAATTCAAAAGTCCATTTCTGACTTTGAAATTCCATTTTCTTTCATTTCAAAACTTCAAATCTTTCTCTTCAAAATCAATATTTATTTCCCAAACTCTGAATACTTAGAACCTCTCTGATCTATCTCAAGTTCTAAGTTAAATTTAAATCATTTCTTCATTTCTTTGCCAAAGTTCATCTCAGAATACTTGGAAATTTCTAAACCAATTTTCGAAAGAGCATTCATCCTTGCATTGCACAAGCATGATTCTCTATGCATTTTAGATTTAGGATAAATTCTTAGATTATATTTAGGCAAAGCAAAAGGCATAGACTCGATCCTTGGTTCGATTACCCCTGGTAAAGGCGCCAGGAACGGTCAAACCTCGTACCGACGAGCGAATTCCGTCTCTCCATTTTCCCGCAAATTTTCAAAACGGAGGCGAGTTAAATTTCTAAATATTTTCAAATCAAGGTCAAGTGAAAACCCGCAAAAGAGTTCTTCTTCTCTCTCTCTTTCTTTCTTTTCTCTTCTCTCTTTCTTTTCTGCCTTTTATTCTTCTCCCTTCAAAAAGGAGGAAAATAAGAGGTCAGAAAAAGGAAAAGAGAAGGAAGAGAGAGAAACCAAAAGAGAGAATAGGAAAAATTTTGCGATGATCACAGATTTGGCGACCGTGATGGGACCTTCTTCGTCCGGTTGGATCTATGCCTTTGCTTTGCTTTTATATAATCTAAGTCTTTATTCTAACATATGTCAGCTACATTTCCATGCAAACCTTAGGAGCCTAGACTCTGTCCTAAGCTGACATCATTGCATATAGGATCTAAATATGGTTTGGTAGGACCATATTGAGGAGATTATATCCATGTTCACATTAGATTTAGGCCTTGAATACAACTCTCCTCAATTTTAGGGATTGAATGCAAAACAATGTATGCAAATGTATGCTTCTCTTTATTTAAATCTATCTCTTTAGGACTTGCATTAGAGCCTTCTGATTTTATTACATATTGATCATATTTTTGAAAACATCCCTATCTATATTGTCCCGGTCTTCACGTTGCTGGGCTGTCTCACTGAACCATAGTTCGGGTGAGAGCCTCACAACTGGACCACTTATTTGGGTTCGCGCCCCCCTACCACGTACCTAAGGGCCATAGTCCGAGGTATATCGGTAGGTGCTCAAGGATGTTGGGAAGCCCTTACCTTAGAACCGGAGAAATATCTTATATGCCACGTACTTCGAGCTTCGGCTTGAGTATATCGGCATACCTTGATTGGAATCAGATGATCTGAACCATAGAGTTAAGATTAAGGTCCTACAAGCTATTTCAAATATTGCATATAGAGTCAGCCTTTAGGGAATGTCGTATGCATATCCTTGTTTGTGCGGTTTTGGTTATGCAATGTCTCTCATGTTTTCTTATATATATCAAACCTTTCCAAAACCCTGGGTATATATTATTTAAAATTTCCTCTTTTAAAACCCCAGGTGTATCTTTTTTCTTCTTCTTTTCTTGATTTCTTTAAATTCTTTTCTGATCCTACCTGCAATTTTTTCCACTTTTTCAAAATTTACCATCTATTATTCTAAAATTTTCTTCTATATATCTTCTAACTCTATTTTGTTACAAAAAATCTCTTTCATCAAGAGATATCCTTTTAATCATATTCTAAATTGTTTATTTTTTCTCACGGGAAAATAATACGACTGTCATGCCTCTCGTGCGGGCTCAATCCCTAGTAGTGGGATATCTCTTTGTCAAATTCGATTTCTTCCTTTATCAAAGTTTCCTCCAAAATCTTTCTAAAAGGGTCCCATTTTGTCCTAGCAGAGAGAGCATTCGGTATTAACGGGTGGTTCAGACTAAGATCAGAGGCCGCACCAGTCAGAAGCAAGAATTGAGAAATGGACTCTCAGAGGTTTGCCAGAGAAGGAGGTCAGGACAGCCAGAATGAGATTGCTCCTGCCATATATCGGTTGTTCAAAAAGATGATGGTTGAGATATTATCCGAGCAGGCTGAAGCCAGTTTTGGAAAAGCTCCCACCAAGGAAGAGACACCTGTCACTTTCCGAACGAGCAAGCACAACGATGGCAGTGCAGGAAGTTCTAAAATCAGCAGGAGTGGCAACAAAGGCAACCCGGGCAATCAAAACAGCGATTGGGAGTCATCTAGGAACCAGAAGGGAAAGTTCAGCAGAAACCAAGATGAACCACTTCAATCCAATCCTCCGCAGAAGGAGAAGAATCAGGAAAAGCTAAGGCGTAAAGATTGGAGTAGTAACCGAGATTTCACTCCCTTGGATGAGCCGCTGGATAAAGTTCTTGAATACATGTTAACCAAGAGACTAGTCAGGCTCCCAAAAGCCACGAGTCCTTCCACTATCTTGGGAAAATACAAGAAACAATTCTGCAAATTCCATCGGACAACAGGACATGACACTGATCACTGCTTTGTTTTCAAAAATATTATTCAAGACTGCATTGATAGGAATCTTTTTGTTGAAGACAAAGAAGAAAAGTGCCCGATTCCCCTAACCAAGCATGCTCAATCTAGCTCTCAGGAAAGGGACGGCTCTCGACAAAAATCAGGCAAGCCAAAGGAGACAAAGCATGTTGGCTGGAGTTATGATCGCCAGTTTTCCCCTTTAGGTCAGCCAGTCGAGGAAGTTCTCGAATACCTGCTCACGGAGGACATGATCAAGCTTCCCAGGGGAGTTGATCCTTCAGTCACCATGGGAAAATGGAAAGAGTGTTTTTGCAAATTTCATCAAGTAAGGGGGCACGATACAGAGCATTGCTTTGTCCTAAAAAACATCATACAGGATTTCATCGACAAAGAAATTTTGGTACCAGAGGAAGGAGGGGAGCAACCTGCAGTTCCAACCTAGACTCTTTCGGATCACCCGAAGAATTGATAAAGCCAAAGTTTCCTGCTTTCGTCCCTTTTTTTTAGTTATCTTGTAGGGGCAAGTCAGTTCAGCCTTCTATAGATCTTTTCCTTTTTAAAAAAAAGTTCTTGTAAATATTTAGTTTTGTTATCAAACCTTTACTTATCAATGAAATGTCAAGTTTTCTTTATATCTTTGGTATTCAAATACTTTCTTCTTTTGCCATACTGGGCATTTAAATTCTTGTTCTTTTCAGAATGCGAGACAATCCTGACATCATTCATGAGAGAAATGATATTACCTATGAGGGCTTTTCAAAAATCATGAAATTTTGAAAATCTTTGTTATGACCAAAGAGCTCAAATGTTCTTTGGCCCGACCTTTGTCAAAAATCAACCCTCGTGTTGATCATATCTTCAAAAATAGGTTTTCGAACCATTGCGTTGGCAATCAACCCTCGTGTTGATCATGTCTTCCAAAATAGATTTTTTTTTTGAGCCATTGCATTTAAGGATCAACCCTGGTGTTGGTCTTATCTTCCAAAAATAGGTCTCGAATCTTGTGTTGATCATATTTTTCAAAAGTGATTTTTCAAAACCTTTATATTCAAAGATCAATCCTTGTGTTGGTCTTATCTTCCAAAATGAATTCTAAACCTTTATATTCAAAGATCAATCCTTGTGTTGGTCTCATCTTCCAAAATGAATTCTAAACCTTTATATTCAAAGATCAATCCTTGTGTTGGTCTTATCTTCCAAAATGGATTTCAGATCTTTATATTCAAAGATCAACCCTTGTATTGGTCTTATCTTCTAAAATTGGTTTCAAAAGCATTTATTCAAAAAGATCAACCCTTGTGTTGATCTTATTATCAGTTTCGAACTATTACTTTCAGAAATCAGATCTACTATTGATATTCTTTTTCGAAAATTAGATTTCAAACCATTGCCTTCAAAAATTGACCCTCATGATGATCTCTCATGTTGATTTGAAGGATCAATCCTCGCACTGATCATTCTTCTTATGGTGGATTTTCTTCCCAAAAATGATTTTTAAATTAAATAAACATTTTCTTTTAAAGATCCCACGTGCAGGCAGGATCAGACAAACTCTTTTTTAAAAAAATCTTCTCAATTTTCCAGTTAATCTTATTATCTTTATTAGTTGCATTCATTTCATCTTCAATTTAATCAAATTTTCGACAGTTTATTATCTTTATCAATTTTTTGTCAAGTTTTCATCAATTTCATTAAATTCTATCAATTTTTTTCTTTAAACCCTTTCAGGTTAAGGGATAAACCTGATGCCTCTTTCCTATGAGGTATTTCCTTTATTCTTATTTTTTCTGCTCAGGTTAAGGGATAAACCTGACCCTCGTTGTCCGAGGTGTTCCCATTCAGGATAAGGGATAATCCTGAAACACCTCGTAGGAGCCACGACGCTACCTATGAGGATTCTTTTGTAAATACAAGTTTTATTAATCTTTGTTGATTTTCTAGATTTATATCAGTTTCTCTTCATTAAAACTCTTTAAAATCTATTCTTCTTTTCATTCAGGATAAGGGATAATCCTAAAACCCTTCGTAGGAGCCACAATGCTACCTATGAGGATTCTTTTGTAAACACAAGTTTTTTTAATCTTTGTTGATTTTCTAGATTTATATCAATTTCTCTTCATTAAATCTCTTTAAATTCTTTTTCCCATTCAGGATAAGGGAAAAATCCTGAAACCCCTATCTGGAGCGATAGTGCTACCTATGAGGATTCTTTTGTAAATAACAAGTTTTATCAACCTTCATTTGATTTTTTAAATTTATATCGATTTCTCTTCGTTTAAATTTTTATTAAATTCTATTCTTTTCCCATTCAGGATAAGGGATAATCCTGATACCCCTCATAGGAGCATCGCTGCCACCCGTGAGAATCCTTTTCCAAAACAAATTTCCAAATAAATCTATTTAAATTCCTCTCCATGTTTATAAATTTTATTCTTCTTCAAATAAAGGGATAAATCTGGATTATTCCCCCCAAAAATTCTTCAATTCTCATCAAATTTTATTCCATACTCCTTTAGGATAGGAGAAGATCCTGAAACCGTTCGAACCTTAGGCCATTTTGGGTCTAGGATCTCGAATAAATCCCTCATCTTCATCATCAAAATCTACTCATGCTTCTGTCAATCCTTCAAGTTCCGACTCTTGGGTAGAAATTATTTCCTTACCGTCTGAGTTCCGACTCAGGTTTTTGTTTTTGTTTTTTGTTTTCATTTTTATTTTTAAAGATCCGGGTTCCGACTCGGGTCTCCCCTTTTCATATTTATATATCATTTGAAGTTTCGAGTTCCGACTCGGACTTCCTATCGGATTCAACGCTCGTGTTGGAACCGATCGTACCCTTGAAGATTCGAGTTTTTCAAAACTCGGGTTCTTCCATTTTTTATCATTATTTTTAAAGATCCGGGTTCCGACTCGGGTTTTCCCTTCTTTATCTATCGTTTGAAGTCCCGAGTTCTGACTCGGACTTCCTATCGGATTCAACGCTCGTGTTGAAACCGATCATACCCTTGAAGATTCGAGTTTTTCAAACCTCGGGTTCTTCCATTTTTTATCATTATTTTTAAAAATCCGGGTTCCGACTCGGGTTTCCCTTTTTTATATATATATCGTTTGAAGTCTCGAGTTCCGACTCGGACTTCCTATCGGATTCAACGCTCGTGTTGGAACCGATCGTACCCTTGAAGATTCGAGTTTTTCAAAACTCGGGTTCTTCCATTTTTTTTTATCATTATTTTTAAAAATCTGGGTTCCGACTCGGGTTTCCCTTTTTTATATATATATCGTTTGAAGTCTCGAGTTCCGACTCGGACTTCCTATCGGATTCAACGCTCGTGTTGGAACCGATCGTACCCTTGAAGATTCGAGTTTTTCAAAACTCGGGTTCTTCCATTTTTTATCATTATTTTTAAAGATCCGGGTTCTGACTCGGGTTTTCCCTTCTTTATATATCGTTTGAAGTCTCGAGTTCCGACTCGGACTTCCTATCGGATTCAACGCTCGTGTTGAAACCGATCGTACCCTTGAAGATTCAAGTTTTTCAAAACTCGGGTTCTTCCTTTTTTTATCATTATTTTTGAAGATCCGGGTTCCGACTCGGGTTTTCCCTTCTTTATATATCGTTTGAAGTCTCGAGTTCCGACTCGGACTTCCTATCGGATTCAACGCTCGTGTTGGAACCGATCGTACCCTTGAAGATTCGAGTTTTCGAAACTCGGATTCCCCATCTTTATCATTTTTAAAAGATCCGGGTTCCGACGCGGGTTTTTCCTTTTATATATCATTTGAAGTCTCAAGTTCCTACTTGAACTTTCTTTTGAATCCAATGCTCGTGTTGGACAAAATTGTTGGGTTGAGAATTCGAGTTTTCAAACTCGATTCTCACTCATTTCTTATATTTGAAAAACCGAGTTCCGACTTGGATTTTCGCTTTTGTATATCCTTATTTTCTCAAAAGTTCCTCCTTGAACTTCCCCTTCAGGATAAGGGATAATCCTGAAACACCGGCAATCATTCTCGCTTAATTCTCAAGTATCTTCGAATGTCGGTCTCATTTTCAAATTCTCCTATTAAACCATCCAGTGCTCGTACTGGTGTGCATTTTTCAAAAACCCAGCGCTCGTACTGGGACATTTTTTTCAAAATCCAGCACTCGTGCTGGTGCATCTAGCGCTCGTGCTAGTGTTTGGCTGACTAATCAGTTAGCCATCCAGGTTCAGTCTTTGTGCTAACCAAACATCATCATTTGAAGCTATAAATTCTCAATTTCAACCTTCGGGTTATCATTTCATCAAAAGTCTATCTTTTCTTACGAAGGACCCTCTTCAGGGAGAGTTCGAGGGAGCTCGTTCCTTTCGCATGCAACCATCTTCAGTTCGCAAGAACCCTCTGCCAGGGAGAGTTTGAAGGGACTCATTTTCTTTGCGAACAGTTTGCAAAACAACAACCAACTTTACACAAGAGAACCCTTTTTCCAGAGAGAGCTTCGACGGAAGCTCGTTTCTTTTGTGGCCCCTGTTTTTATCATCTTTGGCCAACCCCTTCACAGAGGACCCTCTTCTAGGGAGAGTGTGATGGACTCGTTCCTCTGTGATACTTTCTCAACTTTGTTTTTCGGCCGCCTTTCCATAAGAGAAGCCTAGAGATAGGAAGTTTTGACGAAAACTTAATTTCTCTTCGAAAGTTTCGTTTTGCAAACACCTCCTCTTTCAGGAAAGAGAGGAGCATTTCCAACTTCCCATTCAGGTAAGGGCTTAAGCCTGAGTCTCTCTTTTTGGGGAAAAGAGAGGAGAATTTTGTCATGGACGTGTCAGTTCGATATCAAGCAATCTCTTTCATCAAGGATTTCTAGAATACGTTGCCAATTTGCTATCAAAAGTCATCGTTGATCTCAAAGTTTTCATCGCAAAGGATTATCTCAAACTACCTTCAGTATCATTTTCAAAAGAGCAAGACTCTTGCGAAGTAAGAGCTAAATTCAAGCTTTTTCTGTTGGTCAACCAAGAGGTTGAAGAAAAATCTTTGATATGACCGGCAAAGGAAAATTCAATGATGTTGAAAAGCCATAAGTGAACTGATATTGATTATAGCTGTGGCGCATTCTTAAAGATTATTCTTTTGGCGGTAAGACAGTAGAAATATCCTGGGCAGTAAAAAGAACCTACCCAATCCATATATCCTCAGTCATCCAAGCTAAGCTGCAATCAAATATCCGCAAAAGGGATCTCTCAATTGTTGTCAAGATGAAGGCAAATTAAGCGAGTAGACCCCCGGGGCCAAAGAAGATTTGAAACATCTCCAAGATGACGGAGTTTGCGACAGATCCTTCCAGAGAAAGTTCGGATCACCGTCGAGATGAAGGCGGATGCGATGGACCTACCAACAAACCCTAAAAGATATTTGATTTCTGCTATCATTTAGAGATTTCAACCCAACGACCAATGTCATAATCCCTGAGAAAGAAAAAGAAGGATCGGAACATCTCCAAGATGAAGGAGTTTGTGACGTACCCTTCCTCGAAAAAGAGAGAAAAGTCAGGAGAATCTCCAAAATGAAGAAGGATATAAAAGAACCCAGAAAAGATCCATGGTTCAAAAGAGTGCGAACAGATTATCATGGGAAATGCCCAGGATATCAAACTGCCCGAAACTGTCAAGAATCATCTTTATCTATGTGAAATTCTTTATCAATGTCTTTTCACTTAATTGCTTTCATGAAGCTAAGAATGTTTTCCTCTCTTTTCATGTCAAGGAAATTGATATCTTCCTTAAAGAACCTCAACAACAACAAATTTGAATTTTAGATCTCAAATTCTACAGAGTTAGCCCAATTGAAGCTAATACTCTAGGTAGAAAGAGGTGATATTTTCACACATGAGCACAATTCAATCATTCGGAATCAACTACAATTTTTGGCATCTTGTTGGCAATATTTTCTAGTTATCCCAACATGAAGAGTGAACTTGAGGATCGTTTTGACGTATCCTGACGTCATCCCTCCTTAGGACTGAAAAGTTCTTTCCTTCCGTCTGATCTGAGCGCTCTCGGATCCGCACACTTCCCTGTGCTCCCCACTGTCCCACCATGGACAGTACCCGCTCAGGATAAGGGTTAAACCTGAACCTTTTGCAAAAGATCTGTTATTGTTAAAAGCTATTTTCAGTCTCAGCAATGAGGCACCCAAGAACAACCCCTTTTCAAGCTTTAGGGGCCCCCATTTTTATCCTTTTGCAAAAACCACTCTTGGACTTGTTGTGCAAAGTCTAGAGGCCCATCACAGTTTCCCTCGCTCCTCGAGGATTCTGTATCCATTCAGGCTAAGGATTAAACCTGTCACCTCGCTCCTCGAGGTGTAACCAAAAAACCTTCTGCGAGAGGTCATCTGTTTTTAGAAAGCTGATTTTAGTCTCAGCAATGAGGCGCCCAAGATCATCCCTTTTCCAAGCTTTAGGGAATCCATTGATTTTCTCTTCTCGCAAACCCCTTTTGAATTTGTTCGTCCAAATTCCGAAGGCCCCCATCATGGTTTCTTCATCCGAGGATTCCGTATGGTCGTCCCTTTCAGGTTAAGGGTTAAACCTGAACCTCGCTCCACGAGGTACCTTCCGTTCAGGTTAGGGTTAAAACCTGAGTCCCATTCCGACAAGATATCCTTTCTAGTCCCATCACCGTTTCCTCGCTCCTCGAGGATTCTGCATCCATTCAGGCCAAGGATTAAACCTGTTGCCTTGCTCCTCGAGGTACCACCCAAACCTTCTGCGAGAGGTCGTCTATTTTTAGAAAGCTGATTTTAGTCTCAGCAATGAGGCGCCCAAGATCATCCCTTTTCCAAGCTTTAGGGAATCCCTTGTTTTTCTCTTCTCGCAAACCCCTTTCAGGATTTGTTCATCCAAATTCTGAAGGCTCCATCACAGTTTCTTCATCCGAAGATTCCGTATCATCCCCCACTCAGGTCAAGGATTAAAATCTTAAATCTTCTTCTAATGATATGTTCCTTCCTGTCCCATCACGGTTTCTTTGTTTAAAGAGTCCGTATGGTCATCCCTTTCAGGATAAGGGTGAAGCCTGAACCTCACTCCGTGAGGTACCTTCCTTTCAGGTTTGGGTTAAACCTGAGCCTCGTTTTGACGAGGCAATCCTCCTGTCCCATCATGGCTTTCCCCACAAAAGAATCTGTGCTCGTTGTACATCCATCCAGGAAAGGATCGTCCTTGAGTTTCATGTCACGAGGCATTTCTCTCAAAATGTCCCATCGAGGTCTGCTTATATTCCTCCCCATCCAAATTATCTTGATCTATCTTCGTCCCATCCAGGTTAAGGGCTAAAACCTGAGTCATTCCAAAGGGCTGATCTTGTCTCACCCATGAGACTTGATCAAAATTCTTATCTCTCACCATCCCTGAAATTTTTCACCCAAAGTCCCATTACGATTTCCTCATTTCTATCATTCAGTCGTATCATTGTCGAGGATTTCATCCCCCCAGGACCATTCAAGATAAGGTTTCAAGCCCAAAGAGCCGTGTTTTCAAAATAAGTCTTCCACACCCAGCTCGAATCAGCTGACTGGGGCATTTTTCAAAATTTGGAGTGTTTCTTTGCCACTAAGCTCGGCTTTCAACCGGCTTAGTAGCAAAGAAGGGCATCTGTGACACCCCAAATTTTTCAAAATGTTGTAAATATCCTCTTTCTGCCCTTTGCCCCCATTTTCTGGGTAATTGAGTCAGTTTTAAATCTAAATTCCCTTTTGTTTCTCAAAATTTGGTTGAAATTAAATTAATTTTCCATATCTGACTCAATTTCGGATCCGGATCCATTATCAAAATCCAAATCTGAGCTTCATTATCCAATTTTAAATTAAATTCTCAAAATTACCAAAATAATCTTTTGAAAAGCTTAGACACTTCGTCCGGTATCCGTTTGGATCCATCGAGTTGTATTTCTCGATTCGAGGTTTAAAACTCAAATATTTCCTCAAAACTTGGGTCAAAACCCATTTTCTGAAGAAATTTCCTCAAAAATAGCCTTGAAAACCTTCTCTTGTAAATATTTCTCAAAAATACAAAAACAAATAGTTGAAATCCTTGTTTTTCCGTAAATTTTAAGATTTTATTCCAAAAATATCAAAAAGATATATAAAATTAAGAAAAGAACAAAAAAATATATAAAAGAAAAGAAACAAAATCGGATCTTGAAAGAGGAAGAAGAAGAAAAGAAGAAGGGTAGTTTTTGCAAAAGCCTTTGAAAAAGAGCTGGCCTTTGAAATTTTAAGAAAATGAGAGGATTGTTGGCGAAAAAAAAAAAATCGCATTAGGGTTACGAAGGCTCTCTCCATCGCCTTTTGGGTTTTCTCTCCGCCAAACCCTCCAGAAGCTTCACCTTCCCCCCCCCTTATTCTTGCCTCTCTCTCTCTCCATGGCCAGAACTCCTCCCATGTGCGATCCGGTTGCCCCATCGCCCTCCATCTCCGAATCTTCCTTCTCCACCCTTGATTCCCAACAGAATCTCCTTCTCGAATTATCCTTCATCGTCCTCCATCCCATGGCCATCGATCGCCCTCGCCTCGTCCTCACCCGTCAATCTCCAACAAGAACCCCCTTTCTTCTGGACTTTTCCTGCTCCCTCTATAAAAGAGGCGCAATGAGAGGGGAGAAGGGATCGAGAGTTAACCCATTGGCAACCACCATCCACACTCACGCAGCACCCTTTGCCTCTCACGTCTATCGTTTCAGATCGACCTTCCATCATCACCCAAGCCTCTTTTGAAGAGGAGACTTCAAGTCGAGCGCCCATCTTCCCCATTCTTACTCAAACCCCCTCTTTCGGAGTCCCAACGAAAAAAAAAAAACAAACAAACAGAAAGAAGCCGAGCTCTGCAGCAGGGTCGTGGTGTTCTCTCGTTTCAGCTTTCTTGATCTCTGCAAGCAAGGCACCCTCTCAGTAGTAACCCGAAACAAATCACCCCACAGCAATCAGAGGTAAGTGCATCATCTCTTTCCCCCTTTTTCTTTTTTTCCTTTTCTGTTCTGTTGTCCCTTCATGTTGTCTATGCCCGTTACCCCCTATTAATCACTCTAGCTCTTCTGTTGTGAATTTCCTACGTTCGAATCTATCGGCGCATCCGTGAGGGAATTGGGTCGACTATAGCGATGCCAATCCCTCTCTTATGCAACAATAATGGAGCTATTACGCTCAAACATTTTTTTTTTTTTGGATTTCACTCCATATAATATTGTTATCATCCCCTCTCCTCATATCCGGTCGTCATTTAAAACTTGTATTTCATTGGATGGATCCATGTATCCATCAAGTCATGGCAGGTCACAATTGAGAGTTCGGCATGATCTCTGGTTCTGGAGGTTGAGGGCGTTATTTGATTTTTGATTATCTGCTGGTATTGATTCCCACTTCCTGCTTGGGTTATTGCACAACTTTGGCTCTCTTTCTTTTCCTTCCCTTGCCCATTTTGAAGCAGAATCGACCCACGTATACGGTGATGGCCTGCATTTTATAACATCAGTGTGTTCTCTGCTGATTCCCATATCACACAGTATTTTATCAAATACCAGCAGTCAAAGATCTGTAGTGTATCTGTAAGCCTCAGTGATTTTATCGGTGCTTTGATTTTGATGGCTGAACAATATGATGTCATCGAGGTTTCACTAATGCTTGATTTCGATTTCGGATGAGATAATATCTCGTTATTTCCTATGAGGTTGAAGCTACTGCGTTTCTTTTTTTTTTTTTTTCTTTTCCTTTCTTCTTTTGACTCCTTCCATAAGCCTATATCCCCCTTTTAGACATCGGTGTTGGTTGTCACTCACTATGTTATGTACATGTCAGCATAGTATCACCTTAGATTTCATCAAGTGTGTATAGCAGATTAAGATTATGGTCGTAAGCAGCAATTGCTTATTAGCCTTGGTATCTGGTTATGGTTCTTCATGCCTTATTCTTGATTGCAATCACGATTATCAGAATACTGTGCCGTTAATCTACTTACTGCTATAGTTTGCCTATTTAATCCATTAACTATCAGTTTGAATTCATCTGTTGTTTTAGGTTGTTGTGTGCTATTTGCTTGATCTAAGCTGTTGCTTTAATGATTCAAAGCTTGCTTCACTCACTTATTAATTTTAATATGCTGTTCATTTATATCATTCATTGTTTACTGGAATCATTTATTGTGTACTTTGGTATATTTGTTATCTCAATCATCTGATATTTGCCTAACTTTTGTACTATTTATCCAAGGTGTTTGTCCATTTTCTGTCTACCTAATTCATGGCATCCAACAATGTTGCATTTGTGTTTCCTGTCCTCATATACCCCCTCCATTTCCTATGTTACCCCTTTTGTTCATGTGTCAATGGAGATTCGGACTCACTGGAAGTCTGTATCCACTGTGTTTTACCAAGCCTATGTGAGTTCGTCACATCCACAGCAATGCGTAAAACAGAGATTGGTGGGTCAAAGATCCTGCTGTGCTGTGTCTTGATGTATACTAGAAAGTTACGTTGCGCAATATCGACGTCTTCAGAGTTGGCGTATCTCCTGCAAAATGTGTTCAGGAAGTGTTGACCAAGGATGTAATGTTGATGACGTGCACAGGATTGCGATGAAATTTTCCTTTGCAGCAAGACAACAATGTCCTCAAAATAAAATCAACCAACTGCATATTCTAACACCCCTGTTGTATCTTTTTTTTATTTTTTTTTTAGTAGCGCTTTGAATTTTTATGGTTTCGTTTTAACCCATCCACCGAGGTATCAATCCCTTCCAGTATCTAAGTTACACAAGCCCAACAACATCCAATTGCTATACCAGATTAATTAATCTCACCTCTCACATTGTCACATTTTTTTTATTATTACACTCCCTGCATATCTACATTGTTTAGATATTCCATATTTACAGAAATGTGGGTATATATCTGCACAACATTTTTTTTTTTTTTAGATTGTATTCCATAACATATAAAATGCCCATTGTTCAGGGCCATATTCTTCCATATTAGCTACACAACCCTTGCTTCGTTTGCATATATATGGCTCACAGCATATCACATTTTCTTTTCTTTTTTTCTTTTTCATAACAAGTCAATTGACATACCTTCAACAATTCATCTATTTTCCCTAGGCATATTCACCACACCCAAGCCTATAGCCTCTGGTATGTTGTATCTCACATACATTGAGATTGAGCTGTCAGAATTTAGTAATTTGCCATGTAAAAATACTTCCAGTTCTCTGCACTCATTGTCAATACCCAATGGTCTCCAGAGGCACCTGCATCTTCTTATGTACAGCACCTTTGCTGTCCAGCCATGTCTGTTGCAACCATCTCCTGATGGTAATATTCCCGGTCATGGCTGCTACAGCTATTTTTGCATCCATAGTTGTCTCATACCCAGGATCTCCTTCCACCAGTTAGGTTTCATACCACCTACTTCATTCTCTGCATGTCACACATTTTCCACGTAAGCACCAACATCATACATTACTTCCTTCACTGCCCTTGCAGTGTCAGCAGCATGTTACTCATCCTTTTCACTGTTTCGTACTCACTACAGTATTTATACATCACCTGTCACCATGTATAAGGCCTTCCCATAGTGGCATGCCTTCATTTGCATCATTCTCATAGCTCCATCATGCATCTGCTGGAGCATTTCCCTAATAAAAGATCCATTTCTAGACATGCATATGCTCAACATTTTTTTCAATACATTATATGTCTCTCTCCTTCACATAGATGTTCATGTAGGTTGTCACACTCATTCCCTACCAAACTTAGGATAGCATAAATATTTTTCCATACACATTCTGATGTATATTCTCTTATATACCTATTAGGTTGTCAATATAACACTTTTTTTTTTCTTACATGTTGTCTATTGTGTTCTTGTTTCGTACTGACCATGTTTTGCAGGTATATGTGGAAAACACTGCTTTCTTCCTTAGTTCAAGAGTCTTATCATTTCAATTCAATTCCCAAATTGTAATAGATAGAGTATAATGAGAAAATTTACATTTTCTGCATTAGATAGGATGAATGAGCATTGTAAATGCCACGAATTGCTTGTTTTCATGCTTTCACCTTTATTTCTCAAAATCTCACATTGGTGGAACACGAATGGCACGTGCACCATCTCATAAGAGGTAATTGATCCTAAGTCGATGATCCACATCAATGGCCATAGTCAGGGTGTGGACAAAACTTAGGATTTTTATCTTTTACGAAATAACACTGGATCCACACTGGATCCAATTTTCAAAATTCATCATATTTTCTTAAATATTTTCTTTTTTTCCCCTTTTATTAGAATTTAACTTAAAATTAACTCAAAATATATACCAATGGCCATAGTCAGGGTATATTGAGAGTTAATTTCATTTTAAATTCTATAAAAGCACCAAATGTATTTTATTCTTCTCTTGAATTTAAATATAGATTATTACATAATACATTCAATGACCATAGTCAAGGATGTATTATATCTTCAATCTTATTTTAAATTCATTTAAAGAATGAAATAGCTTTTCAAAATCCAATTTCAAAATTCTTTTAATTCATTCATCATTTAGGATAGAACTGCATCATATTTTCAAAATTACTTTTTCAAAACTCCAAGTGATGTAAATATCTTCTTCAATCAATCTTCAATCCTATTCATCTTTTTCAATTCTATTTTCCATCTGAGAGTCCAATTTAACTTTGAAGATTTCAATTTCATTTCATATTCAAAATTTCCAATTCAAATTTAATTTCAAAGTCCAATTTTACTTTGAAACTTCAAATTCATTTTCAAAAGCTCCAATCAAACTCAAAGTTCAATTTAACATTGAGATTCTTGATTCATTTCAGGCTTCAAATCCCAGGTCTAAATTGACTTTGGAATTCATCTGTATATTCAAAATTCAATGTCTAAAATTCCTTTTCCCAAATTCAAATCAGACTTAGAAATTCTTGATTTCTCTTCTGAATTTAACTCCAAATCCATTTTAAGATCCAAAATTCAACACTCATATTGGATCTCAGACTTCAGATCCAATTTCCCTTTAGGATCCAAAATCCAAAACTTCACTTTGGGTCTCAGACTTCAGATCCAAGTCTGTCTTAGGATCCAGAATCCAACTTCACTTTTGGATCTTAGATTTCAGATCCAATTCCATCTTAGGGTCCAGAGTCCAATTCAACTTTGGATCCCAGACTTCAGATCTAATGTCATTTCTTGAATCTCAGATCTTAAAACCATTATCCGATTCCATTTCTAAATTTCAAATCCAAGTCCATTTCCAGATCTCAATTCAAATCCCTAAATCCATCTTCTATTCTTAAACACCATTTAGATTTCTCAGATCCATTCTAAATTTAAGATTTCCAATTTCAAAATCTAGATTCAATTCCATCTCAAGTATTCATTTCCTTTCCTAAATTCAAATTCAAATTCAAATTCAAAAGTCCATTTCTGACTTTGAAATTCCATTTTCTTTCATTTCAAAACTTCAAATCTTTCTCTTCAAAATCAATATTTATTTCCCAAACTCTGAATACTTAGAACCTCTCTGATCTATCTCAAGTTCTAAGTTAAATTTAAATCATTTCTTCATTTCTTTGCCAAAGTTCATCTCAGAATACTTGGAAATTTCTAAACCAATTTTCGAAAGAGCATTCATCCTTGCATTGCACAAGCATGATTCTCTATGCATTTTAGATTTAGGATAAATTCTTAGATTATATTTAGGCAAAGCAAAAGGCATAGAATCGATCCTTGGTTCGATTACCCCTGGTAAAGGCGCCAGGAACGGTCAAACCTCGTACCGACGAGCGAATTCCGTCTCTCCATTTTCCCGCAAATTTTCAAAACGGAGGCGAGTTAAATTTCTAAATATTTTCAAATCAAGGTCAAGTGAAAACCCGCAAAAGAGTTCTTCTCTCTCTCTTTCTTTCTTTTCTCTTCTCTCTTTCTTTTCTGCCTTTTATTCTTCTCCCTTCAAAAAGGAGGAAAATAAGAGGTCAGAAAAAGGAAAAGAGAAGGAAGAGAGAGAAACCAAAAGAGAGAATAGGAAAAATTTTGCGATGATCACATGCGTCCTTGTTTGTATATCTGTGATTGTGTGATATTTTATCTCTTATATTTTCCAAAACCCTGGGTATATATTATTCAAATTTTCCTTTTGTTTTTGAAACCCAGGTGTATTTTCCTTTCCCTTCTTCTAAATTTCTTCTGATCCTTCCTGCAAGTTCTTCAAATTTTAAATCTTTACCATTTACTCTCAAATTTCATTTTTTCTCTTATTTTCTTCTGATTTTATATTCTTGTTTATATTTTCATAAAAATCTCTTTCCAACATGAGATATCCTTTTCAAAATGATATTTTCTTTCATATTTTTAGTTGGTTACTCTCCCTCGTAGAGTAAACAACACAATTGTCACAAAAATTTGTGGCGACTCAATCCCTAGTAATGGGATACAATTTTTAATAGAGTTCAACCTAAATCCTTCCTTTTGTCAAAACTTCTCGAAAAAGTTTCTTTGGTCTAAAAACCTCCACTTTCCTCCACAGAGAGAGCGCTGATATTCAAAAATGGTTCAGACTAGAGCTGGAAAAGAAACAGTTCCTCAACACAGCGACAGTGAGGCGGAAGGGATGAGCTCTCCTAAATCAGTCAGGGGACTCTAAACACCCCAAATTTTCACTCACCTCCCCGACATCTTCACCAAACATCATCATTCAACCTTTGAAATCGTCGGAGGGCAAAATGGTCATTTTCTGAGCCCGAACCTTGCAAAAGTCTAAATTTCATTTGCAACTCTCAAAATTTCTTTATTTTTATCTCAGAGATTCAAAATTTTACTCCTGACAGGAGACAAGAATCTCCAAGTCTTGGTTCAAGATTCTATTGCATAAGACATGACATTGCATATCATTGCATGAGCATTTCATATCACTGCACTGCACAACATGTCATTTCGAGGTCCAGAACTCTTGATTTCAAAATTTTCAATCCATATTCGAGTTTCAACTCTTTTCAAAATTGTTTTCAAAACCCTGGGTCTTCAAAATTATCAATTCTTCCCATTTTACCCCCAGGATTCTGAATTTCAAAATATTTTTTCAGGAAAACGATCTGGATAGTTTCCAATATGGATTTCAGCCACTTCAACTCAGATTTTGCCCTTTTGTTAGCTATTTCAAATATCTTCCTTTTACAAAATCGCCCTACAGGAGCCAACTCTTTCCAAAAATTCCTGTTTTACCAATTAGTCCAGATTTTATGAAAATTCCAAAAAGAAGTTGTTGTTTTATCATTATTTCAATAAAGAAGCAATGTGGGACCCACACTGAGGTGGTGTTACACAAGCTTTTCTTTTGAAAATTTGAATTTTGAAAAACCCAAAAATATAGGAGCCTTGTCCCCTGGATTGGCGCCACTTGTCTTTTCTCTCTCCTCCCATTTCCATGCCAAGTGTCAGTGTGGGGCTACCTTAAGAAGCCGCCACATGTCATCCCATTTATCTGCCATGTGTTAGTATCCACCATACCTATCATGCGCCATGTGTCATTTCAAAGAACACCAGGAGATCCCAAGTGTCATAGGTTGTCCTGTCTAGAAAAAGTGGAGGCTTGTCTCCTCTGAGGTGGCGCCACTTAAAGTGTGTCTCCTGCAGAGGACACGTGTCAACCTCTCCCTCCTTCAGAAAAAGTAGCCTGACACATGTCTCTCCCTACCTTTCTCAGAAAAATAGGAGACACGTGTCACTCCTAGCTTCCTCCAGAAAAGGTAGGCTTGTCCCCTCTGAGGTGGCGCCATTTGAAGTGTGTCTCCTGCAGAGGACACATGTCATTCTCTGCTCTTCTCAGAAAAAGTAGATGCCATGTGTCATTTCCTGCTCTCTTCAGAAAAAGCTAGAATTCAAATATTCAAATCTCTCCATAGGTGGCGCAAATCCTGAACTTCTACCTTTTTCATTTTGTCTGAGATGGCGCCACATGGCTTGGGCCTCCTTCTCTCCCCTCTGCCACGTGTCATTCTCTGCTTCTTTCAGAAAAAGCAGGTGACACATGTCCCCTTCTACCTCCTTCAGAAAAAGTAGAGGACACATGTCACTCTTGGCTTCCTTCAGAAAAGCAACCATTCAAAAATTTTAAGACAAGAGCTAGGTGGCGAAAATCCTGGAGTTCTACCTTTTTCTACTTGGCCAAGATGGCGCCACATGTTCCTTGCCTTTCCTAACTGCCACATGGCATCGTAAGAGCCATTCTGAGGAAATGCCACATGTCCATCCTTCATTCCTCCAGAGCCAACCTCCATTTGAAATTCAAATTCACCTTCTGAGGTGGCGCCATTTGAGAAGACTTCTCCAGACAGCTGACACTTGTCTGCAACATGTCCAAACCTCCCTGTATCAGAAAAAGTAGAAAAACCCCCCTCTGAGGTGGCGCATTTTGCTTCCTCCATTCATGTTCTCCTACCACATGGCATCGTAGGAGCCACTCTGTGGAAATGCCACATGTCAGCCTCTCCTTTCCTGCAAAAAAGTAGAATTTGAATTCCTCTGAGGTGGCACAGCCTGCTTCCTCCACTCCTATCCTTCTGACACATGTCAAGAGCCTCCAGAGATGGTGCCACATGGCATGCTCCTACTGTTTCCAGCTTTACACCTCAGAACACCTTTTGAGGTGGCACCAATCCAGAGTCCCACTTGGCTTCAAATTTTATTTTTATTTTATTTTTAATAAAAGTAGCACACCATGAGGTGGAGCCACCTGAGGGCTCCCTGCAAAAGCCAAATTCGAATTTCAAACCCCCAGATAGCACCCCCTGAGATGGTGCCACATGGAGGGCTCAGATTGAGCCTGTTTGAAATTCAAATTTTTTCAGAAAATCTATAAAAACAAGGATCCACGCCCAGCATGGGGAGACCATCTTTTAAGAACTCCTGTTGGACTTGAAAATTCGACCTAGCCTTCTTGAGAATCCGATTTTTGCACTTCGGAATTCACGCCCCCCTTTGGCTCAGTGAAGAAGGCACGGTGGGTCGATTTTGGTGAATCATCCGAAGCTCGGATCGAAGGACGAACGAAGCCCGTGATAGCCGCCCCTTTCAAGAGCTTCAACGCTTCCTAACGAAGCAAGGTGCACCTCTTTTCCTCTTGATTTGATTTCATAATTCGATTAGAGAGTCGTTTGAAGAAAGAGCTCATCCGAGAGATGGATTGAGCTATTCTCATGAAACGGCATATATAAAAATACATGATTATGACTCCTTGATGATTTTTAACATTCATGCATTTAGCTAGATTTAATTTGCATTTTATTTCATTCATTTAGCACGTTTCATGAATTAATTAGGATTAATTAAACATTTATTTCAATTCTGCTCATTTTCAGTAGTTCTCTGTTTTTGTCAGTCAGTCCACACGTCATTTCATGCATTTATTTTTTATTACAAATCCCAAAAAAAATCACAGAATGCGCCCTTAGGTGTCTCTAAAATTGTGCCAAAAATTCAAAAGCATTTGAATTTTTTTACTATGGTAAACAATCAAAATGGCAAGTCGCATTTTGTTACCCGGGATGCGTTTTAAACATTATTTGTCGACTTGTAAAATCGAGATATCCATCATGAGACATCCGATTTTCGATCCGAAAGATGTTATGAACTCGGGAAGATGTCTAGTGTTTAACCTGATTTTCTTAGATTTTTATGATTTTTTTTAATATCTGACAAAAATCCGCGAGTTCGGGACACGGGTCAGAGTCTGATTTGGGCCTCTAAGACTTTGGATCGACTTGGGTCGATGGGTTCTCTTTTTGTGTTTCTCCAAATCCAAAACTATAAAAAGTGAAAGTTATGTCCGAGGTGTCCTCTGTTTTCATCTGAAAGACTGCGATTTTTAGAACAGTAGTAATACCTGTTTCGGATTTTTCTTGTCAGTCCCCTGTTTGGTCACATTTGTCTATTCTGTCAATTTAGGAACACAAAGTTATATTTTTATCTATGTTTTGGTTGATCAAATGACAAACTTATGAACATAAAAGTTGTCCATGTAGGTGTCGTGAGTAGCTCTGTTAAATATCATAAATTTTCATGGCTGTTTTCTATTTTTTTAGCATTTTACATTAGATCAGATCAATTTTTACCTCTGTCAGAACCAAATCCATGTTACCAAACCTACCATGGCTCAAATCCCGAGGCTGTAAAAACCAAAAATGTTTCATTTCTGGTCCTTTAGCAGTCTGCAAAATATAAGAAGTTTTCATGGTGTAAATATTGCATTATCATATTAAGCATTGCATTTGGTTCGGATCCATAGGCAAAATCCACCATTTTAGGATTTCCTTTAAATTTTAGTATTCAAATCATGTCATTTCGTGATTTTTAGCATTCTAGGATGTTTATCAGAGTAGGTAGAGGCTTAATACCGATATTTGTGCAATTTGGAATCCATTTGAGGTTCGGATTAGCCATAATACCAAAACAGGGTCCCGCAGGACCCGGATCCAAGTGAAAAACAAGCGAAATTCATTATTTTGGATAAATTGCAAAATGTCAAATTCTGATTTTACAGTCCTAATGTGTTTAGAAGCATGTCATCATATCTCATACTGCATTTCATCATCATTTGATTCAATTTGAATTTCAAACTCTCAATTTTACCAAGTTTTCCTTCAAAAACCCTGATTTTAAAGGTATAACTTTAATTTTAGGGGTATTTTGGTCATTTTGACCCCAATTCCGAATTTCAAACTATTTTTCACCGAATTTCCTGCATTTACATCATTTCAAATATCAAGGAAGCATGAGATTAGGGTTTATGTCCAATTAAATCCAATAATTTCAGAATATTATTCGAAAATCTTGGAAAAACCCACATATTTGAGCTAACCCCATTTTAAGGTTTGGCAGGAACATTCAAAATAAGGAGCTGAAGTCTGAATTTTCTTTTTATTTCATTTATTTAGTGATGTAATAATGTAAATTTTGGAATAAGATTTTAATTTCCTACTTAGACTAGGATGCATATCATATAGTTTGAATTTATGCAATATCCTGCTTATATGATGCATGCATCTTATCTCAAAAGCACTATGGATGTACACAAATGGCACGTGCACCAACTCTTAGGGAGTTGATGAACTCGGTGGAGTCCATATTTACGGCCCTAGTTGGAATATGGACGAGACCCAGATCCATCATCTTTCTACCAGTCACATTGAGCCTACACTCTTAGGCTATCTTAAAATGCACATCATATTTCTAATATTTTCAAAGTATTGTGCATTAAATCAATTAAACTCTGAACATATTCATGGCCACAGTCAGAATATGTGAAGGATTTATTTTGACTTAATACACATTTTTCCAACAAATTTCATAGAAAATCTTTCAAAGTGCATTCATTCACTCATATCATTTGCATCATGAAATCATTGATTTTCCCGTGATTTTCTTAAGAAAACTTCATTCTCAAGAAATCAATTTCTCAAGAGACTCTGAGAATTTTTCAAAATCAGTTTTCCCAAGTCAAGTTTTTCCACAGTTTTCCATGGAAAAGGTTATTTTCTCAAGATTTTCAAAAGAAGTCTCTCATCTTTCTCAAAATCAAAATCGATTTCCAAGTGTTTCAAAGCTAAGATTCCCAGGATTTCACTTTCCCAAGTTTCAATTTTCCTTCTCCACAAGGGTTTTCCCATGTATTTCAATCATTTTCCCAAGAAAACTTTCAAAACTTGAAGCTCTTTCCTAAGAAGTGTTTCCCTTTTCAAATGTTCACCTTTTTCTCAAGAATCACTTCCATTTTCCCAGGATTTTCAACCATTCGTGATTTTCCCACATCTTCATGAACTTTCCCGTGATTTCAAAAGCCCTTTTCCACATGAGTTTTCCTGAGAAATTGACTTTCATCTTTTTCCTGAGAAATTCTTTTCAACTCCAAATATTTTCCAAGCATACATCATGTTTTCCCAAGCTGCATTTTCCAAAATCTCATAGCACATGCCTGAATTCTCTGTGCATATAGGATAGAACACGATTTTGATAATTTTACTAAGTCAAGCACAATTTTGGTCCTTGGTTCGATTACCACTGTTAAAGGCGGCAGGAACGGTCGAACCTCGTACCGACAGGTCGAGCCCCATCCCATGGATTTTCCCGCTATTTTAAAAAATGGAGGCGAGTATTTCAAAACATTTTCCAAAATCCGGTCAAGTTTGAAGCGCGAAAGCGTTTCCCTCTCTCTCTTTCGCAAGGAAGGGAAGACGGGAAAAATTTCGCGACGATAACAGGTTTGGCGACCGTGATGGGACCTGTCCTTATCTGATCAAAGTTATGCTTGACTTAGTTCAATTATCAAAACTGTGTTCACAAAATGTCAGCTCTTTACTTTTTGCTATCATGCGAACCTAGGAGACTAGATTCTGACCTTGCTGACATTCACTGCATATAGCTTAGGCATGGTTGGGTAGGACCAGATTGAGGAGAAATTTTCATGCTCACATAGACTTAGGTCTAAACACAACTCTCCTCAATTTAGGATCTGAATGCAAACAATGTATGCTTCTTCAAAAATTTTCAAAAGTCTATCTCTTTAGGACTTAGAGCCCTCTATTTCTTGCATGTGATCATTTTTTTCAAAACTTCCATTACCTATCATTACTCGGTCTTCACGTTGCTGGGCTCTCTTCCAGAACCCTAGTTCGGGACAGAGCCTCACAACTGGGCCAACTATTTGGGTTAACACCCCCCTACCACGTACTGCGGGCCACAGTCCGAAGTATATCGGTAGGCGCTCAAGGATGTTGGAAAACCTTACCTTAGAACCGAAGTTGAAATTCTACGCCACGTACCTCGGATTTCGATTCGAGTATATCGGCATAACTGGATTGGACAAAGATGATCTGAGCCTAGAGTTAAGATTAAGGTCCTATAGCTGTTTTCAAAGTGATGCATCTAGAGTCAGCCTTTTAGGGAGTGTTGTATGTGCATAAATGTTTGTGCAGGATGTGATTGTATGCTACTTTTATTTCCCTCATATTTTCCCCAAAATATTTTCAAATTCTCATCTTTTCCCTTTATTTTCTCAAACCCTGGATGATTTTCTCAAATATCCAATTTCTTTCAAAACTCCAGGCGATTTTTCATTCTACCATTCTACTGGATCTCGAATTTCTAGCTGCATTTTTATCCTGCCTGCAAATTTTTTTCAAAAATTTCCCATATTTTCTTAAGTCTCATTCTGAGTCTTTCTCTGTTTTCAGTTCGATGGCATCCAATCAAGTCGATCCTATCTTTCCTGAAGGTCACATCTCCTACGAGGTGCGACAAGGTCGTCCTGAACATCGAGCACTTAGCACCGGAACTTTCATTCCCCGGTGGTACTATTCCTGGCTAAAAAGCTTTTCTCGAATGTTCCCGGACCATTTGAGCGAGTGCGGATTAGAACTGGCATCAGCAGTCGGAAAGCAGACCATCAATGGCAACCTGATCTATGCAATGGCGGAGCGATGGAATCCTCGAACGTGTACGTTCTGGTTTCCATGGGGAGAGATGACCGTTTTAATGGATGAATTTTCAGAAATCATGGGGTTGCCAGAACCAGCCGGTCAACTAGGAGACCCATTAGAGCATCAATTCCTTATCAATGTCAAGGGTTTAGACCCCCGAGACTCCTTAGCTCGTATGACATGCCGCCGATCTTGGCCTCTGATCCAGTTGGAAGGAAATGAATATGTTGACCTACTTGAGTTGTACCGCCAGTACGGGACCTTCGTCGAAGTCAGCTCGCTATCAAGAACAGCCAAAGAAAGGATTCAGAATGCAATGGTTCTGTGCACTGTAGGATTATCCCTCTTTCCAGACGGACAAAACTACATGGACATCAGAATAATCCAGCTTATGAGAAGATGGGGAAGTCGACAAACCAATCGCCTCTCCAAAGCCATGGCAGCACTCGCTTTCCTATATCGTGGACTGACTCGATTCTCACTTAGAGAATCCATTTTAGTTGAAGGATGCATCTACGCACTTCAGTCCTGGTTTTTCCAACATGTTCCGGCCCGAGCAAGCTCTTTCAGATACAATGGTCAAGAACTTCTCCCAGTATCGTAGTACCGAACCATGATCAACAATATTCAAGAAGATGACATTGTCTGGGACTATTTTGATCGGCAACTATCCCCTCCCAGATATACGTACGCTTATGGCAAGCGGTTCAAGTTGCTGGGACCATTCTTCTGCACTTACTACCAACCAGAGAGATGTGTTCGACAGTTCTCCCAAAGGCAGCAATACGTCGAAGCCCGACTGTTATCAGGAGCTATGGCAGAGTTCGACCTCACTTCCGCATAATGGTCCGGGGCATATCATTCTGCCCGCTACAGCTGGGATTCCTTTGTTTCCCTTAAAATCTTTCCTGGTCCTAGAATGTCTGCTGACTATCATGAATGGTGGCAAATTGTTTGTCCCCCACCTCTTTGTCAAGATCAATAAAGTCATGTTTCCTCATTTCTGTAAAATTGTCTCTCTTTCCATTGTGGTTTGACGACCTCGCCTAGGTAACAAGGCATATTTTCGTTGTTTATTTCTTTTGCAGAAGGAATGACAACACAATTGTCGTGATTCCCGCGACGACTCAGTCCCTAGTAATGGGACATCTTTTCCAAATTGTCTACCATATTTTCAGCAAATATTTCTTCCAAAAAATCAATTCCTACAAAATCTAATCACGTCTTTGCCCTGCAGAGAGCATCCACAACATTTGATGGTGCAAACAAGATCAGGCAAAAGGACAGCAACACCGCAGTACTCGTCAGCTTCGGAAGAAGAAATGGGTTCCCCCCGATCCGAGAAGAGTCAAGAGCAGCAGCAAGAAGATGATGGCATAGACCCTCAAATGTATGCCATGTTTCGAAAAATGATGAACAAAATGATGAATGAGCAGCCCGGGACCAGCTCAGAAAGGAACCCATTCAGAGAAAAGTTCCATGATCACAGGGGTAAGAAGGCTCCCAAGAAGCAAATCCAGCCAGAAGAGATTTTAGATGAATCAGACTCCATTAAAGATACTGATGAAGAATATGAGGTGCCTCCAGCATTTCAGAAACGTGGCCAAAGTAAAAGCCGCAGATCAAAAAGCCGAGATGCAGAAGAACCCTTGCAAGCACAGTTCAAGGAAATGGCCCGAGTTGTCAAGGATCTGCAAGCCCGCGACAAGGGCAAGAAAGTCTTCACCAGTGAGGACTTCTATGACGGCTTAGAAGGGGATGATGATCTGGAGAATCTTCCCCGAAAATTCATCAAATTCGACGGCTCTGGCGACCCAAAAGCTCATCTCGCCACTTTCTTTGCTTAATGCTCGAGGTTCAAAAGGGATAACCGAGCATTGTTTCTATGCTTCTCCCGCAGCTTGGAAGGAGTTGCAACTAAATGGCATGCGGAACATATCAATCCAATCAAACTCAAGGAGTTCGATAAAGTAGTAAACCTATTCATTGAACGCTTCTTGTTCAACACGGAAGCGCTTCCTACATTAAGTCATCTCTGCAATCTAAGGCAGAATGAGAATGAAAAGGCACGGGACTTCATTCACAGATGGAGATTAGCCTATAATAAGATGAGAGATACTATCTCGGAAAGGCACGCCCTGTCCTTAATCCTCAACAACTTTTCGCAGCCATTAAGAGGATTGATCTCCACAACACCATCCAGGACCTTCATTGAGCTCACTGAACGAGCCGAATGGCTCGAACTAAGTGTGGAAAATGGAGTCTATGAAGGCTTCACCTTTTCCAAGAACAACTCTCATGGTGAGCAGAAGAAGAAAGCGCACTTCACTTATTCTGCCAGCAACAGCAACAAAGGCCGAAATCAGCACAAAGGGCAGAAGAAAGATTACTGCTATGGCACAGGCAGTTCAAACAACAAGGACCAGAAAGGAAAGCCTGCTCCTCAGTACAGCAAGCCTCATCAGTAGGATCAAGGGCCGAAACTGCGTGAGAAGACTAGACATGAAGGATGGAGTTACGATAGAAAATTTACTCCTCTTGACCAATCACTCGAGGATGTGCTCGAGTACATGCTATCAAAAGAGATGGTTAAGTTGCCCAGATTGGCCGATCCCCCTGTGCCCATGGGGAAATGGAAAGATCAATTCTGCAAGTTCCACAGAACAGTGGGACACAACACTGAGAATTACTTTGTTCTCAAAAACATCATGCAAGATCTCATTGAAAAGAATCTATTGGTAGAAGGAGAAGAAGAAGAGAAAATGGACATTCTCAATCACCCCTTCCCTTCGCACACCACAGCTGTAGTATCGGCACAGCCATTTCTGTCGCATGAGCACATCAAGCCGTGTTCTGCACAAGATCTACAAGTTCAGCATCAGGTGTCAGTACTACGACAAGCAACTCCTGATTCCAAGAAGATGGACTTAATCTCAGCATTCGACAAGATGAAAGTTTCGGAAGCATCTATAAAGTCAGCCCCCAAGTCAAAGGGAACTCCTGACTTCTTCAAGCAAATTATCAAACTCAGGCTGGAGAATTCAAGTCAGAAGCCTCTGACCGCTCTATCCAATGTCTCCATCCTTGACTTGGCCAAGAATTCTAGCAAGCACCAGCAAGTACTAGATGATTTACTCAGGAAAATCAAGGTTAAAACAAGTACCACTCCTGAAGATATGGCACAAATTGTGAACTCCGCCATGACCAATGCACCAATTACCCTCTCGGATGAGGACCTTCCAAAGCCTCATTCCTTTCACAATAATGCTCTTTACATCGTCGTTCGGGTAAGGGGAATGACAGTACCCCATGTGCTAGTAGATGGAGGCAGCAACCTCAATATATGTCCTGAGATGACCGCAAAAGCATTAGGGATCAAAGATGAAGAGTACATTCTAGATCCCATCACTATCTACGGGTTTGACAACCATGGTCAAACAGCAAAAGGGAAGATATTTCTGGAGGTATTCATCAACTATTCGGTGCACTCCGTCCTTTTTCATGTGGTTAATGTACCACACACCTACAACTTGCTGCTCGGAAGGACGTGGATTCACAATGCTAATGCAGTGCCTTCCACCCTCCATCAATGCGTGAAATGGTCAAAAGGTGGAATGATTACCACTATACTGGGAGAAGACCTAGAAGAAAGGCTCCCGCAGCCCATGATTCCTCGACCATCATTCAACGCGGATATTCCCAGCATCAGGGAAAGTGAAGAGATCAATCTCGGAGAGAATCGAGAAATTCTTCAGGCATCATCAGAGCCACCTCTGCACACGGTAGCCACGACCCGATGGAGAGGTCCTCAATTCTTCAAGGTTGGAGGCCGAATCGACTATAGCACCATTAAGGATCACCCATTGTTTCCACAATTCATGAAGTCAAGAAAGGGATTTGATTTGCTTCTAAAGCATGGTTATCAACCTTTCAAGGGACTCGGCAAGAACAAGGACGGCCGCATTGAACCAGTGATCCAGAAACATCGTCCCCACAGAGCAGGACTAGGGTTCTCCGGAGAAAGCTCGTCAAGGAAGACTGTTTTTGTCAAAGGGGCACAATAAAGACCATTTGTTATTTCTTTCCTTTCTTTCCATTCTTTCCAAAATAAATGTCTCATTTTATCAAATGTCATTGATCAATTTAATCAATAAAATTCCAAGTTTCTTTATCAATCCGGATGCCATCTACTCCCTTTCTGTCTATCTCTTAATTTTATAATTCAATGCTATTTTATGCATGGTTCTCTTCAAATGATTGCTTGTCTTACTATAGGCCGATTTATCTGAACCAGATTTCTTCTCCAAAATTTCAGAATGACTTCTCGGACAATCAAGAAGCTCGTTCTCAATCCCAAGGCTTTTCAGAAATCGACAGCAATTCACAGAATCAAAGCAAGCACCGGAAATGATAAGAGTGCAAAGCAGTCAGATGATTGTGCAGAATATGATCAGTCTCTTCAGGAATTATCAGAGTTCGCCGTTGTTCAGAAGCAAGATGAACCATCTCCTCTAGTACAAGATCCGACTGAAGATGTCAATATCGGTTCAGAGGAAGATCCCAAAATTCTCCAGATCGGAACCAGTCTGAGTCCGGAAGAAAAGAAAAGGCTTACAGATTTTCTCAAGCGGCATGAAGAAGTGTTTGCATGGACATATGAAGACATGCCGGGCTTAGACCCCAAATTAGTCGAACACCGTCTTGTCTTAAAGCCGGAGGCTAAACCAGTTAAGCAGAAGCTAAGAAAAATGGATCCAAGAATAGAACAACAAGTCAAGGAAGGACTTGAAGATTTGCTCAAAGCAGGATTTATTCGAGCTATTGACTACCCAGATTGGTTAGCCAATATCGTCGTTGTCCCAAAGAAAAGTGGCAAAGTAAGGATCTGCATAGACTTCTGAGACCTCAATAAGGCAACTCCGAAGGATGACTATCCACTTCCAAGCATCGATCTTCTAGTCGATAGCATGGCAGGACATGCCATGTTCTCGTTTATGGATGGATATTCCGGCTACAATCAAATTAAGTTAGCCGCCCGCGACCAATCAAAAACTTCCTTCACTACGCCTTGGGGCACTTTCTGCTATACAGTTATGCCCTTTGGGCTCAAGAATGCTGGAGCAATATATCAACGAGCAATGGCCGTTATCTTTCAGGATCAAATGCGCAAAATCATGGATGCGTATGTTGACGATATCCTCGTGAAATCTAAAGAGGGAGAAGATCACCTCGAAGCGCTTGATCAAGTCTTTAAGCGACTCATCCTTTATAAGTTAAGGCTTAACCTGCAAAAGTGTGTCTTTGGAGTCGAATCAGGCAAACTGTTGGGTTTTCTGGTCAGCAAAAAGGGGATTGAAATTGACCCAGCCAAAGCAAAAGCTATCATTGATATGCCACCCCCGAAAAATCTCAAAGAATTGCGTAGCCTTCAAGGACGTATGCAATCAATCCGGCGTTTTATTTCCAATTTGGCAATGAGATGCGAACCTTTCAATCACTTGCTCAGAAAAGGAGTGAAGTTCGAATGGGGACCAGAGTGTCAGCAATCGTTCGATAGAATCAAGAAGTATCTTCTCAATCCTCCAATTCTGAAGCCGCCAGAATTGGGAAAACCTCTTCTATTAAACATCTCAGTCAATCAAGTCGCATGCGGCGGATTCTTGGCGCAATACAAAGAAGGTAGCTTGATAGAGCATGCCATTTATTACGTGAGTAAGACTTTCATAGATTATGAAAAGAGATACTCTCAAATAGAGAAGACCTGCCTAGCTCTGGTATGGATGTGTCAGAAGCTAAGACACTACCTGTTAGCATCTGAAGTCAAAATCTTGTCTAAGCTCAATCCTCTCAAATACATCTTGGAGCAACCTTTCCTAAGCGGACGGGTCGCCAAATGGCAAGTCTTACTGATGCAGTATGACTTAGAATATGTCTCGCAGCAATCAATCAAAGGTCAAGCAATTGCAGATCAATTGGCGGATTTTCCTCTGGCAGAAGAAGTGAAAGCCGAAGATGACTTCCCTGATGAGCAAATTTGCAATATCCAGCAATCTCCAGTCTGGAATTTATTTTTCGATGGTTCCAAGAATATGGCTGGAATAGGCATTGGGATCTTATTAATCACTCCTGAGAAAGAGATGATTCCATTTTCTCTCAAGTTAGATTTTCAATGCACTCATAATATGGCTGAATATGAGGCCCTGATTCAAGGCCTAAAAATTCTATTAGATTTCAATGTTAAGAGAGTGCATGCCTACGGTGACTCATTACTTGTTGTCAATCAAGTTCAAGCCGAATGGCAAGTCAAAGATCAGAAGCTATTTCCCTATCAGAAAATTGTTTCAGCTCTTGTCAACAAGTTTGAAGAATTCCAGTTATTCCATATCAAGAGAGATTTTAATCAAGTGGTCAATAGCCTAGCCAGTTTAGGCTCCATTATGGCATTCAAGAATGGAGAATCTTGTCGCTCCTTCAAAATTAGCAGACTTGACCAACCTGCTGTCCTTCCCATAGAGCAGGTAAACCAGGCTGAGCAAAAGAAGAAGCCTTGGTATTACAATATCAAAACTTTCATAGAAACTGGCGAATTTCCTCAAGAACTCTCAAAGAAAGAGCAGCGAGCAATCCAGCGTATGTCTACTCGATACTTTATTTTGGCCAATGTCCTCTATCGTCGAGGATTCAGTTCAGAGTATTCCAGATGTTTAGACGAAGACGAAGCCAAAGAAGTCGTGCGAGAAGCACATGAAGGCATTTGTGGTGGCCACGTCGGCTACCAAACCCTTGTCAAACAGATCGTCAGAGCAGGTTACTACTGGAAGACTATGCAACAAGATTGTTATCATTATGTGAAGAAGTGTGTGCAATGCCAGATACACGCACCTTCTATTCATGCTCCGGCAACTTATTTGCAATCTGTTGTTTCTCCATGGCCATTCTCCATGTGGGCCTTCGATGTCGTAGGTCCCATCACTCCTTCAGCTTCAAATGGCCATAAATACTTCCTTGCCGCAACAAAATATTTCACCAAGTGGGTAGAAGCTATCACTCTTCGCACCGTAGAAGGACGACATGTGGTCTCTTTCATTCACAAGAACATCCTTTGCCGTTTCGGCATTCCACATGACATTGTGTCAGACAATGGCAGTCATTTCAAGAATGAAAAGATGAAGACATTCTGCTCAAAATTCAAGATCTATCACCATTTTTCTGCTCCATATTATCCTCAAGGGAATGGTCAGGCAGAGGCCACCAATAAGATTTTAATTCGTATCTTAGAGCGAACTGTGGAAAGAGGTCGTGATTGGCATGAGAAGATCCACGATGCACTATGGGCCTACCAGACCACCATTCGCACTCCAACAAACGCTACTCCATCAGAATTGGTCTACGGAACAGAAGTAGTATTGCCGCTACATGTTCAGAAGCCCGCTTTGAAATTTGCTTCACTTCTGCAATTACCTCTTGATCAATACCAGCAGCAGCGACTAGTGCAGCTAGACTTACTCGACGAGAGAAGGCTAAAAGCAGCAGAGCATGCTCAATCTTATCGCCAGAGAGTATCCAGGCAATATGCGAAGTCTATCATCGAAATAAGATTCAAAGTCAATGATTTAGTACTTCGATCCACAGCTTATTTCAAGCATCGTCCCGGCGGCAAATGGTCGCCAAATTGGGAAGGTCCCTATGTTGTCAAAGAAGCATTACCCCGCAACTCATATCGGCTCATCAATGCCGATGGGGTAGAATTGCCAGATCCTATTAATGCTCGTCACTTGAAAAAGTTTTATACTTAAAACATTTATTCTCCTCTTGTAATCCTTCCTATTTTCTTTCAAATAATGATCAAGCTTTCTTTCCCAGTTACACTGGGGCATTTTAAAAATTTTTGTTTTGTATGCAGGCAGGATAAACAAATTCCTCATTTCACGCACTTGTGCATTCATATGCATCAATTCATATTCATTTGCATTCAACTGCATTAACAACAATCCGGTCAGTATTGGGATTTCAACAAACAGTCCCATCGCGATTCCTAATGATTCAGAATGGAAAGATAATCGCCAATACTGAACCAAAACTCAGCGCTCAAACTGGTATTATTTCGAAATCCAGTGTGCAAACTGGTACATTTTCAAAATCCCAACTTTTTTTGAAAAACCGAGTTCCGACTCAGGTTTTTATTCAAATCATTTTCTTCTGTTGATCCGGGTTCCGACTCGAGATCTCATCATACGAGCTCTAACTCGAGCTCTTCATTTTTTTTTTTGATCCGGGTTCCGACTCGAGATCTCTTTATCTTATCCAAGCTCTAATTCAAGCACTTCATTTTCCTTTGTTGATCCGGGTTCCGACTCGAGATCTCATTACCTCATCCGAGCTCTAATTCGAGCCTTTCTTTTTGTTGATCCGGGTTCCGACTCGAGATCTCTCTATTCATTCGAGCTCAGATTCAAGCTCTTCATTTTTCTCTGTTGATCCGGGTTCCGACTCGAGATCTCCTTATCCTTTCGAGCTCAGATTCAAGCTCTTTATTTTCTTTTGTTGATCCGGGTTCCGACTCGAGATCTCTCTATTCATTCGAGCTCAGATTCGAGCTCTTCATTTTTCTTTTGTTGATCCGGGTTTTGACTCAAGATCTCTCTATTCATTTGAGCTCAGATTCGAGCTCTTCATTTTTCTCTGTTGATCCGGGTTCCGACTCGAGATCTCTCTATTCATTCGAGCTCAGATTCGAGCTCTTCATTTTTCTCTGTTGATTCGGGTTCCGACTCGTGATCTCATTACATCATTTGGGTTCTGATCCGAGCTCTTCATTTTCTTTTGTTGATCCGGGTTCCGACTTGAGATCTCTTTATTCATTTGAGCTCAGATTCTAGCTCTTTATTTTCATTTGTTGGTCCGGGTTCCGACTCGAGATCTCTTTATTCATTCTAGCTCAAATTCGAGCCCTTCATTTTCTTTTGTTGATCCGGGTTCCGACTCGTGATCTCTCTACATCATTCGAGCTTTGATTCGAGCTCTTCATTTGTTGATCCGGGTTCTGACTCGTGATCTCTGTATTTTATTCAAGCTTTGACTCGAACTCATCATTCTCCTTTGTTGATCCAAGTCATTTCGATCCTCAGGGTCTGTCAATTGCTCAAATTTGATATTTTGCCTTCCAAATTCCAACTTAAATCTTTGAATCAGGCAATTCTCAATTTCAAATACCAATTTCCAATTTTCGACCTTCGGGTCAATCAATTTCAAATTTTCGACCTTTGGGTCAATCAATTTCCAAATTTTTGACCTTCGGGTCACCCAATTTCCAAATTTCGACCTTCAGGTCACTCAATTCACAATTTCGACCTTTTGGTCAACCAATTCTCAATTTCGACCGTCAGGTCATCCTATTTCGACCTTCGGGTCATTCAATTGCCAGCAACCAATTTTCCAATTTTCAATTTCGACCTTTGGGTCAATCAATCTCAATATCCAATTCCAATCATTTTCTCTTGCGAGAGACCCTTTTTAGGGAGAGTTTGAAGGGACTCGCGTCTTTGTGAACCGTTTGCAAAACAATTTCCAATTTCACACGAGGAACCCTTTTTAAGGGAGAGGCTCGACGGAGACTCGCTTTTCTTGTGACCCCGCAATTTCATACTAGGCCATTTTTCGCCATGAAAGACCCTCCTTGCAGGGAGAGTGTGATGGACTCGTTCTTTTCATGACCCGATTTTCAGAACTCACTATTATCGGCCCCTTTCCATAAGAGAAGCCTAATATTAGGGAGCTTTGACGAAAGCTTAACTTCTCTTCGAAAGTCAGTTTTGCAAACACCTCCTCTTCAGGGAAGAGAGGAGTATTTCCCATTTCCCATTCAGGTAAGGGCTAAGCCTGAGTCTCTCTTTTTGGGGAAAAAGAGAGGAGAATTTTTGTCATGGATGTGTTGGGCCGGATTTCAAATACTCTCTTTCACCCAGGATTTCAAGAAAATTTTGTCAATTTGTCAATCAAATTATTTGTTGATTTCAGAATCTTTATTGCACTAATCTCTATCTCAATTTACCTTCAGCATCGCTTCCAAAAGAGTGAAGCTTTTGCGAAAAGAGATTCAAAACTCAAATTCTTTCTATTGGCCAACCAAAAGGATGAAGGATAAATCCTCAATATGGCCAGAAAAGAAGATTCAATGTTAGTGAAAAGCCATGGATGGTTGATATTGATCACAGTCAATGGCACATCTTTAAAGATTATTCTTGTAAAATAAGGCAGTGGAAATATCCTGAGCGCTAGAAAAAGAGAGCATTCATCAAAACCCTGTCTCCTCAGAATCACCTAAGCTGCAATTAAATATCTGCAAAAGGGATCTCTCACCTGTCGTCAAGATGAAGGCAAATTAGGCGAATAGACCCCCGAGGCCAAAGAAGATTCGAAACATCTCCAAGATGACGGAGTTTGTGACGGATCCTTCCAGGGAAGGTCCAAAGCACTGTCAAGATGAAGGCAGATGCGATGAACCCCTCGACAATCCCTAAAAGGTATTTAATTTCAGCTATCATCCAAAGATCTTCCGGCCAATGAGCCAATATCATCAAAATAACTCATAAGCCAATATCATCAAAGGAGGATCGAAACATCTCCAAGTTGAAGGAGTTTGTGACGTACCCTTTCAAAAGAGAGAAAGAGAGGAAAAAAAGAGAGAGAAAAAGTCAGAATACCTCCAAAATGAAGGAGAATGTAGCCAAAAAACTCAAAAGAGCCAAAAGAGTGCAACAAGATTATCATGAGAGAAGCTCCCAGGATATCAAACTGCCAGATCTATCAAGAATCCTCTTTAATCTTGTGAAATCCTATTATCAATACTCTTTCATCAACTGCTTTCATAATATCTAATTCTCTTTCCTGTTCATATCAAGGAAATTGATAGCTTCCTTGAAGAAGGTCAATTGCAAGCAATTTGGATTTCAAGTCTCGATTCTACGAAGTGAACCTTGTTTGGAGGTAATGCTTCTGGTAGAAAAGAAAGAATATCTTTGCAACCATGTGCAGCATTTTCAAAAATTTTTGAATCAACAACAGAATTTTCAATATTTTGACAATATTTTTTAGCTATCCTGACGTGAAGTGAGAGCTTGATATCCGTCTCTGACACATCCAGACACCAATTTTAAATCCCTCTTAAGGACTTGATTCCTTCCCTTCTTTGAGAGCATGGACTCTCAGACTTGCACACTTCCCGGTGTCCCCACTGTCCAACCATAGACAGTCCCATTTTGGTTCGAGGTCGAACCACCAATCATTTCTCGCAAAAGGCAATTTCAAAAGCTGATTTTAGTCTCAGCAATGAGACGCCCAAAATCAACCCCTTTTCAAGCTTTAGGGACCCCATTTTTCTTCCTTTTGCAAAAACCCTATCGGATTTATTGTGCAAAATCCGAAGGTTCCATCATGGTCTCTTCTTTTGAGGATTCCATTTCATCTTCCGCCCGATCAGGATAAGGGTATAAACCTGAGCCTCATTCAAAGAGGAATTCCATCTTCCGCCCGATCAGGATAAGGGTATAAACCTGAGCCTCATTCAAAGAGTTATTCCATTTTCCGCCCGATCAGGATAAGGGTATAAACCTGAGCCTCATTCAAAGAGGTATTCCATCTTCCGCCCGATCAGGATAAGGGTATAAACCTGAGCCTCATTCAAAGAGGTATTCCATTTTCCTCCCGATCAGGATAAGGGTATAAACCTGAGCCTCATTAAAAGAGGTATTCCATTTTTCGCCCGATCAAGATAAGGGTATAAACCTGAGCCTCATCTAAAGAGGTATTTCATTTTCCGCCCGATCAGGATAAGGGTATAAACCTGAGTCTCATTTCGATGAGATATTACATTCCCCAATCAGGTTAAGGGTCAAACCTGAGCTTCGTTTCATACGAGGTATTTTGTCCCATCCAGGTCAAGGGCATAAACCTGAATTTCACTCTCACAGAGTGAGTCTTTTCTCTTCATTCTTCATTTCATATCTACCATCTTCCTCGGGCTAATTTCTTCACACCCAGTCAGATCCTTCTAACTAGGGCATTTTTTTATGTATAGCCCAAATTTGGTGTGTTTTTCTTTGCCACTAAGCTCGGCCATGAGTCGGCTTAGCAGCAAAGAGGGGCATCTGTAAACACCCCAAATTTTCACTCACCTCCCCGACATCTTCACCAAACATCATCATTCAACCTTTGAAATCGCCGGAGGGCAAAATGGTCATTTTCTGAGCCCGAACCTTGCAAAAGTCTAAATTTCATTTGCAACTCTCAAAATTTCTTTATTTTTATCTCAGAGATTCAAAATTTTACTCCTGACAGGAGACAGGAATCTCCAAGTCTTGGTTCAAGATTCTATTGCATAAGACATGACATTGCATATCATTGCATGAGCATTTCATATCACTGCACTGCACAGCATGTCATTTCGAGGTCCAGAACTCTTGATTTCAAAATTTTCAATCCAGATTAGAATTTCAACTCTTTTAAAAATTGATTTCAAAACCCTGGGTCTTCAAAATTATCAATTCTTCCCATTTTACCCCCAGGATTCTGAATTTCAAAATATTTCCTCAGGAAAACGATCTGGATAGTTTCCAATATGGATTTCAGCCACTTCAACTCAGATTTTGCCCTTTTGTTAGCTATTTCAAATATCTTCCTTTTACAAAATCGCCCTACAGGGGCCAACTCTTTCCAAAAATTCCTGTTTTACCAATTAGTCCAGATTTTATGAAAATTCCAAAAAGAAGTTATTGTTTTATCCTTATTTCAATAAAGAAGCAATGTGGGACCCACACTGAGGTGGTGTCACACAAGCTTTTCTTTTGAAAATTTGAATTTTGAAAAACCCAAAAATATAGGAGCCTTGTCCCCTGGATTGGCGCCACTTGTCTTTTCTCTCTCCTCCCATTTCTATGCCAAGTGTCAGTGTGAGGCTACCTTAAGAAGCCGCCACATCTCATCCCATTTATCTGCCATGTGTTAGTATCCACCATACCTATCATGCGCCATGTGTCATTTCAAAGAACACCAGGAGATGCCAAGTGTCATAGGTTGTCCTGTCTAGAAAAAGTGGAGGCTTGTCTCCTCTGAGGTGGCGCCACTTAAAGTGTGTCTCCTGCAGAGGACACGTGTCAACCTCTCCCTCCTTCAGAAAAAGTAGCCTGACACATGTCTCTCCCTACCTTTCTCAGAAAAATAGGAGACACGTGTCACTTCTAGCTTCCTCCAGAAAAGGTAGGCTTGTCCCCTCTGAGGTGGCGCCATTTGAAGTGTGTCTCCTGCAGAGGACACATGTCATTCTCTGCTCTTCTCAGAAAAAGTAGATGCCATGTGTCATTTCCTGCTCTCTTCAGAAAAAGCTAGAATTCAAATATTCAAATCTCTCCATAGGTGGCGCAAATCCTGAACTTCTACCTTTTTCATTTTGTCTGAGATGGCGCCACATGGCTTGGGCCTCCTTCTCTCTCCTCTGCCACGTGTCATTCTCTGTTTCTTTCAGAAAAAGCAGGTGACACATGTCCCCTTCTACCTCCTTCAGAAAAAGTAGAGGACACATGTCACTCTTGGCTTCCTTCAGAAAAGCAACCATTCAAAAATTTTAAGACAAGAGCTAGGTGGTGAAAATCCTGGAGTTCTACCTTTTTCTACTTGGCTAAGATGGCGCCACATGATCCTTGCCTTTCCTAACTGCCACATGGCATCGTAGGAGCCATTTTGAGGAAATGCCACATGTCCATCCTTCATTCCTCCAGAGCCAACCTCCATTTGAAATTCAAATTCACCTTCTGAGGTGGCGCCATTTGAGAAGACTTCTCCAGACGGCTGACACTTGTCTGCCACATGTCTAAACCTCCCTGCATCAGAAAAAGTAGAAAAACCCCCCTCCGAGGTGGCACATTTTGCTTCCTCCATTCATGTTCTCCTGCCACATGGCATCGTAGGAGCCACTCTGAGGAAATGCAACATGTCAGCCTCTCCTTTCCTGCAGAAAAGTAGAATTTGAATTCCTCTGAGGTGGCACAGCCTGCTTCCTCCACTCCTATCCTTCTGACACATGTCAAGAGCCTCCAGAGATGGGACCACATGGCATGCTCCTACTGTTTCCAGCTTTACACCTCAGAACACCTTTTGAGGTGGCACCAATTCAGAGTCCCACTTGGCTTCAAATTTTATTTTTATTTTATTTTTAATAAAAGTAGCACACCATGAGGTGGCACCACCTGAGGGCTCCCTGCAAAAGCCAAATTCGAATTTCAAACCCCCAGATAGCACCACCTGAGATGGTGCCACATGGAGGGCTCAGATTGAGCCTGTTTGAAATTCAAATTTTTTCAGAAAATCTATAAAAACAAGGCTCCACGCCCAGCATGGGGAGATCATCTTTTAAGAACTCCTGTTGGACTTGAAAATTCGACCTAGCCTTCTTGAGAATCTAATTTTTGCACTTTGGAATTCACGCCCCCCTTTGGCTCAGTGAAGAAGGCACGGTGGGTCGATTTTGGTGAATCATCCGAAGCTCGGATCGAAGGACGAACGAAGCCCGTGATAGCCGCCCCTTTCAAGAGCTTCAACACTTCCTAACGAAGCAAGGTGCACCTCTTTTCCTCTTGATTTGATTTCATAATTCGATTCGAGAGTCGTTTGAAGAAAGAGCTCATCCGAGAGATGGATTGAGCTATTATCATGAAACGGCATATATAAAAATACATGATTATGACTCCTTGATGATTTTTAACATTCATGCATTTAGCTAGATTTAATTTGCATTTTATTTCATTCATTTAGCACGTTTCATGAATTAATTAGGATTAATTAAACATTTATTTCAATTCTGCTCATTTTCAGTAGTTCTCTGTTTTTGTTAGTCAGTCCACACATCATTTCATGCATTTATTTTTTATCAAAAATCTCAAAAAAATCACGGAATGCGCCCTTAGGTGTCTCTAGAATTGTGCCAAAAATTCGGAAGCATTTGAATTTGTTTACTGCAGTAAACATTCAAAATGGCAAGTCGGCTTTTGTTACCCGGGATGCGTTTTAAAAATTATGTTTTAACTTGTAAAATCGAGATATCCCTCATGGGAGTTCCTATTTTTGATCCGAAAGATGTTATGAACTTGGGAGAATGTCTAGTTTGTAAGCTGATTTTTTCAGATTTTTATGATTTTTTGTAATATCTAACAAAAATCTGAGAGTTTGTGACATGTGTCAGAGCCTGATTTGGGCCTCTGAGACTTTGGATCAACTTGGGTCGATGGGTTCTCTTTTGGTGTTGCTCCAAATCCAAAACTGTAAAATATGAAAGTTATGTTCGAGTTGTCCTATATTTGCATCTGAAAGACTGCGATTTTGAGAATAGTAGTGATACCTGTTTCGGATTTTTCTTGTGAGTCCTCTGTTTGGTCACATTTGTCTGTTCTGTCAATTTAGGAACACAAAGTTATATTTTTATCTATGTTTCTGTTGCTCAAATGCCAAAGTTATGAACATTAAAGTTGTCCACGTAGGTGTCATGAGTATCTCTGTTAAATATCATAAATTTCCATGGCTGTTTTCTATTTTTTTAGCATTTTATATTAGATAAGATCAATTTTTACCTCTGTCAGAACCAAATCCATGTTACCGAACTCACCATGGCTCAAATCCCAATGCTGTAAAAACCAAAAATGTTCCATTTCGGGTCCTTTAGCAGTCTGCAAAATATCAAAAGTTTTCATGAAGTAAATCTTGCATTATCATATTGAGCATTGCATTTGGTTCGGATCCATAGGCAAAATCCACCATTTTAGAATTTCCTTTAAATTTTAGTATTCAAATCATGTCATTTCGTTATTTTTAGCATTCTAGGCTGTTTATCAGAGTAGGTAGAGGCTTCATACCGAATTGGGTGCAATTTGAAATCCATTTGAGGTTCGGATTAGCCATAATACCAAAATAGGGTCCCGCAGGACCCGGATCCAAGTGAAAAACAAGCGAAATTCGTTATTTTGGATAAATTGCAAAATGTAAAATTCTGATTTTACAGTCCTAATGTGTTTAGCAGCATGTCATCATATCTCATACTGCATTTCATCATCATTTGATTCAATTTGAATTTCAAAATCTCAATTTTACGAAGTTTTCCTTCAAAAACCCTGATTTTAAAGGTATAACTTTAATTTTAGGGGTATTTTGGTCATTTCGAACCCAATTCCGAATTTCAAACTATTTTCCACCGAATTTCCTGCATTTGCATCATTTCAAATATCAAGGAAGCATGAGACTAGGGTTTATGTCCAATTAAATCCAATAATTTCAGAATATTATTTGAAAATCTTGGAAAAACCCACATATTTGAGCTAACCCCATTTCAAGGTTTGGTAGGGACATTCAAAAGAAGGAGCTGAAGTCTGCATTTTCCTTTTATTTCATTTATTTAGTGATGTAATAATGTAAATTTTGGAATAAGATTTTAATTTCCTGCTTAGACTAGGATGCATATCATATAGTTTGAATTTATGCAATATCCTGCTTATATGATGCATGCATCTTATTTCAAAAGCACTATGGATGTACACGAATGGCACGTGCACCAACTCTTAGGGAGTTGATGAACTCGCTGGAGTCCATATTTACGGCCCTAGTCGGAATATTGACGAGACACAGATCCATCATCTTTCTACCAGTCACATTGAGCCTACACTCTTAGGCTATCCTAAAATGCACATCATATTTCTAATATTTTCAAAGTATTGTGCATTAAATCAATCAAACTCTAAACATATTCATGGCCACAGTCAGAATATGTGAAGGATTTATTTTGATTTAATACACATTTTTCCAACAAATTTCTTAGAAAATCTTTCAAAGTGCATTCATTCACTCATATCATTTGCATCATGAAATCATTGATTTTCCCGTGATTTTCTTAAGAAAACTTCATTCTCAAGAAATCGATTTCTCAAGAGACTCTAAGAATTTTTCAAAATCAGTTTTCCCAAGTCAAGTTTTTCCACAGTTTTCCATGGAAAAGGTTATTTTCTCAAGATTTTCAAAAGAAGTCTCTCATCTTTCTCAAAATCAAAATCGATTTCCAAGTGTTTCAAAGCTAAGATTCCCAGGATTTCACTTTCCCAAGTTTCAATTTTCCTTCTCCACAAGGGTTTGAAATTCCACTAGAGGGGGGGGGGGGGGTGAATAGTGAAATATGATAAAGATCGATAAAATAAAATAATCAGGCAATAAAGCACAACACATAAAACACAAAATTTATACTTGTTCGGTCAATACCCAGACCTACATCCAGTCCCCAAGCAAACCACTTGAGCTTTCCACTATAACATTCGAGTCACCGGATAAATAGTACAACACCCTCTTCCTCAGAGGTCTTCTTCTCTCAACAGAGAAACACCCTCTTCCACAGAGGTCTTCTTCTCTCAACAGAGAAGGACAACACCCTCTTTCTCAGAGGTCTACTTCTTTCAAAAAAGAAGGAATACAGTGAATAACAGAAAGTTACAATACTTCCTATAGAACCTTTAGAATGATATGAATGCACGAATGAAGGATTCTCAGAATGTTCTGTTTGTCACTCAGAGGATACTCTTTGTCAAAGAGATGGACTTGACTTTTTCTCTTTTCTTTCTTTTCTTTTTCTCTTTCTTTTTCAAGGCTCTTTTTTCAAATAGTGAATAGAATTTTTCTCGTTGTAAGCTCACATGTCTATTCCATACCTCTTGTTGAATAGTTTATTTGAGTGTGTTTATATAGCTTAAAAAAAGTAGTTGTTATATTTTGAAATCGTAGCCTTTTTGAAATGTGAAATGTTATGTCATTTCAAAAATATCTTTTAGAGAAATTCGAGAATGCCTTTTTCCATAAAAGTAAAATATAGGGTACACTAGTCGTTGTAATATTTTAGGTAATACATATTTTATGTAAAAAGTCTATTTCTTACAATAGTACATTGAACGTTGGGTTGTAGTTTTGTCTTTATTTTAATTAATGATTTGAGGTACATAAGTACTTCTTTACTTTAAATGAGTGTAAGTACAATGAGTGCTTTGAGATATTTATTTGTACATAGTCATGTCAAGTGTTTTCTTTATGTTGTGTTTTTCAAAGTCTTCAGAGAGAATGAGGACTACAAGAAAGTTGACATTCTTTGAGAAGGATATTAACAAGGATTTCTTACAGGAGGTATTTAATGCTTGTACAAAAAGAATGATGACTTTAAGTAAGTCGACATTCTATGGGTTTGTAAAAAGGTAACTAGAGTCTTTATCAAAATAATTTATATTTGTTTTCTTTGTGTAGCCGATTTTATGTTTTTGTCTTCTTCCTATATTTAAAAACATTTCTTTAAAGAAGGTAACTAGAGTCTTTTCAAAAACATATTATATTTGTTTTTCTTTGTGTAGCCGATTTTATGTTTTTGTCTTCTTCCCATATTTAAAAACATTTCTTTAAAGAAGGTAACTAGAGTCTTTATCAAAATAATTTATATTTGTTTTTCTCTATGTAGCCGATTTCATGTTTTGTCTTTTTCCTACATTTCTTTTCATGTTGTCATGTATATAGTGTAAGGTACAATTATTACATGTCAAAATATCTTTTTCATAAAGGGTTGTAAGAAGGTACAATTATTAGTTTTCAAAAAGGAGCTTTTTGAAACTATCTTATACTTTTATGATATAGTTTTTATGAATGAGTATGTAATATGCAATATGCATGTTCCTGAAGGTTCTGTTACATATGACTCTAAAGAAGAAAAAAGTCTTCATCTTGAGGTAGCCGATCTCTTTAGTTGAACTTTAGGAATGCATGGCTCATCAAGCTTTTTCTTCAAGGAGTATGATTGCACTAGTTGTACTTGAACAGGAAGTCTCCATCCTTTTTGGGTGAGATATCCTTGCATCAAATACTCATTAGATTTATGGCAAAACATATTCAGTCATAATATAACATTTTTTCAAGAGGAATATTATCATATCATATAAAATCAAATACGACAGTGTATCATATTATGTGACATCAAAACAGAGTTTCTCAACATTCTCCCCCTTTTTGATGATGACAAAATATGCTCCCCCTGTCAAAAAGACATTATGCATAGAAATAATAATATGATAAAATATTGAAAAATGTTTAAAGAGAGTATTTCTCCAATAATGGAGACAGGATTTCTCCCCCTTTGTCATAGACAAAAAGGAAGGGATCAGAGTAAAAGAGTTATTACAGACCAAAAGTAATTAAAAGTTATTACAGACAAAAAAAAAAGTTTATCCCGAAGGTGGAGGGTGTTGATGTGTTTGGTTTACTGGATCCGACTGGAGGGTTCGTAGAGTTTGCTGCAACGAGGCTTGACGACGAAGAATACGATCCTGAGAGCGCTGGACATCCATCAGAGCAGGGAAGTAATTGAAGGTGGATGTTGGATCTTCTTCATCAGAGACGGGCATGTGCAGGGACCTTAGATTAAAGGTGGTAGCATCAAGGACCTGAGAGGGATGGAGGATAACTTCGTTGTGAAGGGGTACTTTGAAGTATTTGAGAATGGGAGTTATGAAACACCCGAAAAGAAGAGGCTTGAATTTTTGATAACGAATAAAAAGGTTGAAAAGAATGGAGGACCAGTTTATTGGAGTAGAAGAAAAAATTGCGTAGATAAGAAGAGAGATTTTTCGTGGAACTAATCCCTTGCGGGGAAACTTGGGGTAGATGTTGTGGAGAAGAATCTGGGCAAGTAATTAAGCATGAGGTTGGAGATTCCTCATGTGCCAGGGAAGTTGGTAGCAGTTGGTGCAGAGAAGAATTTTTCGAAGTACCGATCGTTCGATTGGTACTATGGTGTTGAGGTCTGTGCCGGTGGAAGGTAGGTTTAGAATTCTACCTAGTGAGGAAGCATGAAAGAACATCAGTTGTCCGCGTACTTTGGTGGTGATAGTGGTTTGTTCATGATCAGTAGAAAAGTTTGTATAGAATAGTCGAACTAGTTCAGGATAATAGGCAGTGTGGGATGAAGATCCTAGTAGATGTTTGAGTTTGGGGAGATAGTTGTCTAGGTCAAATAGCATGAAGTCTTCATAGTGAACTAATTTTCCTTCATGAATGGGTTGAGAGCAAAGTAGGTTGTAGTCATGAAAAAGCTCGGGATACCTTAGATCTGCGGCAGTGATTGCAGAGTTGGAGGAAGAAGCCATTGCAAAAGGATGTTGAGAGGGATGAGTTTGAAGATAGAGCTACGAGTGTTATTGGTGAGGAATGAACCAATCGATTAAATAGAAAAGAGAAAATAATTGTGACAATAATTTGAATGACACTGAAAGTGAAGGATTTTTGGATTGTAGTTTGAATAAGGAAATTTGTGAGTTGTAAGTTAAGGGGCTTGTGAATGACAAATCAAATCAATGGTGGAAGATAGTGTATCATATTGGTATGTAAGTTAAGAAGGACATAGATTTGAACAAATATACTATGGGAGAGTGTATCGTGTAGTGAGAAATATGATGAATGGAGTATGAAGTGACATAATGAAGAGAGTGAAGAAAATAATGTGTTAATTAATAAGTATATATTTTGATGAGTGAAAAAAGAATGACTAGACATAAAGTTATAATTGATATGAATTATTGTTTATTTGATAAACATATTTTTAAAGAAACTCGATTTGAGGAAGTTCATAGAGAATAGAGTTAAGTTTAAAATGAGTCACAAGCTTGGTTTGACAAGAATAGAGAATCAATTTGTATAAGAGAGAGAAAGTACTAAAGGTACTTAAGAGAATAAAAGTAAAGGACACGGTTTTAATGAGTCTCTATTGGAGGGAGATATAGGATGAGAGAGTGATGGTCACAGATAAAAAGGAACTTCATATAATATAGAGAGGGAAAGAGAAAAATGATACGAATATGTAGAGAAACGAGAAAGGACAACTATCACTTGATTTAGATATGACATAAAGTGGAGTTAGGATAGACAAGAAGTAAAGTTTTGCTTGAGGACAAGACTTTAATGAGTCTCGATTTTAGAGAGAGATATATGAGAGAGTCATGGTCACGGATGGAAGGTCACTTCATATGAGAAAAAGAGAGAAAGAGGTAATAAAAAGGTGGTACAAGTAGTATTAAAAAATAATAGAGGACAGGTTGTCGAAAAAGGAGAGTGACTAGTATTATTTCATAAAAGATGTGAAGGATGAAAAGGATGATAATAGATTATACTTACGCTATGAAATAACCGATGATATAGTAAAAGTTTACGTGGAATATAACCACTTAAAAGGTGATACAAAAAAAATAAGAATCACTTTGAATTTTTATAAGAGGTTTTAAGATTTTAGAGAAGTATATTAATACAAGGTCATGAAAGAAAATATATCACATAAATATAATTAATTAAGAATAATGATCAAAATTATGAGGAATCATGTTTGGAGGTCGGCTAGCTTATCGTATGAGAGGTTGTCACAAAAAGACAAAAGATATAAAAGGTGAAATGAAATGAGTGATGTGATCTAAGTCATGATAGCTTTTTACTTAAAGTAAATGGTTCTTATGGATATACGTAAAAGGAGATAGGACAAGAAGTCATTATGAGAGTGTACTTGAAAGATGACAAGTTGAAAGACATAAAGAATGTGTCATGATGAATGTGTTTCTATGAGTATTGAGAGTATACGAAAATATGAAAACATAGTTTGACTTTGAATAGTAAAACAAACACAAAAAAAATCGATAAGAAAAAGCCTTTTAAAATAAGATAAAAGCAATAATCTTAATAAGTGTGATTAATTTATAAGTCACTTAGTTTGCACATTCCTAGTTCTCTTCTAATACGTGTGAAGTCTTCATGTTTTAATGGTTTAGTGAATATGTCTGCTAACTGTTGATTAGTGGGTATAAATTCGAGTTTAATAATGTTGTTTAAGACTTGTTCTATTAAGAAGTGATGTCTTATTTGAATGTGCTTAGTTCGTGAGTGTAAAATGGGATTCTTAGATAAGTTTATAGCACTAGTATTGTCACAGAAAATAGTTGTATTTTCAAAATTTAAACCAAAATCTTTTAAGGTTTGTTTCATCCAGATAACTTGTGTACAGGCTAGGCTAGCAGCAATATATTCGGCTTTAGTAGTTGATAAGGATACACAGTTTTGTTTCTTACTGAACCATGATACAAGTGAGTGCCCTAGCATATGACATGTTCCACTTGTGCTTTTTCTATCAGATTTACTTCCAGCAAAGTCAGCATCGCTGTATGAGATTAGATCAAATGTAGAGGATTTTGAATAGAATAATCCAAAATCAATTGTCTTTTAAATATCTCATTATTCTTTTTACAGCTTTAAGATGTGATTCTTTTAGATTTGACTGAAATCTAGCACACAAGCAAACACTGAACATAATATCTGGACGGCTAGCAGTTAAATATAGAAGTGATCCTATCATACCTCGGTATACCTTTGTATCAACAGACTTACCATCTTCATCTTTGTCCAAAACAGTAGTAGTGCTCATAGGAGTAGATTTTGAAGCAGTTGAGTTCATGTTGAACCTCTTCAGAAGTTCACGAGCATACTTAGATTGATTGATGAAAACTCCATCCTTGGTTTGCTTAATATGCAGCCCAAGAAAGTAGGTGAGTTCTCCCATCATACTCATTTCAAATTCTTTCTGCATGGACTTAGAAAATTCTTCACAAAGAGTGCTGTTAGAAGATCCAAAGATGATATCGTCTACATATATTTGAACAATTAGGGTATGATTATTCATTATTTTAACAAATAATGTAGAGTCTGCTTTGCCTACAGAAAAACCAGTTTTTAACAAAAAGGTTTTAAGTCTATCATACCAAGCACGAGGTGCTTGTTTTAAACCATACAAAGCCCGTTTGAGTTTGAAAACATGATCTGGATATTGTTCATTTTCAAATCCTGGAGGTTGCTTTACATAAACTTCTTCATTTATAAATCCATTTAGAAAAGCACTTTTAACATCCATTTGATATAGTTTGAAATCCATATAGCTTGCATATGCTAAAAACATTCTAATAGATTCAAGTCTAGCAACAGGAGCAAATGTTTCATCAAAATCAATACCTTCCTCCTGGTTGTATCCTTGAGCTACTAGTCTGGCCTTGTTTCTTATAACATTACCTGTTTCGTCTAGCTTGTTTCTGAAGATCCATCTTGTCCCAATGATAGGATGATCTTTTGGTCTTGGTATAAGATCCCAAACTTCATTCCTTTGGAATTGATTCAGTTCTTCAGTCATGGCTAGCATCCAGAACTCATCAATGATGGCTTCATCAATCTTCTTTGGTTCAAGTTGAGAAATGAAAGCCATGTTTGCAATCCGTTCTAGCTGAGCTCTAGTTTGAACCCCCTTTGTCAGGTCTCCCAAAATCTGCTTTTGAGGATGATCTTTGATATCGACAAATGTTCTTTGATGATCATCTTCATTAGACTTAGTTGTGTTATCTAAAAATAAATCTGTACTTTCAACATCATTATCGTTAGTTTGCTTATGAACAGATTGATCAATAGATTCACAGAAACTAACATGCATAGATTCTTCAATAGACTTAGAATACTTATTGAAAACCCTGTATGCTTTACTATGACTTGAATATCCTAAAAATATGCCTTCAATAGATTTAGCATCAAATTTATCTAGGCTATCTTTTGTGTTTAGGATAAAGCATTTACAACCAAAGACTTTGAAATAGTCTATTCTTGGAGTTCTGTCATAGAATAGTTCATATGGAGTTTTATTTAATAAGGGTCTAATGAGAACTCTATTTGTTATGTAGCATGCAGTATTAACAGCTTCTGCCCAAAAAGATTTAGCAAGATTATTGTGTTGGAGCAAAGTTCTAGCAGATTCCTGAAGCGTTCTATTCTTTCTTTCTACTACACCATTTTGAGGTGCAGCTCTAGGAAAGGCAAAGTTATGAGAAATACCATGCAAGTTACGAAAATTTTCAAAAAGTTCATTTTCAAATTCTCCTCCATGGTCACTACGGATTTTAACAATAGAACAAGATTTTTCATTTTGTAATTTTTTACATAAGATTTCAAATTGACAAAACGTGTCACTTTTGTTTTTCAAAAATATTACCCAAGTAAATCTTGAGTAGTCATCTACAATAACAAAAACGTATTTATTGTGATTATGACTAGCTACTCTAGAAGGACCAAAAAGATCCAGGTGGAGAAGTTCTAAAGGTCTTTTACTTGAAATGATATTTTTTGATTTGAAAGATGATTTTGACAGTTTTCCTAATTGACATGCATCACAAAAATAATCCTTTTTAAAAGATATTTTGGGTAACCCACGTACTAACTTATCTTTAGCTAATTTAGACATGTATTTAGAATTGACATGACCCATTCTCATGTGCCATAGATGTTGAGTGTCATTATTAGCTATGAGGCAATGTTCTGTGATGTTTTCTAGGTATAGTTCATGTATGTTATTCTTTCTTATACCTTTTAAAATGATGTTTTTGTTGGTGTCTGTTATGAGGCATGCATCATGATTAAAGCTAACATTATAACCTGTGTCACACATTTGACTGATACTTAGTAGGTTATGTTTTAAGCCTTTAACAAGGAGAACGTCTTTGATAAGAGGTTTATCTATGTTACCAATATTACCAATACCAATTATCAAACCTTTGTTGTTATCTCCAAAGGTGACGGTTCCTCCTTCTTTATGATGAAGAACAACAAAAAGGTCTGGATGTCTTGTCATGTGCTTTGAACATCCACTATCTAGTATCCATCTGCTCTTCTTCTTTGGAGCCTGCAAAACATTAAGTAAATGTCTTTTTTGGTACCCAATCGGGTCCTTTTTTGTTAGACTTTGGAACCCATATCCATTTGGATTTGGGTTTGTCTACATCTTTAGAGGAGTTAAAAAAATTATCATTATAATACTCCTTATTTGGTTCAGACGAACCTTTTACAAACGTGGTCTTTTGATTTATACAAGAAGGCTTGTTGAAATGAGAGTAGCCAATACCATTCTTGTAGAAAGAGACTTTCTGAGAGGATAAGAGTTTATCTAAGTTCTCTTTACCTTTAGTAAACTTGAAAACCGTTTTCATGAGGTTCTCAATTTTACTTTTTAGTTCTGAAATTTCTACTTGCAGATTTTTAGTTTTGGAGCTAGTAGAAGAGATTTCAGACATAAGCATTAAGTTTTTCTTTTTCAACTCAGAATTTTCACTGTTGAGTTTTTCATTTTTTGGGGAAAGCTCTAGATTTTCAGATTTTAAAGCTTTATTTTTGAAACTCAATTTTCTAGATTCTTCAAATAATTCTTGAAAAGCATCTACAAGTTCTTCAAAGGAAAAATTAGAAATTTCACTTACAGAGCTTTCGTTTGCCATGAAGCACATATTTGCAGTTTCGGCTTCATCATCACTTGACTCTTCACTGGTGGATGGTTATGAGTCATCCCATTGAGCATGCAGAGCCTTTTTCTTGAAGAACCTCTTCTTGGGTTCCTCAGTCTTGGACTTTCTTTTGAGAAGGGGACAATCACGCCTTAAGTGACCTGGTTTATTACACTGATAGCACATGGGATCTTCCTTAGGATCTTTTCTTTCCTTGTGCCTGTTTGGAAGCCGGTTCCTTCTCATGAAGCGCTGAAATTTTCTGGTAAGTAGCGCAATTTCGGATTCTTTATCTGAGTCTTCATTCTCAGATAGAGCTGTGAAAGCTAGAGTTTTCTTTATTGGTTGCTCTTCTTCCCTTCTTTCTTTCATGTGGACTTCATAGACCATAAGATTGCCCATTAAGTCGTCCAAAGTAAGCTTAGATAAATCTTGAGCTTCTTCAATAGCTGTAGTCTTCTTCTCCCAATCAGTTGTGAGAGATCTCAAGATTTTCTTCACCTTTTCTGTCTAGGAATATGTTACACCCAAAGATTTCAGATCGTTGGTGATGTTGGTGAATCTGGTAAACATCTCTGTGATGGGTTCATCTTTGTTCATTTTGAACAACTCATATTTTCTAACCAGAGATGAGATTTTGGCTTCTTTTACTTTGTTGGTTCCTTCATGAATAACCTCCAAAGAATGCCAAATGTCATATGCAGATTCACATATAGATATTCTATTGAATTCGTTCTGATCAATGGCACAATATAAGACATTCATAGCCTTTGCATTTAGGTTTGCCATTTTCTTTTCTTCATCAGACCATAAGTTATAGTCTGTGGATGGAGATGTGTATGGATGCTCAACAATTTTCCATACAGCAAAATCTATGGATTTGAGAAATATAGTCATTCTGCACTTCCAGTATCCATAGTTGGAGCCATTGAAGAAAGGAGGACGAGATGCGTGTTGACCTTCAATATCACGAGCATAAGAGGTAGATGTCATTTGTGCTGGAAGACTTGTTATGTCGAAACCAGCAAACCTGCTTTGATACCAAATGAAATTCCACTAGAGGGGGGGTGAATAGTGAAATATGATAAAGATCGATAAAATAAAATAATCAGGCAATAAAGCATAACACATAAAACACAGAATTTATACTGGTTCAGTCAATACCCAGACCTACATCCAGTCCCCAAGCAAACCACTTGGGCTTTCCACTATAACATCCGAGTCACCGGATAAATAGTACAACACCCTCTTCCTCAGAGGTCTTCTTCTCTCAACAGAGAAGGACAACACCCTCTTCCACAGAGGTCTTCTTCTCTCAACAGAGAAGGACAACACCCTCTTTCTCAGAGGTCTACTTCTTTCAACAAAGAAGAAATACAGTGAATAACAGAAAGTTACAATACTTCCAATAGAACTTTCAGAATGATATGAATGCACGAATGAAGGATTCTTAGAATGTTCTGTTTGTCACTCAGAGGATACTCTTTGTCAAAGAGCTGGACTTGACTTTTTCTCTTTTCTTTCTTTTCTTTTTCTCTTTCTTTTTCAAGGCTCTCTTTTCAAATAATGAATAGAATTTTTCTCGTTGTAAGCTCACACGTCTATTCCATACCTCTTGTTGAATAGTTTATTTGAGTGTGTTTATATAGCTTAAAAAAAGTAGTCGTTACATTTTGAAATTGTAGCCTTTTTGAAATGTGAAATGTTATGTCATTTCAAAAATATCTTTTAGAGAAATTCGAGAATGCCTTTTTCCATAAAAGTAAAATATAGGGTACACTAGTCATTGTAATATTTTAGGTAATACATATTTTATGTAAAAAGTCTATTTCTTACAATAGTACATTGAACGTTGGGTTGTAGTTTTGTCTTTATTCTAATTAATGATTTGAGGTACATAAGTACTTCTTTACTTTAAATGAGTGTAAGTACAATGAGTGCTTTGAGATATTTATTTGTACATAGTCATGTCAAGTGTTTTCTTCATGTTTTTAAATATGGGAAGAAGACAAAAACATAAAATCGGCTACACAAAGAAAAACAAATATAATATGTTTTTGAAAAGACTCTAGTTACCTTCTTTAAAGAAATGTTTTTAAATATGGGAAGAAGACAAAAACATAAAATCGGCTACACAAAGAAAACAAATATAAATTATTTTGATAAAGACTCTAGTTACCTTTTTACAAACCCATAGAATGTCGACTTACTTGAAGTCATCATTCTTTTTGTACAAGCATTAAATACCTCCTGTAAGAAATCCTTGTTAATATCCTTCTCAAAGAATGTCGACTTTCTTGTCTTCTTTAAAGAAGGTAACTAGAGTCTTTATCAAAATAATTTATATTTGTTTTTCTCTATGTAGCCGATTTCATGTTTTGTCTTTTTCCTACATTTCTTTTCATGTTGTCTTGTATATAGTGTAAGGTACAATTATTACATGTCAAAATATCTTTTTCATAAAGGGTTGTAAGAAGGTACAATTATTAGTTTTCAAAATGGAGCTTTTTGAAACTATCATATACTTTTATGATATAGTTTTTATGAATGGGTATGTAATATGCAATATGCATGTTCCTGAAGGTTCTGTTACATATGACTCTAAAGAAGAAAAAAGTCTTCATCTTGAGGTAGCCGATCTCTTCAGTTGAACTTTAGGAATGCATGGCTCATCAAGCTTTTTCTTCAAGGAGTATGATTGCACTAGTTGTACTTGAACAGGAAGTCTCCATCCTTTTTGGGTGAGATATCCTTGAATCAAATACTCGTTAGATTTATGGCAAAACATATTCAGTCATAATATAACATTTTTCAAGAGGACATATTATCATATCATATAAAATCAAATACGACAGTGTATCATATTATGTGACATCAAAACAGAGTTTCTCAACAGGGTTTTCCCATGTATTTCAATCATTTTCCCAAGAAGACTTTCAAAACTTGAAGCTCTTTCCTAAGAATTGTTTCCCTTTTCAAATGTTCACCTTTTTCTCAAGAATCACTTCCATTTTCCCAGGATTTTCAACCATTCGTGATTTTCCCACATCTTCATGAACTTTCCCGTGATTTAAAAAGCCCTTTTCCACATGAGTTTTCCTGAGAAATTGACTTTCATCTTTTTCCTGAGAAATTCTTTTCAACTCCAAATATTTTCCAAGCATACATAATGTTTTCCCAAGCTGCATTTTCCAAAATCTCATAGCACATGCCTGAATTCTCTGTGCATATAGGATAGAACACGATTTCGATAATTTTACTAAGTCAAGCACAATTTTGGTCCTTGGTTCGATTATCCCTGTTAAAGGCGGCAGGAACGGTCGAACCTCGTACCGACAGGTCGAGCCCCATCCCATGGATTTTCCCGCTATTTTCAAAAACGAAGGCGAGTATTTCAAAACATTTTCCAAAATCCGGTCAAGTTTGAAGCGCGAAAGCATTTCCCTCTCTCTCTTTCGCAAGGAAGGGAAGACTGGAAAAATTTCGCGACGATAACAGGGACAAGGTCAGAACAGGAAAGATGACATCGACCCCGCTATGTATGATATGTTCCAAAAGATGATGGCAAGGATGATGTCGGAGCAAGCCGAGGCCAAGCTGAAAGCGGCAGTTCCAAAAAGCAAGCTGAGGAAGAAGCCTGTAAAGAAGCAAGTCAGAATCATCAGAAAGAAGGTAAGCCAGACACTGCTTCTGAGGAATCAGAGTTAGTCGAGGAAGAATCAGAAGAGGAAGAGCAGATTGTCTATAAACAGAATCCTCCGAGACAGTCGGTCAAGATAGTTGCAGAAGAGACCGAATCCGTCAACAAGCCCAAGTCTGGGGCTCTAGCAGAAGACCCGATGAGCAAGCAGATAAAAGAAATGAATCGAGCAATCAAGGACATTCAAGCCAAGGGTAAGGGCAAACAGACCTACACTGGCGAAGATTTTTACGATGGTCTAGATGGGGACGACAACCTGGAGAATCTTCCTCGCAAGTTTCTCAAATTTGATGGGACTGGCAACCCTAAAGCCCACTTAGCCACCTTTTATGCAAAATGTTGTCGTTTCAGAAAAGACAACAGGGCTCTGTTCATCTGTTTTCCCCGCAGTCTAGAGGGTGTAGCAGCCAGGTGGTATGCTGACCACGTGAATCCTATCGAACTACGAAAGTTCGATAAGGTAGTAAATTTGTTCATCGAGCGCTTCTTATTCGACGCTGAAGCCTCACCTACATTAAATCATCTTTACAACCTGAAGCAAGGAGAGACTGAAAGAGCAGGAGATTTCATTCACAGGTGGAGAAGCACCTGTAATAAGATAAAGGTACCCATTCCAGAGGAGCACGCATTGTAGGTGATCCTCAACAATTTCTCTCAGCCCATAAGGAGCCTCATCGCCACTTCCCCGGCGAAATCCTTCATCAAGTTGATTGAGCGAGCTGAATGGCTCGAAGCAAGAATAGAAAGCGGGCTTTACGAGGCACACCTCTGGTCAAGAATATCCAAGATTAGAAGAAAAAGGCGCAATTCGCTCATTCAGTTGATGCCTCCTGCAATAATCTTGGCAGTAGCAGCAAAGGAAACAAAAACAACAGTGACAATGGCCCGAAAATAGATCAGAGCAAGGGGCAAAAGGAGAGATCTTATAAGAACAATGACAAACCGCTTCCAATTGGCCTTCAGCAAAAGGGTGATCTTCAAGAGAAGCCCAAATATATCAAGTGGGAGAAAGATCGAGTCTTCACCCCGTTAGCTTAAAGTTTAGAAGTGATTATGGATTACTTTTTAAAGCATGGGATGATCAAACTCCCTAAAATCGCAGATCCTCCTGTAATGTTGGGAAAATTCAAGGACCAATTCTGCAAGTACCATAGGGCAACAGGGCACGACACAGAGCACTGTTTCGTCCTCAAGCACATGATACAAGACTGCATTGACAGGAGTGAGCTAATAGAGGACAAGGAAGAAGGGCAACCAACAGTCCTGACAGAGCCATTTCTGGATCACTCAAAGAATTGAGGATGCCCAAGTTCTCCTGCACTGTCGTTTTCTTTTGTTAGTCATCTTGTAGGGGCAAGTCAGCCCAGTCCTTTTGAATCCTTTTCTTTCAAAGTTCTTGTAAATATTCAGTCTTGTTATCGAACTTTTGCTTATCAATGAAATGTCGATGTTCTTTTTATCTTTTTACTTCCTTCTTTTGCCATACTGGGGCATTTAAATTTCTGTTCTTTTCAGAATGCGGGACAATCCTGACATCATTCATGAGAGAAATGATATTACCTATGAGAGCTTTTTCAAAAAAACATGTTTTCAAATATTCTTCATTATGACCAAAGAGTTCAAATATTCTTTGGTCCAACCTTTGTCAAAAATCAACCCTCGTGTTGATCATATTTTCAAAAATAAGTTTCCGAACCATTGCATTGAAAATTCAACCCTCGTGTTGATCCTATCTTCCAAAGATCGGTTTCGAAACATTATATTCAAAGATCAACCCTTGTGTTGGTCTTATCTTCCAAAATGGATTTCAAATCTTTATAGATCAACCCTTGTGTTGGTCTTATCTTCCAAAAAGGATTTCGAATCTTTATATTCAAAGATCAACCCTTGTGTTGGTCTTATCTTCCAAAATGGATTTCAAATCTTTATATTCAAAGATCAACCCTTGTGTTGGTCTTATCTTCCAAAATGGGTTTCGAATCATTCAAAGATCAACCCTTGTGTTGATTTCAAATCTTTATGTTCAAAGATCAACCCCTGTGTTGGTCTTATCTTTCAAGATTGGTTTTAAAACATCATATTCAAAGATCAACCCTTGTATTGATCTTATTATCAGTTTCAAACTGTTAATTTTAGAAATCAGATCTATTGTTGATATTCTTCTTCAAAAATAGGTTCTCAAACCATTGCCTTAAAAAATTGACCCTCATGATGATCTCTCATGTTTGATTTAAAGGATCAGATCTCGCGCTGATCATTCTTCTTGCTGTGGATTTTCTTCCCCAAAATAATTTCTCACTTATCCTTTAAAATAAACATTTTCCTTTCAAGATCCCATATGCAGGCATGATCATAAAAACTCTTTTTTCTCTTAAATCTTATAAAATTTTCAGTTAATTTGGATATCTTTATCAGTTTCATTTCATTTTATTCATATTTTTATCAAGTTTACATCAATTTTATCAAGTTTATCAATATTTCCTCAAATTCTATTAAATTTTATCAATTCTTTACCCTTTCAGGTTAAGGGATAAACCTGACCCTCGTTGTCCGAGGTGTTACCCTTTCATGTTAAGGGATAAACCTGACCCTAGTTGTCTGAGGTGTTTAACCCTTTCAGGTTAAGGGATAAACCTGATGCCTCTTTCCCATGAGGTATTTTCTAAATCTTCTATTTCCCCCGCAGGTTAAGGGATAAACCTGACCCTCGTTTGTCCGAGGTTTTCCCATTCAGGATAAGGGATAATCCTGAAACCCTTCGTAGGAGCAATAACGCTACCTATGAGGATTCTTTTGTAAATACAAGTTTTGTCAATCTTTATTGATTTTCTAGGTTTATATCAATTTCTCTTCATTAAATTTCCTTAAATTCTATTCTTTCTCCCATTCAGGATAAGGGATAATCCTGAGACCCTTCGTAGGAGCAATGACGCTACCTACGAGAATTTTTTTTGCAAATACAAGTTTTATCAATCTTTACTTGATTTTCTAAATTTATATCCATTTCTCTTCATTTAAATTTTATTCTTTTTACCCTTTCAGGTTAAGAGATAAACCTGACCCTCGTTGTCCGAGGTGCTGCCCTTTCAGGTTAAGGGATAAACCTGACCCTCGTTGTCCGAGGTGTTTTCCCCCTCAGGTTAAGGAATAAACCTGACCCTCGTTGTCCGAGGTGTTCCCATTCAGAATAAGGGATAATCCTGAAACCCCTCGTAGGAGCAATAACGCCACCAATGAGGATTCTTTTGTAAATACAAGTTTCATCAACCTTTTATTGATTTTTCTAAATTTATATCAATTTCTCTTCATTTACTGTCTTTAAATTCTATTCTTTTTCCCATTCAGGATAAGGGATAATCCTGAGACCTCTCGTAGAGGCAATAATGCTACCTATGAGAATTCTTTTCGCAAATACGAGTTTTTTTTTTCTGATCTTTATTGATTTCTAAATCTATATCAAATTCTCTTTAAATTCTATTCTTTTTCCCATTCAGGATAAGGGATACTCCTGAGATCACTCATAGGGGGAACAATGCTACTCGTGAGAATTCTTTTTACAAAATAAATCAATTTACTCAAATTCTCTCCATTTTTATCAATTTTTCATCAAAATCCTATATCCTTCTCTCTTCTCAAATTTTATTCCTTCTATTTTTCCCATTCAGGATAAGGGGTTAATCCTGAAAATTGGACCGCATATCTGGTCCATCTAAATCATAGATCATAAAATTCTAAATCTTGTCATATCCCTTCTAAATTCAAGTTTCAAAGTTATCTTGTCACAAAATCTTCTATTTCCGCTTCAGGTTAAGGGATAAACCTGAATCATTCTTTTCCTAAATTCTCATCAAATGTCTATTCCATTTCCCCTTCAAGATAAGGGATAATCCTGAAACCTCGGCAATCATTCCTGTTTCAAATTTCTAAATATCTTAAAAATGTCGGTCTCCTTCCCAACTCTCAGTTGGAAAATTCGGTGCTCACACTGATTATTTTGCTAAAGTTTTCAAATCTAAAGATCAAGTTCAGTCCTTGTGATGTTTGTCTCCTAGAAAGTCTCAATCTTAGATCAAATCATTAAATCAAAGGTCGTTAAATGAAATGTCCCAGCTACTTCGCTGGTCGTTAAATGAAATGTCCCAGCTACTTCGTTGGTCGTTAAATGAAATGTCCCAGCTACTTCGTTGGTCGTTAAATGAAATGTCCCAGCTACTTCGCTGGTCGTTAAATGAAATGTCCCAGCTACTTAGCTGGTCGTTAAATAAAATGTCTCAGCTACTTCATTGGTCGTTAAATGAAATATCCCAGCTACTTCGTTGGTCGCTAAATGAAATGTCCTAGCTACTTCGTTGGTCGCTAAATGAAATGTCCCAACTACATCGCTGGTCTTTAAATGAAATGTCCCAGCTCCTTAGTTGGTCGTTAAATGAAATGTCCCAGCTACTTCGCTGGTCGTTAAATGAAATGTCCCAGCTACTTCATTGGTCATTAAATGAAATGTCCCAGCTATTTCGCTGGTCGTTAAATGAAATGTCCCAGTTACTTCGCTGGTCATTAAATGAAATGTCCCAGCTACTTCGCTGGTCGTTAAATAAAATGTCTCAGCTATTTCGCTGGTCGTTAGATGAAATGTCCCAGCTCCTTCGCTGGTCGTTAAATGAAATGTCCCAGCTACTTCGCTGGTCGTTAAATAAAATGTCCCAGCTACTTCGTTGGTCGTTAAATGAAAAGTTCCAGCTACTTCGTTGGTCGTTAAATGAAAGGTCCTAGTTTCACTGGTCGTTAAATGAAAGGTTACAGCTCCTTCGCTGGTCGTTAAATGAAAGGTCCCAGTTTTACTGGTCAGAATGTCCAAAATCATAAATTGCAACTAAAAATCGCATCAAAATCTATATTGAGTGATTATTTCACACAGAATTCGTGAAAACTTTGCTGATTTGCTAAAAATATTTGTTGATTCTAATAAATCTTATTGCACAAAAAGAATTACCTCAGATTACCTCTAGTATTCTTTCCAAAAAGGTGAAACTTTTTTTGTAAAAGAGGTAAAATTCAAATCTTTTCCTGTTGATCAACCAAAAGGATGTAAGAAATGTCCTCGATATGATCAGTGAAAGAAATCTTCAATGATGTTGAAAAGCTAGAAGCGAATTGATATTGATCATGGCTATGGCGCATGTTTAAAAATAGCTTTCTGGCAATCAGGCAGTGGAAATATCCTGAGCAATAAAAAGAGTCCACTCAATCCATGTCTCCTTATTTCATTTAAAGTTGCAATCAAATATATGCAAAAGGGATCTCTCAATTGTTGTCAAGATGAAGGCGAATAGGCAAGCTTGACCCCCGAGTCCAAAGAAGATTTGGATCATCTCCGAGATGAAGGAGTTTGTGAAGAATCCTTCCAAGAAAAGTTCAGATCACCGTCGAGATGAAGGCGAGTGTGATGAGCCCACTGACAAACCCTAAAAGATATTTGATTTCTGCTATCATCAAAAGACCCTTTGAGCCTATATCATCAATAGAATCCTTGAGATAAAAGAAGGATCGAAACATCTCCAAGATGAAGGAGTTTGTGATGTACCCTTCCCTGAAAAAAGAGAGAAAAGTCAGGACATCTTCAAAATGAAGGATGATGCAAAAAGCCTGAAAAAAGTTCAATGACTCAAAAAGAGTGCAAAAAGATTATCATGAGAAAACACTCAGATATCAAATTGCCTAAATTGCCAGAAACCATCTTCTCTCATGCAAAATTCTTTTATCAATATCTTCTTACTATTTGCTTTTATGAAATTAAGAATATTTCTTCTCTTCTCATATCAAGGAAATGGATAGCTTTCTTGAAGAAAATCATCATCGCTAAAATTTTTGAGTTTGACTCTTAAAACCAAGGAGTTAACCTCGTTGGAGGAAATACTCTAGGTAAAAGAAGAATACCTTTGCACACATGTGCACATTTTCAAGCATTGAAGTCATATATAAATTTATCTTATTGGCAAAATTTTCTAGATATTCTAAGAAAGAAATTAATATTCAATATCCATTTTGGTGCAACCTAGCGTTGTTTATATCTTCCAGAAGAGTTACCCCATTCAGTTGAAGTATCTCTTTTATCCCATCACGGTTTTGAGAATTCCATATGGTTGTTCCCACTCAGGTTAAGGGCCAAACCTGTATTTTCTGCGAGAGGTCATTAAATTCAAAAGCTATTTTAGTCTCAGCAATAAGACGCTCAAAATCATCCATTTTTCAAGCTTTTGGGAATCCCATCTTCCTCCTTTCGCAAACCCCTTTTCGGATTTGTTCGTCCAAACTCCGAAGGTCTCATCATGGTTTCTTCACTCGAGGATTCCGTATGGTCGTCCCCTTCAGGTTAAGGGTTAAGTCTGAACCTCGCCCATCGAGGTATCTTCCTTTTTCAGGTTTTTGGTTAAACATGAGTCTCGTTTCGACGAGGTTCCTCGTTTCAACAAGGTGTTTCCTTTCAGTCCCATCATGGTTTTTCCCATCGAGGAATCCATGCTCTGTATATCCATCTAGGACAGGATCCTACTTAAGCATCATCTTCTTTCCCAAAAATGTCCCATCAAGGTTATCATATATTCCTTCCCCCATTCAGGTTATTCTGGGTTAAGGGTTAAACCTGACTCATTCCAAAAGTTGATTTAGCATCACTCATGAGACTTGATCAAAATTCTTATCTTTCATCATTTTGGGATCTTTGCCTAAAGTCCTATCACGATTTCCTCATTTCTATTATTCAGTCATATCATTTTCGAGGATTTCGTCTCCCCAAGTCATTCAGGATAAGGTTTTAAGCTTGAAAATCATGTCTTCTAATTAAATTCTTCCACACCAAGTTCAGATATGCTGACTGGGGCATTTTCAAAATTTGGAGTGTTATCTTTGCCACTAAGCTCAACTTTCAAACTGCTTAGTAACAAAGAGGGGCATTTGTGAACACCCCAAAATTTTCAAAATCTTTTAAATATCCCCTTTTTGCCCCTGATATCATTTTCTGAGCAATTGAGTCACTTTTAAATCTAAATTCTAGGACATTTCTCAAGTTTTGTTGAAATTAAGTTCATTTTATATGTTTAACTTGATTTCGGATCTGGACCCATTGTCAAGATCCAAATCTGAGTCTCGTTGTCTAATTTTTAAATTAAAAATTATAGAAAATACCAAGAATGGTTTTTTAGCTCGGACAGTCCATCTGACCTCCGTATGGATCCATTGGGTTGTATTTCTCGATTCAAGTTTTAAAACTTGAACATTTTCTCAAAACTTAGGTCCAAAACCCATTTTTCTGAAATAATTTTCCCAAAATAGCCTTGGATTCTCAGAAAAACACTCTTTTTATAAATATTTCTCAAAAAATTTATAAATTGGTTTTAAATCCCTTGTTTTCTTAGTTTCATTTCAAAAATTGGAAAATACAAAGAAAAAGAAAAGAATATACATATATATATATATATATATATATTTGGTTTTAGAAAAACTTTTTCTGAAAAATACCCCTGTTTCTAAAAACCCCTTTTGAAAATCACTTTTTTAAAACCACCTTTTAGAAAATTTTTTGAAAGGAGCCCCCCTTAGGAATTTTAGGAAAATTGCAACAGCTCCTTTCCGCGCACCCGCCTTCTCCTATCTCTGCCGCTGATCTCAAACAAACCTCCATGGAATCTCTCATTTTCTACCTTCCATCGCCAACTGAACTTGTCTCGAACTATCATTTTCTTCTTTAAAAGGGGAGCATACAGACGAAGCAAGGCATCCGTTTCCCACCCTTCCCCTTCTCTCTTTCCTTCAGAAGCATCCATTCTTGACCACTCCATTTGATCGGTTTTCTTCTAAAAGAACCACTTCAATCCATTTTCATCCACAATCCCCCTCTCGATCCATCATTCGCCTTCCCTCCATGATCCATTTCGTTCATCCCTTGCCTATCCATCCCTTGCCTATCGACCCCTTCTTCCCCTCTGCATTTTTTTGGGTCCTATCCCAATGGCCTGAATATGATCAATCCAGCAGCAGCCACAGCCAGAGGTAAGTGTTTTGTTTTTGTTTTCTTTCTTTCTTCCTTTCATTTCTCTGTTCTTGTTCTTAACTTTCAAATTTGGCCCTGTTGACGCACCTCTGGTGGTGTTGGGTTGCTTATGCAACACCAACCCATCCCTGTGCAAGATTGATGGGAATCCTCAGATCCCTACACTTTCATTCTTTTATTACAAGTTTTTCTTTTGATTTCTTATTTCCATTGTACACCATTATTTCAATTTTGTTCTCCTTTCCGCTTCTTTCTTGCTGTATTTCTTTTCTTTCTTTATTGATTGCATTTCCATTTTACTTGTAGTAAACACGATCAGCCATCCCTTAGCCATTAGCGTAATCACGGTTTTTATCTGGGCCTAAGCTGTTAAGGAATCCATCTGCATTCCTTTTACATTTAGAATGATCTTTGCGATGACACCCGATCTAATCCCGTATCAGATCAGATTCATTTTGCAGAAGTTTTAATCAGTTACATTAAATTTCTTTCTCTCCTAAGATTATAAATCCTTTTGTTGGTTCATTTTATGATTCAAGTCCTTTACATGTGAAAATATACTCTGCATCTTGATTGTTACTTCCCTGTAGCTGATTCACATTTTTCCTCTTTGATTTTCGGTTTGTGTTTTCCCTCTGTTTTTTTTATATATATATATATTGCATTCTCGAACCTGTATGTCTCAGATGGATTCAACGATTTTCCAAGATCTGAATCCTCTATAAAAATCTCGTTATCATCTATGTTCAGCAGCATGTTCTTCTGCATTTTTTTTTTTTTTTATTTTGCACTTTGCAATTTCACGTGCATCGTGTTTTCTGCATTTGTATACCTTTGTTATCCTCCCATATCCCCATAGACAGCATCAGGAGCGAGCTTGTCTCCTCTTGCAATACCTCACCCCTCTCTCAGAAGATCCCCAGTGCGTTAAATAAAGGTAAGCTACTTCCAGCCAACATAATTCTGGGGCTGTTGACAAGGCTGGAACATGTTATTACCAGAAAGGTGTTGGTGCTGAAGTGAGGAATCCGGGCGAACCCAGCGAGTGTCAAGCCAAAGATTCGACTGATGTTAAGAAGAGTAGGCTCTTTGATTCTATAATTCCTCACATCCTGAATCTGTAAGTCTGCTTTAGCACAAAAGTTTTCTGCAAATTTGGAGCGGATTCTGTTTTGTTTTTGGCAATTCATGTGAGTTCATGTGTACCCATCATTGCTGAACTTGTGAAACGTGTGAATGGTGAGAGGGTGGCGTAGTTATTGGTTTATGGGGGGCGGGGGGATATTTAAGAAAAGTTATGCAGAGAAAGAGAGGCATTTGGTGATGATAGATAACCCATCTTCATTTTCTTGTTGGATTGAAGTGTTACTATGGTGATTAATGCATGAAATTTATCGAGTCAAGTGTGTATGGATTGTTCCTTGAATTGTATAATTCGAAAGGTAAGATGGTGCTTTGATCCATCTTCATGTTCGCTCTTTTTCATCCTTTTCTTTTTTAGTTTATGTAATCTATTCATGCCTCTTTTTCCCTGTTTCTAAATATGTTTATTTGCATTGTTCATCCGAGAGAATCAATGGGACAATTCTTTGTCAAAACAATGAGAAATTGTCCCTTTGAATGGGTTACGAGTATCAATACATATTGGTATGAATGAAACCATCTTGGTTATGTAATTGAACTGGTTTTGGAAGCTTTGTTTTAGTTTGATTTAAAAGATTTTAGTGCAATTTATATATAATTTCTTCTTCTTTGGTCTATAATCACAAGTACGATGATCTTTCTTTGATGGTTATAACTCTTGATATGTAAGCTGATCATCACAAATAATGTTTCACCATCACTCCCGGCACTATGCTTCACTTACAGCGCCCTGCAGCACCCTTCAGCATATGCATATGTGCATTTGTTGTTTGCCATCTTTTTCGCTTGCATCATCCCCCTTTTTGCTTACAGCAAACACATGTTCAGCACTTCACCTGGTATATATGTCACTTGGTATATATTCATTCAAGTACATTACAGCCTTGTCGCACATTCATCTATTTGTTATACAACATAAATAACACTATTGCATATCCTGTGCACCCTGCTGTAATTACCTCTTTGTATTTATTCCGCATATGACACTACAGCACCACAGCATATTTTCAACACATTCCTCCACAGCCTCTTCAGCCCCCACCATCTACATGAAGTCCCACTTACATTATCCCCTGTCGTGGCACCCAACACATACCTACCATGCCACAGTCTCACCTGTGTGTTTCTACACTTCATCAACATCCTTCACTTCCCTGCACACTCCCAGCTATGACTCCATCTACCTCACATCCCACATCTTTTCTGTAAGGCACACCACTTCACTTTTTTGCACTCATCTGTGGCACCCTACAGCCACTATCCACCACTACCGTTTCCAGCCCCTCACATCCATTATGGCAGCACATCTCAGCACCAACACTTGCTAAACACCAATCCACTGCGAACTCCCTCATTACCGCCACCATTTACATCCACTCCAACCATAACACTATATTCATTTCCATATCCTTACCTATAGTTGTACCTCAGCTCATTCACCAATAATTGTGTCTATATCCCTGTTGCACAAGAACTCCCTGCTACAGCCTCCACAATTCTACCATGCCTACAACCACCCCATCAACATTATATCACAGCCTTCAACGTTCAGATCCATCTGCTGTAACCTCCCAATTTTTCTTAATCCATTTCCAGCCATCACCCACTTGCAGCAACCCTTGCTGCACTACATCACCATCACGTCCTATCATTGTAAAGGCAATTGCAGTTTCACCACTGCTGCACTTATCTCCCGCCATCACCCATTCAGCTCTCTGCAGCCACAGCCTTCCCTGCATCATCAGCATGCCATGCCCTTGCAACACCTCCATTCACACCAACAGTCCTTCCTTTTTTTTTCATCACCTACACCACACATCCACCATGTATAACATAAGCATCTTTTCATTAGTAGTGATCATGTATATATCACTTTCAAGCATGATTTTCTCCTACATTTCTATATTTTGTGAATGTCATAACTTGTTAACCCTCTTTTGCAGGATCATAGATTTTTCTCTTTCAAAGTTGGATGTTTTCTTTTTCTTTTATTCCTTCATTAGCTTTCATTCTCATCTATCTACACTAAAGTACATGTTATATATGATATAAATACACATATATATATGTATACATATATATGTATGTATCCATGTATATGTAAGTACATGTATAAGCTCTCATGTTTATATATATATATATATATATATATATATATATATATATATATATATATATATATATATATATATATATAGGTATGTATGTCATTTTTCATCTTTTTCATCATATATATCTTGATATGTGAGCATTTCACCATTGATCTCCATGTGATATGTGCAATCTCTCTCTTTTTTTTATATTAATCAAGTGTTTTGCAGGGAATATGTGGAAGATATCATCATTGGGAGTTGTAAATTTAATTTTGGTATATTATAATAGTTAGATCTTAATGAAAATTTGCATTTTCTGTTTTAGATAGAATGAATGAGCATTGTAAGTATCATGAATTGCTTATTTTCATACTTTTTGCCTTTATTTCTCAAAATCTCACAATGGAGAAACACGAATGGCACGTGCACCATTTCGTAAGAGGTAATTAATACTAATTTGATGATTTACATCAATGGCCATAGTCAGGATGTAAACAAAACTTAGTATTTTTATCTTTTATAAAATAACACTGGATCCACACTGGATCCTTTTCAAGATTCATCATATTTTCATTAAATATTTTCCTCTTTTATCAGGGTTTAATTTAAAATTAATTCAATATATATACCAATGGCCATAGTCAAGGTATATTGAGAGTTAATTTCATTTTAAACTCTATAAAAGCACAAAAATATGTTTTATTCTTCACCTGAATTTAAATATAGATCATTATATAATACATTCAATGACCATAGTCAAGGATGTATTATATTTTCAATCTTATTTCAATTCATGTAAAGAATGAAACATGATTTTCAAAATCCAATTTCAAAATTCTTTAAATTCATTCATTACTTAGGATAGAATTGCATCATATTTTCAAAATTCTTTTTCATAAATCCAAGTGATTTCCTTCAGATATATTCTTCACTAAACAAATCAATTTTTCAACTCTTGTAAATTCAAATATCATTTTCAGAATCTAAATTCGAAGTCCAATTTGACTTTGAAATTCATTTGTATATCCGAAATTCAAATTCTAATTCAAATCAAAGTTCAATTTAACTTTGAAATTCCGATTCATCTTCTGATTCCCAAATCAAACTTTAAATCTAAAGTCCAATTTGACTTTGAAATTCATTTGTATATTCAAAATTCAATTTTCAAATCAAAATTCCAAAATTCATTGTCAAGATTCAAATTCAATATCTCAAAATTTCATTTTCAAAGTTCAATCTAACTTTGAAACTTCTGATTCTTCTTCTCATTTCAAGTTCAAAATCAAGTTTATTTTCTTATTCTCAAAATCCTCTTGAGATTGGTTCTGAATCTCAAGATTCAAGTCTTTTTCTAAGTTTTAAATTCAATCTAGGTTTTCAAAAACTCAAATCCATCTTCAAAGCACCATTTGGACTTTCAAAGTCCAAAATCCAAAGTTAGAATTCAATCTCAATCCATTTTTTAGGATCCAGAATCCAATGCCACTTTGGATCTCAGACTTCTGATCCAAATCCATTTTAGGATCCAGAATTCAATTCTACTTTGGATCTCAGACTTCAGATCCAAATCCATTTTAGGATCCAGAATCCAATTCTACTTTGGATCTCAAACTTCAGATCCAAATTTCATTTTAGGATCCGGAATCCAATTCTACTTTGGATCTCAGACTTTAGATCCAATTCCAATTTTAGTATCCAGAATCCAATTCTACTTTGGACCTCAGATTTCATATCTAAATCCATCTTAAGATCCAGACTTCGGATTTGAATTCCAAATTTTAAATCAAATTCTATTTTCAAATCCAAATTTCAAATCCAATTCCATTTCATTTCCAAATTTCAAATCTAATCTCATTTTCAGATCTCATCTGAACCTTCTAAATCCATTTCTATGCCATTTGAATCTCTCAAATCCATCATAATTGCAAATTTTAAATTCAATTCCATTTCAAATTTTTTCTCTTCTCCTAAATCTAAGTTCAAAGTCCATCTTCTGACTTTGAAATTTCTTTCCTTTTCCTTTTTCATTCATCTTCAAAACATTTTTTTTCTCCTATGCTCTGATTATTCCAAAAACTTAGAACTTTAAATATTAAGTCCTAAGTTAGAAACCATCTCCTCACTCCATTATCAATTTCATCTCAGAACACTTGGAAATTTTCAAAACATCTTTCAAAAGAGCATACATCCTTGCATTTGCACAAGCATGATTCTTTGTGCATTTAGACTTAGGATAAATTCTTAGATAATATTTAGGCAAAGCAAAAGGATAAATTCGATCCTTGGTTTGATTACCTCTGGTAAAGGCGCCAGGAATGATCGAACCTCGTACCGACGAGCAAATCCCGTCTCTCCATTTTCCCGCAATATATTTCAAAACGGAGGCAAGTAATTTTCTAAATATTTTCAAATCAAGGTCAAGTGAGACCCCACAAAAGAATTCCTCTCTCTTTTTTTTCTCTTATTTTCTCTTCTCTCTTCTTTCTCTTTCTTTTTTTTTACTCCCTTCAAAAAGGAGGAAAATAGAGGTTGGAGAAGGAAAAGAGAAGGAAGAGAGAGAAACCACAAGAGAGGAAATTTTTTTGCGATGATCACACTTAGTTGTTGCCGATTAGGCACCGTCAGATGAGATCTAACCATTTTGTTGTTCTTTGATGTTTTGTGATTTCGCGGATGAAATCCTTTTTAAGGAGGGTAGGGTGTAAGACCCGCAAATTTTTTTGAAGAATTCACGGTTTGCATAAAGTTGAAGTGTATACTTTCGTATGTTATGATTGTAGCACGTAATTAGCTATAATTTGACTATGCTTTGTTTTTTAGCTCATTATGCGCGCGACCTGAAATCGCGTAAATATACTATATAAGTAAGAAGAGCCTAATTCTAGACGAATTAACTTCTGAAAATTTAAAGGTAAGTTTATAATATACATGTATGGTTTGTCCCCGAATTTGGGACCTATACGACAAAAAAAACCCATCAGTGCATGTGAATTACAAGAATTGCTTAACGATAGTACGCGAGTTGTAACGAGTGTAATTCTCGCAAACGAAGGGAAATTTCTTTATGAAGCCTTGAACATTTCATGTCAATTAAGATTGTAAAAATGAGTATTTGATTTATTAAAGTCAAATTTCAGTTTAAAATCATTAAATGAGCTTTTACTTTAATTATTGCTTTGGATTTGGATCGGCTAGAGGTGGCCCAAACCCATGTGGCACCCCTCTAGTGGACGTTTTTGACCTTGGTGGACCAGCTGGTCAATTGTTGACCAGCTGGGTGGTGGCATTCTTGTAAAAAGAATGTTTTGCTTGAAAAGGGAGGGCCATGATTGGCCATGCCCCTCATGATGAGGCTTAAAGCTTCATCATGAGGGGAGTTTTTCCAATAGAGGAAGGCATGGGGCTGCGCTCCATGGCCTTTTAGCTATTATTTTGAACCTTTTCAAAATGCAAAAATCGGTTGGCTGAAAAGGGTGGCAGTCTTGGGGCTCACCTTGTAATTTCTCAAAACTTAAATGGCTTTTCAAAACCCTTTTGAGTGGCGTTTTTGAAAGAGTTTTAAAAGATTTCAAAAAGTAGATTTCTATTGGCCTTGTGGGCGGCCATGGAGGGGCGTAGAGCACCCCAGCCCTCCATCTCCTCTACTTTAATCCCAGCCATTCAATCTAGAAACCCTAGGTACTTATACCTAGAAGAAAGAAGGAAAGCCCATATGGGCGATTTTCCTTCTCTCTCTTCTTTTCACTCTCTCTCTCTCTCACCTTATCTTCTTCTCCAAGTCATGTAAGAGAGTGAGCGTGGGTGCTAAGCACCACTTAGGTTGAAGTTCCTAAGCTGTAGCATTCTCTCCATCCTCTTTGAAAGCCTCGGAGGTGAGATTCTCCATTCCCATGACTACCAATGTGTTTGTAAAACCGTGAGTTTCCTTTACACATATCCATGTATGTTGTTTTTGGTTGAGCATGCTTTCATGAATTTGTTTTTCCTCGTTATGCAATGTAGTTGTACAATAGTTTGAGGCCATTTCATATTTCTTGCGTTTTCCCTTTGTTTTGTTGCTTTTTCTTTATTATTTGGCTTGATTCGTGGTAGCCACGGTTCTGCCCTGTTATGGCAGTGAATCCGTGCTGCCAAAGCATTGCTCGTTTGGCAAGGAGGCCATGTGCCCAGCACCCCTTAACCAGTCGGACCAGTCCTCCTTGGTTTCAGGTGTTGCTGACCTGGGCTAGCCACGGCAGAGCCAGGATGGTCCAACACCATCTTCCTCTTTTTTTTCCTTTTTGCATCTGTCTGGCCAGGGACGTCATGGTCCCCTTGCTGTTCGGTTGGATCAGTCCAGCAGGTGCATCCCAGGTCGACCACAATCGGGTCAGCCAAGGTCTTCCCCTCTCTTGTGTACTTCGGCATTTTCGCAAACCCATGCCAGTGCCCATTTTGAGTGGCTGGGGGTTTCAGTTGGCCTGACATGGTCTGGACCGAATCTGGTCCAGACTTGTCAGAGACCCTTGGCCGAACCCAGTTCGGTTAGGGGCACCTCCACCCTTCAGCCCCAATGGCTAACGTCAGTGGGCTTGCTGCAACCGGGTGCAGGCAGGTGGGCCTGCACCCCTCCCATCGGTGGTGGCTGAGCCCAGTTTGGGTCTGGACACTCGGTTCAGACCGTGCTCAAGTTTGAGCAAGCCCCGCATGGTCTGAACTAGTCGGTCCGGACCTGGGCTATTCCTTGGTAGCCGCGACTTGTGTGTGTGCGGACTTTTCTTCGGACCAGGCTCACTTAGTCCAGGTGCTTTGGCCCCTGCAGCATGCTGCTATCGCCTTGCAGTTTAGGTTTTTGCCTCATTTCGGTTCAGCAGTGCCGCCAAACTAGGCCCTGCTATATGTTGAGTGTGGTGTCCCATGGCGCCGGGTGACTAGTATGTTGACGGGCCTAATTGGGCCAGACTCGTGTTCAGCCCACTAGGTATTTCCCTCTCTTGTAGAACTCCCATTTCGAGTTCCTTAGCCACATTATTAGCAGCGTTAATAGCAGTGTTGGCGAGCCTCCAGGCTGCAGCCTATGGGGCTGTATGTATGCTTATGACACGGGTTCCAAATACCCCAATGATTCCATAGAATTTGACTCATAGTAGCATGGACGAAGAGTGTGCGTTGTCCAAAGCAAACTAACGTAAATATGATTATGTATGCAAAAAGAAATGATAAAACCATCGATGTGATGTGGTATGGACTCACACTTATTCACGTATGTCCGCTTTTGCAATAGAACGCAAGGTGCTTGCAAATGACACCTTATCGAATGTCTTCCAGTAAAATAAGGTTTTTATGTAATTAAGAAACCTATGACGTATGTCAAACAAATGAATGCAATTATGGCACTTCTCTTTTCATACACGGCACGACACAAATTGTGTATTTTTTTAAGCGTATCATCACGTGTTATGTGTTACATGATATCGTAACAAAGTGTGCAATAAAACGATAAGAGGATTTTAGGTAATTAAGAAGCTCACGGTGTACACTGAATCGTAACACTTAGCTTGAAATGGTATAATTGCGGTGTTTTCTTGTCGCACACTCTAGTTAATGCATAAATATATGTTAACGTCTGTTCGTATAATGTTATTATTGAGCACGAACCGCTTTGACAATTAAATGTATTTCCCTATGTACGAAGGGATCTTGAGGCACACATATGGAATTTTTAGTCTTCTGAGACTTATGTGAGAATTGGAACTCATTGGTGAGTTTTGTTGTGGGCAATAGACCCACCTCGCGAGACGGGCTCGTGTGGCGCCTGTAAACACCCCAAATTTTAACCCTCATCCAGTCTTACATTTCATATGTCATTGCATATCATTGCATATGTTCGGCATACCATTTCATTGCATTGTATAGCATTGCATGTCATTACATCTCATTTTCGAGATCCAGTACTCCAGTTTTCAAAATATTTAATCCAGATTTGGGTTTTAAAATTTTCTTTCAAAAACAATTTTAAAACCTGGGTTTTTAATCAACATTCTGTCGTTTGCCAACCCCCAGGACCTTATATTTTGAAATGTTTTTTTTCAGAAAACAATCTGGATTCGTTTTAAACTCAATTTTCAACTGATTTCAATTCTCAGATGAGACCCATTTAGATGGTGTCGCTTCTGGATTCCTTCATTTATCAAATTTCTCAAAAATTTCAGAGTCCTAGTTGGATCAGGACTCTACCTTTTTATCTTTTTAAAACATCTTTAAAACTCCATTTTGATTTTAAACCAGTTATGGTCATATCCCTTGTCCATTTCCTCCATTTTAGAAAAAATCTTAGAGTCCTAGTTGGATCAGGACTCTTTTTCCAGAGTCCAGTCAGATCATAACTCTACTTTTCACTACCTTTTTACCTGTTTTTGGAGAAAACCTTTTAAAATCTTTTGTTTTGGCCAAAATTTTAGAGTCTTAGTTGGATCATGACTCTTCTTCAGAGCTCCAGTCAGACTAGGACTCTGTCTTTTGTTACTATTTTTACCTATTTTTAACCAAATCTTTCAAAATGAGTAAAAAACTCAGTATTTTAGTCAAAATAGGACTCTGTTCAGAGAGTCCGAGTTGGATCAGGACTCTGATCCTGATTTCAATTTTGAAAGAATCTTTCAAAAATCTTTCCATCTATCAAAACTGTTACACTTTTATCAAAGAATTTCAAAATTCTGAGGTTTTATCCCAGAGTCCTGATCAAATCAGGACTCTACCCCAGAGTCCTGATCGAATCAGGACTCTATCCAAAGTTCATTTTCTCACTTTATTTTCACTGGTTTTCAAAAGCTTTGCTTAAAATTCATCATTTGCTTACCAGAAAAACCAAAATTCTTAGAATTCTGATCGAATCAGGACTCTTTCTTAGAGTCCTAATCAGATCAAGACTCTGAACCAAAACTTCAATTTCATCCTGTTTTTCAAAATTCTCTTATTTGTTTTCTCATAAAATCCAAAAATCTGAGAGTCCTAGTTCAATAATGACTCTGTCCCCAGAGTCTCAGTTGAATCAGAACTCTGGTTTATTTCAATATTTGTTATTGTTTTTACTACTTTCACAAGTTCTTTCATCTCTTTTTCAGAAAATACCTAAAAAATCTAGAGTTTTAATCCGATCAGGACTCTGTCCTGGAGTCCTAATCCAGTCAGAAGTATGTTTTAAAGTTCGTTTTTACTTTCATTTTCATTTATTTCCATTTGTTTTCGAAAATTAGGTCATTTTGTAGAATCCTATTTTATTCAGAACTCTATTTCAAGGTTTTGGTTGAATTAGGAGTCTAACCTTGACTGCATTTTCTGCCTTATTTTACCATTTTTTTTATAAAATCTTTCAAAAACTCCTTCATTTGGCTTTTAAAATCCAAAATCTCAGAGTCCTAAAAATTCAGGACTCCAGCCCAGAGTTCCAGTTCGCTTAGAACTCTATTTTCAAAACTTTGAATTTCAACTGTTGATTTTAACCCTTTTTTAAAGCTATTTTTAGTATTTATTTCAAGTTTTTCAAAACTTTGATGTGGGCCCCCCTCCGTTGGCGCCATATCCAGAGGAGTTCTGACTCAGTCAAGACTCTGTACCATTTCAAGCCTTTCAATCTCAAAGTCTACTTTTGAATCTCTTTTGAAAAACCTCTCATTTTCAAGTTTTAAAATCGTTTTTGAAAATTCAAGTGGGGCCCACTCGGGGTGGCACCACATTTGAAGAAGTCGAGGTTAGACTAGGGTTATTCATTGTTCTAGTTAGGTTAGGGGTTTAGGGGAGTCAAAGTCAATTTTAAAAATCCATTTTATTTAAGTTTTAAACCATTGGTTTTTAAAGGTTTTAAATTCAAGTTTTAAAAACCAAATGTGGGTCCATACTAGGTGGTGCCATATTTGGACTTTCTAGGGTTTAATTAGGTGTTAATTGAAATTCCACTAGAGGGGGGGTGAATAGTGAAATTTGATAATGATCGATAAAATAAAATAATTAAGCAATAAGGCACAACACATAAAACACAGAAGTTATACTGGTTCGGTCAATATCCAGACCTACATCCAGTCCCCAAGCAAACCACTTGAGATTCCACTATAACATCCGAGTTACCGGATAAATAGTACAACACCCTCTTCCCAAGAGGTCTTCTTCTCTCAACAGAGAAGGGGCACACCCTCTTCCCAAGAGGTCTTCTTCTCTTAACAGAGAAGGGCAACACCCTCTTTCACAGAGGTCTACTTCTTTAAACAAAGATGGAATACAGTGAATAAACAGAGTTACAATACTTCCTATAGAACCTTCAGAATGATATGAATGCACGAATGAAGTATTCTAAGAATGTTTTGTTTGTCACTCAGAGGATACTTTTTGTCAAAGAGCTGGACTTGACTTTTTCTCTTTTCTTTCTTTTTCTTTTTCTCTTTCTTTTTCAAGGCTCTCTTTTCAAATCACGAATAGAATATTTTTCTCTTTGTAAGCTCACACGTCTATTTCATTCCTCTTGTCTGAATAGTTTATGTGTGTGTGTTTATATAGCTTAGAAAAAGTAGTCGTTACATTTTGGAATTGTAACTTTTTGAAATGTGAAATGTTATGTGATTTCAAAAATATCTTTTAGAGAAGATCGAGAATGCCTTTTTCCAGAAGAGTAAAATAGAGGGTACACTAGTCGTTGTAGTGTTTTAGGTAATACATATTTTATGTAAAAAGTCTATTTCTTACAATAGTACATTTGAACGTTGGGTTGTAGTTTTGTCTTTATTCTAATTAATGATTTGAGGTACACTAGTACTTCTTTACTTTAAATGAGTGTAAGTACTATGAGTGCTTTGAGATATTTATTTGTACATAGTCATGTCAAGTGTATTCTTTATGTAGTGTATTTCAAAGTCTCCAGAGAGAATGAGGACCAAAAAGAAGGTTGACATTCTTTGGGAAGGATATTTAGAAGGGATTTGTTACAGAAGGCATTTAATGCTTTGTAGAGAGAATGATGACTTCAAGTAAGTCGACATTCTATGGTTATGAGAAAAAGGTAACTAGAGTCCTTAAAAATTTTAATTTATTTTTCTTATATAGTCGATTTTATGTTTTTGTCTTCTTCCTACATTCCTTTTTCATGTTGTCTTGTAAGGTACAATGACAAAATGTCTTTTTCATAAAAGGTTGTAAGAAGGTACAATTATTATATGACAAAATATCATTTTCATAAAAGGTTGTAAGAAGGTACACTTATTGGTTTTCAAAAAAGAAGCTTTTTGAAACTATCGTATACTTTTATGATATAGTGTTTATGAATGAGTATGTAATATGCAATATGCAAGTTCCTGAAGGTTCTGTTACATATGACTCTAAAGAAGAAAAAAAAATCTTCATCTTGAGGTAGCCGATCTCTTTATTTGAACTTTTAGGAAAGCATGGCTCATCAAGCTTTTTCTTCAAGGAGTATGATTGCACCATAGTTGTACTTGAACAGGAAGTCTCCATCCTTATTGGGTGAGATATCCTTGCATCAAATACTCGTTAGATTTATGGCAAAACATATTCAGTCATAATATAACATTATTTCAAGAGAACATATTATCATATCATATAAAATCAAATAAGACAGTGTATCATATTATGTGACATCAAAACCGAATTTCTCAACATTCTCCCCCTTTTTGATGATGACAAAATATGCTCCCCCTATCAAAAAGACATTATGCATAGAAATAATAATATGATAAAAATGTGAAATAATGTTTAAAGAGAGAATGTTTCTCCAATAATGGAGACAGGTTTTCTCCCCCTTTGTCATGGACAAAAAGGAGGGATCAGAGTAAAAAAGTTATTACAGACCAAAAAGTAATTTAAAAGTTATTACAGACTAAAAATGCGTCTATCTCGAAGGTGGAGAAGGTGAAGGCGTCCGGTTGGCACAATTCCGCTTGCGAGTCTGCTGCAACAGGGCTTGATTACGAAGGATTCGATCTTGAGTTTGCTTGATATCCATCATAGCAGAAAAGTAATTGAAGGAGGATATTGGATCTGCTTCATCAGAGCCGGGCATGTGCAGGGACCTTAGATTGAAGGTGGTAGCATCGAGGACGTGAGAGGGTCGGAGGATGACTTCGTTGTGAAGTGGTACTTGGAAGTAGTTGAAAATGGGAGTTATAAAACACCCAAAAAGAAGAGGCTCAAATTTCTGATAACGAATAAAGAGGTCGAAAATAATGGATGACCAATTTATCGGAAGAGAAGAAAGGATTGCGTAGATAAGAAGAGAGATTTTTCGAGGAACTACTCCCTGGCGGGGATGCTTGGGATAGAGGTTGTGGAAAAGAATCTGGGCAAGTAGCTGAGCTTGAGGTTGGAGATTCCTCATGTGCCACGGAAGTTGGTAGCAGTTGGTGCAGAGAAGTATTTTTCGAAGTACCGATCGGTCGATTGGTACTATGGCGTTAAGGTCGGTACCGGTGGAAGGTAGATTTAGAATTCTACCTAGGTCGGAAGCATTGAAAATCATCAGCTGTCCTCGGACTTTGCTGGTGATTGAGGTTTGTTCAAGATCAGAAGAGAAGTTGGTATAAAACAGTCGAACTAGTTCAGGATAATAGGCGGCTGGGGATGAAGATCCTATGAGAGGTTTGAGTTCGGGGAGATAGGTGTCTAAGTCGAAGAACATGAAGTCATCAAAGTTGATCAATTTTCCTTCATGAATGGGGCGAGAGCAGAGTGAGTTGTAGGTGTGAAACAAATCAGGATACCTTAGATCGGCGGAGGTGATCACATTGGTAGAAGAAGAAGCCATTTTCGAGTGTCTTGAAAATAAAGCACTAGGAGAGAAAGGAGCTAGAACCGAGAGAAAATTTGTATAAGGATAGAAAAGATCGAATGGAATGGTAAGAGATGAACCAATTGATTAAATAGAAGGAAGAAAATAATTGTTGATATGAAATGAATGACATTGGAAGTGAGTAATTTTTAGATTTTAGTCAAATAAGGAAATCCGTGAGGAGTAAGTTAATAGACTTGTGAATGATAAATCAAATCAATGTTTGAGGATAGTGTATTATATTAGATTGAGGAGGACATAGTTATTGAAATATATAGATTTTACTATGGGTGAGTTTATCGACTAGTGAGAGAACCCATTAATAGAGTATGGGGTGTCATGTTGAATAACAAAATGATTGATCTTTGAGAATAATGGCCTAACAAGACAAACAACTTGTTATTCTATGTGAAGGGATTCTAAATTCGTGAATGGAGAGTTAAAGACATACAAAAGATGATGTGGATATCTAGAGAGGAGAGAAAGAAAATAAAGGAAAGCATTTACTTGATTGAGATATGACATAAAGTAAAGATAGAATAAATAAAGGTTCTCGATTTTAGAGAGATATATAATAAGAGAGAGACAAGGTCACGGATGGAAAGAAAGGTCATAGGGTGATCATGTGATGTGTACTTTGAAAGATATGACATTTTAAAGAAAAGGGTGCCTAAAAAAATGTTTCATGATTAATATTTGTAATTTTTTTTTTTTTTAAGAGTATACGTGGATATGAGAAGGACATATTTTGACTTAGACTAGTGGTGAGAGAGATGATGAGACAAAAAGGAGAAAGAGTGAAAAAAAATATATAAGAATTGAAATAAGAATCGACATGGAGGAGTCAGATTCAAAAATGTATATAAAAAATGTATTCGAGAGATGAAATGAGGGGAAAAAAATATTTATGAATAAAGAGTGAGAGAAGTGAGATGACATATATGAATTTTTGTGAAGGATAAAGAAGTAAAAAAAATTGATGAAAGACATAAAGTTATGATTGATATGATTTATTTAAAGAAACTCGACAAGGTTAAGTTTTAAACAAGAGTAGACAAAAATGGAGGCTTAATTTGTATACAAAAGAGATGATAATAGATAGTTTGTTGGGCTATGATATAATAGATGATATAGTAAAAAAACTTTACGTGTGAATATAGCAACTAGATCTTTTAAAGAGATCAACTAGTCATTCGATTTTAACTCATGAAGAGTATGAGTTCTCATAAACTAAGTAGAGAGGTGAAACAATTTTATCGTAAGACAAGTTTTCATAAAGGACAAAAAAAATATTAAAGGAGTTGAGTGATGTGAACATTGTTATGATGGCTTTTAATACAATTATTTTTATGGATATGAGAGAAAGGAGATAGGACAAGGAGTTATAATGGATGTGTACTTGAAAGATGACAAGTTGAATGACATAAAGAATGTGTCTTATAAGAATACGTGAATATGGAAACTTAGTTTGACTAACTAAAATCGATAAGAAGGAAAGCAATTTAAAATAAGATTTACACAAGACTTATAAGAAGTATTATAGTAAGTGTGATTAATTTATAAGTCACTTAGTTTACATATTCCTAGTTCTCTTCTAATTCGTGTGAAGTCTTCATGTTTTAATGGTTTAGTGAATATGTCTGCTAACTGTTGATTAGTGGGTATGAATTCTAGTTTAATTATGTTGTTTAAGACTTGTTCTCTTAAGAAGTGGTGTCTTATTTGAATGTGCTTAGTTCGTGAGTGTAAAATAGGATTCTTAGATAGGTTTATAGCACTCGTATTATCACAGAAAATAGTTGTATTTTCAAAATTTAAACCAAAATCTTTTAAAGTCTGTGTCATCCAGATGACTTGAGTACAAGCTAGGCTAGCAGCAATGTATTCGGCTTCAGTAGTTGATAATGATACACAATTTTGTTTCTTACTGAACCATGATACTAGTGAGTGCCCTAGCATGTGACATGTTCCACTTGTGCTTTTTCTGTCAGATTTACTTCCAGCAAAGTCAGCATCACTGTATGAGATTAGATCAAATGTAGAGGATTTTGAATAGAATAATCCAAAATCAACTGTGTCTTTTAAATATCTCATTATTCTTTTTACAGCTTTAAGATGTGATTCTTTTGGATTTGACTGAAATCTAGCACACAAGCAAACACTAAACATTATATCTGGACGGCTAGCAGTTAAATAAAGAAGTGATCCTATCATACCTCGGTATACCTTTGTATCAACAGTCTTACCATCTTCATCTTTGTCCAACACAGTAGTAGTGCTCATAGGAGTAGTTTTTGAAGCAGTTGAGTTCATGTTGAACCTCTTCAGAAGTTCACGAGCATACTTAGATTGATTGATGAAAACTCCATCCTTGGTTTGCTTAATATGCAGTCCAAGAAAGTAGGTGAGTTCTCCCATCATACTCATTTCGAATTCCTTCTGCATGGACTTAGAAAAATCTTCACAGAGAGTGCTGTTAGAAGATCCAAAGATGATGTCGTCGACATAGATTTGAACAATTAGGGTATGATTATTCACTACTTTGACAAATAGTGTAGAATCTGCTTTGCCAACAGAAAAAACAGTTTTTAATAAAAAGGTTTTAAGTCTTTCGTACCAAGCACGAGGTGCTTGTTTTAAACCATACAAAGCACGTTTGAGTTTAAAAACATGATCTGGGTATTGTTCATTTTCAAATCCTCGAAGTTGTTTTACATAGACTTCTTCATTTATAAAACCATTTAAGAAAGCACTTTTAACATCCATTTGAAATAATTTGAAATCCATATAGCTTGCATATGCTAAGAGCATTCTAATAGATTCAAGTCTAGCAACAGGAGCAAATGTTTCATCAAAGTCGATACCTTCCTCCTGGTTGTATCCTTGAGCTACTAGTCTGGCCTTGTTTCTTATAACATTACCTGTTTCGTCTAGCTTGTTTCTGAAGATCCATCTTGTCCCAATGATTGGATAATCCTTTGGTCTCGGTACAAGATCCCAAACGTCACTTCTTTGGAATTGATTCAGTTCTTCAGTCATGGCTAGCATCCAGAACTCATCAATGATGGCTTCATCAATCTTCTTTGGTTCAAGTTGAGAAATGAATGCCATGTTTGCAATCCGTTCTAGCTGAGCTCTAGTTTGAACCCCCTTTGTTAGTTCTCCTAAAATCTGCTTTTGAGGATGATCTTTGATATCGACAAAGGTTCTTTGGTGATCATCTTCATTAGACTTAGCTGTGTTATCTAAAAATAAATTTGTACTTTCAATATCATCATCATTAGTTTGTATATGAAGAGATTGATCAATAGATTCACAAAAACTAACATGCATAGATTCTTCAATAGTATTATGACACTTATTGAAAACTCTGTATGCTTTACTATGACTTGAATATCCTAAGAATATGCCTTCAACAGATTTAGCATCAAACTTATCCAGGCTATCTTTTGTGTTTAGGATAAAGCATTTACATCCAAAGACTTTGAAGTAGTCTATTCTTGGAGTTCTGTCATAGAATAGTTCATAGGGAGTTTTATTTAATAAGGGTCTAATGAGAACTCTATTTGTTATGTAGCATGCAGTATTAACAGCTTCTGCCCAAAAAGATTTTGCAAGATTATTGTGTTGGAGCATAGTCCTGGCAGATTCCTGAAGGGTTCTATTCTTTCTTTCTACTACACCATTTTGAGGTGCAGCTCTAGGAAAGGCAAAGTTATGAGAAATACCATGCAAGTTACAAAAATTTTCAAAGAGTTCATTTTCAAATTCTCCTCCATGGTCACTACGGATTTTAACAATAGAACATGATTTTTCGTTTTGTAATTTTTTACACAAGATTTCAAATTGACAAAACGTGTCACTTTTGTTTTTCAAAAATATTACCCAAGTAAATCTTGAGTAATCATCTATAATGACAAAAGCATATCTATTATGATTAAGGCTAGCTACCCTAGAAGGACCAAAAAGGTCCAGGTGGAGAAGCTCTAAAGGTCTTTTACTTGAAATGACATTTTTTGATTTGAAAGAAGATTTTGACAATTTTCCTAATTGACATGCATCACAAAAATAATCCTTTTTAAAAGATATGTTGGGTAACCCACGTACTAATTTATTTTTAGCTAGTTTGGACATGTATTTTGAATTGACATGGCCCATTCTCATATGCCATAGATGTTGAGTGTCATTACTAGCTATAAGACAATGTTCTGTGATGTTTTCTAGGTATAGTTCGTATATATTATTCTTTCTTATACCTTTTAAGATGATGTTTTCATTTGTGTCAGCTATGAGGCATGCATCATGATTAAAACTAACATTATAACCTGTGTCACACATTTGACTGATACTTAGTAGGTTATGTTTTAAGCCTTTAACAAGGAGAACGTCTTTGATAAGAGGTTTGTCTATGTTACCAATATTTCCAATACCAATTATCAAACCTTTGTTGTTATCTCCAAAGGTGACGGTTCCTCCTTCTTTATGATGAAGAACAGCAAAAAGGTCTGGATGTCCTGTCATGTGCTTTGAACATCCACTATCTAGTATCCATCTGTTCTTCTTCTTTGGAGCCTGCAAAACATTAAGTAAATCTTCTTTTTGGTACCCAATCGGGTCCTTTTTTGTTAGACTTTGGAACCCATATCCATTTGGATTTGGGTTTGTCTATCTCTTTAGAGGAGTTAAAAAGATTATCAATATAATACTCCTTATTTGGTTCGGATGAACTTTTCACAAACGTGGTCCTTTGATTTATACAAGAAGGTTTTTTGAAATGAGAATAGCCAATCCCATTCTTGTAAAAGGAGACCTTCTGAGAGGATAAGAGTTTATCCAAGTTCTCTTTACCTTTAGTAAACTTGAAAACCGTTTTCATGAGGTTCTCAGTTTTACTTTTTAGCTCTGAAATTTCTACTTGCATATCTTTAGTTTTGGAGCTAGTAGAAGAAATTTCAGATATAAGCAAAAGATTTTTCTTTTTCAACTCAGAATTTTCACTGCTGAGTTTTTCATTTTCTTGAGAAAGCTCTAAATTTTCAGATTTTAAAGCTTTATTTTTGAAACTCAATTTTTTAGATTCTTCAAATAGTTCTTGAAAAGCATCTAGAAGTTCTTCAAAGGAAAAATCAGAGATTTCACTTACCGAACTTTCGTTTGCCATGAAGCACATATTTGCAGTTTCGGCTTCATCATCACTTGACTCTTCACTAGTGGATGGTTCTGAATCATCCCATTGAGCATGCAGAGCCTTTTTCTTGAAGAACCTCTTCTTTGGTTCCTCAGTCTTGGACTTTCTTTTGAGAAGGGGACAGTCACGTTTTAAGTGCCCTGGCTTATTACACTGAAAGCACATGGGATCTTCTTTAAGATCTTTTTTTTCCTTGTGCCTGTTTGGAAGTCGGTTCCTTCTCATGAAGCGCTGGAATTTTCTGGTAAGTAGCGCAATTTCTGATTCTTTATTTGAGTCTTCATTCTCAGATAGGGCTGGGAAAGCTAGAGTTTTCTTTACTGGTTGCTCTTCTTCCCTTCTTTCTTTCATGTGGACTTCATAGGCCATAAGATTGCCTATTAAGTCGTCCAATGTAAGCTTAGATAAATCTTGAGCTTCTTCAATAGCAGTGGTCTTTTTCTCCCAATCAGTTGTGAGAGATCTCAAGATTTTCTTCACTTTTTCAGTCTGGGAATATGTTACACCCAAAGATTTCAGATCGTTGGTGATGTTGGTGAATCTGGTAAACATCTCTGTGATGGGTTCATCTTTGTTCATTTTGAACAACTCATATTTTCTAACAAGAGATGATATTTTGGCTTCTTTAACTTTGTTGGTTCCTTCATGAATAACCTTCAAAGAATGCCAAATGTCATATGCAGATTCACATATAGATATTCTGTTGAATTCATTTTGATCAATGGCACAATATAAGGCATTCATAGCCTTTACATTTAAGTTTGCCATTTTATTTTCTTCATCAGACCATAAGTTATAGTCTGCGGATGGAGATGTGTATGGATGCTCAACAATTTTCCATACAGCAAAGTCTATGGATTTGAGAAAGATAGCCATTCTGCACTTCCAATATCCATAGTTGGAGCCATTGAAGAAGGGAGGACGAGATGCGTGTTGACCTTCAATATCACGAGCATAAGAGGTAGATGCCATTTGTGCTGGAAGACTTGTTACGTCGAAACCAGCAAACCTGCTCTGATACCAAATGAAATTCCACTAGAGGGGGGGTGAATAGTGAAATTTGATAATGATCGATAAAATAAAATAATTAAGCAATAAGGCACAACACATAAAACACAGAAGTTATACTGGTTCAGTCAATATCCAGACCTACATCCAGTCCCCAAGCAAACCACTTGAGATTCCACTATAACATCCGAGTTACTGGATAAATAGTACAACACCCTCTTCCCAAGAGGTCTTCTTCTCTCAACAGAGAAGGGGCACACCCTCTTCCCAAGAGGTCTTCTTCTCTCAACAGAGAAGGGCAACACCCTCTTTCACAGAGGTCTACTTCTTTAAACAAAGAAGGAATACAGTGAATAAACAGAGTTACAATACTTCCTATAGAACCTTCAGAATGATATGAATGCACGAATGAAGGATTCTAAGAATGTTTTGTTTGTCACTCAGAGGATACTTTTTGTCAAAGAGCTGGACTTGACTTTTTCTCTTTTCTTTCTTTTTCTTTTTCTCTTTCTTTTTCAAGGCTCTCTTTTCAAATCACGAATAGAATATTTTTCTCTTTGTAAGCTCACACGTCTATTTCATTCCTCTTGTCTGAATAGTTTATGTGTGTGTGTTTATATAGCTTAGAAAAAGTAGTCGTTACATTTTGAAATTGTAACTTTTTGAAATGTGAAATGTTATGTCATTTCAAAAATATCTTTTAGAGAAGATCGAGAATGCCTTTTTCCAGAAGAGTAAAATAGAGGGTACACTAGTCGTTGTAGTGTTTTAGGTAATACATATTTTATGTAAAAAGTCTATTTCTTACAATAGTACATTTGAACGTTGGGTTGTAGTTTTGTCTTTATTCTAATTAATGATTTGAGGTACACTAGTACTTCTTTACTTTAAATGAGTGTAAGTACTATGAGTGCTTTGAGATATTTATTTGTACATAGTCATGTCAAGTGTATTCTTTATGTAGTGTATTTCAAAGTCTCCAGAGAGAATGAGGACCAAAAAGAAGGTCGACATTCTTTGGGAAGGATATTTAGAAGGGATTTGTTACAGAAGGCATTTAATGCTTTGTAGAGAGAATGATGACTTCAAGTAAGTCGACATTCTATGGTTATGAGAAAAAGGTAACTAGAGTCCTTAAAAATTTTAATTTATTTTTCTTATATAGTCGATTTTATGTTTTTGTCTTCTTCCTACATTCCTTTTTCATGTTGTCTTGTAAGGTACAATGACAAAATGTCTTTTTCATAAAAGGTTGTAAGAAGGTACAATTATTATATGACAAAATATCTTTTTCATAAAAGGTTGTAAGAAGGTACACTTATTGGTTTTCAAAAAAGAAGCTTTTTGAAACTATCGTATACTTTTATGATATAGTGTTTATGAATGAGTATGTAATATGCAATATGCAAGTTCCTGAAGGTTCTGTTACATATGACTCTAAAGAAGAAAAAAAAATCTTCATCTTGAGGTAGCCGATCTCTTTATTTGAACTTTTAGGAAAGCATGGCTCATCAAGCTTTTTCTTCAAGGAGTATGATTGCACCATAGTTGTACTTGAACAGGAAGTCTCCATCCTTATTGGGTGAGATATCCTTGCATCAAATACTCGTTAGATTTATGGCAAAACATATTCAGTCATAATATAACATTATTTCAAGAGAACATATTATCATATCATATAAAATCAAATGAGACAGTGTATCATATTATGTGACATCAAAACCGAATTTCTCAACATTAATTAGGGATTAATTAGAGTCTATTTAGGCTAGAATTATCCAAAAAAATCGTCCTCCCCATGTGGTTTATCAAAAATAATTAAAAAGAGTCCAAAAAATCAAAACTCTTCCTAAACAAATCAAAAAAAAAATCTATAAATAGGGGACCTAAAGGGGGTCAAACGGAGCTCTTTTCTCTCTCAAATTTTCGTGGCTTCTCTCTACTCTCCAGCACCTCCACCTTCCTCCATTGCAGCTTCAGCCACAAGGTGAGTTATTTAATATTATTTTATTATTATTTTATTATTTTTTATTAGTTTTTTATGATTTTTCAATAGATTTCACCATAGAAACTCCCCTTTCATGGATTTAACCATGGATTCAACCTCAAGAACCTCAAGTTCAATTCAAAAAGATGATCTAACCTTGTTCCATGCTGTTTTTCATGGTTCTAATCCATTAGAATTGATTATTGCATTATTTTTTATATTCTTAACCAAGAAAACATGAGATTTATCCGATTAAATGGATTAAATCCATGGTTTCAAGGGTAAAAGAAATTCCAGCCATGGATTCCCTGCGTTTTATTTATTTTTTTACTTATTCATGTTTATTACATGTATTCCAGCATAGAAATTAATTTTGTTTTACTGTTTAAGTATTTTGTTTTATTGTTTTCATTGATTAAAGCATGTTTTATTGAGTTTTATTAAATTTATGTGTGTTTTAAGCTTAGATCAGTAAAGAGCGTGTTAGTTCGTATTGAAGTACTCACTGTAAATTTTTTATTTTTTTATATGTGATACACGGATATGTCAGTGAGCTACTGTAAAAAAATAAGATGTTTTGGGATTCGGGAATCTTGCTAATAAAATATAAATTCAAATCAGGATTTCTGTTGATTAAAATCGTTGTTTAATTTCAAGCCTAACATGAAGATGTGTTATTTCTCTCATCCAATATCCCATTCAAGATCCGTAAAGTGAAGTAGCTTAATGTTGATGTGAACTATTTACTGTGAAATTTTGATAATTTTTTGCCTCTGTTTGCTATTTTTCTTCTGCCAGAGAATCAGATTTAAAATTTAAAACTCGTTAGAGTTTACCAAAACCCTAATCTGACTTGTGATGATCATAGATCTCAAACCGTAGATTTGATTCATGATTTGTAAAAAAGGAATTTCATTATTTTTCTGTCTATTGTTCACTGATAAAATTTAAAGAATTTTTAATGAGGTATGGTATTTGTTTCTATATTTTCAATCAGAAGTACATGTTTTAACCAATGTTAGATTCATTAAATTTTAGTCTGGACTGCCGTAAGGGTTTCTCCCTCATCGGAGATTTTTTTTCCAAACTGTAAAATGGGAAATATATGTTCTTTTGTATAATTTACCTCTGTAAAATTTTCAGAAATTTTTATAGTGATTTGACCCCTAATTTGGGTCTAACACTGGAACTGGTCTATAACCATGGACAAAAACAACTTATTTTAGGGTTTTAATGTAATTTTCGAGTTGGAATAATTATAAAAATATATTTTTACAATTCCAATCTTATTTTAGGGTGACAATTCCAATCAGATGTTTTGGGATTCAGGAACCATGTTAATAAAATACAAAGTCAAATCGTAATTTCTGTTGATTAAAATCGTTGTTTAATTTCAAGCCTAACTTGTAGATGTGTTATTTCTCTCATCCGATATTCGATTTGAGATCTGTAAAGTGCGGCAGCTTCATGTTGATGTGATCTATTTACTGTAAAATTTTGATAATTGTTTGCTTCTTTTTGCTATTTTTCTTCTGTGAGAGAATCAGATTTAAAATTTAAAACTCGTTAGGGTTTACCAAAACCCTAATCTGACTTGTGATGATCATAGATCTCAAACTGTACATTTGATTCATAATCTATAAAAAAAGAATTTCATTATTTTTCTGTCTACTATTCACTGCTAAAATTTAAAGAATTTTTGATGAGGTTTGTTATTTGTTTCTGTATTTTCAATCAAAAGTACCTGTTTTAACCAATGTTAGATTCATTATATTTTAGTCCGGATTGCCGGAAGGGTTTCTCCCTTATCGGAGATGCTTTTTTTAAACTTTAAATAGGGAAATATCGGTTTTTTTGTCTAGTTTACCTCTATAAAAGTTCAGAAATTTTTATAGTGATTTGATTCCTAATTCAGGTCTAACACTAGAACTGGTCTGTGACCATGGACAAAAATAGCTTATTTTAGGGTTTTAATGCAATTTTCGAGTTGGAATAATTATAAAAATATAATTTTACAATTCCAATCTTATTTTAGGGTGATAATAAGCGAAGGTGTAGATTTTTATCAAATTTGGAATTCATTTGATGCTTGAATGGATCAAATTGCAAAACAGGGTACCCGTAAGATCCCGAAACACTGCCAAAATCATGATATTTGTGATATTTCTTGATTTTCATGTATAAGTTTATGCTTTTTGGGTTTGTTCATGTTTAGAATCATATTAATACGTTTCATGTTTGATTTTATGTTTATTTCAATCATAAATCCCAAGTTTTTACCAAAATCTATTTCAGAAAACCCTGATTTCAAGGCCATAGTCTTGCTATCAGGGGTAATTTGGTCATTTGACCTCAATTTCGAAATTCTAAAAGCCTAATTTTTATGTTTTTAATCATGTCATATCATATTTGGTTTAATTTATCCTCATTTGAATTTCAAAAGTTGTATTTTATAAAATATCTTTCTAAAAACCCTGATTTCAAGGCCATATTCTTGCTATCAGGGGTATTTTGGTCATTTTGACCCTAATTTCGAATTTTCAAATCTCATCTTTATTATTTATTCAATTTTATTTCATATTTCATTAAGTTTGTATCAGAGAATCATGGAAAAAGGCTTATATCTAGCAAAATCCAGCAATTTTCAGATATTGCTGGATAAACCTAGAAAAATCAACATATCTTCACTAATCCATTTTTATAGTTTTGCAGGGACATTGAAGACTTTATTTTCAGTCATTTAAATTCAATTAGTGATGTAAATTAAATGTAATATTTGGAATAAGATTTACATTTTTTGCTTAGATTAGGATTTGCATTGCATATAGATTAATTATGCAAATTTTAATATCTGATGAATGCATTCATGCACATATTACAAATCCACTATGGTCTACACGAATGGCACATGTAGTAGCTCTTATGGAGTTGACAAACTTGGTGGAATTCATATTTATGGCCATAGTCAGAATACGAATGAGACCCAGATTTGTAATCTTCATATTAGCCACATTTAGCCTACACTCTTAGGCTAACTTCAAAATGCACTGCATTTCTTAAAACTCAAAAGGATTTTCTCAATTCCTCAAAATCAAGTCTTTCAAATCCATATTCATTCATTTGCAAATTCAAATTCTAATTCCAAGAAATCGATTTTCTCAAAATTTTCTAAGTCTTTCTCAGAAGTCGATTTTCTCAAAAACATTGAGTTTCAATGGTATTTCAAGCATTTCCCAAGTTCAAAATCATGATTTTTCAAGTTATATATTCAATTTCCAAGTTCTAATTCAGAAAAATCAAGTTTTACAAAGTTATTGGGGTTTTCTCAGAAATCGATTATCACAAAACCTCTGGATTCTTCAGAATCGATTTTCACTTTCTTCAGAAGTGTTCTTTCAACATGATTCACAATTTTCCAAGTGACATCTTTTCCAAGAAATTCCAATCATTTTCAATCCTTGAGGCAAACATCATGTTTTCAAATTTGCATTTTCAAGAAAATTCATAGCACATGCCTGATTCTTTGTGCATTTAGGAAATAGAACACGATTTAGACAAGTTGAGCAAAGCTAAGCACACAATTGATCTTTGGTTCAATTACCCCTGGTAAAGGCGCCAAGAACGGTTGAACCTCGTACCGACAGACGAGTCTCATTCTTCAGAATTATCCCGCATTTTAAAACGGAGGCGAGTTATTTTCAAAGGTCAGTTTGACTTGCAAAAGTAAAATTTTGTGATGATAACAGGTTTGGCGACCGTGATGGGACCTATCTTCGTCTGATCAATTGTGCACTTGACTTAGTTCAAATTGTCAAAATCGTGTTCCATGGAATGTCAGCTTTTACTTTCTGTTATCATGTGAACCTAAGAGCCTAGACTTGAACCCAGCTGACATGGATTGCATATAGACTAAGTATGATCTGGTAGGACCATATTGAGGAGATATTATTCATGCTCACATAGACTTAGGTCTAATACAACACTCCTCAATCTAGGATTTATATGAAAACAATGTTTGCTTCTTCAAAAAAATTTAAAATCTCTATCTCTTTAGGTTTTAGAGCCTTATGATTTTCTTGCATGTGATCATGTTTTCAAAAACCACCCCACCTATCTTTACCCAGTCTTCACGTTGCTGGGCTTTCTTCCAGAACCATAGTTCGGGACAAAGCCTCACAATTGGGCCACCTATTTGGGTGAAAACCCCCCTGCCACGTACCAAGGGCCATAGTCCAACATATATCGGCAGGCGCTCAAGGATGTTGGAAAACTTGAACCTAGAATCAGAGAAATTGATTTTATGCCACGTACATCGAGCCTCGGCTCGAGTATATAGACATAGCATGATTGGACACAAATGATTTGAACCTTAGAGTTAGGATTAAGGTCCTACAGCTATTTCAAAACTTGTGCATCTAGAGCCAGCTTTTAGGGAATGTTGTATGTGCATACTTGTTTGTACAGGATGTGATTGAATGTCAGTTTCTTTTATTATATTTTTCCATAAGTTTTCTAAAATACTGGACAATTTTCAAAAATCTCCAATTTTTTCATCTATTTCTATATACTATCTAAAAATCCTATTTTATTCAAACCCTGGATGATTTTTCAAATTCTCCTTTATTTTCCTCAAAACTCCAGGTGATTTTCCATCCTTTCGTTCTTCTGGATCTCGAATTTCCTGCTTCATTTTTATCCTGCCTGCATTCTTTTCAAAATTCTTGTATTTTCTCAAGTCTTATTCCAATTCTTCATGTTTTTCAGTCTGATGGCATCCAGTCAACTCGATTCAGTCTTCCCTGAGGGTCACATCTCCTACGAGGTGCGACAAGGTCTTCTTGAACATCGAGTCCTCAACACCGGATCCTTCTTTCCCCGGTGGTATTATTCATGGCTCAAGAACTTTTCTCGTATGTTTCTGGACCATTTGTACGATTGTGGATTGGAACTGCCATCCGCAGTGGGAAAGCAGACAGTTAACGGCAATTTGATCCACGCACTGGCAGAGCGGTGGAATCCGAGCACTAGTACCTTCTGGTTCCCATGGGGGGAAATGACTTTATTGATGGACGAATTCTCAGAGATTATGGGATTACCTGAACCAGTTGGTCAGCCTGGAGATCCATTGGAGAAACAATTTTTTATCAATGTCAAGGGTCTAGATCCCCGAGACGCTTTAGCTCGCATGACAGGATGCAAGTCTTGGCCATTGATCAAGGAGAATGAAAATGAATATGTGGACCTGCTTGAAATCTACAGACAGTATGAGACATTTGTGTAAGTCAGTTCCTTATCTCGAACGGCTCGAGAAAGAATCCAGCATGCGATGGTCTTATGTACTGTGGGATTAGCTCTCTTTCCAGATGAACGGAATTACATGGATATAAGGATAGTTCAACTTCTACGAAGGTGGAGAAGTCGACAGACCAGTCGCCTCTCTATAGCCATGGCCGCACTCGCTTTTCTATACCGAGGATTGACCCGTTTCACACTCGAAGAATTAATTCTAGTCGAAGGGTGCACCTATGTATTGCAATCTTGGTTTATCTGGCATGTGCTAGCCCGAGCCAGCTCATTCAAATACAATGGTGAAAAGCTTCTTCCAGTTGCTCGATACTGATTCTTGATTGATAACCTTCAGGAGGAAGAAGTTGTATGGGACTACTTTGATCGTCAGGAATCACCTCCCAGATATACTTACGCATACGGCAAGCGGTTCAGACTACTTGGCTCATTCTTCTGCGCATACTACCATCCAGAGCGTTGTGTCAGGCAGTTCTCTTAGAGACAAAGGCACATAGAAATTCATCTACTATAAGAGATCTTGCCAGAATTCGATCTCACATCAGATCAGTGGTCTGGAGCATACCATTCTGCCAGACATGGCTGGGATTCTTTTGTTAATCTTACTATTTTTCCTGGTCCTCAAGTGTCCTCTGATTATCAGGAGTGGTGGAAAATTGTCTGTCCCCCTCCCCTTTGTCAAGTGTATTATTAATAAAATCATGTCTTTTTCCTTCAATAAAATTCCCTTAATTTTCATCCTATCTTGGTTTAACGACCTCGCCTAGGTAACAAGGCACATTTTCAGTTGTTTATTTTGCAATGAATAGCAACGCAATTGTCGTGACCCCAACGACGACTCAGTCTCTAGTAATGGGATATCCTTCAAATTGTCTACCAGATATTCAACAAATATTTCCTATTCAAAACCATTTTCAGCAGCTAATCCTCAGTTTTTCCCTACAGAGAGCACCTGCATCCTTACATGGTTTAGACGAGATCCAGAAAGAAAACCGCGCCAGTCCAGATTATCAGTTCCCCGTCAGTTTCAGTACAAGAAATGGCCTCTTCACAATCTGCCGGAAATGGAAAGCAGCAAGCTAATGATGACATCGACCCACAAATGTATTCATTGTTCCAGAGAATGCTAAGTAAGTTAATGACTGAAGAAACAGGAGCTAGCTCAGAAAGAGCCCACAATAAGAAAAAGGTCAAAGGCCGAACAGTGAAAAAGAATGTGAAGATCACTAGGAAGCAGAATCATCACGAAGAAATATCTGATGAGGCAGAATCAGCAAAAGATACTGATGAGGAATATGAAACTCACCAAGCAGTTAGAAAGTCTACTCAAAAGCAGAGGTCAACTTATAAATCTGGGAATCAGTCTGTCAATGACCCTACTCAGCCACAACTCCGAGATGTGATGAAGATGGTCAAGGATCTGCAGGCCCGTGACAAGGGCAAAAGGGTCTTTACAAGTGAAGATTTTTATGACGGACTGGATGGGGATGATGATCTTGACAATCTCCCCAAGAAATTTATCAAATTCGATGGTTGGGGTGACCCAAAGGCACACCTCGCCTTTTTCTTTGCAGAATGTTTCAAGTTCAGGAGGAATAACCGAGCCTTATTTCTTTGTTTCCCTCACAGTCTGGAGGGTATTGCAGCAAAATGGTATTCAGAGCATATTAATCCTATAGAGCTAAAAGAGTTTGACAAAGTGGTCAATTTGTTTATTGAACACTTTTTATTCAATGCTGAGGCCCTCCCGACTCTCAATCATCTCTGCAGTCTAAAGCAGAAGGAAAACAAAAAAGCCAGGGATTTTATTCATAGGTGGAGATCCGCTTATAACAAGATGCGTGATCCGATATCAGAGGGACATGCATTATCTTTGATCTTGAGTAACTTCTCGCAACCCCTAAGGGGACTGATTTTCACATCTCCATCCATGACCTTTATAGAATTGACAGAACGAGCTGAATGGCTCGAGTTGAGTATGGAAATGGATCGTACGAGGGTTTCATCTTCACCAAGAATAGCAATCAACAAGAATCGAAAAAGAAAATCAATTTCATCTTCTCTTCCAACGTCGGCCACAGTGACTGCAAAAATAGCAAGAGCAACCATACAGGCCAAAAAAAAAAGTCTTCAAGGCAAAAATAAAAAGTTGGATCAACAGAAAGAAAAGATAAAGCGAGATGGTTGGGGTAGCGATCGCCAGTTTACTCCTCTTGAGCAACCTGTCGATGAAATCCTTGAATATATGTTGACCAAGGAATTGGTAAAGCTCCCAAGAGCTACAGATCCTCCCACAATCATGGAAAGATTCATAGACCAGTTTTAAAATTTTCATCGGGCAGTAGGGCATGATATTGACCATTGCTTCGCCTTCAAGAACATCGTTCAAGACTGCATTGACAAGAATCTCCTTGTTGAAGATGAAAAGAAGGACCAACCATCCTGATTAAGCTTTTTCCTCAATCACTCAAGAAGCTGACAATGCTAACATTTCTCATTTCTCATTTTGCTTTCATTACTTTGAAGGGATGATGAAATCCCATTTACCTTTCCCTGATATTCATTTTTCCTTCACTACATCAATAAAATTATCAATTTTCATCATAAGCTTGATGCCATCTCTTGTTCTCCTTCTCCACAAAATATTCTTTCATGTGGAATGACCCTTTTCAGAGTCCCTCATGAATCGATCAAAAGTTGATTGTTTTGTTACCTTCAGGGCGCGTTCTTCGAACGACAATTATCTTTCTTCTATCCAAAACTTGCTTCCCCTGTTACATTGGGGCATTACTTTGAAAATTGTCTTTAAAACATCCTGTATGCAGGCAGGATCAAACAAATCTCTCATTTTGCATGTATCTGCATTCATTTGCATTCGGTTTACATCAGTCTAACTACCCATTCAGGATAAAGGATAAATCCTGAGACCCCAACAGTTGTCCAAGTCATCGTGAGAATGAAGACTTAAAATCTCTCATCAGAATCAGTTGGGTAAGATTTTCAAAATCCAGTGTTCGTGCTGGTAAATTTTCAAAAATCAATGCTCGTGTTGGTAAAATTTTGAAATCTAGTGTTTGTGCTGGAAATTCTTCAAAATCCAGTGTTCGTGCTGGTAATTCTTCAAAAAACAGTATTCGTACTGATCCATTTTCAAAATCCAGTACTTGTACTGGTTCATTTTTAAAATCCGGTATTCACACTGGTACATCTTTCAAAATCCAATTGTTATTGGTCGGACTTTGAAAATCAAATTTTTATTGGTCAAACTTTCTAAATCCGGTTTTACTGGTTAATGTTTTCAAACCTAATTCATGCTGGTCTAGTCTTCTCGCCGGATTCGAGTTCCGACTCGAATTTTTTTTCCTCCCGGATTCGAGTCCCAACTCTAATTTCTTTCTCTTCTGAATTGGTCTAGAAGATTCGAGTTCCGATTCGAATCTTCTTCCAAATCCAATTCAGAATTGGTCTAGAAAATCCGAGTTCTGACTCGAATTTTCTTTCAAATCCAATTCATCTAGTTTTCTTTCCTTCAAATGTCTTGAATTGGTCTAGAAGATTCGAGTTCCGATTCAAATCTTCTTCCAAATCCAATTCAGAATTGGTCTAGAAAATCTGAGTCCCGACTCAAATTTTCTTCCAAATCCAATTCGTCCAATTTTCTTTCCTCCAAATTCTAGAATTGGTCTAGAAGATCCGAGCTCCGACTTGAATCTTCTTCCAAATCCAATTTACCTAGTTTAAAAGTTTGAACTTCTACAAAAACTATCTTGCAAATTGGTCTAGAAAATCCGAGTTCCGACTCAAATTTTCTTTCCTTCTAATTGATCTAGTTTTCCTTCAGGATTCGAGTTCCGACTCAAATTTCTTTTCCTTCCAAATTGATCTAGTTTTCCATTAGGATTCGAGTTCCGACTCAAATTTCTTTTCCTTAAAACCAAATTGGTCTAAGTTTTTCCTTTAGGGTTCGAGTTTCGACTCGAATTTCCTTTCCTTCTGAACTTTCAAAGTTTTTCCTTTAGGATTCAGGTTCCGACTCGAATTTCTTTTCCTTAAATCCAAATTGGATAAAGTTGTCCTTTTGGGTTCGTGTTCCGACTTGAATTTCCTTTCCTTTAAATCCAAATGGGTCTAGTTTTTCCTTCAAAGATTTGAGTTTCGACTCAAATTTTCTTTCCTTCAAAACCAAACTTTCTAGTTCTCCTTTGAAGACTCGGGTTACGACTCAAACTTTCCAGTTTTCCTTAGAGGATCTGAGTTTCGACTCGGTCGTTCTTTCAAAACCAACTTCTGAGTTGGACTTACCTTCAAAATCCAGCATTGTGCTAAGACTTACTTTTAGAATTCCAATTTCCTATTGGATTTACCTTTAGAGTTTAGGTTTGTGTAGGACCTTCATCCAGAATCCCACTGATGTGTCAACTCGGATATCAAGCAATTTCTTTCACCAAAGATTCCAAGAATATTTTGCCAATTTGTCATTAAATATTTATTGATTTAAAAACCTTTATTGCATAAAAGAATTACCTCAAAATTACCTTCAGTGTTACTTACAAAAGGACAAAGCTTTTGCGAAGAAGGAATCAAAATTCAAAATCTTTCTATTGGTCAACCAAAAGGATGAAGAATAAATCCGCGATATGGCCAGCAAAGAAAATTCAATGTTGTTGCAAAGCCATAAGTGATTGATATTAATCGCAGTCAATGGCACACTTTTAAAGATCATTCTTGGAAAATAAAGCAGTCGAAATATCCTTGGGTGATACAGAAAAATCCACTCAATGTCCATATCTCCTCAATCATCTAAGCTGCAATTAAATATCTGCAAAATGGATCTCTCAATTGTCGTCAAGATAAAGACGAATTATGCGAGTTAGACCCCTGGGGCCAAAGAAGATTTGAATCATCTTCAAGATGACGGAGTTTGTGACGGATCCTTCCAAGGAAAGTTCAGAGCACCGTCAAGATGAAGGCGACTGCGATGAACCTCTCAACAAACCCTAAAAGATATTTAATTTCTCTATCATAAAGAGATTTCCAACCAAAGAGCCAATAATCGTCAATATAATCCCTGAGAGAAAAGAAGGATCAAAACATCTTTGAGATGAAGGAGTTTGTGACGTACCCTTCCAAAAAAAAAGAGAAAGAGAGAAAAGTCAGGACATCTCTAGAATGAAGGATGATGTAATCCCCGAATACCCAAGAAAGCTCCAATTCTGTCAAAAAGAGAGTGCAGAAAGATCATCATGAGAAAACAATCCCAGGATATTAGGCTGCCGAATCTATCAAGAATCTTCTTTAATTTTTTGAAATTCTTTTATCAATATTCTTTCACCAATAGCTCTCGCAATATCAAAAATACTTTCTTTTCCGTCCCTATCAAGGAAATTGATAGCTTCCTTGAAAGAAAGCCAATTGTAAGCAATTTGAATTTGAATCTTGATTCTACGGAGTTAGCTCAATTGGAGGTAATACTTTGGGTAGAAAAGAGAAAATATTTTCGTACCGATATACATCATTGTTTAGTATTTTGAATCAACAAACAATTTTAAACATTTTGGCAATATTTTCTTACTATCTTGACATGAAGCGAAGAGCTCAATGCCCATCTTGACATATTCTGGCATCACCTTTTGCCTCCTTGAGAGAGTAACCTTTATCATCTTTCGCGTTGTTGAAAGATTAGCCTTCTCTCCAAAAGGATAGCCTTTGTCGCCTTTCGCGTTGTTGAAAGATTAGCCTTCTCTCCAAAAGGATAACCTTATTCATCTTTCGCATTGTTGAAAGAATCACCTTGTTCCTATGGATCACCTTATTCATCTTTCGCGTTGTCGAAAGAATCACCTTGTTCCTATGGATCACCTTATTCATCTTTCTTGTTGTCGAAATAATCGCCTTGTTCCTATGGATCACCTTATTCATCTTTCGCGTTGTCGAAAGAATCACCTTGTTTTTTTGGATCACCTTATTTATCTTTCGCGTTGTCGAAAGAATCGCCTTGTTCCTATGGATCACTTTATTCATCTTTCGCGTTGTCGAAAGAATCACCTTGTTCCTTTGGATCACCTTACTCATCTTTCGCGTTGTCGAAAGAATCGCCTTGTTCCTATTGATCACCTTATTCATCTTTCGGGTTGTCGAAAGAATCACCTTGTTCCTTTGGATCACCTTATTCATCTTTCGCGTTGTCGAAAGAATCGCCTTGTTCGTATGGATCACCTTATTCATCTTTCGCGTTGTCGAAAGAATCGCCTTGTTCCTTTGGATCACCTTATTCATCTTTCGCGTTGTCGAAAGAATCGCCTTGTTCATATGGATCACCTTATTCATCTTTCGCGTTGTCGAAAGAATCGCCTTGTTCCTTTGGATCACCTTATTCATCTTTTGTGTTGTCGAAAGAATCACCCTGTTCCTTTGGATCACCTTATTCATCGTTCGCATTGTCGAAAGAATCACCTTAATCCTTTGGATCGCCTTATTCATCTTCCGCATTGTTAAAAGATTAGCCTTTTCTCCGAAAGGACAGCCTTAACTATCTTTCGCATTGTCAAAAGAATTGCCTTCTATCGCCTTATTCATCTTTTGCGTTGTCGAAAGAATCGCCCTGCTATTTTGGATCGCCTTATTCATCTTTCGCGTTGTCGAAAGAATCGCTCTGCTCTTTTGGATCGCCTTATTCATCTTTCACGATGTCGAAAGAGTTACCTTATTCCTCTTCAAAAAAGTCGTCTTATTTGTCATCCAACTTACCATTTCTATTCCCAATCAGGTTAAGGGTATAAACCTGGGCCTCATTTGATGAGGTATTTTATTTTCCGCCCAATCACGTTAAGGGTATAAACCTGGGCCGCATTTGATGAGGTATTCCATTTTCCGCCCAATCAGGTTAAGGGTATAAACCTGGGCCCCATTTGATGAGGTATTTCATTTCCCGATCAGGTCAAGGGGTTAAACCTGAGCCTCATTCTTATGAGGTATTTTGTTTCCCGTCCCATCCAAGTTAAGGGCTAAGCCTGAGCCTCATTTTGATGAGGTGAATCTTTTTCTTTGTTCTCTATTCCCTATCTATCATCATCATCAGAGCCAATTCTTTCACACCCAACCAGATTTTTCTAACTGGGGCATTTTTTTTATATATATATAGTCCAAATTTGGTGTGTTTTCTTTGCCACTAAGCTCGGCTTACAACCGGCTTAGTAGCAAAGAGGGGCATCTGTAAACACCCGAAATTTTAACCCTCATCCAGTCTTACATTTCATGTCATTGCATATCATTGCATACGTTCGGCATACCATTTCATTGCATTGCATAGCATTGCATGTCATTACATCTCATTTTCGAGATCCAACACTCCTGTTTTCAAAATATTTAATCCAGATTCAGGCTTTAAAACTTTTCTTTCAAAAACAATTTTAAAACCTGGGTTTTTAATCAACATTCTGTCATTTGCCAACCCCCAGGACCTTATATTTTGAAATGTTTTTTTTTCAGAAAACAATCTGGATTCGTTTTAAACTCAATTTTCAACTGATTTCAATTCTCAGATGAGACCCACATAGGTGATGTCGCTTCTGGATTTCTTCATTTATCAAATTTCTCAAAAATTTCAGAGTCTTGGTTGGATCAAGACTCTACCTTTTTATCTTTTTAAAACATTTTCAAAACTCCATTTTGATTTTAAACCAGTTATGGTCATATCCCTTGTCCATTTCCTCCATTTTGGCCAAAATCTTAGAGTCCTAGTTGGATCAGGACTCTTTTTCCAGAGTCCAGTTGGATCATAACTCTTCTTTTCACTACCTTTTTACCTGTTTTCGGAGAAAACCTTTTAAAATCTTCTGTTTTAGCCAAAATTTCAATCTTAGTTGGATCATGACTCTTCTTCAAAGCTCCAGTCGGACTAAGACTCTGTCTTTTGTTACTATTTTTACCTATTTTTAACCAAATCTTTCAAAATGAGTCAAAAAATCAGAGTTTTAGTCAAAACAGGACTCTGTTCAGAGATTCGTAGTTGGATCAGGACTCTAATTCTGATTTCAATTTTGAAAGAATCTTTCAAAAATCTTTCCATCTATCAAAATTGTTATACCTAAAGGGGGTCAAAGGGAACTCTTTTCTCTCTCAAATTTCCGTGGCTTCTCTCTCCTCTCCAGCACCTCCACCTTCCTCCATTGCAGTTTCAGCCCCAAGGTGAGTTATTTAATATTATTTTATTATTTTTTATTAGTTTTTTATGATTTTTCAATAGATTTCACCATGGAAACTCCCCTTTCATGGATTTAACCATGGATTCAACCTCAAGAACCTCAAGTTCAATTCAAGAAGATAATCTAACCCTGTTCCATGCTGTTTTCCATGATTCTAATCCATTAGAATTGATTATTGCATTATTTTGTTATATTCTTAACAAAGAAAACATGAGATTTATCCGATTAAATGGATTAAATCCATGGTTTCAAGGGTAAAAGCAATTCTAGCCATGGATTCCCTGTGTTTTATTTATTTTTTTACTTATTCATGTTTATTACATGTATTCCAGCATAAAAATTAATTTTGTTTTACTGTTTAAGTATTTTTTTTATTGTTTTCATTGATTAAAGCATGTTTTATTGAGTTTTATTAAATTTATGTGTGTTTTAAGCTTAGATCAGTAAAGAGCATGTTAGTTCGTATTGAAGTACTCACTGTAAATTTCTGATTTTTGTATATGTGATACACGGATATGTCAGTGAGCTACTGTAAAAAAATTAGATGTTTTGGGATTCAGGAACCATGTTAATAAAATACAATGTCAAATCGTGATTTCTGTTGATTAAAATCGTTGTTTAATTTCAAGCCTAACTTGCAGATGTGTTATTTCTCTCATCCGATATCCGATTTGAGATCTGTAAAGTGTGGCAGCTTCATGTTGATGTGATCTATTTACTGTAAAATTTTGATAATTGTTTGCTTCATTTTGCTATTTTTCTTCTGCCAGAGAATCAGATTTAAAATTTAAAACTCGTTAGGGTTTTCCAAAACCCTAATCTGACTTGTGATGATCATAGATCTCAAACTGTAGATTTGATTCATGATCTATAAAAAAATAATTTCATTATTTTTCTGTTTACTGTTCACTGCTAATATTTAAAGAATTTTTTATGAGGTCTGTTATTTGTTTCTATATTTTCAATCGAAAGTACCTGTTTTAACCAATGTTAGATTCATTGAATTTTAGTCCGGATTGCCGGAAGGGTTTCTCCCTTATCGAAGATGCTTTTTTTAAACTGTAAAAATGGATATATCTGTTTTTCTGTCTAGTTTACCTCTATAAAATTTTAGAAATTTTCATAGTGATTTGATTCCTAATTCAGGTCTAACACTAGAACTGGTCTGTGACCATGGACAAAAATAATTTATTTTAGGGTTTTAATGCAATTTTCGAGTTGGAATAATTATAAAAATATATTTTTACAATTCCAATCTTATTTTAGGGTGATAATAAGCGAAGGTGTAGATTTTTATCAAATTTGGAATTCATTTGATGCTTGAATGGATCAAATTGCAAAACAGGGTACCCGTAAGATCCCGAAACACTGCCAAAATCATGATATTTGTGATATTTCTTGATTTTCATGTATAAGTTTATGCTTTTTGGGTTTGTTCATGTTTAGAATCATATTAATACGTTTCATGTTTGATTTTATGTTTATTTCAATCATAAATCCCAAGTTTTTACCAAAATCTATTTCAGAAAACCCTGATTTCAAGGCCATAGTCTTGCTATCAGGGGTAATTTGGTCATTTGACCTCAATTTCGAAATTCTAAAAGCCTAATTTTTATGTTTTTAATCATGTCATATCATATTTGGTTTAATTTATCCTCATTTGAATTTCAAAAGTTGTATTTTATAAAATATCTTTCTAAAAACCCTGATTTCAAGGCCATATTCTTGCTATCAGGGGTATTTTGGTCATTTTGACCCTAATTTCGAATTTTCAAATCTCATCTTTATTATTTATTCAATTTTATTTCATATTTCATTAAGTTTGTATCAGAGAATCATGGAAAAAGGCTTATATCTAGCAAAATCCAGCAATTTTCAGATATTGCTGGATAAACCTAGAAAAATCAACATATCTTCACTAATCCATTTTTATAGTTTTGCAGGGACATTGAAGACTTTATTTTCAGTCATTTAAATTCAATTAGTGATGTAAATTAAATGTAATATTTGGAATAAGATTTACATTTTTTGCTTAGATTAGGATTTGCATTGCATATAGATTAATTATGCAAATTTTAATATCTGATGAATGCATTCATGCACATATTACAAATCCACTATGGTCTACACGAATGGCACATGTAGTAGCTCTTATGGAGTTGACAAACTTGGTGGAATTCATATTTATGGCCATAGTCAGAATACGAATGAGACCCAGATTTGTAATCTTCATATTAGCCACATTTAGCCTACACTCTTAGGCTAACTTCAAAATGCACTGCATTTCTTAAAACTCAAAAGGATTTTCTCAATTCCTCAAAATCAAGTCTTTCAAATCCATATTCATTCATTTCATTCATTTGCAAATTCAAATTCTAATTCCAAGAAATCGATTTTCTCAAAATTTTCTAAGTCTTTCTCAGAAGTCGATTTTCTCAAAAACATTGAGTTTCAATGGTATTTCAAGCATTTCCCAAGTTCAAAATCATGATTTTTCAAGTTATATATTCAATTTCCAAGTTCCAATTCAGAAAAATCAAGTTTTACAAAGTTATTGGGGTTTTCTCAAAAATCGATTATCACAAAACCTCTGGATTCTTCAGAATCGATTTTCACTTTCTTCAGAAGTGTTCTTTCAACATGATTCACAATTTTCCAAGTGACATCTTTTCCAAGAAATTCCAATCATTTTCAATCCTTGAGGCAAACATCATGTTTTCAAATTTGCATTTTCAAGAAAATTCATAGCACATGCCTGATTCTTTGTGCATTTAGGAAATAGAACACGATTTAGACAAGTTGAGCAAAGCTAAGCACACAATTGATCTTTGGTTCAATTACCCCTGGTAAAGGCGCCAAGAACGGTTGAACCTCGTACCGACAGACGAGTCTCATTCTTCAGAATTATCCCGCATTTTAAAACGGAGGCGAGTTATTTTCAAAGGTCAGTTTGACTTGCAAAAGTAAAATTTTGCGATGATAACAACGCCCCAAACCCCAACCTTGGAAAAACCTTAGATTTTCTATGAATTTTTTTTTGAAAGGTTTTATTGAAAAACAACGGAAAAAAAGGTGTGAGGAAGGTGGCAAAGCCGCGAGTCTGGACGGCCACAGGTGAGTCCAACAAAAGTAACTAACAGTGTAAATAAAAGTACAACCACAATTATAAAGAGGGTATACAACCTGACAATTTAAAGTTTACAAAATGTAATAGTACAAAATCTCAAAATAGGGAATATATCCCAACCAAAACCCAAAACCACTGGGACAGGATCTATAGCTAAGTGTGGGTCCCCAAGCCTCCACCGTGTGTCGTCGCATCAATACTATACCTGTTCATCACCTGCATCCCCATAAAATGGGGTCAGTGCTCTCGCGAGGTGGTGAAGAAACATCCACAATATATATCATATCTAAGAGGAAAAACAAGGAACAAAAACAAGAACTAACAAGTGTAAGTGTCGGTGTCAGGTAAGTGCGTACGTGACAAGTGCTAGTCAAGAGAAAAAGTAACAGAACTGAAGTAACTGTAAGGCAAGTAACTAAGAGCAGTAGCAGAACTGGAACAAGTATTGAACAAGTAAAGTAACTGAAGTAACTGCTGAAAGTAAAGAAACTGAAACGACTACAGTATGTCAGCTGCGATTGGTTAGTCTTTAAGTTCTTCTTGTTACTCCTTCGGGTACGTGTGATCATCGCAAAATTTTTCCTCTCTTGTGTTCTCTCTCTTCCTTCTCTTTTCCTTTCTAACCTCTATTTCTCTTTTTTTGAGGGGAGAAATGAAAAAATAGAAAAGAAGAGAGAAGAGAAAAGAAAAGAAGAGAGAAGAGGAACTCTTTTGCGGGGTCTCACTTGACCTTAGTTTTGAAAATGTTTAAGAAAATAACTCGCCTCCATTTTGAAATATTTGCGGGAAAATTGGGAGACGGGATTCGCTCGTCGGTACGAGGTTCGACCGTTCCTGTCGTCTTTACCAGGGGTAATCGAACCAAAGATCGAATTTATGCATTTTTGCTTTGCTAAAAGATTATCTAAGAATTTATTCTAAGTCTAAAAATACACAAAGAGTCAGGCTTGTTCAATGCAAGGATGTATGCTCTTTTTGAAAAAATGATTTGGAAATCTCCAAGTGTTCCTGAGATGAATCTAATAATAGAGTGAAGAAAATGGTTTCTAACTTAGAACTTGAGATTTAAAGTTCTAAGTCTTTGAAATAATCAGAGTTTGGGAAAATAAATCTTTGAATTTGAAAAGAATGATTTGAAAATGAGAGAAAAAGAAATAAAGTTTTAAAGTCAGAAATAGACTTTGAATTTGAATTTTAAATCTGGATAGAGATGAAATTTGAAATGGAATTGAATTTCAGATTTAAAGTTTGAAATCAGGATGGAATTCGGATTTGGGAAATCCAAATGGAATTTAAAAATAGAAATAGATTTAAGAAGTCCAAATGGGATCCGAAAGTGGAATTGGGTTTGAAATCTGGAAATCAATATAGACTTGGATTTGAAATCTGGAATTAGGAAGGGAATTGGATTTGAGATCTGGGGTCCAAAATGGAATTTGAATACAAAATGAAGTTAAATTCTGGGATGGAATTGGATCCGAAGTCTAAGATCCATAATGAAGTTGAATTCTGGGATCCTAAATGGAATTGAATTCGAAGTCAAAGATCCATAATGAAGTTGAATTCTGGGTCCTAAATGGAATTTGGATCTGAAGTCTGAGATCCAAGATAGAATTGGATTCTGGATCCTAAAAATGGATTTTGGATCTGAAGTCTGAGATCCAAGATGGAATTGGATTCTGGATACTAAAATGGATTTGGGTTCTAGATCTAGAATTGGATTTTTTTGAAGTTTAAATTTAGAAGATAAATCAGGAATTTCAAAGTTTAAATTTGAGCTTTGAAATTTGGGATGTTAATTTGAATTCGAATTTGAATCCTGAAAATGAATTTAGAATTCCAAAGTTAAATTGAACTTTGAAATTTGATTTGAAATTTAAAAATTTGAATCTTGAATATACAAATGAATTTCAAAGTCAAATTGGACTTTGAATTTGAAGTTTGAATTTGGAATCAGAATATGAATCGGAGATCTCAAAATTAAATTGAACTTTGAAATTGAATTTGGAAATGGAATTTTTAATATAAAATTGAATTTGAAATCTCAAAGTCAAATTGGACTTTGAAATCGAAATTTAAATCTTTGAAATAAGATAGAAGAATGAATTGAAATAGAGATTGAAGAAAGATATTTGAGATCACTTGGATTTTGAGAAAGAATTTTGAAAATATGATGCAGTTTTATCCTACATGATGAATGAATTTAAAGAATTTTAAATTGGATTTTGAAAAGCATATTTCATTCTTTAAATGAATTTAAAATAAGATTGAAAATATAATACATCCTTGACTATGGTCATTGAATGTATTATGTAATAATCTATATTTAAATTTAGATGAAGAATAAAACATATTTTGGTGCTTTTATAGAGTTTAAAATGAAATTAACTCTCAATATACCCTGACTATGACCATTGATATATATATATATATTTTGAGTTAATTTTAAACTAAACTCTGATAAAAGAGGGAAATATTTAGAAAAATATGATGATTTTTTAAAGGGATCCAGTGTTATTCCATAGAAGATAAAAATCCTAAGACTTGTTCACATCCTGACTATGGTCATTGATGTGAATCATCAACTTAGGATTTAATCACCTTTTATAAAACGGTGCACGTGTCATTCGTGTGCCCATTTGCGAAATTTTGAAATAAAAGCAGAAAATGATATGAAAACAAACGATTCATGATATCTATAATGCTCATTCATTCTAATCTAGGACGGGAAATGTAGGGTTTTCATTAATACCCAGCTTATTACAAATTTGGAAATGCAAAGGAATCATAAAATCCTAAATCTAAGAAAATTCCAACAATTTCTGAATATTTCTTGCAAAACACTTAGTTATTATAAAGTGAGAGGAAAATGGAAATGGAAAAAATATTTACATTGTATCTAAGGATACCGATAATTAGATAGACATGCCTAAATAGAGAAGAACACATATATGAGAGGCAATGGCATATTCTGTATCTATGAGAGAATGTGCATATATACATATATATATATATATATATGTATATATATATATATATATATATATATATATATATATATGTGTGTGTGTGTGTATGTACATATATGTAACACCATAGGTAAATGAAAACCTATATGAGAGGGCATATGCAATGGATGAAGGCAAGAGCCAGAATGGTCCAAGGTGAACCATCCTGAAATGTGACAGCCATAGCTGCTTGTGGTGAGCTATTATGAAAATGGAAGGTCCTAGTGGCTTTTTGTGAACCACTTGTGAGAACTCACAGTTTGTGGCAAGTCTATATACAATGATTGTGTTGTAGTGCCTGATGATGCATGAAATGCACATCAAGTTAACAAGTTTTTCATGCATTTGGTAATGAGTTTAAGATGTTAAACCCATGTTTAGATGCATTTTGATAGTAAGGGTTTCGAATTTCAGAGAAATCGGAGTTAAAATGAGAGAGTTATGGCTATTTCAGTGTTCGGGCACGAATTTCGATGTGGATCGGATCCATATCCGACCCAATTAGGCTATTTGGACCTTGGATCAACCTTTTGAAAACCCAAAATCCAACCCACACGCATATCCATATCCAATTCAAAAAGTTTTACAGAAAACCCCTCAGAAAGTGGCGCATAGGAATAAAATTTTTTATAACCTTGTTTCTGAAATTTCAAAAAGTATAAATACACTTTTTAGAAGAACCCTAGGCGTCTTTGGCATTTGGATTGGCGCCTCTTGCTGTGATTGTAGCTCCAGTCCTTCTCCTACCTATCGTTCCATCACGTTCTCCATTGAAGATTGGTTCTTGCTTGGTTTCCAAGCATTAGTCTTTCTCCTGTTTCAATTCTAATCATTTCTTTAGCATCCTTGTTGTGATTAATCATCATTTTTTGTATTTTTGCAGGTGTAGCAGAGGTGGAGACCATTAATCTTGATCGGAAGTGCGAAACACTCCATCAAGATGAGCCGGCCCTACCTCCATCCGGTTTTCTAAACCCTCCGATCGCGAATCGGCACCCGTTCCATTTTCGGTGGATCTCCAACGTGTTGCAGCTGCAAAAGTACTATTCGTGGTGATATTCCAGCATTCTTGAACGGTTCAGGACGTCAAACCAAGGCCATTGTCTGCTCTCTTCTTCCCTACGATCGTCGGATAGCCCTAGAGGTAGATCTTCTTCTCTCTTTTCTTCTAGCTAAAGCCTAAAATGTGTGTGTGTTCTTTGTGTTTTATTTTCTGTGTGTTGCTGTGTTTTTCATGTTTCAGCCTTAGTATAGAGCTCGTTCACAGACCAGCACGCTAGATTAGGTTTTATTTCATTGATTGTGTATTCGATTTGTGTTTTTCTATCGTTTTCATCTAAAAACGTGTAAATCGGCTAGAACCCCTTCTAGCCGATTTTTCCATTTTATGTCCAGCGTGTTGGTGTTGTTCTTTTTCCCAAAACATCGTTTCAAAAAGTTGTATTTTGATTTAGTTTAATCGTTGGTTTTGTTTGTTTGGTGTTTTAATTAAAAAGAAAAGAAAAAATCGGCTAGATTAACTCTAGCCGATCTTGGTGTTTCAATACGTTTAAGTACTGGAACTTTTCTGTGTGTCTTTCGTGTAATCTGAAGATTATTCGTCTGTGTCCTGTGTGATCGAGATTTGTTTTTGTTAAAGAATTAGGTTGCTTTGATTCTTAGGTGTTGTGTGAATGTTTTTGCCAAACTCGTGAATAAAGGGTTGAAGTTGGGTAATTACGATGAGTCTATTGTGTAGTTGTGTAATTTGATGTTTGTTTGCAGTTAACAGTCTTGTAAGGTTGTGTAACTCAAGTTCATAGGATTTGATTCCTGCTAAATATCGTTTTTGATGTTTTAGTGTTTTTAGTGCTTTGTTGTTATTGAGAAAAATACAAAAATTAAGTTTTCGTGTGTTCTTAATTGTAGTGTCCAGCCGGCTGTAGTCCAATATTCATTTAGTCCAGTTGTTACAGTAGTTTAATTAGTTGATTAATTTTTAGTTAATATAGATTTTTATTTGTTGTGGTAAATGTAGTGCTAAATAAGCTTAGATTCTTATTGTTTTAGTTTATTCGTGTAGTTAGGTTAGTATTCTTTTGGTTCATGTAATTCCCAGCATAATATTGTGAACAGCCCAAATTTTTCAAAAAATTGTAAAAATGACCTTTTTGCCCCTGACTCCATTTTTTTTAGAAAACCAAAGCTAAAAATCAGATATTCTTCAGATTTTCAGGATTAAAGTCCATATTGATATATTCAAATTCGATTCCAGATCCGGACCCAGTGTTCAAAATCCAAATCTGAGCTTTGTTATCCAAATTTTCAAAATAAAATTTCAAAAATACCAAAAATTACCTTTTGAAAGGATCAGACAGTCCATCCGATATCCGTTTGGGTCCATCAAGTTATATTACTCGATTCGAGATTTAAAACTCGAATATTTCCTCAAAACTTGGGTCCAAACCCATTTTTTGAAGAAATCAAACCCAAATTTCTCAGAAAACCCTTCTCTTTGTAAATATTTCTGAAAATTTATAAAATGACTTTTAAATCCCTTATTTTTCTTAGTTTCATAACTTTATGTACTAAAATGAAGAAAAAGAACAAAAATTCAAAAAGAAGAGAAAAATCTGAAAAAAATTAGAAGTAAGCCTTTTTATAAAAATCATTTCTTATGAAAACCCCTTTTTAGCAAATTTTTCTTAAAAGAACCCCTCCTTGAAAAATTTCATGAAAAACCGGAGAGACCCCTTTGCAAAAATGTTTTTAGGGTTTTTCTTTGAAAACCCGTAAGAAGGCGAGGATAAGTGGTGGCCGACTCTCTTCATCGCCCCTCTCTCTTTCTCTCTCCTCCATTACCCACTGAAACCCTCTCTTCCTCTAAACCCTCCATCGCACTCCTCCATTCCTCCTCCTCAAAACCACCTTCCTGAACCACCCATCTCTAACAGCAACAAACCCTAAACCCCTTCTCGAATCATCTTCTCCACCTTTAAAAGGGGCACGGAAGGCCTCTTTTCCACAATTCGTCATCACCCCACCATGTTCTCTTCTTTCTTCCTGATTTCCCCTTTCTTTTTCTTCAACTTTCCCTAGTTCTACTCATTCTGCCGAAGGAGGTCAATCAACACCCTGTAGCAGCGATCAGCCCATCTAAAGAAAAATCGATCCCCTGCAGCAATACACGGGAGAAACATATCCCCCTCTCGATCGAATCCGATTACTCCGAAGCGTCTGAAGTTACAGTTTGCGTCGGTATACCCATAGTATACCTTTGCTGGGTGTCGATCCCCCTCTCTCTTCCTGCCTTCTTCCTTAAGTTTCCCCCATTTATCGGATTGAAGGAAATTCCACCTCCTGCAACGAGCAAAACCAAGAGGAAGCACCGCCTCATTGGTCGAATCGTGAGTAGATTTCTTTACTTTTTCATTTTCTTTTCCCCTTTTTTTTTTATCATATCTTCTCCTCGTTCCCTCTTGGTTTTAATAAGTTAAGCTACAAGCCTTGTACACAGCACTGACCTGCACATAGCAGCTTTAGTCTGTGTTTGGCAATAACAACAGAACACATTGGTTCCGACAACAAATTTTTTTTTTCCTTTCCTTTTCTTCTTCCCTTTTTTTTCTTTTTTTTCTTTCGTTTCTTACTATTTACCTTTGAATCTTTCAATTTTTTATAAGTTTGGATATTTGTTTACATTTGATCCTCAGTTTTTATGATCAATCGCTCGATATGCATAATTTCTTGTTGATAGTTTCGATCCCTTAATATTCGTCCTGATTTTTTTTACTCTCCGCTTTAGTTTAGTTCTTTATTCATGTTTTCCTTATCTTTTTGTTTCATCAGCATCAGATCTCCCATTTCAGGTTATCTCAACGCGTCTCTAATCTTCTGATCTATCTTGTTTTCGTTAATTTTCACATATTGCTTTCTGTTTATGTTCACCGGATGCCATCTATTTTCAATTTGCAAGATAAGGAATCAATTAAATTCAAATAGAAATCCCTCCCAACATGGAATTATTTGCCAGCAGTGGTGGAGAGACTATTTACGATGGTTAAGCCTCTCTGCAAGAATCTTTGGGCCTAACATATCTATATAATCCACGATTGTCCTTCTCGAGCGAAAGGATCCCAACTCACCTATGTCCAATCTCACCAAGGTAGTCTATGGCTTTGATGATCAAAGAGTGTATGATAATGAAAATATGTGAAATAGCTTCGGAACACAGAAGCCTAGATACATCGCCATATTCATATCTTCATTTGCATATCAGCTCTGGGTAAGAAGGAAGTTGGTTCTCGCCATGGTTCACGATACGGTGCCCCTTTGTTTTTTTTGCGAACCTGGCAATTGAATATTAACCCAAATAAATGATTCCTGGATTATTTTTTTGTGTCTTCTTAAGTCGTTTGCTCTTGCAGGTACATCTTTTCCCATTTCCACTTATTTGACAATTAGGGTCAAACCATGCCCTATATTCAGAGGGATATCAAGAGAAGATGAAACACTCTTTCGGGTCCCTGCAAAGATAATTAACATAATAGTCAGAATAGGCTGCAATAATTCTCTTTTTGCTATCCTACTATTGATCTGATAAAACCAGAGGTAAAGATTTGCTGCTGGTCTCTAATAAGATGAATCTTTGGTCGATCAAGGAAATCCTGTGGTGTCAAAATATATATATCACATAAATCCTGCGGTCCTATGTGGTCAGAGAGTAAACAGGGTTTGAAGCATTCACATGCTATTCATGTTGGTAACACGGCTATCATTATATAGTTTGGTCTGTTAATACTAGGTTAACAGGATACTGGATTAACAGGGTCAATGTTTAGGTGTATTAGCTATGTGTTACCTTCTGCAGGTCTGATGGTTCATATTTGCCGATTCCTATGCTTCGTAACAATGGGTATATGTCAAATGTTGATAACAGGAGGTGTGCATTACTTGGGATCAATTCATCATGATATGCACTGTCAATTTGGTTAGCTTTTCTATAAGGATCAAGCTGTTGCAATCAGGTGAGAGTCACTCATTTACCCTTTTTTTTTTTTAGCTGTAACTTGCTTTTGCTGCATCATACTACCTATCTTCTGTTTCAAACCTTCTGATTGTTTCTTTTTCACCCATTACTTGAATCTACTGTAAAACCATCTCTACATGTTGCATACCATATCGATGATTAGATATTGCATTCCATAAGTCATTTTTTTAGATTGACCTTCAATCTATGCATCTGTACCTATACCGATTCCCCAGCCTTCTCATCCCACTGTAACAAACAAGTTTATTTTTTTTAGAAAGGTCCAGGGATGATTCTGTTCTCAAGTTGACTGATGACAGATCAACATGGTAATCCTCCCTTGACATCACTTACAGTAAGAGTTGAAGGGGGGGGTGGGGTGCTACAACAACATATATTCTGAAGTCTCTAATCATTCCCCAAATATAGAATTTGCAGATAATCTTGGTACTATTAGACATTTGCAGATACTCACTCCCTAACTTTGAGTGCAGGGTGACAACATGGAAAACTCAAGGATGTCTTTGTTTCCCTTTTATCCCAGCAAGGGTCTGGGGAAAATCCTAACACCGATTCAGAAACTTGATGTTGGAGTCTCTTGCCATCGAGGGTGAGAAGATTGTCCGATAAGATCTGTTGGTGATCAGGGTATCCAAAAAAAAAATGATAAAAGAGGATCTTAGCTAGTGCCACTTAAAAGGTATGTCATTTAAAAGATTTTTGTTCAAAGCTAATAGCCGAAACCATACAACTGAATCATCTGGTTCAGTCACATAACATGAGCTCTAACCCTTGCTTCACGCAGTGTATGTTCATTCATTACTCTCTTCTCTTCACTCCTGCACACACCTATCATTTCATTGCAATGTTTCTGCAAAATACACTATTCGTACATCTCCACCATCACTACAGCATATCATTTATAATCAATTTATTGCTTAATTCTTGAGAATATGATGTCAGAGTTGGTTTGCTAATCAAATTTAAGGCTTGAGTTTTATGTCTGAAATTGACCAACTAAATTTGCTATTTGAGTTTCAAAAGTCTGATGTCTAAATTTGATGTGTTAATCCGTTCATTGTATTTGAAAGGATCAGTATTTGTACTTAACTCACTGTTCGTATACATCAATATTTGAAAGGATCAGTATTTGTGCATTATTTTCTCATCAATCCCGCACTACTTATATTTCAAGTTGTATATATGATCAGTTTGACCTACTCATTATTCGTATACATCCAGTCTGGTCTATGTTTTATGCATGTCTAAATGTAAATATGTTCCATCTTACTCATATCCCACCTATCAATATAAGTGTATTTCTCATTAGGCTTAAGCATTGCCTTTGGGTATGTATATGATATTTTTACATGATTATATGTACATCTCTTCATTAGTGGAAACCTAATCATATGTACATTGGTTCTAGCATGACATCTTCCATTTGCTTCTATATTTTACAGTTTGCTTTATACTAACCTCTTTTTACAGGAAAATATATGAAAAGTGTCATTTTTTTTAATAATTGTAATTTCAATTCAAACTCCAAGTTGTAATAGCTAGATTTGAATGAGAATTTATATTTCTTGTTTTAGATAGAATGAATGAGCATTGTAAATACCATGAATTGTTTGTTTTCATGCATTTTTTGCCTTTATTTCTCAAAATTCTCACAATGGTGAAACACGAATGGCACGTGCACCATTTCGTAAGAGGTAAATTAATCCTAAGTTGAGGATTTACATCAACGGCCATAGTCGGGATGTAAACAAGACTTAGTGTTTTTATCTTTTATGAAATAACATTGGATCCACACTTGATCCCTCTTTTAAAAAATCATCATATTTTTCTTTAAATATTTTTCTCTTTTATCAGAATTTAATCTAAAATTAATTCAATATATATACCAATGGCCATAGTCAAGGTATATTAAGAGTTAATTTCATTTTAAATTCTATAAAAATGTATTTTATTTTTCACTTGAATTTAAATGTGGTTATTATATAATATATTCAATAACCATAGTCAGGGATATATTATATCTTCAACCTCATTCTTAATTCATTTAAAGAATGAAATAACTTTTCAAAATCCTATTTCAAAATTATTCAAATTCATTTCATCATTTAGGATAGAATTGCATCATATTTTCAAAATTTCCTTTTAAAATCCAAGTGATTGTGAACATCTCTTCTTTAAATTCCTATTTCAAATCTACCTCATTTCCAAACTTTGAAATCAAATTCAAAGTTTAAAATTCAACTTGATTCATTTTATAAAATTCCAAATCCAAGTTCAAAGTCCAATTTGACTTTGAAAATCATTCTCAAAATCAATTTTGAAATTCCAAAAATCCAAAGTTAGATCCTAATCCCAACTTGAATCCAGATTTTCAAGTACAATCCCCACTTTTGGATCTCAGACTTTAGATCCAAATTCTATTTTAGGATCCAGAATTCAACTCCCATCACTGGATCTTAGGTTTCAGATCCAAAATCCATTCTAGGATCCAGAACCCAATTCTACATTGGATCTCAGATTTCAGATCCAAATCCATCTTAGGATCCAGATCCCAATTCTACTTTTTGGATCTTAGACTTCAGATCCAATTCCATTTTAGGATCCAGAATCTAACTTCACTTTGGATCTCAGACTTCAGATCCAAATCCATTTTAGGATCCAGAACCCAACTTTACTTTGGATCTCAGACTTCATATCCAAGTCCATCTTAGGATCCAGATCCCAATTCTACTTTTTGGATCTCAAACTTTCGATCCAAAATCTATCTTGGATTCCAAATCTTAGATCCAATTCCATTTAAAATTCAAAATCCAATTTCATCTTGGATCCCAGAGTTCAGATCCAATTCCCGTTTTGGATTTTAAATCCAGAATTCAAAATTTAAAAATCTCAATTCTATTTAGAATCCATACTTTGAATTCAAATTCCATTCTGAATTCCAGATTTCAAATCAACTTCCATTCTCAATTCCAAATCCAATTCCATTTCATCCCAAAACTCAAATCTCATTCCCATTTAGGATTCTAAATCCAAGAATTCAATCTCCTCCTGAATTTCAACTCTATTTAGAATCTAGACTTTGGATCCAAATCCCATCTTGAATTTCAACTTTCAAATCAATCTTACTTCTCAATTCTATTTTTCCACATTTTATTCTGATTTCAAACTCCAAAAGTTAGTATTCAATTTCATTTTCATCTCTATTCTGATTCAAAGTCCATTTATGACTTTGAAATTTCCTTTCTTCTCCTTTTATCTCAACTTCAGAATTATTTCTTTCAAAGCCAAGATTTATTCTCAGACTCTGATTACTCTAAAAACTTGGAACTTTAAATCTTAAAGTTCTAAGTTAGAAACCATTCCTTCACTTTATCATCATATTCATCTCAGAAACACTTGGAAAATTTCAAATCATTTTTAAAAAGAGCATACATCCTTGCATTTGCACAAACATGATTCTTTGTGCATTTAGACTTAGAATAGATTCTTAGATAATTTCTTAGCAAAGTAAAAGGCATAAAATTTGACCCTTGGTTCGATTACCCCTGGTAAAGGTGCCAGGAACGGTCAAACCTCATACCGACGAGCGGATCCCGTTTCCCAGTTTTCCTGCAAATATTTCAAAATGGAGGCGAGTTATTTTCTCAAATACTTTCAAAATTAAGGTCAAGTGAGACCCCACAAAAGAGTTCCTCTCTCTCTTCTTTTCTCTTCTCTCTTTCTTTCTGCCTTTTATTCTCCTCCCTTCATAAAGGAGGAAATAGAGGTTGGAAAGGAAAAGAGAAGGAAGAGAGAGAACATTACGAGAGGAAAAATTTTGCGATGATCACAGTTTTGGCGACCGTGATGGGACCCGGCCCCGTCTCGTCGAATTATGCCTTTGCTTTGCCTTAATATTTTCTAAGTCTTTATTCTTCTATGTCAGCTTCATTTCCATGCAAACCTTAGGAGCCTAGACTCTGTCCTAAAGCTGGCATCATTGCATATATGATCTAAGTATGGTTTCGTAGGACCATATTGATGAGATTATTCCATAATCACATTAGACTTAGGTCTTAAATACAACTCTCCTCAATTCTAGGGATTGAATGCAAAACAATATATGCAAGTGTATGCTTCTCTTCATTTTAATCTATCTCTTTAGGACTTGCATTAGAGCCATCTGATTTCTTGCATGATGAGCATATTTTGAAAACCTCTCTACCTAATATTGTCTCGGTCTTCACGTTGCTGGGTTGTCTCACTGAACCATAGTTCGGGAGAGAGGCTCACAACTGGACCACTTATTTGGGTTTGTGCCCCCTACCACGTACCTAAGGGCCATAGTCCGAGGTATATCGGTAGGTGCTCAAGGATGTTAGGAAGCCATTACTTTAGAACTGGAGGAATATTTCTATGCCACATACTTCGAGCTTCGGCTTGAGTATATTGGCGTATCTCGATTGGAATCAGATGATCTGAACCCTAGAGTTAGGATTAAGGTCCTACAAGCCATTTCAAAATATTGCATTTAGAGTCAGCCTCTAGGGATTGCTGTTTGTGCATCCTTGTTTGTATATCTATGATTGTATGGTATTTTATATTCCCTATATTTTCTAAAACCCTGGGTATATATTATTCAAAATTTTCTCATTGTTTTAAAACCCAGGTGTATTTTCCTTTTTCTTCTCTTAATTTCTTCTAATTCTTTTTTGATCCTGCCTGCAATTCTTCAAAAATTTTATTTTCTATATTCTATTCCTTACCCTCAGTTACAATAAAACATCTTTTGTCAGGATATGTCCTTTTCAAAATTTATCTTTATTCACATTTTACTTGTCTATCCTTTTTCATAAAAACAGTGCGGTTGTCGCAAATTTTGGTGACAACCCGATCCCTCGTAATGGGATGTTTTCATTTTCAGATTACGATTTCCTCCTTTATTAAAATTTCTTCCTATATTTTTTTTAAAGACCCATTTATGCTCTACAGAGAGCATTGGCGCTATCAGTTGAGTCAGGCAAAGCTCAAAGATTACACTGCTCTAACATCCCAGTTACAAGCAGAGAAAATAAGGAATGGATTCTCAAAAATCTGTCAGAAAGGGAGTTCAGGACAACGAAAGTGAGATCGATCCCGCGATATACCAATTATTCAAAAGGATGATGGTTGAAATATTGTCTGAACAAGCTGAAGCCAATTGCAGAAAAGCTCCCACAAAAGGAAAGACACCTGTCACTTTCCCCATGAATGAACACGGCAATATCGGTATAGGAAATTCCAAAGCCAGCAGGAGCAACAATCAATGCAACCAGGGCAGCAACTTGAGAGAGTATAAAAGCCAAATTGGGAAATATTGTGAAAACCGTGATAGACCTCTTCAATACAGTCCTCAACAAAGAGGCAAGAAGCAAGAAGAACCAAAGCGTAAGGATTAGAGCAAGGATCGAGATTTCACTCCTTTAGATGAACCGCTCGACAAAATCCTCGAATACATGATGTCTAATGGATTACTCAGGCTCCCAAAAGCCGTCAGCCCTTCCACAGTCATGGGAAAATATATAGACCAGTTTTGCAGATACCATCAAGTAACAGGGCATGACACTGAGCATTGCTTCATCTTCAAGAATATCGTTCAAGACTGCCTTGATAAGAATCTCTTCGTCAAAAATGAAGAAGAAAGGCATCCAGATCTCCAAAACATGCAAGCCCAGTCCAGTTACCAGACAGGGGTCAGTGCTCAGCAGAAGTCAAGCAAGCCAAAGAAAGCAAAGCATGAAGGTTGGGGTTATGATCGTCAGCTTACCCCTCTAGGTCAGTCGATCGAAGAAGTTCTCCAATACCTGTTCGAGAAAGAAATGATCAAACTCCCAAAGCAAGATGATCCCTCTGTCACCAAAGGGAAATGGAAGAATCGCTTTTGCAAGTTTCATCGAGCGAGGGGGCATGACACGGAGCGCTGTTTCGTCCTCAAAAACATTGTACAGGACTACATTGACCAGGAGCTTCTGGTGCCAGAGGAAGGAGAAGAGCAGACTGCAATTCCGCCCGAACCGCTTGCAGACCACTCAGAGAATTGAGAATACCAAGAGTTTTTCGCTTTCACCTCTTTCTGTCAGTCACTTTTGTAGGGGCAAGTCAGCCCAGTCTTTATGACTTCTTTTAGTTAAAATACTTGTAAATATTCAGTTCTGTTATCAACTTTTGCTTATCAATGAAATGTCGATTTTCTTTATATCTTTGATATTCAATACTTTCTTTTTTTTGCTATATTTGGGCATTAAAATTTCTTTTTCAAATTCGGGACAATCCTGACATCATTCATGAGAGAAATAATATTACCTATGAGGGTCTTTCAAAAATCATGAAAATTTTAGTTCAAATATTTTATTACAACCTTTTTCAAAGATCAACCCTTGTGTTGATCATATTTTTCTAACAAATTGATTTCAAATCATTGCATTTCAAAGATCAACCCTTGTGTTGATCATATTTTCTGAAAATTGATTTTTAATTATTACATTCAAAGATCAACCCTTATGTTGATCATATTTTCCAAAAAATTGACTTCGAATCATTACATTCAAAGAACAACCCTTGTGTTGATCATATTTTCTAAAAAATTGATTTCGAATCATCTTATTCAAAGATCAACCCTTGTGTTGATCATATTTTCTAAAAAGTTGATTTCAAATCATTACATTCAAAGATCAACCCTTGTGTTGATCATATTTTCTAAAAAGTTGATTTCGAATAAATACATTCAAAGATCAACCCTTGTGTTGATCATATTTTCTAAAAATTGGTTTCGAATCATTACATTCCAAGATCAACTTGCATGTTGATCATATTTTCTAAAAAATTGATTTCTAACCATGGCATTCAAAGATCAACCCTTGTGTTGATCATATTTTCTAAAAAATTGATTTCAAATCATTACATTCAAATGTCAACCCTCGTGTTGATTATATTTTCTAAAAATTGGTTTTCAAATGATTGATTCAAAAAAATTAACCCTCATGATGATCTCTCATGAATGATCCCCTTTCAAAGATCAGCTCTCACGATCAATCTTTCTTTCCAAAAAATGATTTTCTCATTTTAAAGATCCCACATGCAGGCAAGATCAAACTCTTTTTCAAAAAATTTCAAATCTTCTTTGAGTCTTTATCAGTTTTATCTATCTTTATTAAATTTTATTAAATTTTATTCATCCATTTTTATTAATTCTTCTTGTCAATTCTTATTTCAAAAAAAAATCCCTTTTAGGTTAAGGGATAAACCTGATGCCTCTTTCCCATGAGGTATTTCTTTTTCCTTCTTTTTCTTTCTTTCTCCCCCCTTCAGGTTAAGGGATAAACCTGAAACCTCATCCTACGAGGTCCTTCTTGCTTCAGGATAGGGGATCGTCCTGAATGTCTTTCTTCTTCTTTTAAATCTTCATTAATCTCTGCCAAATCTTTTCTTTACCCAATTTTTTTCAGTTTTATTTTTCTTTTTCAAATTTTGTCGATTCTTTTCTTTATCAAGCCTTTTATTAATTTCCCTTTCCCATTCAGGATAAGGGATAATCCTGAAACCCCTCATAGGAGCAACAATGCTACCTGTGAGAATTCTTTTACAAAGATAATTTCCATAAAAATTTCCTTGATTCTTCTCTTTTGTCAAATCTTCCAACAATTTCTATCTCTTCTCGTCAGTTCTTCTTAAATTTTATTTTCTCCCCAGTCAAGATAAGGGGGCGAACAGATCGCATGCAAGTAAATTCAATCTTCTAAATGGTCATTCTCAATCCCAGGTCCGGTCCTTGCACTGGCAAATTTTCAAAACTCAATCTTTTGATTAAAAACTTTCTGTCAAAAACTCGAGTTTCCACTCGAGCTTCTTCCTCTAATTTTTTCGTTTGAAGTTGTGAGTTCCGACCAGGACTTCCTTTTGAATCCAATCCTCGCATTGGAAATCCATCATTTCTTTAGAAATCCGAGTTCCAGCTCGGGTTTTTCCTCTATTATCTTTCGTTCAAAGTTCTGAGTTCCGACCTGGACTTCCTTTTGAATCCAATCCTCGCATTGGAAATCCATCATTTCTTTAGAAATCCGAGTTCCAGCTCGGGTTTTCTTCTATTATTTTTCGTTCGAAATTCTGAGTTCCGACCATGACTTCCTTTTGAATCCAATCCTCGCATTGGAAATCCATCATTTCTTTAGAAATCCGAGTTCCAGCTCGAGTTTTTCTTTTATTATTTTTCGTTCGAAGTTCTGAGTTCCGACCAGGACTTCCTTTTGAATCCAATCCTCGCATTGGAAATCCATCATTTCTTTAGAAATCCAAGTTCCATCTCGGGTTTTTCTTCTATTATTTTTCGTTCGAAGTTCTGAGTTCCGACCAGACTTCCTTTTGAATCCAATCCTCGCATTGGAAATCCATCATTACTTTAGAAATCCGAGTTCCAGCTCGGGTTTTTCTTCTATTATTTTTTCGTTCGAAGTTCTCAGTTCCGACCAGGACTTCCTTTTGAATCCAATCCTTGCATTGGAAATCCATCATCTCTTTAGAAATCCAAGTTCCAGCTCAGGTTTTTCTTCTATTATTTTTCGTTCGAAGTTCTGAGTTCCGACCAGGACTTCCTTTTGAATCCAATCCTCGCATTGGAAAACCATCATTTCTTTAGAAATCCGAGTTCTAGCTCGGGTTTTTCTTTTTTATTTTTCATTCAAAGTTCTGAGTTCCGACCAGGACTTCCTTTTGAATCCAACCTTTGCATTGGAAATCAATCATTTCTTTAAAAATTTGAGTTTTTCAAAACTCGGGTTTCTCTTTTATCCGAGTCCCAGCTCGGGTTTTTCCTCTATGCCCTTTCAAGGTAAGGGATAAACCTAATGCCTCCTGCTAACGAGGTATTTCTTTCCTTCTCCCCTTCAGGTTAAGGGATAAACCTGATACCTCCTACTAATGAGGTATTTCTTTCCTCACTTCCCAGTTCAGGATAAGGGGATAAATCCTGAAAACAGACCCCATGCAGTTAGGATGCGATGGTCCATTGAATTTAGAATCTCTCATCAAAGTTTACTTTCCTAGCTCATCCTATTTCTCAAAATTCTCAATCATATGTTGAGCTCATTTGGAAAATCCGGTTCTCGCGCCGGTAACCTTCTAAATCCAGTGTTCTGATCAAATTCTTTTCTTTTACAAAATTCAAGATCTGACTTAAATCTGATGTATTTCTAAAAGATCCAACACTCGTTGGTCATGTATTTCAAACGTTCCAGCATTTTGCTTGTCAAGTATTTCAAACGTTCAAGCTCTTGCTTGTCAGGTATTCCAAACGTTCCAGCTTTCGCTGGTCAGGTATTTCCAAAAGATCCAACACTCGTTGGTCATGTATTTCAAACGTTCCAGCATTTTGCTGGTCAAGTATTTCAAACGTTCCAGCTCTTGCTGGTCAGGTATTCCAAACGTTCCAGCTTTCGTTGGTCAGGTATTTCCAAAAGATCCAACACTCGTTGGTCATGTATTTCAAACATTCCAGTTTTGCTGGTCAGGTATTTCAAACGTTCCAGCTTTTGCTGGTCAGGTATTTCAAACGTTCCAGCTTTCGCTGGTCAGGTATTTCTAAAAGATCAACACTCGTTGGTCATGTATTTCAAACGTTCCAGTTTTTTTTTGCTGGTCAGGTATTTCAAACGTTCCAGCTTTCGCTGGTCAGGTATTTCAAAAGATCCAACACTCGTTGGTCATGTATTTCCAAAACGTTCCAACTTTCGCTGGTCAGGTATTTCAAATGTTCCAGCATTTTGCTGGTCAAGTATTTCAAACGTTCCAGCTCTTGCTGGTCAGGTATTTCAAAACGTTCCAGCTTTTGCTGGTCAGGTATTTCCAAAAGATCAACGCTCGTTGGTCATGTATTTCAAACGTTCCAGCTTTTGCAGGTCATGTATTTCAAACGTTCTAGCTTTTGCTGGTCAGGTATTTCAAATGTTCCAGCTTTCGCTGGTCAGGTATTTCAAATGTTCCAGCTTTCACTGGTCATGTATTTCAAACGTTCCAGCTTCTACTGGTCATGTATTTCAAAGGTTCCAGCTTCTGCTGGTCATGTATTTCCAAAATCAAAAGATTGCAACTCAAGATCTTATCAAAATCTATATTGAGTGATTATTGTACAAAGAATTCATGAAAACTTTGCCAATTTGCTAAAAGCATTTGTTGATTCTAAATATTCTTACTGCACAAAAAGAATTTTCTCAGATTACCTTCAGTATTTCCTTCCAAAAGGTGAAACTTTTTGCGAAAAAGAGGTAAAATTCAAATCTTTTCCTGTTGATCAACCAAAAGGATGTAAGAAATATCCTCGATATGATCAATGAAAGAAATCTTCAATGATGTTGAAAAGCCAAAAGCGAATTGATATTGATCTTGGCTATGGTGCATGTTTTAAAATGACTTTTTGGCAATCAGGCAGTGGAAATATCTCGAGCTATAGAAAGAATCCACTCGACCCATATCTTCTCATTCGTTTAAAGTTGCAATCAAATATCCGCAAAAGGGATCTCTCAACTGTCGTCAAGATAAAGACAAATATGCGAGCAGACCTACGGGGCCAAAGAAGATTTGGATCATCTCCGAGATGAAGGAGTTTGTGAAGAATCCTTCCAGGGAAAGTTTAGATCATCGTCAAGATGAAGGCGAGTGTGATGAGCCTACCGACAAACCCTAAAAGATATTTGATTTCTGCTATCATCTAAAGACCTTTTGATCCAATGTCATCAATAGAATCCTTGAGATAAAAGAAGGATCGGAACATCTCCAAGATGAAGGAGTTTGTGACGTACCCTTCCCTAAAAAAGAGAGAAAAGTCAGAACATCTCCAAATGAAGGATGATGTAAAAGCCCTAGAAAGCCCAATGACTCAAAAAGAGTGCAAAAAAAGATCATCATGGGAAAACACCCAGATATCAAACTGCCAAAGTTGCCAGAAAATTCTTTTATCAATATCCCTTCATTACTTGCTTTTATGAAATTAAGAATATTTCTTCTCTTCTCATATCAAGGAAATGGATAGCTTCCTTGAAGAAAATCATCAGCGCTAAAAATTTGAATCTGACTCTTAGAACTGAGGAGTTAACCTCATTTTGGGGAAATACTCTAGGTAAAAGAGTGAATATCTTTTGTACATACGTGCACATTTCCAAGCGTTTGAATCAACTATAATTTTATTTTATTGGCAAAATTTTCTAGCTATTCCAAGAATGAAATAAGCATTCAATATCCATTTTGATGCAACCTAGCGTTGTATATTATTCCCAAAAGAGTTGCCTCGGAAGGAAGTATCTCTTCCTGTCCCATCACGGTTTTCTCATTAAAGAATTCCGTATGGACGACCCACTCAGGATAAGGGTCAAACCTGAACCATCTGCGAAAGATCATTTGATTTCAAAAGCTATTTCAGTCTCAGCAATGAGATGCCCAATTTCTTCCCATTTTCAAAGCTTTAAAGAACCCTATATTTCCTCCTTTCGCAAAAACCCCTTTCGGATTTGTTCGTCCAAATTCCGAAGGTCCCATTATGGTTTCTCCATTTTTGAGAAACCTGTATGGTAGATTTCCCCCACTCAGGATAAGGGTCAAACCTAAACCATCTGCGAAAGATCATTTGATTTCAAAAGCTATTTCAGTCTCAGCAATGAGACGCCCAATTTCTTCCCCTTTTCAAAGCTTTAGGGAACCCTATATTTCTCCTTTCGCAAAAACCCTTTTCAGATTTTTTCGTCCAAATTCCGAAGGTCCCATCATGCTTTCTCCATTTTTGAGAAACTTGTATGGTAGATTTCCCCCACTCAGGTTAAGGGCCAAACCTGAACCCCCTGCGAGAGGTCATAGATTTCAAAAGCTATTTCAGTCTCAACAATGAGACGCCCAATTTCTTCCCCTTTTCAAAACTTTAGGGAACCCTATATTTTCTTCCTCTCGTAAAACCCCTTTCGGATTTGTTCGTCCAAGTTCCGAAGGTCCCATTATGGTTTCTCCATTTGAGAAACCCGTATGGTAGATTTCCTATTCAGGCTAAGAGTTAACCCGAAACCTCGCTTCGCGAGGTATCTTTCTTGCAGGTTTAGGTTAAACCTGAGACTCGTTCCAACGAGATTCCTCGTTCTAACGAGATGTTTCCTTCCAATCCCATCATGGTTCTTCCCATCAAGGAATCCATGTTTGGTATATCCATCCAGGATAGGATCCTATTTGAGCTTCATTCCACTTGACATTCTCCAAAAATGTCCCATCAAGTTCTTCGCATAATCCTTTCCTCATTCAGTTCATTTTGATATATCTTTGTCCCATCCAGGTTAAGGGCTAAACCTGAATCATTCCAAAAAGAGTATCTTGTCTCACCCATGAGACCTGATCAAAATTCTGATTTTCCACCATTTTCGGGATTTTCACTTAAAGTCCCATCACGATTCCTTCATCTTTTACTCAATTATATCATCTTCGAGGATTTCGTCTCCCCAAAACCATTCAGGATAAGGTTGTAAGCCTGAAAAACCATATTTTCAAAATAATCCTTCCACACCCAATTCAGATCTGCTGACTGAGGCATTTTTCAAAATTTGGAGTGTTATCTTTGCCACTAAGCTCGGCTTTCAACCGGCTTAGTAGCAAAGAGGGGCATCTGTGAACACCCCAAATTTTTCAAAAATTTCTAAAAATGACCTTTTTGCCCCTGACTCCATTTTTTTGAGAAAACCAAAGCTAAAAATCAGATATTCTTTAGATTTTCTGGATTAAAGTCCATATTGATATATTCAAATTCGATTCCAGATCCGGACCCAGTGTTCAAAATCCAAATCTGAGCTTTGTTATCCAAATTTTCAAAATAAAATTTCAAAAATATCAAAAATAATCTTTTAAAAGGATCAGACAGTCCATCCGGTATCTGTTTGGGTCCATCAAGTTATATTCCTCGATTCGAGATTTAAAACTTGAATATTTCCTCAAAACTTGGGTCCAAATCCATTTTCTAAAGAAATCAAACCGAAATTTCTCAGAAAACCCTTCTCTTTGTAAATATTTCAGAAAATTTATAAAATAACTTTTAAATCCCTTATTTTTCTTAGTTTCATAACTTTATGTACTAAAATGAAGAAAAAGAACAAAAAATTCAAAAAGAAGAGAAAAATATGAAAAAAATTAGAAGTAAGCCTTTTTATAAAAATCATTTCTTATGAAAACCCCTTTTTAGCAAATTTTTCTTAAAAGAACCCCTCCTTGAAAAATTTCATGAAAAACCGGAGAGACCCCTTTGCAAAAATGTTTTTAGGGTTTTTCTTTGAAAACCCGTAAGAAGGCGAGGAGAAGTGGCGGCCGACTCTCTTCATCGCCCCTCTCTCTTTCTCTCTCCTCCATTACCCACCGAAACCCTCTCTTCCTCTAAACCCTCCATCGCACTCCTCCATTCCTCCTCCTCAAAACCACCTTCCCGAACCACCCATCTCTAACAGCAACAAACCCTAAACCCCCTCTCGAATCATCTTCTCCACCTTTAAAAGGGTCACGGAAGGCCTCTTTTCCACGATTCGTCATCACCCCACCATGTTCTCTTCTTTCTTCCTGATTTTCCCTTTCTTTTTCTTCAACTTTCCCTAGTTCTACTCATTCCGCCGAAGGAGGTCAATCAACACCCTGTAGCAGCGATCAGCCCATCTGAAGAAAAATTGATCCCCTGCAGCAATACACGATAGAAACATATCCCCCTCTCGATCGAATCTGATTACTCCGAAGCGTCTGAAGTTACAGTTTGCGTCGGTATACCCATAGTATACCTTTGCTGGGTGTCGATCCCCCTCTCTCTTCCTGCCTTCTTCCTTAAGTTTCCCCCATTTATCGGATTGAAGGAAATTCCACCTCCTGCAACGAGCAAAACCCAGAGGAAGCACCGCCTCATTGGTCGAATCGTGAGTAGATTTCTTTACTTTTTAATTTTCTTTTCCCCTTTTTTTTTATCATATCTTCTCCTCGTTCCCTCTTGGTTTTAACAAGTTAAGCCGCAAGCCTTGTACACAACATTGACCTGCACATAGCAGCTTTAGTCTGTGTTTGGCAATAACAACAGAACACATTGGTTCCGACAACAATTTTTTTTTCCTTTCCTTTTCTTCTTCCCTTTTTTTTCTTTCTTTTCTTCTTTTTCTTACTATTTACCTTTGAATCTTTCTAATTTTTATAAGTTTTGGATATTTGTTTACATTTGATCCTCAGTTTTTATGATCAATCGCTCGATATGCATAATTTCTTGTTGATAGTTCTGATCTCTTAATTTTCGTCCTGATTTTTTTTAATCTCCGCTTCAGTTTAGTTCTTTATTCATGTTTTCCTTATCTTTTTGTTTCATCAGCATCAGATCTCCCATTTCAGGTTATCTCAACGCGTCTCTCATCTTCTGATCTATCTTGTTTTCATTAATTTTCACATATTGCTTTCTGTTTATGTTCATCGGATGCCATCTATTTTCAATTTGCAAGATAAGGAATCAATTAAATTCAAATAGAAATCCCTCCCAACATGGAATTATTTGCCAGCAGTGGTGGAGAGACTATTTACGACGGTTAAGCCTCTCTGCAAGAATCTTTGGGCCTGACATATCTATATAATCCACGATTGTCCTTCTCGAGCGAAAGGATCCCAACTCACCTATGTCCAATCTCACCAAGGTAGTCTATGGCTTTGATGATCAAAGAGTGTATGATAATGAAAATATGTGAAATAGCATCGGAACATAGAAGCCAAGATACATCACCATATTCATATCTTCATTGGCATATCAGCTCTGGGTAAGAAGGAAGTTGGTTCTCGCCGTGGTTCACGATACGGTGCCCCTTTGTTTTTTTTGCGAACCTGGCAATTGAATATTAACCCAAATAAATGATTCCTGGATTATTTTTTTGTGTCTTCTTAAGTGGTTTGCTCTTGCAGGTACATCTTTTCCCATTTCCACTTATTTGATAGTGAGGGTCAAACCATGCCCTATATTCAGAGGGATATCAAGAGAAGATGAAACACCCTTTCGGGTCCCTGCAAAGATAATTAACATAATAGTCAGAACAGGCTGCATTAATTCTCTTTTTGCTATCCTACTATTGATCTGATAAAACCAGAGGTAAAGATTTGTTGTTGGTCTCTAATAAGATGAATCTTTGGTCGATCAAGGAAATCCTGTGGTGTCAAAATATATATATCACATAAATCCTGCGGTCCTATGTGGTCAGAGAGTAAACAGGGTTTGAAGCATTCGCATGCTATTCATGTTGGTAACACGGCTATCATTATATAGTTTGGTCTGTTAATACTGGGTTAACACGATACTGGGTTAACAGGGTCAATGTTTAGGTGTATTAGCTATGTGTTACCTTTTGCAGGTCTGATGGTTCATATTTGCCGATTCCTATGTTTCGTAACAATGGGTATATGTCAAAAGTTGATAACAGGTGGTGTGCATTACTTGGGATCAATTCATCATGATATGCACTGTCAATTTGATTAGCTTTTCTATAAGGATCAAGCTGTTGCAATCAGGTGAGAGTCACTCATTTACCCTTTTTTTTTAGCTGTAACTTGCTTTTGCTGCATCATACTACCTATCTTCTGTTTCAAACCTTCTGATTGTTTCTTTTTCACCCATTACTTGAATCTACTGTAAAACCATCTCTACATGTTGCATACCATATCGATGATTAGATATTGCATTCCATAAGTCATTTTTTTAGATTGACCTTCAATCTATGCATCTGTACCTATACCGATTCCCCAGCCTTCTCATCCCACTGTAACAAACAAGTTTATTTTTTTTAGAAAGGTCCAGGGATGATTCTGTTCTCAAGTTGACTGATGACAGATCAACATGGTAATCCTCCCTTGACATCACTTACAGTAAGAGTGGAAGGGTGGGGTGGGGTGGGGTGCTACAACAACAGATATATTCTGAAGTCTCTAATCATTCCCCAAATATAGAATTTGCAGATAATCTTGGTACTATCAGACATTTGCAGATACTCACTCCCTAACTTTGAGTGCAGGGTGACAACATGGAAAACTCAAGGATGTCTTTGTTTCCCTTTTATCCCAGCAAGGGTCTGGGGAAAATCCTAACACCGATTCAGAAACTTGATGTTGGAGTCTCTTGCCATCGAGGGTGAGAAGATTGTCCGATAAGATCTGTTGGGGATCAGGGTATCCAAAAAAAAAATGATAAAAGAGGATCTTAGCCAGTGCCACTTAAAAGGTATGTCATTTGAAAGATTTTTGTTCAAACCTAATAGCCGAAACCATACAGCTGAATCATCTGGTTCAGTCACATAACATGAGCTCCAACCCTTGCTTCACGCAGTGTATGTTCATTCATTACTCTCTTCTCTTCACTCCTGCACACACCTATCATTTCATTGCAATGTTTCTGCAAAATACACTATTCGTACATCTCCACCATCACTACAGCATATCATTTATAATCAATTTATTGCTTAATTCTTGAGAATATGATGTAAGAGTTGGTTTGCTAATCAAATTTAAGGCTTGAGTTTTATGTCTGAAATTGACCAACTAAATTTGCTATTTGAGTTTCAAAAGTCTGATGTCTAAATTTGATGTGTTAATCCGTTCATTGTATTTGAAAGGATTAGTATTTGTACTTAAGTCACTGTAAATTCCTCTGTCACTTATTGTAATTTTGATAAGTCCTGATGCTTTTGAGGACTTATCCTTGGGTGATAGGATTCCACACTATAATAATATTTTGAGGTTTGCTGTCCTAAAAGAAGACCATTGCTTTATGGCAATTGGAGGTTGTTAGAGTAGCGAAATTGATGGTGGTGATCCATCCTTGGATCATACTGCTTTGATTCAAACAGCTTTAAGGCATACTAAAGAAATTACCCAACATTACTTTCTGCATATTTTCTATATAGGTACCTTTGGTTAGATATATAGTACTCCATATATCCCATCCTGCTATACCTCTGTAGTTATAAATATTTACAACACCCACTGCACTTTGTAGCAGTACAGTGCTGTTGTTACCTACCTTTGTAAAAACCTTCATCTTAATATATGCATAACACCTTCCAACCTCACTTCATCATTTCAGTTGTCCCTAACTACTTACAAGAGCATTCATCATCATTTAAACAACATCCCCTACATAATGCTCTTCTTCACTAGCATAAGCTTACTCACTATCCCTTGCAGGTTTGGCTTGTGCATTGTTTTCTCATCAATCTCGTACTACTTATATTTCAAGTTGTATATATGATCAGTTTGACCTACTCATTATTCGTATACATCCAGTCTGGTCTATGTTTTATGCATGTCTAAATGTAAATATGTTCCATCTTACCCATATCCCACCTATCAATATAAGCGTATTTCTCATTAGGCTTAAGCATCGCCTTTGGGTATGTATATGATATTTTTCCATGATTATATGTACATCTCTTCATTAGTGGAAACCTAATCATATGTACATTGGTTCTAGCATGACATCTTCCATTTGCTTCTATATTTTACAGTTTGCTTTATACTAACCTCTTTTTACAGGAAAATATATGAAAAGTGTCATTTTTTTTAGAAATTGTAATTTCAATTCAAACTCCAAGTTGTAATAGCTAGATTTGAATGAGAATTTATATTTCTTGTTTTAGATAGAATGAATGAGCATTGTAAATACCATGAATTGTTTGTTTTCATGCATTTTTGGCCTTTATTTCTCAAAATTCTCACAATGGTGAAACACGAATGGCACGTGCACCATTTCATAAGAGGTAAATTAATCCTAAGTTGAGGATTTACATCAACGGCCATAGTCGGGATGTAAACAAGACTTAGTATTTTTATCTTTTATGAAATAACACTGATCATGCATATAATTCAGGGTTTATTAACATTTAAATATGCATGATTTTATGAAATAATGTTTCAAAAACCCAATATTATGTTAGTTTTTGAGTAAAAGTGCTAAAATGATTTAAAATTAGAAAATGAATAAAAAATAGTTTTATTTTACATTCTTATGCCTATTTTAGTTTTTTTAGTGATTTTAGTTTTTATTAAAAAGAAAAAAAAATTAGAGAAAAATAGTTTTATTCATTTTAAGTGTTGTTTTTAGAAAAGAAGAAAAATATAGTAGATGAGTTTGTGAAGATCTTTTATAGTTTGGTTTTTGAAAAGTTTCACAGTTTTCTTTACTTTTGAAAAGAATAAAAAAAAATAAAAAATAAAAATAATAATAAATAAGAATACAAACCGGGTGGAACCGGTTTGTATTTCTAAAAAGTAGCAAGTGAAAACCAAACCAGTTGGAACCGGTTTGGAAGTTTTGAAATAAAACAATGGTTGTTTCAAACCGGTTCCAACCGCTTTGAACCCTTTTAAAAAGGGGCGTAAAGCAGATCGGAAGGGGCTCCAGTTTTGTGCGCCAAAAATTTTCTTTTCCCCCTCTGTTTTTCATCTCTTCCTTCCGTTTTTCCTAATTGCCGGATTCCCTCATCTCACGTTACTTCTTATTCTTCTTCTTCTTCTTCTTCTTCCAGCAGCAGCAGCAACTATTCATCATCCGGTGGCAAGGAGATCTTCAATCGATGGCGGCGCCTGAAGTGGAAGCCACCTCTTCCTTCCTTTTTCGGTAAGTAATTCCTTCTACTTCTTCTTCTTCTTCTTCTTCTTCCAAATAGTTTTCTTCTTCTTTGTTTTTAATTCTTTCTGAAGGATAATCTGCTGAATCTTAATTTCAAAAAAAATAAAAAATAAAAAAACAGAAAGAAAGAAAGAAAATAAAACAGATCGGAATCGTGAAGAGTTCCTTTCTGTATTTGAATTCTGGTCTGTATTTGAATTCCGGTCTGTATTTGAACTCCGGTGACTATCTGAAATTCCGGTGGATGTCTTCTGTTAAAGAAAATCAAAACAGAAAGAAAAAAAAGTTTTGTTTACTCGATCATTTCTGTTTCCAATTTTTTTTCCGATCTTTGATTTTTGTAATTGATGTTGTAGTTAAATGAACTTTGATTCGAGATTTATAGTCTGAAATCCATAATGTCACCGGATTACAATACTATGATCTAAAAATTTCGATAATTTTTCCGGCAATCAAGATTGAATCCAATTTGTGTTCGGTTACCTGATTTCAATCAGCTAGAAGTTCAGATTAATATCTGATTTCTAGTGTTTAATACATCTGATCTGTTTTTAGTCGAACTCTCTTCACATTTGCAATGAAAACCTGAGCCTTCTTGAATTGCCAGAACTATCTCTGAATCCATAAACTGATTGAGTATTAGTGGATTTTCTGTTCTCAATTAGATCATGTCTGTTTTTTTTCTTTTTCATTCAGTTCAGTTTTTCTTTTAAATTCCTTTTCTTTTCATTTTGATAAAATCCTATTTTTTTTTTTTAGTAAATTCATATTCATATTTTCTGTTTTGCAACATCCTGTTTCTGTTTTACATTTTATTTTCTATATTTTTAGTTGACATAGGTCGATTTGCTGTTTGTTTTTCTTCCAAGGATTTCTCTTGTTTTGCTTTAGTCAATATCTCTTACAAATGTGTTTCTTTTGCTATGTCTGTGTAAGTTTTCAGCTTGTTTTTCATTAAGTCATTCCTTGATGATTAAAACTCTTGATTTTACTGTTTTCAAAAGTTCTAGTGTTGTATTTTTTTCAATATTGTAAGTGCATAGCTTGTTAATAAAGTTTTAATTGTCTTTACCGTTCATTAATTGAAATAATTAGATTTCATAAAGTGGAGTGTTAGTTACTTGTGTTAGTTAAGGTAGTTTCAATTGTCATGGAAGTCTTTTGATAATATTCTTCAGTGTTCTTTAACATTTAGCTAGTTAATATAGGTTTCTATTTCTATCTCTGGTACTGCTCGTGTTCGTTTTATTTGTGCAGGTTCGCACAGGAGTGGAGCAGAAGCGATTGCATGACATGGGAAATGCAAGAATAGAAGATGTTTTTCTCTTATTTTAGAATTTAGGAATTTAATTGGGTTTGTAAATATTGCACTTTACGCCCTCTGCGAAGGGTATTCATTTGTTGTAATAGTTAGTTGTCTTTACTTTTCTTGAATATTTTACATTTCAAATAATTCGGCAATAAAGATTAGTTAGATTTGTGTGTTTGAATACAACATATTCCCGTTCCCTGAGTTCGACCCGGTCTCATCCACTAGTGAGAACCGGTTTTTATTATTTGATGTCTGGTTTTCACATGCTTTTCATATAAAAATCTTTTCAAAATTACAACGATTTAAAAAAAGACATCAAATTTTTGGCGCCGTTGCCGGGGAACGGCGTAATATTAGTATTCACTTTATTGCCTAGTGTTTGCTTTGCATTTAGGTTTAGAACCACGTATGTGCATATCTTAGAGAAGAGCTTACTTTTCTGCACAGCCCACCTATTAGGATTCCTTTAGAGGTGACTGTGTACGATTGGTACCGTACACATAGATTTTATATTTCTTTGCATAATCTCTGTTATGTGTGACTGCGTGGTGTTTGTTTAGTTTTTGTTGTTTTTAGTTTACTCGCTTTGTGGTTTGCGTGGTTTGGCCGCTTAGTGCGTTAGTTAGGTAGAAAACCCAAAGTTAGGACGTGAGCTACACCGGTCTACTCTAAGGTGTATGCAAGGGCGACGCTCACTTGACCCTGAGCTGGTAGACCCTGAGATTAAGGCCAGTGTAATCCAAATGCTACCCTCATTTTATGGCCTTAGCAATGAAGACCCATATCGTCATCTCGACGAATTCTTAGAGATTTGTTCTACAGTGAGAATCAACAACTTTGGAGATGATGCTATGAGGTTGACCCTGTTTCCCTTCTCTCTGAAGGATAAAGCCAAACACTGGCTGAAGGCATTAGATACAGTTAGAATTACCACATGGGAACATATGCAAAGAGAATTTTTAAAGAAATATTTCCCAATCGGTAAGACGAATCAGTATCGAAAAGCCATCACCAGTTTTACGCAAATAGAGGGGGAACTGTTTCATGAGACTTGGGAGAGGATGAAGGATCTTCTCCGCAAGTGTCCCCACCACCAGGTGCCTCGATGGCAACTGGTGCAATATTTCTATGACGGTCTTACTGAGAAGAATCGTCAAATGGTTGATGCCGCATGTGGGGGCACTTTCATGCTCAAGAGTGAGGATGAAGCGTGGTTGCTTTTTGAGACATTAAGCGAGAATTCGATGCACCATGCGACAGCTTCACGATCTGATAGAGTTACACCTGTACAGGATAGCACTAAGAAGGCAGGTATTTTTGAGATAGGGATGAACCTTGAGTTGAGCAACAAGGTAGACCAACTGTCCCAGAAATTAGATCAATTGTTGTTGGGTCCCTCTCCTGCCATGCAGGTGTGTGCGTTGTGTGCAAGTCCTGCACACCATGTTCTCCAATGTCCAGCTGCGTCACAGTATCCTGAGTTTGTCCAAGAGCAGGCTCAGATGGCTCAGAACTTCGCTAGGCCCGCACCCAATCCATTTGCCAATACTTAAAACCCGGGCTGGCGAAACCATCCATATTTCTCATGGCGTAACTCACAAGCCCAAGCTCCTAACCATTCCCAGAATCAATCCAGGCAAGGTGGTTATACACCTGGATTTCACAGATCCAATGATCCTTCAGCCCAACCTGCGTATAATCAAATCCATTTTCAGGAGCCTTCACATAGTCAGTCCTTCGAGGACAAAATGCTACAAGCATTTTCAGATATTAAGGCGAATTTGAGCTCACATACCCAGTCAATTTCAAAGTTAGAAACTCAAATGGGGCAGCTCGCGGAAGCACTTAGCAGGAGAAGTGAGGGAGCATTGCCTAGTCAGCCTATAGTTAACCCTAGGGGTAAAGAACCTCTGCAGAGTTTGCATATGACAGATACACATCAAGAGCAAGCTCAGGCAGTAGTAACCCTTAGAAGTGGGAAGCAATACCATTCGAGGGAGGCTGCAGAAGAAAGAGAGAAGATAAGTAAGAAGCAGTCTGTCCCTAATGTTGTACCTCAGGAAAGCGAGAAGGTTCTTCCATTTGGGCCTTCCACAACCCATATTCCTAAAGCCCCCTTTCCTGAGGCGTTAGAGAAACCGAGAGCATTAGGTAAGTCGGGAGTAAACATGCAAGAGATGCTTGAGATATTCAAGCACGTCCATATAAACCTTCCCTTACTAGATGCCATCCAGCAAGTCCCTCCATATGCAAAGTTCCTCAAAGAGCTTTGTACGCAGAAAAGGAAGTTGAGGTCCCATGCGCAGAAGAAAATATATTTGACGGAGCAGATCAGTGCAGTATTGCAACACCAGACTCCACCCAAACTTAAGGACCCAGGGACCCCTATCATCTCATGTGTCATAGGAAACATTACTGTTGAGCGTGCTTTGCTTGACCTTGGGGCAAGTGTTAACATTTTGCCGGGTTTCTTCTATGACAAATTTGGATTGAAAGAGATGAAATCCACACCTATGACGCTTCAATTAGCGGATAGATCGATTAAGGTCCCAAGAGGGATACTTGAAGATGTTTTAGTCAAGGTGGAGGATTGTTATTACCCTGTCGACTTCGTGATTCTAGATATGGAGGGAGTTGATAGCATCAGACAGACTCCTATTATTCTTGGTCGCCCTTTCCTAGCTATCGCCAATGCGTGCATTAATTGCTGCACTGGTGAAATGGATGTTTCATTTGGAAATAGGAAAATAAGGATGAACATTTTTTGTGCATCGATGGAGTCTGATACTGAAGAAGCTTCTTTTGAGGTTGATATCATTCAAGATATTATAGAAGCTGAACATGATTGGTTGTTGAGTGATCCACCTCAAGAGGAGATTGATGAATCATTCAAAGAGGATCGCCTTGATATGATAGATAGTGAGGCAGATAATGTCAGTGGGGTTTGGCATTCCGAACCACTTCCAGAATTAGCTGAGAAGCCCGCAAAGCCATCGATAGAGAGTCCCCCAGAGTTGGAGTTAAAGCCTTTACCAGCTTCACTCAAGTATGTCTTTTTAGGAAAAGAGCAGACTCTCCCAGTTATTATTTCTGCAAACCTGACAGAGTCACAGGAGCATCAGTTGTTACAGGTTTTGCATGAGCACAAGGAAGCTATTGGATGATCTGTGGCGGATTTAAAGGGGATTGACCCTTCCTTTTGTATGCATCGGATCATTATGGATGAGGGAGCTAAACCCTCAAGAGAATCACAAAGGAGACTAAATCCTCACATGAAAGAAGTGGTGAAGAAGGAAGTAGTTAAACTGTTAGATGCTGGGATTATTTATCCTATCTCCGATAGTCAGTGGGTGAGTCCTACCCAGGTTGTTCCCAAAAAGTCTGGGCTCACTGTGGAAAAGAATGAGAAAGGAGAGAGCATTCCCATGAGGATTACTACGGGATGGCGAGTATGTATTGACTATAGGAAGTTGAACAGTGCAACTAGGAAAGATCATTTCCCGTTACCGTTCATCGACCAAATTTTAGAAAGACTTGCAAGCCAGCAATATTATTGTTTTTTAGATGGATATTCCGGATATAACCAGGTGGCCGTTCATCCCGAGGATCAGAATAAGACAACATTTACCTGTCCCTATGGTACATTTGCGTATAGGAGGATGCCGTTTGGGCTTTGTAATGCCCGGGCTACATTTCAGAGATGTATGATGGCGATTTTCTCTGACATGATGGATGATGTCCTTGAGATTTTCATGGACGATTTCTCGGTTTATGCTCTTCTTTTGATGATTGTCTCAAAAAATTATCTCGTGTACTTCAGCGCTGTAGGGAGACAAATCTAGTGTTGAGTTGGGAAAAGAGTCATTTCATGGTACAGCAGGGGATTGTTCTTGGACATATTGTGTCTGAGAAAGGTATTGAGGTCGATAAGGCCAAAGTGGAGACCATTGTCAAATTAGCTCCACCGACCTCTGTGAGGCAAGTGCGTTCATTTTTAGGGCATGCAGGTTTCTATAGACGGCTGATTAAGGATTTTAGTCAGATTTCTAGACGGTTGTGTAACCTGTTGTCGAAAGACCAGTTGTTTCTGTTTGATGATGCCTGTCTGAAGGCATTCTTAGCCCTAAAGGAAGCACTGACCACTGCTCCTATTCTCAGATCTCCTGAGTGGTCAGTGCCTTTTGAGATTATGTGTGACGCTTCAGATTATGCGGTTGGAGCAATTTTAGGACAGAAGATTGAGAAACGATCTCATGTTATTCATTATGCTAGTAGGACTCTTTCTGACACACAAATGCATTATACTACCACTGAGAAGGAGTTACTAGCTGTTGTATTTGCACTTGAGAAGTTTCGATCATATTTGTTAGGCTCCAAAGTTATCATTTACTCAGATCATGCCGCATTGAGATATTTGATGAGTAAAAAGGATGCTAAACCGCGTCTCATTCGTTGGATTCTTCTGTTACAAGAATTTGATATTGAGATTCGAGATAAGAGTGGATGTAAGAATCTTGTAGCAGATCATCTGTCTAGACTGACTATAGATTCATCTATTGATCAAGGACAGATTTGTTGATTCTTTTCCGGATGAGCAGTTATTTCATGTCAAGCGTTTACCTTGGTTTGCGGATATCGTAAATTTTCTGGTTACTAGAGAGTATCCTGCGCACTGGAACCGGAATGAAAAAGATAGATTTTTTGCGCAGGTGAAACATTATTTTTGGGAGGAACCAGAATTATTTAGATCCTGCCCGGACCAGATGATTCGGAGATGTGTGCCCGAAGAAGAGTATCATTCCATTTTATCATTTTGTCATTCTTTAGCTTGTGGAGGTCATTTTTCTAGTCGGAAGACCGCTGCAAAGGTCCTTCAGTCTGGATTTTGGTGGCCCACACTTCATAGAGATGCTCACGAATTCTGTAGGAAGTGTTTGCGATGTCAGCAAACATGTCGCATTACCAAGCGCGACATGATGCCTCTTTTACCTATTCTGATTGTGGAAATTTTTGATGTTTGGGGCATTGATTTCATGGGTCCTTTTCCGCCATCATTTGGATTTACATATATTTTAGTGGCAGTTGATTATGTTTCAAAATGGGTCGAGGTTGTGGCCACCCGGACCAATGATCATAAAGAGGTGCTTAGGTTTATCAAACACAACATTTTTAGTCGGTTCGGAGTTCCTAGAGCGATCATCAGTGATGGTGGTACGCACTTTCGTAATGTGCAGGTAGCTTCCTTACTTAGGAAATATTCTGTGCATCATCGGATTGCTACACCTTACCACCCACAAACCAGTGGCCAAGTTGAGGTATCTAACAGGGAGATAAAGAGGATTCTTGAAAAGACAGTCAGACCAGACCGCAAGGATTGGTCTCAGCGCCTTGATGATGCCTTGTGGGCTTATAGGACTGCTTTCAAGACCCCGATTGGTATGTCACCATTTCGATTAGTTTTCGGGAAACCTTGCCATCTTCCTGTTGAGTTAGAACATAGAGCATATTGGGCTATAAAAAAATTCAATTTCAACATGACCCAAGCTGGAGTCGAGAGAAAATTACAGTTGAGTGAGCTAGAGGAATTGCGTAATGAAGCCTATGAGAGTGCAATGATTTACAAAGCTCGAACTAAGCATTTTCATGATCGATATATTGTTAGGAAACAGTTCGAGCCTGGGCAAAAGGTATGGCTTTATCATTCACGTCTTCATCTTTTTCCAGGTAAGTTGAAGTCAAGATGGAATGGTCCATTTGTTGTGCATAGGGTGTTTCCATATGGAGCGATAGATCTTTTTGACCCTCGTAAGGGTGCTATTTTTAAAGTAAATGGGCAACGGCTGAAGCCTTATATCTCAGATATTGTGACAGGACAAGACATTGAGGATGTTGATCTTTTAGAAGTTTAGGACTCACACATGTTTGTATATATTTTAAAAATTTTGTAAATATTCATAGAAAAACAATTTTTTAAAGAGTACTTTCATATAGTTCATGTGCATAATTCATAAATCATGATCAGGGTAGACATATTTTCACATTTTCGATTTCATTGAGTTTACTTTCTTTCCCTCATTGATTTTATCTCATATGCATTCACTTAGTTTCACATAAGCATGGGGGAATGCCACTGGGACAGTGTAATTCAAGCATGGGGGAGGGTGTAGTAGCTCACCAGAATATTTTTGTCTACGTTCTTGCACATGTTTACACATCTCTCATAAAAAGTAGATTTTTAAAGAAAGAGTTTGAACTTATATGATTGTTATTTCAAATCTGATGTTTTTAGAGGATTTTTAAGCCCCACAAATTTTTTTTCTGACATAGATCTAAAAATTATGGTTGTTTATGCGGATTTCGAAGAAATGATGATAGATACATGTTAGAATTTATTTTGAATCATAAATATGAATATGCACAGTTCTATTTGTGAAAAACTAAGCAAATGAACAAAAGTGTAAAAATGAGCTCAAAAGAAAAAAATATAGCATGTGTTAGGTTGTTTGGATAATTCCACAATCCTTAGTAGATGGAACTTAGATGTAAGTTGAAACTTTTAATTCCATTTTCGAAAAGGAGAGTGGAAAACTTCGTGATCCTAAGTAACTGAGAACAGATACAAGATGAAATGTTTGATTCTCATGTTATAAGGGTGAATGAAGGAAGTCACTTTTATGTCTTAGTTGATATCTTTTGGTATGAAAAAGTATAGAAGATATTGACATTGCACAAGGCATAGAAGCAGACCACACACAAGCTATATGAGAAAAATAAGTGCGCATAAAGAAAAAGCGTGGAAAGAAAAAAAAAAGAAGATAAAAGAGCTTTAAAAGAAAGAAAAGTTCAATGTTTAGAAGTGTAATTGAGAAAACCTGAGCAGAAAACATATGAGTGAGGATAAGTAAATAATAATATGTTTTTATTGGATTTTCTAAGAATAAAACATAAATAATTGTGATATTTAGAAAAGTGAAAGAAATTCTTTTTCTGTGGTGGTATATAAAAGATTCTAATTATATTTTGATTTTGAAATAATAGGAAATATTTGTGAAAACAAAGTCTTTAATTACCTACTGCTTGTGAGGATGTGTAATATTATGCATACATGACAGAGATGTTTGTGGGTAGCATCACTGCAAACCCTCACGAGACCTTACTCGTCCACTGGGGTAACCCAGGGGGTGAAAGGGCTTGTTGCATGAGCTAAATGCAACCGTGATTCCTACGAAAGTGAGTTAGGTGATAGTTTGATTTCTTGCATTTTTTCTAGTTTGCTCGAGGACTAGCAAAACATAAGCATGGGGGTATTTGATCATGCATATAATTCAGGGTTTATTAACATTTAAATATGCATGATTTTATGAAATAATGTTTCAAAAACCCAATATTATGTTAGTTTTTGAGTAAAAGTGCTAAAATGATTTAAAATTAGAAAATGAATAAAAAATAGTTTTATTTTACATTCTTATGCCTATTTTAGTTTTTTTAGTGATTTTAGTTTTTATTAAAAAGAAAAAAAATTTAGAGAAAATAGTTTTATTCATTTTAAGTGTTGTTTTTAGAAAAGAAGAAAAATATAGTAGATGAGTTTGTGAAGATCTTTTATAGTTTGGTTTTTGAAAAGTTTCACAGTTTTCTTTACTTTTGAAAAGAATAAAAAAAAAATAATAATAATAATAAATAAGAATACAAACCGGGTGGAACCGGTTTGTATTTCTAAAAAGTAGCAAGTGAAAACCAAACCGGCTGGAACCGGTTTGGAAGTTTTGAAATAAAACAATGGTTGTTTCAAACCGGTTCCAACCGGTTTGAACCCTTTTAAAAAGGGGCGTAAAGCAGATCAGAAGGGGCTCCAGTTTTGTGTGCCGAAAATTTTCTTTTCCCCCTCTGTTTTTCATCTCTTCCTTCTGTTTTTCCTAATTGCCGGATTCCCTCATCTCACGTTACTTCTTCTTCTTCTTCTTCTTCTTCCAGCAGCAGCAGCAACTATTCATCATCCGGTGGCAAGGAGATCTTCAATCGATGGCGGCGCCTGAAGTGGAAGCCACCTCTTCCTTCCTTTTCCGGTAAGTAATTCCTTCTACTACTTCTTCTTCTTCTTCTTCTTCTTCTTCCAATTAGTTTTCTTCTTCTTTGTTTTTAATTCTTTCTGAAGGATAATCTGCTGAATCTTAATTTCAAAAAAAATAAAAAATAAAAAAACAGAAAGAAAGAAAGAAAATAAAACAGATCGGAATCGTGAAGAGTTCCAGTCTGTATTTGAATTCCGGTCTGTATTTGAATTCCGGTCTGTATTTGAACTCCGGTGACTATCTGAAATTCCGGTGGATGTCTTCTGTTAAAGAAAATCAAAACAGAAAGAAAAAAAAGTTTTGTTTACTCGATCATTTCTGTTTCCAATTTTTTTTCCGATCTTTGATTTTTGTAATTGATGTTGTAGTTAAATGAACTTTGATTCGAGATTTATAGTCTGAAATCCATAATGTCACCGGATTACAATACTATGATCTAAAAATTTTTGATCGATCACCTAGATTGATGTCTGTGTTTTTTTCCGGCGATAATTTTTCCGGCAATCAAGATTGAATCCAATTTGTGTTCGGTTACCTGATTTCAATCAGCTAGAAGTTCAGATTAATATCTGATTTCTAGTGTTTAATACATCTGATCTGTTTTTAGTCGAACTCTCTTCACATTTGCAATGAAAACCTGAGCCTTCTTGAATTGCCGGAACTATCTCTGAATCCATAAACTGATTGAGTATTAGTGGATTTTCTGTTCTCAATTAGATCATGTCTGTTTTTTTTCTTTTTCATTCAGTTCAGTTTTTCTTTTAAATTCCTTTTCTTTTCATTTTGATAAAATCCTGTTTTTTTTTTTTTAGTAAATTCATATTCATATTTTCTGTTTTGCAACATCCTGTTTCTGTTTTACATTTTATTTTCTATATTTTTAGTTGACATAGGTCGATTTGCTGTTTGTTTTTCTTCCAAGGATTTCTCTTGTTTTGCTTTAGTCAATATCTCTTACAAATGTGTTTCTTTTGCTATGTCTGTGTAAGTTTTCAGCTTGTTTTTCATTAAGTCATTCCTTGATGATTAAAATTCTTGATTTTACTGTTTTCAAAAGTTCTAGTGTTGTATTTTTTTCAATATTGTAAGTGCATAGCTTGTTAATAAAGTTTTAATTGTCTTTACCGTTCATTAATTGAAATAATTAGATTTCATAAAGTGGAGTGTTAGTTACTTGTGTTAGTTAAGGTAGTTTCAATTGTCATGGAAGTCTTTTGATAATATTCTTCAGTGTTCTTTAACATTTAGCTAGTTAATATAGGTTTCTATTTCTATCTCTGGTACTGCTCGTGTTCGTTTTATTTGTGCAGGTTCGCACAGGAGTGGAGCAGAAGCGATTGCATGACATGGGAAATGCAAGAATAGAAGATGTTTTTCTCTTATTTTAGAATTTAGGAATTTAATTGGGTTTGTAAATATTGCACTTTACGCCCTCTGCGAAGGGTATTCATTTGTTGTAATAGTTAGTTGTCTTTACTTTTCTTGAATATTTTACATTTCAAATAATTCGGCAATAAAGATTAGTTAGATTTATGTGTTTGAATACAACATATTCTCGTTCCCTGAGTTCGACCCGATCTCATCCACTAGTGAGAACCGGTTTTTATTATTTGATGTCTGGTTTTCACATGCTTTTCATATAAAAATCTTTTCAAAATTACAACGATTTAAAAGAAGACATCAAACACTGAATCCCTCTTTTCAAAAATCATCATATTTTCTTTAAATATTTTTCTCTTTTATCAGAATTTAATCTAAAATTAATTCAATATATATACCAATGGCCATAGTCAGGGTATATTGAGAGTTAATTTCATTTTGAAATCTATAAAAATGTATTTTATTCTTCACTTGAATTTAAATGTGGTTATTATATAATATATTCAATGACCATAGTCAGGGATATATTATATCTTCAACCTCATTCTTAATTCATTTAAAGAATGGAATAACTTTTCAAAATCCTATTTCAAAATTGTTCAAATTCATTTCATCATTTAGGATAGAATTGCATCATATTTTCAAAATTTCCTTTTAAAATCCAAGTGATTGTGAATATCTCTTCTTCAAATTCCTATTTCAAATCTACCTCATTTCCAAACTTTGAAATCAAATTCAAAGTTTAAAATTCAACTTGATTCATTTTATAAAATTCCAAATCCAAGTTCAAAGTCCAATTTGACTTTGAAAATCATTCTCAAACTCAATTTTGAAATTCCAAATATCCAAAGTTAGATCCTAATCCCAACTTGAATCCGGATTTTCAAGTACAATCCCCATTTTTGGATCTCAGACTTTAGATTCAAATTCTATTTTAGGATCCAGAATTCAACTCCCATCACTAGATCTTAGGTTTCAGATCCAAAATCCATTCTAGGATCCAGAACCCAATTCTACATTGGATCTCAGATTTCAGATCCAAATCCATCTTAGGATCTAGATCCCAATTCTACTTTTTGGATCTCAGACTTCAGATCCAATTCCATTTTAGGATCCAGAATCCAACTTCACTTTGGATCTCAGACTTCAGGTCCAAATCCATTTTAGGATCCAGAACCCAACTTTACTTTGCATCTCAGACTTCAGATCTAAGTCCATCTTAGGATCCAGATCCCAATTCTATTTTTTGGATCTCAAACTTCAGATCCAAAATCTATCATGGCTTCCAAATCTTAGATCCAATTCCATTTAAAATTCAGAATCCAATTTCATCTTGGATCCCAGAGTTCAGATCCAATTCCCGTTTTGGATTCTAAATCCAGAATTCAAAATTTAAAAATCTCAATTCTATTTAGAATCCATACTTTGAATTCAAATTCCATTCTGAATTCCAGATTTCAAATCAACTTCCATTCTCAATTCCAAATCCAATTCCATTTCATCCCAAAACTCAAATCCCATTCCCATTTAGGATTCTAAATCCAAGAATTCAATCTCCTCCTGAATTTCAACTCTATTTAGAATCCAGACTTTGGATCCAAATCACATCTTGAATTTCAACTTTCAAATCAATCTTACTTCTCAATTCTATTTTTCCACAGTTTATTTTGATTTCAAACTCCAAAAGTTAGAATTCAATTCCATTTTCATGTCTATTCTGATTCAAAGTCCATTTATGACTTTGAAGTTTCCTTTCTTCTCCTTTTATCTCAACTTCAGAATTATTTCTTTCAAAGCCAAGATTTATTCTCAGACTCTGATTACTCTAAAAACTTGGAACTTTAAATCTTAAAGTTCTAAGTTAGAAACCATTCCTTCACTTTATCATCAGATTCATCTCAGAAACACTTGGAAAATTTCAAATCATTTTTAAAAAGAGCATACATCCTTGCATTTGCACAAGCATGATTCTTTGTGCATTTAGACTTAGAATAGATTCTTAGATAATTTTTTAGCAAAGTAAAAGGCATGAAATTCGACCCTTGGTTCGATTACCCCTAGTAAAGGCGCCAGGAACAGTCGAACCTCGTACCGACGAGCGGATCCCGTCTCCCAGTTTTCCCGCAAATATTTCAAAACGGAGGCAAGTTATTTTCTCAAATACTTTCAAAATTAAGGTCAAGTGAGACCCCGCAAAAGAGTTCCTCTCTCTCTTCTTTTCTCTTCTCTCTTTCTTTCTGCCTTTTATTCTCCTCCCTTTTATTCTCCTCCCTTCAAAAAGGAGGAAATAGAGGTTGGAAAGGAAAAGAGAAGGAAGAGAGAGAACATTACGAGAGGAAAAATTTTGCGATGATCACAAATATTTAGTTAATGTGTTTTGTTTTCTTAGTGTAATTAGATTCATTAAGGTTTTGTGCAAGTTAGATTTGTCATTAGCATAATTTTCTTTGCTTAGTTTTGCAATTTTATGTTGGTTATGTGAAAATTTTTATTGTTATTTGATTAGTCGTCTTCCCCAAGGTGGGGCGTCAGCCATTACTGCTCCATTAGAGCTCTAGGCTGTTTTTATTAAGTGGTTTGTGTCTTTAGAAAGTGTCTTAGAGTGTTCAGGTTCATTGGTATAGCTTAGGAGACGTTTTTGTGTAATAAAGCAAGTTGGATTCTAAGATTATGTCAATTAATGTGTTTTAGAATATTTATTTAGTTTTTTTAATGTTTTCCTTGCTGTAGTTGAATATTAATTGTTTAGGTTAAGATAGTATCATTGTATTAGCTAGGTGTTAACGTTTTTAGACGAAGAGTAAAAAAATAATTGGAGTGGAAAACGTTTTGTTTAGAAGAAAAAAAATCTGCTGTCTTCCAAATTCGTGCATACTATTTTGGAAATATTTTGAACATTTACTCCAATCAAGAGAGAAAGTTTCTCCTTTTAATATTTTTGGAAACACCATTTGGATTTCAAAGATTTACTAAAAGATTGATACACGATTTTTGGGATTGAAAGTAAAACTTATTCTTTCTTTTTAAAAGATCACTAAAAACGTGTTCAAGATTTTTGGAAAGGTTTTCAAAAAGTACTTACTGTTTTTGTAAAGCAAGGTTGGAAACGTGTGGTCCCCTCTGTGAGTTGGATGTTTTCAATTCTTTATGACCATTTGATTTACCAAGCAATTAAGGTAAGTTTATCCCTCTTGATTGGACGTTTTTATCAAAATCAATTTGTTCCAACTATTTGCTAGCTCCTAATTATTACCTTCTTCTTTAGTAACTTATATTAGGTGTATTAATTAGGTTTTAAATATTTAAATTAATAGTATTAACTTTAGATTAGTAGATAGTGTCTTATTTAGGAAGGCCTTAACTAGGGTTTCTTGTATTAGGCGTGTAATTAGTGGAGTCATTAACTTTAGTCTTAATTAATTAAGTTTTAATTTTAAGTGTTTAAATTAGCTAATGTCTAAGATAGTCAACCTAACCTAACCTAGTCAATCTAGTCAACCCAGTTAGGTGTGTCGTGTCCCTAGCCTAAGTCGAGTCCACCTAGTGAACCCAGTCAATCTAGCCAAGTGTGGCGTGAGCCTAATCCTATCTTAAACCCACCACTCTTTAGCATTTAGTGGTTTAGTACATTTATTTTTAAGTATATTAACTTCAGTATAAGTAGTGTAGGTTTTCTTTTAATCGATCTAGTAGAGTGGAGCATTGCTTGTTTAAGGTGTGTTTGATACTTGCTTTGTTTATGTTAGTAACTTAATTAGTTCGTTTGCATTTAGCTTGTATTAATTGCAGTCACTCATTCATATAGTTAAGTGCATGTTTAAGTACATTAGTTACAATTGCATTATTAGTTCATTTTGTTTTTAGTCATAAAGTGCATATCATATTTCGTTTTTATTTCATTTCGCATCATTGCATTTAACATCAGCATACAATCTGTCATTTAGGTTGCATTAGGTTTAATTTGCATTATTTAGTGTTTAAATAGATTTATAAAGTGAATAGTGCATTCAAAACAAAACCCGATTTTTGCCGTATCGCACTGTCATCATTTCCTGTGCAAAAATTTCGAGTTTTTAAATTTTTATTTTTCTATTCCCTTTACTAGTGTGTTAACTGCCTACATACCAAATTTCAGCTCGATCCGAGTTGGGTTGGTCTGATTTTTAAGCGTTTTGTGAAAACTGCTTTTTCTGGTTTTTAAATTTCGGGACTTGCGATATCCTGATTTTTCTTCATTTTGAAACGCTTATATCTGGAGTTCCAGATATCATTTTTTCATTCTGTAAAAACTGTCAAATTATTTAGTCTGTTAGTTACAGAACAGAACCAAATTCGGGAAAATCGGACTTCGTTTGCTATGTTAAACAGTGGTTTTCCAAAGAGTTGTCAGAAGTCTCTTTTACACTAGTTAGGGGCATCTTAGTAATTTTATTGTTTTCAGCATTTTCGTACTGTTTTGAGGATTTTATGCATATTAGGAGCTGCAGCTGCATCATACAGCATTGTTAGACTTAGGTTAGTTAATTGTTTTCTCATAATTAGGATTTGTTCTATTAATTTCTTGAAAATTAGATTTAGTTTCATTTATAGCTTGCATCATTAGCATAAGTTATTAACCATTTATTTTCCTTTGTTTTTAGGTTGAAAGGCATACTCATTTCCAGGGTTTAGTGTCTAAGTGCGAAGATTGAATAACTGGCGAAAGGACCAAAATACCCTTGGCGTGCAACTGAAGATTGAATTGCTTTTTTATTTCATTTTAGTGTTAAAATTGTAGTTGTATTAACTTTGTAATTGTAGATTGAGATTTGAGATTAATAAATTAAACTTTTGAGAGATATTCTGAGTAACTCCTGTTCCTTGAGGATTCGACCCGCACTTACCACTTCATGGAAAGTCGGTTTTTATATCTTTGGTTGACAATTTTCCAAAGCTTTTATTGAAAATTATTGTTTTAAAAATACCATTTCCAAAAGATCAACCAAATTTTGGCGCCGTTGCCGGGGAACGGCGAATTACTTATTTTATTTCTTAGAGTTTGATTTATTAATCTGATTTAGTTAGTTACTTAGTTGTTTAATTTTCTAGTTAGTAGGATTAGTAAGTGAATATAGGATTAACATAGTTAGTAAATATAGGATTCACGTACTGTTCTTTCTAGGATTCACTTTATATTCATTCTGCAAGGAGCGATTAGACAGGTGGGTTTTAGAAAAACTTAATTGTGATTTCATGTATTTATCTTTTCAGTACTTTAGAGTAGTTTAATTTGTTATTTCATTTACGTAGTTAGATAATTCTGACATAATTAGTTTAGCATATTTGTGTAGTAGTTGTTCTATTTGTGTTATTTATATTTTAGTACCTGTGTTAGTTTAGATTTAGATTTAGGTCGTGTGCTTACATCTGGTCTTAGTACCAGTGTATGCAGGGGTGACAAGGTCTAGGAACACCATTACATCCATTTGTTGACAACCCAGAGAGAATTTTACATTCTCATCGAAGTTCGACAACAATGGCTGACATGGATCCTCCACCTCCACCCCCAGTTCATCCACGTCCTCTGCAGAAATACTTCATTCCCATAGACTATGTCCAGGCATCCTGCATTCAGAGACCCGATGTAGGAGCGCCTCACTACGAGATTAAGGCCAGCATTATCCAGATGCTCCTATCTTTTTATGGCCTTAGTCACGAGGATCCCTACCAGCATTTAGATGAATTCCTCGAGATCTGTTCTACTGTAAAGATACAGAATTTCGACAATGACGCTTTGAGGTTGAATCTATTTCCCTTTTCATTGAAGGCCAAGACCAAGTATTGGCTAAAGTCCTTAGATTCTGTAGAAATAGAGTTGTGGGATCAGTTACAGCAGGAGTTTCTTAGGAAATACTTTCCCATTGGTTGTACGAACCAATATTGTAGAGCCATCACTAGCTTCTAAGAGCTAGATGGTGAGCACTTTCATGAGACTTGGGAGAGAATGAAGGATCTCCTCAGGAAATGTCCCCATCATCAGGTGCCGAGATGGCAACTGGTGCAGAGCTTCTACGATGGATTGTCTGACAGGAATCGTCATATGATCGACTCTTCATACAGGGGGACATTCATGTTGAAGAGCGAGGATGAAGCATGGAGGTTGTTTGATACATTGGTCGAGAAATCCCTCCACCATGCTTCGAGCTCTCATTCGGATAGAGCCACACCCAGCATTCAGAAGAAAGCTGGTGTTCTTGAGATTGGTCCATCTACTACACTACAGTGCAAGGTAGACATGATTGCTCAGAAGCTGGACCAGCTTCTCTCAGGACCACCCACTACCCAGCAGGTGTGTACTCTATGTGCCAGTTCGGCACATGATATTACTGAGTGCCCTTCGGCAACTCAGTACCCTGAATTTGTTCAAGAACAAGTTCAGGCAGCTCAAGGTTACGTCAGACCGCCGAACAACCCATTCTCATCTACATATAATCTGGGTTGGCATAACCATCCCAATTTTTCATGAAAGAATCCAGTCTTTCATGCAGATGCCTACATCCTCTCAGCCAACTCGGCCGCCATCTTTTTCTCTGACATTTCCGAGGCCGAGTTATTCTCAGTCTTCCTCATTTCCTCCCCTGATTCAGCAGGAGTCTGCCCCGCAAACATCTTTTGAGGAGAGACTTCTCCAGGCATTCCAAGAGGTGAAAACCTCTAATCAGAATGCCTTCGAGAAGTGTAGCCAGATATTGAGCTCACATACGCAGTCCATTGCGAAGTTAGAGTCGCAAATGGGACAGTTAGTAGAGGCGATCAGTAGAAGACCCGAGGGTACATTGCCGAGCTAGGCTGTCATGAACCCGAAGGGCAAGGACCAGATGACTGGAGGCCTATTTCATGACGAGTCACAGCAGCAGGCCAAATCTGTTATGGCCCTGAGGAGTGGACGTGAGTATCACGTCGAGAGCAGAGAGAGAGAGTAGAGAGAAAATAGAGGAGCCAAAGACCATTATTTCACCTTCGTCGGCTGAGCCATCATTATCATCCCCGTCCCCATCATCATCATCATCTTCATCCTCAGTGCAGAAGAAGGATATGAGCGAACCCTCTCACAAAGAGGAGGAACCACCCGAGTATATTCCCCCACCACCCTATCCTAAAGCACGAGAGTCTCCCAGATTTAGAGGGAAGTAGGGTGCGAAGATCCAGGACATGCTGGACATCTTCAAGCATGTGCAAATCAACTTACCTTTGCTTGATGTGATTCAGCAGGTGCCGACATATGCCAAATTCCTGAAGGAGCTATGTACGCAGAAGCAGAAATCTAGAGAGAGAGTTCCTAACAGGGTCCATCTTACTGAGCATGTGAGTTCAGTACTTCAGCATCAGACACCACCAAAGCTCAAGGACCCTGAAGCCCCGATCATTGCTTGTACCATAGGGAACATCTGGATAGAACGCGCATTGCTCGATCTTGGAGCAAGCATGAACATTCTGCTCGGGTATTTCTTTGATTTTTTTGAGCTAGGAGAGATGAGATCGACCCCTATTACACTTCAGCTGGCAGATCGTTCTGTCAAGGTACCGAGAGGTGTCTTGGAGGACGTGCTAGTTAAGGTGGATGACTTTTATTTCCCCGTCGATTTCATCATTCTGAATATGGAAGGAGTAGACAGCCAGCACCAGACTTCGATCATTTTGGGCAGACCATTCTTGGCGACTACCAATGCGTGCATCAACTGTAGGACCGGAGCCATGGATCTCTCATTCGGCAATAGGAAGGTCAAGCTGAATATTTTCAATGCCGCTATGGGACCAGCAGGAGACATGGACTGCTTCTATGTAGATATTGCGCAGGAGTTATTGGAGGAGCAACCCGATTTGTATATTACTGAGGATTCTTTAGATTTGTACCATATAGAGAAGAATAGTTATATAGATAGCGTAGATGTGTCTAGAGTGTCGTCAGAGAGACCACCTTGGGGAGCTATCATTGAACCTCTTCTACCACTTGCGGAGTCCCTCGCCAAATCTTCGATTGAGTCACCTCCGAAACTCGAGTTGAAACCCTTACCGGATTCACTCAAGTATGCATATCTCGGAGATGATAAGACTCTGCCTGTGATCATCTCGTCCCTGCTCACTAAGGAGCAGGAGCAGAGATTGTTGACTATTCTGCGAGAGCACAAGGCAACGATTGGCTGGGGAGTTGTTGATCTGAAGGGGATTGATCCTTCATTCTGCATGCATAGAATCCATTGCGATGAGGAAGTCAAGCCGGTGCAAGATATGCAGAGACGGCTAAATCCCAATATGAAGGAAGTGGTGAAGAATGAGGTGGTGAAGTGGTTGGATGTCAGGATTATCTACCCTATTTCTGATAGTCAGTGGGTCAGTCTGATTCAGATTGTGCCAAAGAAGTCAGGACTCACTGTTGTGGAGAACGAGAAGGGTGAGAGAATTCCGATGAGAACCACTACAGGATGACGAGTCTGCATCAATTATAGAAAGCTGAACGTGGCAACTAGGAAAGATCATTTCCCATTGCCGTTCATTGATCAGATCTTAGAGAGACTCACAGGACAGAGCTACTACTGCTTTTTAGATGGATACTCAGGATACAATCAGGTAGTTGTCCATCCTGACGACCAGGAGAAGACGACATTTACATGTCCTTATGGCACCTTCGCGTTCAGACGTATGCCGTTTGGGCTATGCAATGCCCCAACCATTTTTCAGAGGTGCATGCTTGCTATCTTCTCGGACATGATAGATTATGTGATGGAGGTTTTCATGGAAGACTTTTCAGTTTATGGCTCTTCATTTGAAGATTGCCTCCAAAAACTTACTCGAGTATTGAGTAGGTGTGCGGAGACAAATATTGTTTTGAGTTGGGAAAAGAGCCACTTTATGGTCCAGGAGGGGATTGTGCTTAGACAAATTGTGTCCAAGCGAGGCATTGAGGTTGACAGAGCGAAGGTGGAATCCATTTCGCGATTGACTCCACCCACCTCTGTGAGGCAGATTAGGTTATTTTTAGGGCATGCGGGTTTTTATAGGCGATTCATAAAAGATTTCAGCAAAATCTCTCTACCGCTTTGCACTTTATTGGAGAAGGACCAACCCTTTGTTTTAGCGAGGATTGCATGAAGGCCTTTGAGATTCTCAAAGAGGCCTTGATTACTGCACCCATTCTGAGACCTCCGGATTGGAATCTCCCATTTGAGATTATGTGTGATGCATCTGATTATGCTATGGGGGCTATATTAGGACAGTGCATTGATAGGAAGCCCTATGTGATTTATTACGCAAGTAGAACTCTGTCTGATGCTCAGATGAATTATACCACGATAGAGAAGGAGCTACTTGCTGTAGTATTCGCATTGGACAAGTTTAGGTCCTATTTGCTCGGTTCGAAGGTGGTTGTCTATTTTGACCATGCTGCATTGAAATATTTATTGAATAAAAAAGACACCAAACCGAGACTCATTCGTTGGGTTCTGCTACTACAAGAGTTTGATCTCGAGATTCGAGATAAGAAGGGAAGCGAGAATGTAGTAGCAGACCACCTTTCTAGACTGATCATGGAGACCATGCAGGATCAGAGGCCGATCAGTGATTCTTTCCCCGACGAGCAGATCATGTCAGTCAAGACATCACAATTACCCTGGTTTGCAGATATTGTGAACTATCTGGTTTTGAGGCAGATACCTGAGCATTGGAATAAGAATGAGCGTGAGAGATTCCTATCTCAGGTGAGGCACTATTATTGGGATGAACCAGAGTTGTTCAGATATTGCGCAGATCAGATCATTAGAAGATGTGTCCCGGAGGAGGAGTACGAGTCCATTTTGAGTTTTTCCCATTTATTAGCCTGTGGAGGGCATTTTAGCAGTAGGAAGACGGCTGCAAAGGTTTTGCAGTCCGAATTTTATTGGGCCACACTCCACAGGGATGCCCATGAGTTCTGTAGGCATTGCATTAGATGTCAATAGATTGAGAACATGTCCAAGAGGGACATGATGCCTTTGCTTCCAATTTTGATTGTCGAGATTTTTGATGTTTGGGGCATTGATTTCATGGGACCATTTCCGCCTTCATTCGAAAATTTATACATTCTTGTGGCGGTTGATTATGTGTCCAAGTGGGTCGAGGCTGTGGCAACCAAGACCAATGACCATAGAGTGGTGCTTAAGTTCATTAAGCATAACATTTTCAGTCGTTTTGGTGTGCCACGTGCGATGATTAGCGATGGTGGCAAGCATTTTAGGAATGTACAGATAGCTTCTCTGCTGAGAAGATATTCTGTCAATCATAGATTCACCACTCCGTATCATCCACAGACTAGTGGACAGGTAGAGGTGTCGAATAGAGAGATTAAGCGGATTTTAGAGAAAACAGTTCGCCCCGACCGCAAGGATTGGTCCCAGCGCTTAGATGATGCACTTTGGGCATATAGGACTGCATTCAAGACTCCCATTGGCATGTCCCCGTATCGCCTTATATTCGGGAAAGCATGCCATCTTCTTGTCAAACTGGAGCATAGAGCGTATTGGGCTATCAAGAAATTGAATTTTGACCTCACCCAGGCTGGCAAAGCGAGAGCACTGCAGCTCTCAGAATTAGAGGAACTCAGGAATGATGCTTATGAGAATGCCAAGTTATACTAAAGCATTTCATGATAAGCACATTGTCAGAAAAGTGTTTGAGCCAGAGCAGAAAGTGTGGCTATATAATTCTCGTTTGCATTTATTCCCAGGGAAGTTGAGATCGAGATGGACAGGACCATACATCGTGAAAGAAGTGTTTCCACATGGAGCAGTTACATTATTTGATCCTATGACCCAAGGTACATTCAAGGTTAATGGGCAAAGACTGAAGCCCTTCATTTCCGATTCCTTGCAGAATGGTGAGTGTGAGATAGTGCATCTCACGAAGGCATGAGGATTCAACTAGAGGGATGTATCATATGTACACTAGTTTGTTTTTCATTTCAGTATTTTTCTTTATTCAGTATTTTATTTCATATGTGCTGACATTTGTTTTGATGTATGCAGGATGAATCTAACACTTAGTGTATCAGTTACCAGGTACAAAAAAGAGCTTTCAAAGAATTCATCGATCAGATGAAAAAGTCAAAAGGCAATTAAACTTCTAAAGCTCGAGCCGATCAGGTTGTATCTATCCTTTCTCCCATATTCATTTTATGGTCTTTTAGTGTGCATTCGCATTGCATGTTTACATATTTTGTATGCCACTAGGGACAATGTCATTCAAGCATGGGGGGTGGTTTAGATGCATGCACACTAAATTTTTTTTTATGTCTGGTAGCTAAAGTAGGCATTTGAGAACAAGTTTGTAGCATATATGATTGTTTTTGGCATAATCTAACAGCTTAAAATTTTTTTAAGCCCCATGTAAATTTTTTTTCTGAACTGATTCAAATATAGTAGTATTTATGAGAAAATACAAAGAAAAGATAGTATTTGATTGTTAGAAAATTTTGAATCACTTTAGTATAAGTATGCACAGTATGTTTTGTGAAAGAAATAAGCAATGGAAAGATGTTTTAGAAGAATGAGCTTAAAAGAATAGAGCTACGTTTAGTTGTTGATGTCTTCATGAATCCTAGTAGTGGAACTCAGACACGAGATGAAGTGTTTGAGTCTCTTGACGAAAAGGATAACAAAGGAGATCATCCTCTTGTCTAGTAGATATCTGTGGCCTTTGTAGTTCGAGTAAGTAGAATCTGAAGGGTGTTTTACACCTGGTGCCCCAAAGCCAGCTGGTTTGGGAGCCACCGGTTCGAAAGCTTGTTACATGGACTGCATAAAAAGCCTAAGAGATAGAGACATTGCACATGACGAGAGGAAGACTATACGTAAACTATTAGAATAGAAGGTCTAGTGACTCGAGGAATTAAGTCCGAGGGATACTTTGTATCTAGTGCCCTAAGGTCGGCCGGCCTGGGAGTCACTGACCCAAATCTTGCTACACGGGTCACGAAAACTGACTATTTGAAATAGTGCTCATGTGAGAAAAATGTTCAAGAGTGAGAATTGAAAAAAGGGTGAAAATTGAAAATCCAAAAAAAGAAAAAGAATGTGCTGAATGAGAAAATTTTCATTGCTTAGGAATATGTGTGCATTACTGTGCAGAAAATATACAAGTGAGGATAGATAAGTAAAACATGATAGTACTTGACTTTCTGAGAAAAATCATAGATACCTACAATTTTAGAAAAGTGAAGGAAAAAGAATTTTTACTATGGTGGCATGAGATTTCTGAATTTGTTTTTGAAAATGTCAATTACATGAAATATTTGTTCCAACTATTTTCTTAATTACCTAATATTCTTGAAAAGTCATTCTTGCATTTCATTGATGTTTGTGGGTAGCATCTCTGCAAACCCTCACGAGACCTTACTCGTCCACTGGTGTAAGCCAGGGGTTTAAAGGGCTTGTTGCATATGCTAAATGGAACTGTGATTCCTACGAAAGTGAGTTAGTTTTTATGCATTCATGTTTAACATTTCTTGTTTCTGTTGCATAGCATAATTATGGTTTGTTAAGGGACTAACAAACATTCAAGCATGGGGGTATTTGATGATGCATAAAATGCACATCAAGTTAACAAGTTTTTCATGCATTTGGTAATGAGTTTAAGGTTTTAAACTCATGTTTAGATGCATTTTGATAGTAAGGGGTTGTGGTTCGAATTTCAAAGAAATCGGAGTTAAAATGAGAGAGTTATGGCGATTTCAGTGTTCGGGCACGGATTTTGAGGTGAATCGGATCCATATCCGGCCCAATTAGGCTATTTTGACCTTGGATCAACCTTTTTAATTCCCAAAATCCAACCCACACGCATATCTATATCCAATTCAAAAAGTTTTACAGAAAACCCCTCAGAAAGTGGCACATAGGAATAATTTTTTTTATAACCTTGTTTCTGAAATTTCAAAAAGTATAAATACACTTTTTAGAAAAACCCTAGGCGTCTTTGGCATTGGGATTGGCGCCTCTTGCTGTGATTATAGCTCCAGCCCTTCTCCTACCTATCGTTCCATCATGTTCTCCATTGAAGATTGGTTCTTGCTTGGTTTCCAAGCATTAGTCTTTCTCCCGTTTCAATTCTAATCATTTCTTTAGCATCCTTGCTGTGATTAATCATCATTTTCTGTATTTTTGCAGGTGTAGCAGAGGTGGAGACCATTAATCTTGATCGGAAGTGCGAAACACTCCATCAAGATGAGCCGTCCCTACCTCCATCCGGTTTTCTAAACCCTCCAATCGCGAATCGGCACCCTTTCCATCTTCGATGGATCTCCAATGTGTTGCAGCTGCAAAAGTACTGTTCGTGGTGATATTCCAGCATTCTCGAACGGTTCGGAACGTCAAACCAAGGCCATTGTTCGCTCTCTTCTTCCCTACGATCGTCGGATCGCCCTAGAGGTAGATCTTCTTCTCTCTTTTCTTCTAGCTAAAGCCTAAAATGTGTGTGTGTATTCTTTGTGTTTTATTTTCTGTGTGTTGCTGTGTTTTTCATGTTTCAGCCTTAGTATAGAGCTCGTGCACAGACCATCACGCTAGATTAGGTTTTATTTCATTGATTGTGTATTCGATTTGTGTTTTTCTATCGTTTTCATCTAAAAACGTGTAAATCGGCTAGAACCCCTTCTAGCCGATTTTTCCATTTTATGTCCAGCGTGTTGGTGTTGTTCTTTTTCCCAAAACATCGTTTCAAAAAGTTGTATTTTGATTTAGTTTAATCATTGGTTTTGTTTGTTTGGTGTTTTAATTAAAAAGAAAAAAAAATCGGCTAGATTAACTCTAGCCGATCTTGGTGTTTCAATACGTTTAAGTGCTGCAACTTTTCTGTGTGTATTTCGTGTAATCTGAAGATTATTCGTCTGTGTCCTGTGTGATCGAGATTTGTTTTTGTTAAAGAATTAGGTTGCTTTGATTCTTAGGTGTCGTGTGAATGTTTTTGCCAAACTCGTGAATAAAGGGTTGAAGTTGGGTAATTACGTGTGAGTCTATTGTGTAGTTGTGTAATTTGATGTTTGTTTGCAGTTAACAGTCTTGTAAGGTTGTGTAACTCAAGTTCATAGGATTTGATTCTTGCTAAATATCGTTTTTGATGTTTTAGTGTTTTTAGTGCTTCGTTGTTATTGAGAAAAATACAAAAATTAAGTTTTCGTGTGTTCTTAATTGTAGTGTCTAGCCGGCTGTAGTTCAATATTCATTTAGTCCAGTTGTTACAGTAGTTTAATTAGTTGATTAATTTTTAGTTATTATAAATTTTATTTGTTGTGGTAAATGTAGTGCTAGATAAGCTTAGATTCTTATTGTTTTAGTTTATTCGTGTAGTTAGGTTAGTATTCTTTTGGTTCATGTAATTCCCAACATAATATTTAGTTAATGTGTTTTCTTTTCTTAGTGTAATTAGATTCATTAAGGTTTTGTGTAAGTGAGATTTGACATTAGCATAATTTTCTTTGCTTAGTTTTGCAATTTTATGTTTGTTAAGTGAAAAATTGTATTGTTATTTGATTAGTCGTCTTCCCCAAGGTGGGGCGTCAGCCATTAGAGCTCCATTAGAGCTCTAGGCTGTTTTTATTAAGTGGTTTGTGTCTTTAGAAAGTGTCTTAGAGTATCCAGGTTCATTGGTATAGCTTAGGAGACGTTTTTGTGTAATTAGGCAAGTTGGATTCTAAGATTATGTCAATTAATGTGTTTTAGAATATTTATTTAGTTTCCTTAATGTTTTCCTTGCTGTAGTTGAATATTAATTGTTTAGGTTAAGATAGTATCATTGTATTAGCTAGGTGTTAACGTTTTTAGAAGAAGAGTAGAAAGGTAATTGGAGTGGAAAACGTTTTGTTTAGAAGAAAAAAAAATCTGCTGTCTTCCAAATTCGTGCATACTATTTTGGAAATATTTTGAACATTTACTCCAATCAAGAGAGAAAGTTTCTCCTTTTAATATTTTTGGAAACACCATTTGGATTTCAAAGATTTACTAAAAGATCGATACACGATTTTTGGGATTGAAAGTAAAACTTATTCTTTCTTTTTAAAAGATCACTAAAAACGTGTTCAAGATTTTTGGAAAGGTTTTCAAAAAGTACTTACCGTTTTTGTAAAGCAAGGTTGGAAACGTGTGGTCCCCTCTGTGAGTTGGACGTTTTCAATTCTTTATGCCCATTTGATTTACCAAGCAATTAAGGTAAGTTTATCCCTCTTGATTGGACGTTTTTGTCAAAATCAATTTGTTCCAACTATTTGCTAGCTCCTAATTATTACCTTCTTCTTTAGTAACTTATATTAGGTGTATTAATTAGGTTTTAAATATTTGAATTAATAGTATTAACTTTAGATTAGTAGATAGTGTCTTATTTAGGAAGGCCTTAACTAGGGTTTCTTGTATTAGGCGTGTAATTAGTGGAGTCATTAGCTTTAGTCTTAATTAATTAAGTTTTAATTTTAAGTGTTTAAATTAGCTAATGTCTAAGATAGTCAACCTAACCTAACCTAACCTAGTCAATCTAGTCAACCCAGTTAGGTGTGTCGTGTCCCTAGCCTAAGTCGAGTCCACCTAGTGAACCCAGTCAATCTAGCCAAGTGTGGCGTGAGCCTAATCCTATCTTAAACCCACCACTCTTTAGCATTTAGTGGTTTAGTACATTTATTTTTAAGTATATTAACTTCAGTATAAGTAGTGTAGGTTTTCTTTTAATCGATCTAGTAGAGTGGAGCATTGCTTGTTTAAGGTGTGTTTGATACTTGCTTTGTTTATGTTAGTAACTTAATTAGTTCGTTTGCATTTAGCTTGTATTAATTGCAGTCACTCATTCATATAGTTAAGTGCATGTTTAAGTACATTAATTACAATTGCATTATTAGTTCATTTCGTTTTTAGTCATAAAGTGCATATCATATTTCATTTTTATTTCATTTCGCATCATTGCATTTAACATCAGCATACAATATGTCATTTAGGTTGCATTAGGTTTAATTTGCATTATTTAGTGTTTAAATAGATTTATAAAGTGAATAGTGCATTTAAAACAAAACCCAATTTTTTCCCTATCGCACTGTCGTCATTTCATGTGCAAAAAATTCGAGTTTTTAAATTTTTATTTTTCTATTCACTTTACTAGTGTGTTAACTGCCTACAAACCAAATTTCAGCTCGATCCGAGTTGGGTTGGTCTGATTTTTAAGCGTTTTATGAAAACTGTTTTTTCTGGTTTTTAAATTTCAGGACTTGCGATATCCTGATTTTTTGCCCATTTTGAAATGCTTATATCTGGAGTTCCAGATATCATTTTTTCATTCTGTAAAAACTGTCAGATTATTTAATCTGTTAGTTACAGAACAGAACCAAATTCGGGAAAATTGGACCTTGTTTGTTTTGTCAAACAGTGGTTTTCTAAAGAGTTGTCAAAAGTCTCTTTTACACTAGTTTGGGGCATCTTAGTAATTTCATTCTTTTCAGCATTTTCGTACTGTTTTGAGGATTTTATGCATATTAGGAGCTGCATCTGCATCATACAGCATTGTTAAACTTAGGTTAGTTAATTTTTGAATTAGTTTAATATTTTGGTTAATTGTTTTCTCATAATTAGGATTTGTTCTATTAATTTCTTGAAAATTAGATTTAGTTTCATTTATAGCTTGCATCATTAACATAAGTTATTAACCCTTTATTTTCCTTTGTTTTTAGGTTGAAAGGCATACTCATTTCCAGGGTTTAGTGTCTAAGTGCGAAGATTGGATAACTGGCGAAAGGACCAAAATACCCTTGGCGTGCAACTGAAGATTGAATTGCTTTTTCATTTCATTTTAGTGTTAAAATTGTAGTTGTATTAACTTTGTAATTGTAGATTGAGATTTGAGATTAATAAATTAAACTTTTGAGAGATATTCTGAGTAACTCCTGTTCCCTGAGGATTCGACCCGCACTTGCCACTTCGTGAAAAGTCGATTTTTATATCTTTGGTTGACAATTTTCTAAAGCTTTTATTGAAAATTATTGTTTTAAAAATACCATTTCCAAAAGATCAACTAGTGCCCATTTGTGAATTTCTAAGGAAAAGAAATTTTATCTTTGTGATGCTACTCAGAGGGGAGGGCTGGAAATGCAATGTTGTTGGTGGTAACAACAGGGGCTGTTCAGACACCTATAGCAGGTGGCATGAAGTAGAAGGAGGGCTGGAAATGCAATGCTATTGGTGGTAACAACAGGGGTTGTTGGGGCACCTACAGCAAGTGGTTTACAGCTGTGATAAGAGGACGCAACACGTTCATGGGATGTAAAGGGGCCAACTGGCAGTGGCTCCAGAAACAGTAGAGGAGGTCAAAGGGGACCTCGATTTAGACTTTTACAGTTTTGAAATTCATGTCAGGAGACCTATTTTACCACAGTCGACTTCAGCGAATCGGACCTCCATGATGTCATTAACTGTAATTCAAACTCATGTTACAGAAGCTCCGATGCTTGCTCCAGCAGATCATGATGGGTGACTTTGATTAATGTAGGATGATGTTCAAATGGAATGGGAAGAGCTAGATTATAACAAATAACATCATTCTAATGCAGGTTTATTTGGACAGGAATTGCTCATAACTTAGCATGCTCGGGTCAAGCTATTGTGCAGATAAAAAAAAAAAGAACAGTGTGATAAAAAAACTAAGACAAAATGCCAAATTTAAAGCTACCATGATCATAAAATCGGAGGTAAGTAACTGCTAAAACCAGTGATGTTGATGTGTGTGTATGCTGAATTGATATGTGATGAGTGCCAGTGATATGTGACCACGGGTGATTTGTGCTAGTAATATGTGACCATGGGGATGATAAGGGAATGTGCAATAAAAGTGTAACAGACAAAAATATTGCTACAAATATTGAAGAGCATGAGTATGGGAATGCAAGGCATTGTGGAGCAGAGCTCATACCTTTGTCCCTCAGATCCCTGTTCAGGATGGTGCTCGTTCCAACCATAAATAACTACAATGGATATAGCAAACATTTCCAGATTTGAAATTAGATAATGCAGGGAACCCATCGACCATTGGAAAACAGTTGAACTTGTTCTGCATTAACATCAAAATTGTTGGGTTTAATCAAAGTTCCATAACCTGGAAGACCTTCCATTTCCTCTTCAAGATGGTGGCAAACAGATTTCATGCTGGAGATCTTGAACATCTATTCTTGCACTTGAGGCCTCTGATCCATGGTGGAGGCCAATGAAGTTCCTGGAGATACAACAATCAACGCATTGAAAGCATTGATTTCTGCTACACACAGTTTTCAATCATTCTCATATGTACAGGTTGCAATCAAAGGGGTCATCCATTACTCTGCTGGGCCATGGATCTTTAACACTTGAGTCAGTCAAAAGCCAAGAAAGCCATCAATGTGCCTGCAATTTGGGAGACCAGGCCATATAATGAGAAAACATGAACACTATCAATAGACAATACTCCTGCAAGCATGCTAAATAGCATAGGAGCATAACCAATCAAGTGTTTGTCACTTCCACGATAGTCAGCGGGAGGAGGTAGTGAAAGCAGTCTCACAGTCAGACGCACGGCGTGCTCCTGGCCCACTGATTGTAATCTCATGTACTTTCTCGAGCTTCGCTAAACTTCCATCAAATTCATGAGCAATTCAGTGGTGTTACCCTTGAAGCAGGAGTTATCACCAAAGAATTTACAATTGATGTGGATACAGGAGGTGGGGGGATGCACAGTAATATGTGGGGTGCTGATGATTGAGAGTCTTATGATAAAATATCTAAGAAGAGGCCACATCAAAAACTATAAATTAGGCAAAACTTGAATTACATTCAACAAAATCATGCTTTTCACACAACATTTCAACATATATAAAAAAGAAAGGAAATTGACTGCATATTCACATACCTCAACTAGCTTTTTCAAAATATGGAGAGCAATATGACTGTGAATTCATATGCCTTCCGTCTGGCTTTCTCCACTATCTTTTGCCACTGTAGCTGAGATTGAAACTCCTCGGAAGCTTACCTATTCGACTTGATTGCCACCCACAAAATCACGACAAATCAGATATCATATTCCTCCAGGTTTTGGAAGTCCCATTCTCTTGATCACCAATGTTAAAACGAGAACTAGTAGGCAACAGATCAAGCATTTTCCTAGTTTGTGGAATCATTTATGCTTCATAGGAAAGCCTAGAGGCATATGACAATAGACCTACCCCAACAGAAAAAACCATTTCTACACCCAAAATAGTATCATCTTCTGCAATTTTCCATAATTAGAAAGCATAAAAAAAAACATGTATGACTATTGCTATAGCAGATTACCTTCCAAGTTATGAACATCTCATAGCCATGCAGTTTGAAAGTCAAGGTTATATGATCAATCACCTCTGGGTTTAAATCAAAATTGCAGAGAGATATACAGGGTATACAACATATGACATACTATGGACATGTTGATGTAAAAGGTGGAAGTGAATGGTATGCTTCATAACACTTACCTCATTGTAGCCCTATTCGGAGTTTGAGAGGGATTTTTGAATTTGAAAGATGCCTCCAACCTAGAGCATCATATCCTTTGATCAAAACAGTCTGCTACTGTAACAAGACATACTATAGGGTTTTCCAGATTCCAATGTGGCTCGCTGATCCTGATCATAAAAGGGGGATCTCGAACAACCAAAATATAAGACAACTGCAACTTTAAAATTCTGTAAAACAGCAATTTCCCCCTTTACATCGGTTTATTGACTCAAAATATCTGATGGCCTTCATAATCTGAGGACCTTGTAATGCTAAAGATAAAACAATAAACAGAAATGGTGAGGAGCATATTAGTGGAGATACAGGTAGCAATTGCAATGTAATAGCAGATCATTCTCTACGGAAATGGCTTCATCAGTGACCATCAGTCTAGAGGAGAGATGCAGCAATAGCAGCTCGCCCCATGTAATACTCTGTCAGAATGCGTCCCTTCCTGTGTCATTCTTTGCTACCTCAAGATGAAGGAGTCACAGACGACATCACAGATGATGTATTGGAATGGGCATAGGCTCGAAAGATGCTTGGGAAGCAGATGCTCATAATCAAATCACATATATATAGGTGTTAAATCCCAAGTAATACAACGATCTTATCATGTTTACACCCAGAAGAAAGACAAAAAAAAATATTCCAACGAGATCTTGCTTAATATTTGCTATTTGATGCTGACGAGCTTTTCAGAAAATTATGAAATAAACCCAAACAGTCAACAATGTAATGGAACAAATGAATGTCGATACTAAGACATGAATATGATGCAGAGATAGATGAAGTAGGAAAAGTGGTGATGGTTACAGCGAAGAAATAGTGTGAACAAAATGAGATGAATCCTAGATGAAGAAAACGGATGCCACAAATTGACAAGAATAAAATAAAATGAGAGGGGTAGATCAATGCCGATAGAACCTATTGCATTTAATAATTGCAGTAAAAAAAAATATAGGCCTTATCAAACATTGACAAGATGAAGTAAAAAATCGACACAGAGTTCCAGAGATTTCTCTGTAATACTAAGTCTTCAACGCATAGACCTCTGATATGTTATATGAATGAGACCCGATGCTGCTGAAATCGAGCCAAACAGAAATAAAATCAGATCTCACACTAGAGAGCGTGAACAAAGATCAATCGGGGATCCAGATGAGCTATAATAGATCACCGAAACATAAACACATATTTAAATTCATGTAAACTGAAGAAAAACCAAGATAAATTATAAATCAAAGGAAAAGAACAAAAGGAAAAATGCAGCAAAACAAAGAAAATAAAACAAAAACAAAAGAAGAAAAGAAAACAAAATTTTGTTGGAATACCATGATTCCGTTGATGTTGCATTATGTAAACCGAAATTGCCATAAGCAAATCGGATCTACAGGGTATGCGTTTATTGGGATAGAACGAGAAATCAAAAGGAAAATGCGGATTAGAGGGAGAAGGGGTTCTTTACAGAGGATCAAAAAAAGAAGGAAAAGAACGATTACTTACCTGTGATGGCTGAGGTAATTGGTCTTTCACTGCTACTTGAGGAGAATCAGAGAAGAAGCGTGAAGAAAATGAAGGGGTGAAGATGCATGAGAAGAAGGAAGAAGGTGCCATGCGGGGGTGAAAGGCGATTGAGAGGAGGAGGTAAGGGAGGGGTGATCACGGATGAAGTGGGGTTTCCTTCTTTGCCGATTGTAAAGAGGAGGATGGAAGAATCGGCAAGGGGCTTCCGTTGCAGATGGGTGGAGGAGAATCCAAGGGTGGTTGGCGATTGAAGGTGGAAACGAAAGGGGAGATAATCGGCAATGGAGAAGAAAGAGAGAGCGAGAAGGGAGGTCGGCCAAGGGGAGGAAGAGGTTTCCAAAGGGCCGAGAGTATGCGAGAGAGAGAGGGTTTCTGTAACCCTAAAAAAAATTTGTTAAAAGCTTTTTATCAAAGGGTGAGACTCCATTTTTAAAGAATTTTCAAAATGGTGGTCCTTTCAAAAAGTTTTTTTTTTCAAAAAAATGGTTTTAGAAGGTGTTTTCAAAAGGAGGTTTTTCAAAAACCGATTTTTGTTTCTTTTCTATTATATATATATATATTATTTTTTTTCTTTTTCTTTTGTTTTTTCCAATTTTTTTGGTAATTTTTGAAATAAAACTATGAAACTAAGAAAATAAGGGATTTTAAAAACCTTTTTGTAAATTTTTGAGAAATATTTACAAAAGAAGGGTTTTCTGAGAAATCGGGGTTATTTTGGGGAAATTTCTTCAAAAAATGGGTTTGGACCCCAGTTTTGAGAAAATATTCGAGTTTCAAACCTCGAATCGAGGAATATAACGCGATGGATCCAAACGGATACCAGACGAACTGTCTAAGCCTTTTAAAAGGTTATTTTGGTAATTTTGAGAATTTATTTTATAAATCGGATGACAAAGCTCAGATTTGGATTTTGACAATGGATCCGGATCCGAAATCAAGTCAGATATATAAAATGGATTTAATTTCAGTAAAATCTGAGAAATAAACTGGTATTTAGATTTAAACTGACTCAATTACCCAAAAAATGGGGGCAAAGGGCAAAAAGGGAATATTTATAAGATTTTTGAAAATTTTGGGGTGTTCACAGATGCCCCTCTTTGCTACTAAGCCGGTTGAAAAGCCGAGCTTAGTGACAAAGAAACACTCCAAATTTTGAAAAATGCCCCAGTCAGCAGATCTGAACCAGGTGTAGAAGAATTTACTTTGAAAAGACAGGATTTCAGGCTTAATACCTTATCTTGAATGGCTTTGGGGAGACGAAATCCTTGAAAATGATATGACTGAATAACAGAAATGAGAAAATCGTGATGGGACTTTGGGCGAAAATCTCGAAATGGTGAAAAATAAGGATTTTGGTCAGGTCTCATGGGTGAGACAAAATCAGCTTTTGGAATGACTCAGGTTTAGCCCTTAACCTGGATGTGACGAAGATATCTCAAGATAATCTGAATGGGGGAAGGAATATATGAAGACCTTGATGGAACATTTTTAAGAAAATGCCTCGTGAGATGAAGCTCAAGTAAAATCTTGTCTTGGATGGATATACAAAGCATGGATTCCTCGATGGGAAGAACCATGATGGGACTGGAAGAAAATACCTCGTCAAAACGAGGAATCTCGCTGGAACGAGACTCAAGTTTAACCCAAACCTGAAAAAAGAAAATACCTCGTGGTACGAGGTTTCAGGCTTAACCCTTAACCTGAAAGGGACGACCAGATGGAATCCTCGAACGAAGAAACCATGATGGGACCTTTCGGAGTTTGAAGTCAAATTAACATCTCAGATCAAATTTCGAAGCTCAATTTAAACTTTGAAATTCCTGATTCATCTTTTAAATTTAAACTTTAAAATCCAATTCTAAAATAAGAATCCAACTCCATTTAGGGATCCAGATTTCCAAATCCAATCTCTATTTCGGATTCCAGACTTCGGATCCAATTCCATTTAGGATTCAGAATTCAACTTCATTTTGGATTCCAGATTTCAGATCCAATTCCATTTAGGATCCTAGATTTCGGATTCAACTCCATCTTGGATTCCAGACTTCGGATCCAATTCCATTTAGGATTTTAGATCCAGAATTCAACTTCATTTTTGGATTCCAGACTTTGGATCAAATTTCATTTAGGATTCAGAACTCAACTTCATTTTTTGGATCCCAGACTTCAGATCCAATTCCATTTAGGATTCACACTTTGGATTCAAATTCCATCTTGGATCCCAGATTTCAAATCCAATTCCATTCCCAATTTCAGATTTCAAATCTGTCTTGATTTCCAGATTTCAAATCCAATTCCATTTTCAGATCCCATCTGGACTTCTTAAAGCCATTTCTATTTTTAAATTCCATTTGAATTTCTCAAATCCAAATTTCATCCTGATTTCAAACTTTAAATCTAGAATTCAATACCACTTCAAATTTCATCTTCTCTCCTAAATCAAGGTTCAAAATTCAAATTCAAAGTCCATTTCTGACTTTGAAACTTTATTTCTTTTTCTCTTATCTTCAAATCATTCTTTTCAATTCAAGATTTATTTTTCTCAACTCTGATTTAGAACTTCAAACATCTTTTCAGATCTATCTCAAGTTATAAGTTAAATTCAACTATTCAAAAATCATTTCTTCATCCCCTTTATCACATTTACTTCAAAATCACCTGGAAAGTCTCAAATTTCCAAAAGTGTTTTCTCAAAAGCATACATTTCTGTATTTACATTGCACAAGCATGATTCTCTATGCATTTTAGATTTAGAATAAATTCTTAGATAATATTTTAGCAAAGCAAAAAGGCATAAATTCGATCCTTGGTTCGATTACCCCTGGTAAAGGCGCCAGGAACGGTCGAACCTTGTACCGACGAGCGAGCCCTGTCTCCCAATTTTCCCGCAAATATTTCAAAACGGAGGCGAGTAATTTTTCTAAATATTTTCAAAATTAAGGACAAGTGAGACCTTGTAAAAGAGTTTCTCTCTCTTCTTCCTTTTCTCATTCTCTCTTCTTTTCTATCTTTTATTCCCCTTCAAAAAGGAAATAGAGGCTAGAAAGGCGAAGAGAAAGGAAAAGAGGAACAAGAGGAACAAGAGGAAAAATTTTGCGATGATCACAGTGATGGCCCCACCTCGCGAGGCAAGCTCGCTTACGTTAAAAATACATGTTTTTTATGCTTCAGTCTCTTGATTCGTTCTAGAGATGCTTTCCGTGGCAAAATGTTTTTAACTGTCTCATTGTAATGCTCGATGTTCTATGTCGTCACATTGCTAGTTCACGTACTATCGCACATATATGTCCACTTGTATCTATGCACAGTTCACGATAACTTATATGTTTTGCATGACACATTCTCCTGTGTGGTTACATTAATTGATTATGTTCTGTGATGCATATCATGCTATGATTGCTATGATTTGTGAAATGAGTAGTCATAATTATTTTCTCATGTTTTGCTTAATTGCATTGACTCATGCTAGTTGTTATCGCTTATTGCTCCATGTGTAGTTTCGTCACTCTCTTTACACTTGCTTATGCTTTACTTGTTCAATTATTGTGAATGAGCATGCTATGTGTTGCATATTAAGCCATGCTCTCGTTTTCCACATACTGGTATATTGTGATTGGTTTGTCTCACCAGCTCGAAAGAGTACTGACCTCGTTTTATGGGGATACAGGTGTTGCTTCTAGGCATGCGATGGAGTTCGATGTGCGGCAGAGGACTTGAACCCACTCTTCTAAAACATCAAGGATCTTGGTAGAGATTTTGTAAAAGGGAATGATTTATACTATTTTGTAAAATATATTAAATAAAAATTGTTTCATAATGTTGTTGATTCACTATTGTGACCCGCCCAGAGTTTTCCGCTTGTTTTCTTTTTTGGTACTTCTACACTTGCGCAATTATTTAAAAAAAAAATTACCCTAAATTCAAAGGATTTTTAAGGATTTTCAAAGTTGGGAATTTTGGGCGTCGCATGAACCATTTTTTTAGATTATTTATTATGGTTAGTGTGAGAATGTGGTTTTCTCTTATTGCAGATAGCAGATTGCTAGCAAAAATTTGATCCAGACAAATTGCAAGCAATTGTTCTACCAAGGGTTTTCACAACAATTATTCTTGTTTCAAAGGTCAGGTCCTATTTGCCTGGGTACTTAGGAAGAATTGGTATTTAGCAGAAAATGCCTATGATGACATAGGGATGGCAGTGGACCCGAGGGAAATGGGACCCCACACCGCCTTGCCCCCATTTGGACCAGGGATGGAGGATATGAAACGGGGATGGAGGTTAAAATCAAAACTTGTGCATGGATGGAGGAAGGATGGACTTACTCTTTCCCCTTCCCCGCCTCGTTCCCATCCCAATCCCCACCCTGTCCCCGATCTTTCTTTAGGAATGGCAGTAGACGGAGAGAAAATGAGCCCCCACCCTGCCTCGTCCCATTTGGACCGGGGATGGAGGACATGAAACTGGGATAGAGGCAGGGATAGAAGTTAAAATAAAAACCCATGCGAAGATGGAGGGCAGGATTTTGAGACGGGTCGGGGGTGGACTGGAGACCTTGTCCAATCCGCTTTCCGGACTAGAGATTCTGCACAAAGCAACCATTAGATGAGAAAGATATTTCACATCCATGGTCGGCAATTTGAGAGACTAAAAAAGGTTTAAATTTAGTTTTGGAACAACTCTAACTTTTGGAACAAAATGATTTTGAGAACTTTTTGAGTTTAGAGTTCCAATACTAGAAATTTTCAAAAAAGTTCCATCGACCGTAGAAACACAAGAGCCCTTTGAATTGGTCAAATCCCGACCAGTTATGAAAACTGGATTTTGAAAATCCCGACCAATGAAAACACTGGATTTCAAATCCCGACCAGTTATGGAAAATTGGATTTTGAAAATCCTGACCAGTGAAAACACTGGGTTTCAAATCCCGACCAGTTATGAAAAACTAGATTTTGAAAATCCCGACCAGTGAAAACACTGGATTTCAAATCCCGACCAGTTATGGAAAACTGGATTTTGAAAATCCCGACCAGTGAAAATACTGGATTTCAAATCCCGACCAGTTATGAAAACTGGATTTTGAAAATCCCGACCAGTTATGAAAAATGGGATTTCAAATCCCGACCAATTATGAATAACTGGATTTTGAAAATCTCAACCAATGGAAAAACTGGATTTCAAATCCCGACCAGTTATGAAATCCTTAAAATGAATTTAGAATTTTAAAGTTGAATTGAACTTTGAAATTTGATTTGAATTTGAAATGGAACTTTGAATATAAAAATGAATTTTGAAACTTAAAAGTCAAATTGGACTTTGAAATTGAATTTTGAATCTTGAAATGAGATAGAATTGATGAATTGAAATTGAAACTTGAAGAAAGATATTCAAGACCACTTGGATTTTGAAAAAGAATTTTGAAAATATGATGCAATTCTATCCTAAATGCTGAAATGAATTGAAAGAGTTTGAAATTGGATTTGAAAAGCATATTTCATTTTTTAAGTGAATTGAAATAAGATTGAAGATATAATACATCCTTAACTATGGTCATTGAATGCATTATATAATAATCTATATTTGAATTCAGGTGAAGAATAAAACACATTTTTTATGCCTTTATAGAGTTTAAAATGAAATTAACTCTCAATATATTCTGACTATGGCCATTGATATATATTTGAGTTAATTTTAAGTTAAACTTTAATAAAGAAAGAAAATATTTGAAAGGATGATGATTTTTAAAGGGGGATCCAACGTAGATCCAATGTTATTCCATAAAAGATGAAAATCCTAAGTTTTGTTCACATCCTGACTATGGCCATTGATGCAAATCATCAACTTAGGATTTAATCACCTTTTATTAGAATAGTGCACGTGCCATTCGTGTTTCACCATAGTGGATTTTTGAAAAATAAAGGCAAAATGACATGAAACAAGCAATTTATGACTTTTATATGCTCATCCATTCTATCTAAGACTGGAAATGTAGAGTTTTCATTAATGTCTAGCTTATTACAACACTGGAATTGAAAATATCAGAAATTTCTAATTCAAGCTTTTCACATATTCCTGCAAGATGGGGTTAACATCAAAAACATGGAAGATAATAGGAGGTATCACATCAAAAACCTATACATTTATATATATATATATATATATATATATATATATATATATATATATATATATATATATATATATATATATATATATATATGGAGTATCTACATGAAGAGGGTAGATATATACATATATTCACACAAAAAATAATAAAAAAAATGATGATGTCCATGTGATATGAGAATGAGATGAAGTATTATCACACGTATGGACCAACCCCTATAAAATCCAAAAAAAAAAAAAAGAATGCCTAATTACCTGGTAATCCAAAAAAAAAAATGTGATTGTTATTGCAGCAAACATGTGATTGATGAAAATGGAGATGTGTAATAGCAAATGACTGTTGTGTACAGATGATATGTAGAAGTGATACAAATGTGCTAACTGCTGATATATGAATGCAGAAGTATTGTGACACAGGATATGAGAATGGAACCAATGCTATGATGCAAGCATAGCCATGGATTGAGTGTTTAATGAAAACACTTTGATGAATATAGTGGTGTGCTCACAGTAGAGGTGAGCTGAATGTGGATGTGAAGTGAAGAAACAATGTTGTTTTCAGTAGTGGTAGAGGGATGTGGCTGTGTGAATGAACGCATGTTCAGTGAGAATAACACACGTTCAGTGACTAGATGGTGGAGCCACATAACACAACTCCATCTGATGGAGCTAGAGCAGAATGACCCTCAGCAACACAACATCGTTATTGCTTGAAGTCGTTGACAGCTTGGCTTTGAGCAGTCCCAGAATTCCAGCTTGGCCCATCAGTCTTGAATTACTAAAATATATAATTGCAGGTATACACAAAGGCACATATTATTAAGAACAAACTGAATATAAGTCAACTGATTTATCAGAAACTGTCAGAAGTTAATACATCATCATCAGAGATACCCATTAAGGTAATACATAGCCAAACTTCATTATCGTTTCTGCCATCATCACAGGACATTGGCACAATCATTCTCAGACTAAAAAAAAAAGAGAAAGGAATATCTAGACTTATCTTAGAAATTATGGGCCAAACACCATGTTTAATAACAATAATATATATATATATATATATATATATATATATATATATATATATATATATATATATATATATATATATATATATATATATATATTGACAACATAAATTGATTGAGGGTGGTTTTACCAGGGTGTAGGGTTCTGCTAGAGGAACTAACTGGCTGTAATTAGCTGAAAAGGGACATTGTTGTATTATTTCATCTTATCAAGCCACCACCATTCATTACAGTTAGAATCACTGAGGCTGCTGTTTACAATGGCTCATTCAATGTTGTCAAGCTCCTTTCATTAATGCTGCTGGAGGTAGTTCACCACAGGAGATGGTTCATCACTAAAACCAGTTTTCATCCAAACTCTACTTCCTTATTCCATTCCCCAGTATGCTCTTAGACTGTAGCTACCCCATACCTTCCATTCACATTCCAAACCCAGCGGAGCTATATGCCCATGCCACTCATCAATATCCTGTAACCCATTCATGATATCCTACTGTCATACACACACTTGTGTTGCCTTATCAGTTACATAGTTACATACTACCTGTATGCACAATCCCTACTATCCGAAATCAGCAGATATCTCTCACAACACCTACTTTTAACTGTTGTATGAGACATTGACCATTTAACTCCCTTAGGTTTCAGGCCAGATCTTGGGTTTAGCTGGCAGCACATTGAAGTGTTAGCTCCAAACTAGGCTTTAACAGATACATTTTGCTGATTAAGGTTTTGGGTCGTCACATACTATATTTCCCATGTATTCATTATATAAGGTATATCGGTCCCCAGCCCAGTAGCTAATTTACCACATCCTGCACCTATATGTCCATTGGCTGTAAAAATCTATCATAAGCCTTCACTTGGTTTCAGCTATTGCCTGACTCACCACCATTTATCCTCTATTTTTTTGGCACTTCAATACCATAAGCATCACAATCACCATTTGTCACCAACCATCTTATTGCTACCATTCTACTACTACAGTGACGTTCTGTTCCTGCACTTCATTTTTTTAAACATCTTAGTCATCAGCTACCTTACCCTTGCAACACCTCCATTCACACCCATTTTACATATGTCATTATCTCAGCTATCCACACTGTCCCTTCACATTCACCATTTCACCTATATATATATATATATATATATATACATATATAAGTGAATAAATATTCACATATACCTATATGTATATATATATATATATATATATATATATATATATATATATATATATATATATATATATGCATGTTTATATGTACATAAATTTCATTTTTCACAATTTAGAACTTAAATGCCTTGGCACATGAGCATTTTCACCATTGACATCTATATAATATGTGCAGTTTTCTCCCATTTTTTTATATTAACCCAGTTGTTTTGTAGGAATATGTGGAAAATCTCATTACTGGGAGTAATGAATTCAACTTGATGTGTTATAATAGTTAGATCTTAAATGAGAATTTACATTTTCTGTCTTAGATAGAATGAATGAGCATTGTAAATATCATTAATTTCATGCTTTTTACATTCATTTTCCAAAATCTCACAATGGTGAAACACGAATGGCACGCGCACCATTTCGTAATAGGTAATAAATCCTAAGTTGATGATTTACATCAATGGCCATAGTGAGGATGTAAACAAAACTTAGTATTCTTATCTTTTATAAAATAACACTGGATCCACACTGGACCCTTTTCAAAATTCATCATATTTTCTTTAAATATTTTCCTCTTTTATCAGAGTCTAATCTAAAATTAATTCAATGTATATACCAATGGTCATAGTCAGGGTATATTGAGAGTTAATTTCATTTTAAACTCTGTAAAAGCACCAAAATAGGTTTTATTCTTCACTTGAATTTAAATATAGATTATTATATAATACATTCAATGACCATAGTCAAGGATGTATTATATTTTCAATCTTATTTCAAATTCATGTAAAGAATGAAACATGGTTTTCAAAATCCAGTTTCAAAGTTATTTAAATTCATTCATCATTTAGGCTAGAATTGCATCATATTTTCAAAAATTCTCTTCAAAAATCCAAGTGATTTTGAACATCTTTCTTCAAATTTCTATTTTAAATTCTAATTCTATCTCAATTTCAAATTCCGATTTGACTTTGGAATTTCAAAATCATTTTATATTCAAACTCCAAAATTCCAATTCAATTCAAAGTTCAATTTTGAAATTTCTGATTCATTCTCAAAAACAAAATCAAGTTCATCTTCTTATCTTCAATCAAAGTTTGAGTTTGAATCTCAAAACTTGACTCTTCTTAAAATTTTAAATTCAATCTGGGCTTTCAAAACCCAGATCCATCATTAAAGGTCCCATTTGGACTTTCAGAATCTAAATCCAAACTTAGATCCTAAATCCCAACTTGGATCCAGATTTCCAAGTACAATCTCCACTTTTGATCTCAGATTTCAGATCCAATTTTATTTTAGGATCCAGAATTCAACTCTATCTTGGATCTCAGACTTCAGATCCAAACTCTATTTTAGGATCCAGAATCCAATTTCATCTTGGATCTCAGATTTCAGATCCAAAATCCATCTTAGGGTCCAGAATCCAAGTCTATTTTGGATCTCAAATTTCATATCCTAAATCCTATTTAAGATCCAATTCCATTCCCAAGTCTGAATTTCAAATCCAAATTACATTTTCAGATCACATTTGAACTTCCTAAATCCATTTCTATTTTTAAATACCATTTGATTTTCTCAAATCCATCCTGATTTCAAATTTTAAATTCAATCCCATTTCGAAGTTTCATCTCTTCTCCTAAATCTAAGTTCAAAGTCCGTTTTTCTGACTTTAAAATTTCTTTCCTTCTTCCCTTTATCTCAGCTTCAAAAATCATTCATTTCAAATCAAGATTTATTTTTCCAACTCTGATTATTTCAAAGACTTAGAACTTTTCTGATCTATCTCAAGTTCTACGTTAGATTTTATCATTCAAAAACCATTTCTTCACTCCATTATCAAGTTCATCTCAGAATACTTGGAAATTTTCAAAACATTTTTCAAAAAAGCATATATCCTTGCATTGCACAAGCATGATTCTTTGTGCATTTAGATTTAGGATAAATTCTTAGATGATATTTCAGCAAAGAAAAAGGCATAAATTTGATCCTTGGTTCGATTACCCCTGGTAAAGGTGTCAGGAACGGTCGAACCTTGTACCGACAAGCGAATCCCGTCTCTCCATTTTCCTGTAATATATTTCAAAATGGAGGCGAGTTAATTTTCTAAATATTTTCAAATCAAGGTCAAGTGAGACCCCGCAAAAGAGTTCCTCTCTCTCCTCTTCTTTTCTTTTTCCTTTCTCTTTCTTTTCTGTCTTTTATTTTTTTCTCCCTTCAAAAAGGAGGAAAATAGAAGTTAGAAAAGGAAAGTTGAAGGAAGAGAGAGAAACTACAAGAGAGGAAAAATTTTGCGATGATCACAACATACCAAGCATGGATTTCTTTGTGGGGAAAAATCAATATGGGACTAGGAGGACTACCTCGTTTGGAATGAGGCTCAGGTTTAACCCAAACCTGAACGGAAGATACCTCGTGGAGCGAGGTTCATTCTTAAACCCTTAACCTGAAACAGATGATACCTCGGATGGCGAGGTTCAGGCTTGACCCTTAACCTGAAAGGGACGACCATACAGAATCATTGAACGAAGAAACCGTGATGGGACATAAAGAAATACATCGCCAAAACGAGATTCAGGTTTAACCCTTGACCTGAGTGGGGGGGGAGGGGAACCGTATAAAATCCTCAGATGAAGAAACCATGGTGGGACTAGAAAGGATATCTAGTCGAGGCGAGACTCAGGTTTAACCCTAACCTGAATGGAAAGTACCTCGTGGAGCGAGGTTTAGGCTTAACCCTTAACCTGAAAGGGGCGACCATACAGAATCCTCGGATGAAGAAACCATGATGGGACCTTAAGAACTTGGACAAACAAATCCGAAAGGGGTTTGCGAGAAGAGAAAAAGGAATGGGGTTCCCTAAAGCTTGAAAAAGGGATGATCTTGGGCGCCTCATTGCTGAGACTAAATCAGCTTTTAAAAACAGACGACCTCTCGTAGAAGGTTTGGGTGATATCTCGAGGAGCGAGGTAACAAGTTTAATCCTTAGCCTGAATGTATACAGAATCCTTGAGGAGCGAGGAAACTGTGATGGGATCTCTAGACTTTGCACAACAAGTCCAAGAGGGGTTTGCAAAAGGATGAAAAATGGGGGTCTCTAAAGCTTGAAAAGGGGTTGATCTTGGGTGCCTCATCGCTGAGACTAAAATAACTTTTGACAATAACAGATCTTTTGCAGAAAGTTCAGGTTTAATGCTTATCTTGAGCAAGAATTGTCTATGGCAGGACAGTGGGGAACACAGAAAAGTGTGCAAATCCGAGAGACTCAGATCAAATAGAAGGGAAGGACTTTTTAGTCCCAAGGAGGGATGACGTCAGGATATGTCAAAATGAATGTCAAGTTCTTACTTCATGTTGGGATAAAGAGAAGATATTGCCAATAAGATGTCAAAAATTGTAGTTGATTCAGAATAATGGAATTGTGCTCATATGTGTGAAAATATCACCTCTTTCTACCTAGAGTATTAACTCCAATTGGGCTAACTTTGTAGAATCAAGAATCAAATTCAAATTTGTTGTTGTTGAGTTTCTTCAAGGAAGATATAAATTTTCTTGATATAAAAAGAGAGGAAATATTCTTAGCTTCATAAAAACAATTGAATGAAAAGATATTGATAGAAGAATTTCACATAGATAAAGATGATTCCTGGCAATTTCGGGCAGTTTGATATCTTGGGGCTTTTTCCATGATGATCTTTTTGCACTCTTTTAAGTCATGGAGTTTTCTTGGGTTCTTGGGAGAAGCTTATTACATCATCCTTCATTTTGGAGATGTCCTGACTTTTCTCTCTTTTTCGGGGAAGGGTACGTTACAAACTCCTTTATTTTGGAGATGTTTTGATCCTTCTTTTTCTTAGGGATTATGCTAATGATATTGTTTCTTGGGTTGAAATCTCTGGATGATAGCAGAAATCAAATATCTTTTGGGGTTTGTCGGGAGTCTCATCGCAGTCGCTTTCATCTTGGCGGTGATCTGAACGTTCCCTGGAAGGATCCTTCACAAACTCTTTCATCTCGGAGATGATCCAAATCTTCTTTGGACCCGGGGGTCTAGCTCGCATATTCATCTTCATCTTGACAACAATTGAAAGATCCCTTTTGCAGATATTTGATTGCAACTTAAATGACTGAGGATATATGGATTGGGTAGGTCCTTTTTACTACCCAGGATATTTCCACTGTCTCACTGCCAAAAGAATGATATTTAAAAATATGATATAACTATGATCAATATCAATTTGCTTATGGCTTTTCAACATCATTGAATTTTTCCTTTGTAGGTCATATCGAAGATTTTTCTTCATCCTCTTGGTTGACCAACAGAAAAAGCTTGAATTCTGCTATTTTTTCACAAAAGTCTTGTCCTTTTGAAAGTAATATTGAGGATAGTTTGAGGTAATTCTTTATGCGATGAAAGCTTTGAGATCAACAATGGTTTTTTATAGCAAATTGACAAAGTATTCTAGAAATCCTTGATGAAAGAAATTGCTTGATGTCGAATCGACACGTCCGTGACAAAATTCTCCTCTCTTTTTCCTCAAAAAGAGAGACTCAGGCTTAGCCCTTACTTGAATGGGAAGTTGGAAATACTCCTCTCTTCCCCAAAGAGGAGGTGTTTGCAAAATGGAACTTTCGCAGAGAAAATAAGTTTTCGTCAAAACTCCCTATCTCTAGGCTTCTCTTATAAAAAAATGGCCGAAAAAAATGAAGTTGAGAAAGTATCACAGAGGAACGAGTCCATAACACTCTCCCTAGAAGAGGGTCATCTGTGAAGGGGTTGGCCAAAGATGAGAAAAACGGGGCCACAAAAAGAAACGAGCTTCCGTCGAAGCTCTCCCTGGAAAAAGGGTTCTTTTGTGTAAAGTTGGTTGTTGTTTTGTAAACTATTCGCGAAAAAAATGAGTCCCTTCAAACTTTCCCTAGAAAAGGGTTCTTGCGAACGAAAGATGATTGCGTGCGAAAGGAACAAGCTTCCTCGAACTCTCCCTAGAAGAGGGTCCTTCGCAAGAGAATAAGGCTGAATTTTGATAGGATGGTAACCCGAAGGTTGAAATTGAGATTTTAAGGAAATTGGATCTGAAGTCTGAGATCCAAAAGTGGAATTGGATTCTGGATCCTAAAATAGAATTGGATCTGAAGTCTGAGATCCAATATGAATGTTGAATTCTGGATCCTAAAATGGATTTGGAGTTAAATTCAGAAGATGAATCAATAACTTCCAAGTTTAAATTGAACTTGAAAAATGAAATTTAGAATTTGAATATACAAACGAATTTCAAAGTCAAATTAGACCTTGAATTTTTGAAGTTTGAATTTGGAATTTAGGAGATGAATCAAGAATCTCAAAGTTAAATTGAACTTTGAGTTTGATTGGAGTTTTGAAAAAATGAATTTGGAATTTCAAAGTCAAATTGAACTTTGAAATCTGATTTGAATTTGAATATAATTTGAAATCTCGAAGTTAAATTGAACTTTGAGATTGAAAAATAAAATAGAATTTTGAAAAATAAAAGGATGAATCAGATTTGATAAGGATTGAAGATAGATTGAGGAAGATATTTACATCACTTGGATTTTGAGAAAAGAATTTGGAAAATATGATGCTATTCTATCTCAAATGATGAATGAATTTAAGTAACTTTGAAATTTGGATTTTGAAAAGCTATTACATTCTTTAAATGAATTTAAGATACGATTGAAAAATATAATACATCCTTGACTATGGTCATTGAATGTATTATATAGTAATCTATATTTAAATTCATGTGAAGAATAAAACATATTTTTGTGCTTTTAGAGAGTTTAAAATGGAATTAACTCTCAATATACCCTGGCTATGGCCATTGATATATATTTTAAGCCGATTCTAAGTTAAACTCTAATAAAAGAAGGAAATATTTGAAAATATGATGATTTTTGAAGAGGATCCAGTGTGGATCCAATGTTATTTTATAAAAGATAAAAATACTATGTCTTGTTTACATCCCGACTATGGCCGTTGATGTAAATCATCAACTTAGTATTAATTTACCTCTTACAAAATGGTGCACGTGCCATTCGTGTTTCACCATTGGTGTAGTTTTGAAAACAAAAGAGGAAAATGTCATGAATCAAGCAATTCTAGAAGATATATACATGCTCATTCATTCTATTCTAAGACAAAGAATGTAAATCTTCATTGTATCTAGTTATTACATTGTCGGATGGAATTTAAATTCAAATTCCTAGACTAAGAAGAGAAATAGTCTTGATCCCTGCAAACTCAAGTTAACATGAGAGGAAAATTGTTATCGTCGCAAAATTTTTCCCGTCTTCCCTTCCTTGCGGAAGAGAGAGGGAAATGCTTTCGCGATTCAAACTTGACCGGATTTTGGAAATTGTTTTGAATACTCGCCTCCGTTTTAAAAATTGCGGGAAAATCCATGGGATGAGGCTCGACCTGTCGGTACGAGGTTCGAGCGTTCCTGCCGCCTTTAACAGGGGTAATCGAACCAAGGACCAAAATTATGCTTGACTTAGTAAAATCATTGAAATGGTGTTCTATCCTAAATGCACGGAGAATTCAGGCTTGTGCTATGAGATTTGGTAAAATATGGGTTAGAAAATTATGATGTATGCTTAGAAAACATTTGGAGTTGAAAATTTTTCGAGAAAAGATGGAAATCAATCTCTCAGGAATCTCAGACGAAGAAGGTTTGAAATCTTGAGAAAATTTATAAAGATTTGGAAAATCTTGAAGAAGGGAGAATCTAGAGAAAATCTTGAGAAAGTTTATAAGGACTTGGAAAATCATGAAGAAATAAGAATCTCAGGAAAATTTTGAGAAAAGTTTATAAAGACTTGGAAAACCATGAAGAAATAAGAATCTCAGGAAAATTTTAAGAAAGTTTAGAAAGACTTGTAAAACCATGAAGAAATGAGAATCTCAGGAAAATTCTGAGAAAGTTTAGAAAGACTTAGAAAAATGAGAATCTCAGGAAAATTTTAAGAATTCTTGAGAAAATATGAACTTTTGAAAAGGAAAACACTTGTTGAGAAAATGCAGACTTTGAGAATTTTCTTAAGAAAATGATAGGAAATTTATAGGAAAGATTCATTGGAGAAGGAAATTTAGAACTTAGGAAATTGAAATCCTGAGAATCTTGTCTTTGAAATGTCTGAAAATCAACTTTGATTTTTGAGAAAGATGAGAAATTCCTTTTGAAAAGAATCTTAAGAAAATAACATTCCATGGAAAATCATAGGAAAAACTTTGATTTGGAAAATCCAACTTCGAATATCATCATAGTTTCTTGAGAAAATCGATTCCATGAAGTGAAAATCTTTTGAGAAAATCATGAGAAAAACAAATGATGTAGATGATGTGAATGAATGAATGCACTTTTGAGAAGATTTCTGAAAATTTTATTGGAAAAATGTGGATTAAGCCAAAGTAAATCCTTCATATATTCTGACTGTGGCCATGAATATATTCAGGGTTTATTTGAGTTAATTCACAATATTTGGAAAACATTGGAAATATGAGGTGCATTTTCAAGATAGCCTAAGAGTGTAGGCTCAATGTGACTGGTAGAGAGATGATGGATCTGGGTTTTGTCCATATTCCGACTAGGGCCGTAAATATGGACTCCACCGAGTTCATCAACTCTCTAAGAGTTGGTGCACGTTCCATTCGTGTTCATCCACGGTGAATTTGGAAAATGGAGATATATGCATCATATAATCAGGATATTACTGAAATCAAACTATATGAGATGCGGCCTAATCTAAGCAGTAAAAGTAAATCTTATTCCAAGGTTTACATTGGATTGTTACATTGCATAACATAAAGCAAAAGAAAATTGAAATGGAGCCAAAGAATCTGCATCTGTAAACACCCCAAATTTTCACTCACCTCCCCGACATTTTCATCAAACATCATCATTCAGCCTTTGAAATCGCCGGAGGGCAAAATGGTTATTTTCTGAGTTCAAACCTTGTAAAAGTCCAAATTTCATCTGGAACTCTCAAAGTCTCCCTATTTTAGCTCAGATGTTCAAAATTTTATTCCTGACAGGAGACAGGCATCTCCAAGTCTTGGTTCAAGATTATATTGCATAAGACATGTCATTGTATAGCATTGCATGAGCATTTCATATCACTGCACTGCACAACATGTCATTTCGAGGTCCAGAACTCTCGATTTCAAAATTTTCAATCCAGATTAGAATTTCAACTCTTTTCAAAATTGATTTCAAAACCCTGGGTCTTCAAAATTATCAGTTCTTCCCATTTTACCCCCAGGGCTCTGAATTTTAAAATATTTCCTCAGGAAAATGATCTGGATAGTTTTAATATGGATTTCAGCCACCTTATCTCAAATATCTTCCTTTTACAAAATTGCCCTACAGGGGCCAACTCTTTCCAAAAATTCCTGTTTTACCAATTAGCCCAGATTTTATGAAAATTCCAAAAAGAGGTTGTTGTCTTGTTCATAATTCAATAAAGAAGCAATGTGGGACCCACACTGAGGTGGTGTCACATAGACTTTTCTTTTGAAAAACCTGAACTTTGAAAAACCCAAAAAAATAGGAACCTTGTCCCCTAAATTGGTGCCACTTGTCCTTTCTCTCTCCTCCCATTTACCTGCCATGTGTCAGCATAGGGTTCACCTAGAAGTGCCACATGTCACCTTCTCTCTTCTGCCATCCTTTGACACGTGTCAGCGTGGGGCCACCTTAAGATGCTGCCACATGTCATTAGTCATCCTCTTCATTTTATGCCACGTGTCAATGTCTACCATCTTCACCCTGTGCCATGTGTCATTCCAAGGTCACCATGAGATGCCACGTGTCATGTGTTGTCCTGTTCAGAAAAAGTAGAACTTGTCTCCTCTGAGGTGGCACCATTTGAATTATGTCTCCTGCAAGTGACACATGTCACTCTCTCCTTTCCTTAGGAAAAGCAAGCGACACGTGTCAATCTCTGCTCCTTTCAGAAAATGCAGAGGACACATGTCTCCCTCCTATTTTTCTCAAAAAAAGTAGATGACACATGTCATCTCCAGCTTCCTTTAGAAAAAGTAGAAGACACATGTCACTCCCTGCTTTTCTCAGAAAAAGCAAGTGACACATGTCACCCTCTGCTCTTCTCAGAAAAAGCAAGGGACACGTGTCTCTCTCTGCTTTCTTCAGGAAAAGCAAGTGACACATGTCCCTTTCTGCCTCCTTCAGAGAAAGCTAGAATTCAAATGTTCAAACTCCAGTCTGAGGTTGCGCAAATCCTGAACTTCACCTTTTCTATTTTGTGTGAGATGGTGCCACGTGTCCCTTTTCCTCCCTCTTGCCACATGTCATTGTAGGAGCCACCCTGAGGTGGTGCCACATGGCAGTCTCTCCTTTCCTCTAGAAAAAGCAGAAATTTAAATTTCAAACTCTCTTAGAGGTGGCACCATCTGAATCCTCTGCCTTTCCTTCTGACACATGTCAATGAAGATGCTTTGAGATGGCGCCACATGTCAGTCTCTCCTTTCATCAGAAAAAGTAGAATTCAAACCCCTCTGAGGTGGCGTCTTCTGCTTCCTCTGCTCCTACCTTCTGACACATGGCAATGTGGATGCTCTGAGATGGCGCCACATGGAAGTCTCTCCTCCTTCCAGAATAAAGCAGAATTTGAATTTCAAACTCCAAGACAACACCCTCTGAGATGGCGCCACATGGAGGGCTCAGATTAAGCTTCTTTGAATTTCAAAATTTTCCAAAAATCTCTATAAATACAAGGCCCCATGCCCAGCCTAAGGGGGATTCTTTTGGATTTAGCATTTTCACTCTGAGAGCCCTGTTTGAGAATTGAACTTCAGAATTCCATTTTCATTCTTTCTTGGTTTCCTCTGGATTCACGCCCCTCTGGAGCCCATTATCAAGGTAGCCACTCTTTTTGGGAGTTCCAAAACCACTGGAGAACACAAGGTAAGCCTCCATTCCTATTGATTTCACTATGATAATTCTTTTGGTTTGATTCGTGTTGTCGTTTGAAGAAAGAGCTCATCCGAGGGATGGATTGAGCTATTCTCATAAAACGACATATATAAAAATACATAATTATACTTCCTTGATGATTTTTAACATGCATGTAGTTAGCTAGATTTAATTTGCTTTTTATTTCATTCATTTAGTACATTTCATGAATTAATTAGGATTAATTTAGCATTTATTTCAATTCTGCTTATTTTCAGTAGGTCTCTTTTTTTGTCAGTCAGTCCAAACGTCATTTCATGCATTTATTTTTTATTAAAAATCCCAAAATAATCACGAAATGCACCCTTAGGTGTCCCTATAATGTTGCCAAAAAATCGGAGGCATTTGAATTTGTTTACTGCGGTAAACATTTGAAAATCATTTTCCGACTTTTAAAATCGAGATATCCCTCATGAGAGATCCGATTTTTGATACAAAAAATGTTATGAATTTGGGAGAATGTCTAGTTTTTAATATGAGTTTTTCAGATTTTTCTGATTTTTTTTTATGTCTGACAAAAATCCGAGAGTTCGGGACACGTGTCAGAGCCTAATTTGGGCCTCTGAGATCTTGGATCGACTTAGGGCTATGGTTTCTCTTTGTGTGTTGCTCCAAATCCAAAACTATAAAAAGTAAAAATTGTGTCCGAGATGTCCTTTGTTTTAATCTGAAAGCCTGTAATTTTTAGAACAGTGTTGACCCCTGCTTCGGATTTTTCTTGTCAGCCCCCGGTTTTGCTACATTTGTCTGTTCTGTTAGTTTAGGCAGAAATAGTTATATTTTTATCTGTGTTTTCGTTGATCAAATGCCAAAGTCATAAACATGAAAGTTGTTCATGTAGCTGTCGTGCATAACTCTGATTAATTTCATAAATTTACATGGCCTTTTTGTATTTATTTAGCATTTTTCATCAGATTAGTGTGATTTTTACCTCTGTCAGAACTAAAGCTCTGTTATTGAACTCACCATGGCTCAAATCCCAAGGCTATAAAAACCAAAAATGTTCCATTTTGAGTCTTTTAGCAGTCTGCAAAATATCAGAAGTTTCCATGGTGTAAATCTTGCATTATCATATTAGGCATTGCATTTGGTTCGGATCCATAGGCAGAATCCATCATTTTTAGGACTTTCCTTGAATTTTAGCATTTAAATCATATCATTTCATGATTTTTAGCATTCTAGGTTGTTTATCAGAGTGTTTAGATGCTTCATACCGAATTTGGTGCAATTTGGAATCCATTTGAGGTTCGGATCATCCATAATACCAAAACAGGGTCCCGCAGGACCCGGATCCAAGTGAAAAATAAGCGAAAATCGTTATTTTTGATAAATTGCAAAATACCAAATTCTGATTTTACAGTCTTAATGTGTCTAGCAGCATGTCATCATATCTCTTACTGCATTTTATCATCATTTGATTCAATTTGAACTTCAAAATCTCAATTTTACCAAGTTTTCCTTCAAAAAACCCTGATTTTAAAGGTATAACTTTAATTTTAGGGGTATTTTGGTCATTTTGACCCCAATTCTGAATTTCAAACTGTTTTCCACTGAATTCCCTGCATTTACATCATTTCAAAACATCAAGGAAGCATGAGAATAGGGTTTATATCCAATTAAATCCAATAATTTCATAATATTATTGGAAAATCTTGGAAAAACCCACATATTTGAGCTAACTTTATTTCAAGCTTGGCAGGGACATTCCAAAGAAGGAGCTGAAGTCTGCAAATTTCTTTTATTTCCTTTATTTAGTGATGTAATAATGTAAATTTTAGAATAAGAGATTTAATTTCCTGCTTAGACTAGGATGCATATCATATAGTTTGAATTTATGCAATATCCTGTTTCTATGATTCATGCATTTTATTTCAAAAGCACTATGGATGTTCACGAATGGCACGTGCACCAACTCTTAGGGAGTTGATGGACTCGGTGGGATCCATATTTACGGCCCTAGACGGAATATGGACGAGACCCAGATCCATCATCTTTCTACTAGTCACATTGAGCCTACACTCTTAGGCTATCTTAAAATGCACATCATATTTCCAAAGTTTTCAAAAATCATGTGCATCAAATCAACTAAGTTCTGAACATATTCATGGCCATAGTCAGAATATGTGAAGGATTTATCTTGACTTAATGCATATTTTTCCAACAAATCTCTTAGAAAATCTTTTCAAAGTGCATTCATTCACTCATGTCATTTGCATCATAAAATCATTGATTTTCTCAAGATTTTCTCAAGAAAACTTCATTCTCAAGAAATTCTAAGGATTTTTCAAAATCGGTTTTCCAAAGACAAGTTTTTTCACAGTTTTCCCTGGAAAATGATATTTTCTTAAGAGATTCAAAAGAGTTTTCCAATCTTTCTCCAAGATCCAAAATCGATTTCCAAGTATTTCAAAAGGTAAAATTCCCAGGATTTCGATTCCCCAAGTTTTGAATTTCCTTCTCCAATGAGTTTTCCTATAAATCTTCCATTATTTTCCTAAGAAAACTCTCAAAGTCCAAGTTTTCCTAAGAAGTATTTCCCTTTTCAAAGGTTCACCTTTTTTCAAGAATCACTTCCATTTTCCCAGGATTTTCAACTATTCCTGATTTTATCACATCTTTATAAGCTTTCTCATGTTTTCAAAAACCCTTTTTATATGAGTTTCCTGAGAAATTGAACTCTTTCCTGAGAGATTCTTTTCAACTCCAAATATTTTCCAAGCATACATCATGTTTTTCCAAGATGCATTTTACAAAAATTCTCATAGCACATGCCTGAATTCTCTGTGCATTTAGGATAGAACATAACTTTGATAATTTCGCTAAGTCAAGCATAGTTTTGGTCCTTGATTCGATTACCCCTGTTAAAGGCGGCAGGAACGGTCGAACCTCGTACCGACAGGTCGAGCCCCATCCCATGGATTTTCCCGCAATTTTCAAAATGGAGGCGAGTATTTCAAAAGCAATTTCCAAAATCCGGTCAAGTTTGAAGCGCGAAAGCGTTTCCTCTTTCTCTCTTCCGCAAGGAAGGGAAGACGGGAGAAAAATTTCGCGACGATAACAGGTTTGGCGACCGTGATGGGACCTGTCCTTGTCTGACCTAAATTATGCTTGACTTAGTTAAATTATCAAAATTATGTTCACAAAATGTCAGCTCTTTTACTTTCAATATCATGTGAGCCTAGATTCTGACCTAGCTGACATTGATTGCATATAGCTTAGGCATGGTTTGGTAGGACCATATTGAGGAGAAATTTTCATGCTCACATAGACTTAGGTCTAAATACAACTCTCCTCAATTTAGGATCTGAATGCAAACAATGTATGCTTCTTCAAAGATTTTCAAAATCTATCTCTCTAGGATTTAGAGCCATCTATTTCTTGCATGTGATCATTTTTTCAAAACTCCCTTACCTATCCTTACCCGGTCTTCACGTTGCTGGGCTCTCTTCCAGAACCCTAGTTCGGGACAGAGCCTCACAACTGGGCCAACTATTTGGGTTAACACCCCCCTACCACGTACCGCGGGCCACAGTCCGAAGTATATCGGTAGGCGCTCAAGGATGTTGGAAAACCTTACCTTAGAACCGGAGTTGAAACTCTATGCCACGTACCTCAGATTTCAATTCGGGTATATCGGCATAACTGGATTGGACAAAGATGATCTGAACTTAGAGTTAGGATTAAGGTCCTACAGCTGTTTTCAAAATGATGCATCTAGAGTCAGCTTTTTAGGGAGTGCTGAATGTGCATAAATGTTTATGCAGGATGTGAGTTTGTATGCTACTTTTATTTCTCTCATATTTTTTTCAAAAATATCTTTCCAAATATCCATATTCTCATCTTTTCCTTTATTTTCTAAAACCCTGGATGGTTTTTCCCAAATATTCAATTTCTTTCAAAACTCCAGGTGATTTTTCATTCTCCCGTTCTACTGGATCTCGAATTTTCAGCTGCATTTGTATCCTGCCTGCAATTTTTCAAAATCATATGTTTTCTTTCCTTGGATTTCAATCATTTTGTCTATTTGCCAAATTCTTCATCTTATTTTCTTCTTGAATACCTTGATTTATTGCGGTGAAAATTGTTTACCCACCTGCCTTCTCCTTATTCTAAATTCATTTGCGGATTGTTTTTTTAAGAGATATCTCTTTCCTTCGAAAATGGTGTTTTACTCGTGGTTGACGACCTCGCCTAGGTAACAAGGCACATTTTCTGTTGTTTATTTCTCTTATAAAGAATGACAACACAATTGTCATAATCCTTATGACGACTCACTCCCTAGTAATGGGATAATCTTCCAATGGTCTACCATATTTTCTTCAATATTTCCTTCCAAAAATCCAAAAAAAAAAAATTTCCTCAAAATTTGATCCTATCTTTGCCCTGCAGAGTCCTGTAGAGAAAGAGAAAGAGAGAGAATATAAGAAAGCCTTCACAACATTTGATGGTTCAGACAAGGTCAGGGAAGAAGACCGCACCAATTCAGCGTATCATCTACTCATCAACATCAGAAGGAGAGATGAATTTGCCAAGGTCAGACAAAGACCAAGAGCAACCAGAAGATGACAGTATCGACCCTCAGATGTACGCAATGTTTCAGAAGATGATGAAGAGGATGATGAGTGAGCAGGCTGGCACCAGCTCAGACAAAAATCCATTCAGTCAGAGAATTAGAGATCGTGTGGCCAAGAGGTCAACCAAGTCCTCTGAGGAGAATGTTCAAGATACTTCAGACGAAGATGATACCGATGAAGAATATGAGGTGCCTCCGGCATTTCAGAAATGTGGCCAAAGGAGGAGTCACAAATCAAAAAGTCAGGTCGCAGAAGAGCCCCTGCAAGCACAATTCAGGGAAATGGCCAAAGTGGTCAAGGATCTGCAAGCCCGCGACAAGGGCAATAAAGTCTTCACCAGCGAGGACTTCTACGACGGTTTAGAAGGGGATGATGATCTGGAGAATCTTCCCCGAAAATTCATCAAGTTCGATGGTTCTGGCGACCCAAAAGCCCATCTCGCCATGTTCTTCGCTGAATGCTCTAGGTTCAAAAGAGACAACAGAGCATTGTTCTTATGCTTTCCCGCAGCCTGGAAGGAGTCGCGGCCAAATGGTACGCGGAACATATCAATCCTATAGAACTGAAAGAGTTCGACAAAGTCGTGAATTTGTTTGTCGAGCGATTTCTGTTCAATACGGAAGCACTCCCAACATTGAGCCATCTCTGCAATCTAAGGCAGAATGAAAATGAAAAGGCAAGGGACTTCATTCGCAGATGGAGAGAGACCTGCAACAAAATGAGGGATCCTATATCAGAAAGACATGCTTTATCATTGATCCTCAATAATTTTTTTGCAACCTCTGAGAGGATTAATTTCTACCTCACCATCCAAATCTTTCGTTGAACTCATTGAACGAGCAGAATGGCTCGAGTTGAGTATGGAGAATGGAGTCTATGAAGGCTTCACATTTTCCAAGAACAACCCTCAAGGTGAACAAAAGAAGAAAGCTCACTTCACTTTTGCGGCTAAATCTTTCAATAATAGCAAAGGCAACAAGAATGATCATAGTTTGGAGAGAATCAAAAAGCAAAGAGGAAAGGACATCAACAGTGATAAACCTCTCCAATCCAGCCCTCAGCATCAAAAGAAAGATCAGGAAAAATCAAAGCGCAAGGACTGGAGAACTGATCCAGAATTCACCCCTCTGGATCAGACACTCGAGAGTATCCTCGAGTATATGCTTGAGAAAGATCTTGTCTGGTTGCCTAAAGTTGCTGATCCTCCAGCAATTATGGGCAGATTCAAATAACAATTTTGCAAGTTTCATCGAGCAGTAGGGCATGATACAGAAAACTGCTTTGTCCTTAAGAACATTGTTCAAGACTGCATTGACAAGAAGCTCCTCGTTGAAGATGAAAAGGAGGACTAGTCATCCTGACAAAGATTTTTTCTACAATCATTCAAGAAGATGACAATGCCAACAATTTCCCATTTCCCATCTTGCTTTTTCAAAAGAATAATGTAATCCCATTCTCTTTCCTTGATTTTAAAGCATCAATAAAGTCATCGAATTTTTCAATAACTTGGTGTCGTCTTATTTACTTCCTCTTCCTTTTCATAATGTCTCTCTTGTGAAGAATATCTTGAGGACATCTATCAGTCAAGAAGTTTGTCGCCTTATTCATCAATTATCCTTCTTTTATTCAAAATTTTCTCCCTAGTTACACTGGGGCATTTTTTTGGAAAATTTATCTTTACCTCAAAACATCCTGTATGCAGGCAGGATAAACCATTCTCTCATTTTGCATATATATGCACTCATTTGCATTCATTTGCACTTCATTTGCATTTCATGTGCATGTGCATTGCATTTGCATTGACTATGCACCCAATTCCATTCCCCTTCAGGTTAAGGGATAAACCTGAATCATTTTCCATAATTCTTCAATTTCGACCCTCGGGTCATCCAATTCTTCAATTTCGACCTTCGGGTCACCTAATTCCCAATTTTAAAATCACCAAAATTCTCAATTTCGATCGCCAGGTCATCCAATTTTCAGTCCCCGTTCAGGATAAGGGGATAATCCTGAAACCATTCATAGAAGCAATCCAACTCTCTATAATGGTCCTCGTTCTTCATCGAACTGATAGTGTTCTAAGTGAACTGATAGTTGTTCTTCATTGAACTGATAGTGTTCCTAGCGAACTGATAGTCGTTCTTCATCAAACTGATAGTGTTCCAAACGAACTGATAGTCGTTCTTCATTGAACTGATAGTGTTCCAAGTGAACTGATAATCGTTCTTCATCGAACTGATAGTGTTCCAAGTGAACTGATAGTTGTTCTTCATCGAACTGATAGTGTTCCAACCAAACTGATAGTGTTCCAAGTGAACTGATAGTCGTTCTTTATTGAACTGATAGTGTTCCAAGCGAACTGATAAGTGTTCCAAGCGAACTGATAGTGTTCCAAGCGAACTGATAGTCGTTCCAAGCGAACTGATAGTCGTTCCAAGTGAACTGATAGCTGTTCTTCATTGAACTGATAGTGTTCAAGTGAACTGATAGTCGTTCTTCATTGAACTGATAGTGTTCCAAGTGAACTGATAGTCGTTCTTCATTGAACTGATATTGTTCCAAGTGAACTGATAGTCGTTCTTCATTGAACTGATATTGTTCCAAACGAACTGATAGTCGTTCTTCATTGAACTGATATTGTTCCTAACGAACTGATAGTCGTTCTTCACTGAACTGATAGTGTTCCAAGCGAACTGATAGTCGTTCCAAGCGAACTGATAGTCGTTCTTCATCGAACTGATAGTGTTCCAAGTTAACTGATAGTCGTTCTTCATCGAACTGATAGTGTTCCAAGTGAACTGATAGTCGTTCTTCATCGAACTGATAGTGTTCCAAGTGAACTGATAGTCGTTCTTCATTGAACTGATAGTATTCCAAGCAAACTGATAGTCGTTCTTCATTGAATTGATAGTGTTCCAAGCAAACTGATAGGCGTTCTTAATTGAACTGATATTATTCCCACCGATGGTTGTTCTTAATTGAAGTGATATTGTTCCCAGCAAACCGATGGGCGTTCTTAATTGAACTGATATTGTTTCCAGCAAACCGATGGTCGTTCTTAATTGAACTGAAATTGTTCCCAGTGAACTAATAGTCACCTCCTTTGAGGAAAAGAGAGGAGAATTTTCATCACGGATGCGTTAAGCTGGACCTCATGTGCTCTCTTTCATCAAGGATTTCAAGAAAATTTTGTCAATTTGTCAATCAATTGTTGATTTCAGAATCTTTATTGCACAAATCTTTATTTCAGTTTACCTTCAGCATTACTTCCAAAAGAGTGAAGCTTCTGCGAAAAGAGATTCAAACTTCAAATTCTTTTTATTTGCCTACCAAAAGGATGAAGGATAAGTCCCCGATATGGCCAGAAAAGAAGATTCAATGTTATTGAAAAGTCGTAGATGATTGATATTGATCGCAGTCAATGACACATCTTTAAAAATTATTCTTGTAAAGACGAGGCAGTGGAAATATCCTGAGCGCTAGAAAAGAGAGCATTTACCCAAGCCCCGTTTCCTCAAAATCACCTAAGCTGCAATTAAGTATCCGCAAAAGGGATCTCTCACCTGTCGTCAAGATGAAGGCGAATTAGGCGAGTAGACCCCCGGGGCCAAAGAAGATTCGAAACATCTCCAAGATGACGGAGTTTGTGACGGATCCTTCCAGAGAAAGTCCAAAGCACTGTCGAGATGAAGGCAGATGCGATGAACCTCTCGACAATCCCTAAAAGATATTTAATTTCAGCTATCGCCCAAAGATCTCCAAACCCATCATCCAAGAAGGATGGAAACATCTCCAAGTTGAAGGAGTTTGTGACGTACCCTTTTCCCAAAAGAGAGCAAGAGAGGAAAAAGAGAGAGAGAAAAAGTCGGAACATCTCCAAAATGAAGGAGAATGTAGCCAAAACACCAGAGAGTCAAAAAAAAAGTGCAGAAAGATTATCATGAGAGAAGCTCCCAGGATATCAAACTGCCAAATTTATCAAGAATCCTCTTTAACTTTGTGAAATTCTATTATCAATATTCTTTCATCAATTGCTTTCATAATATCAAATTCTCTTTCTTGTTCATATCAAGGAAATTGATAGCTTCCTTGAAGAAGGTCAATTGCAAACAATTTGGGTTTCCAATTTCGATTCTACGAAGTGAACCTTGTTTGGAGGTAATCCTTTGGGTAGAAAAGAAAGAATATCTTTGCAACAATGTGCAACATTTTCAAAAAATTTGAATCAACAACAGAATTTCCAACATTTTGACAATATTTTTCAGCTATCCTGACATGAAGTGAGAACTTGATGCCCGTCTTTGATACATCCTGACACCAATTTTAAATCCCTCTTAAGGACTTGATTCCTTCCCTTCTTTGAGAGCATGAACTCTCAGATTGCACACTTCCCTGTGTCCCCACTGTCCCACCATGGACAGTCCCATTTCGGTTCGAGGTCGAACCACCAATCATTTCCTGCAAAAGGCAATTTCAAAAGCTGATTTTAGTCTCAACAATGAGACGCCCAAGATCAATCCCTTTTCAAGCTTTAGGGACCCCATTTTCCTTCCTTTTGCAAACAACCCTGTCGGATTTACTGTGCAAAATCCAAAGGTTCCATCATGGTCTCTTCCTTCGAGGATTCCATTCATTTTTCGCCCGATCAGGATAAGGGTACAAACCTGAGCCTCCTTTGATGAGGTATTCCATTTTTCACCCGATCAGGATAAGGGTACAAACCTGAGCCTCAATCAAAGAGGTATTTCATTTTCCGCCCGATCAGGATAAGGGTACAAACTTGAGCCTCAATCAAAGAGGTATTTCATTTTCCACTCGATCAGGATAAGGGTACAAACCTGAGCCTCAATCAAAGAGGTATTTCATTTTCCGCCCGATCAGGATAAGGGTACAAACCTGAGCCTCAATCAAAGAGGTATTTCATTTTCCACCCGATCAGGATAAGGGTACAAACCTGAGCCTCAATCAAAGAGGTATTTCATTTTCCGCCCGATCAAGATAAGGGTACAAACCTGAGCCTTAATCAAAGAGATATTTCATTTTTCGCTCGATCAGGATAAGGGTACAAACCTGAGCCTCAATCAAAGAGGTATTCCATTGTCCGCCCGATCAGGTTAAGGGTACAAACCTGAGCCTCAATCAAAGAGGTATTCCATTGTCCGCCCTATCAGGATAAGGGTACAAACCTGAGCCTCAATCAAAGAGGTATTTCATTTTCCGCCCGATCAGGTTAAGGGTACAAACCTGAGTCTCATGTTATGAGATATTCCATCCCCAATCAGGTTAAGGGTCAAACCTGAACTTCGTTCCATGCGAGGTATTTCAGTCCCATCCAGGTCAAGGGCATAAACCTGAACTTTGCTCTCACAGAGCAAATCTTTCCTCTTTATTCTTCGCTTCATATCTACCATCTTCCTCGGACTAATTTCTTCACACCCAGTCAGATCCTTCTAACTGGGGCATTTTTTTTATGTATAGCCTAATTTTGGTGTGTTTTTCTTTGCCACTAAGCTCGGCCATGAGCCAGCTTAGCAGCAAAGAGGGGCATCTGTAAACACCCCAAATTTTCACTCACCTCCCCGACATTTTCACCAAACATCATCATTCAGCCTTTGAAATCGCCGGAGGGCAAAATGTTCATTTTCTGAGTTCGAACCTTGTAAAAGTCCAAATTTCATCTGGAACTCTCAAAGTCTCCCTATTTTAGCTCAGATGTTCAAAATTTTATTCCTGACAGGAGACAGGCATCTCCAAGTCTTGGTTCAAGATTATATTGCATAAGACATGTCATTGTATAGCATTGCATGAGCATTTCATATCACTGCACTGCACAGCATGTCATTTCGAGGTCCAGAACTCTCGATTTCAAAATTTTCAATCCAGATTAGAATTTCAACTCTTTTAAAAATTGATTTCAAAACCCTGGGTCTTCAAAATTATCAGTTCTTCCCATTTTACCCCCAAGGCTCTGAATTTTAAAATATTTCCTCAGGAAAATGATCTGGATAGTTTTAATATGGATTTCAGCCACCTTATCTCAGATTTTGCCCTTTTGACAATTTCAAATATCTTCCTTTTACAAAATTGCCCTACAGGGGCCAACTCTTTCCAAAAATTCCTGTTTTACCAATTAGCCCAGATTTTATGAAAATTCCAAAAAGAGGTTGTTGTCTTGTTCTTATTTCAATAAAGAAGCAATGTGGGACCCACACTGAGGTGGTGTCACATAGACTTTTCTTTTGAAAAACCTGAACTTTGAAAAACCCAAAAAAATAGGAACCTTGTCCCCTAAATTCGTGCCACTTGTCCTTTCTCTCTCCTCCCATTTACCTGCCATGTGTCAGCATAGGGTTCACCTAGAAGTGCCACATGTCACCTTCTCTCTTCTGCCATCCTTTGACACGTGTCAGCGTGGGGCCACCTTAAGATGCCGTCACATGTCATTAGTCATCCTCTTCATTTTATGCCACGTGTCAATGTCTACCATCTTCACCCTGTGCCATATGTCATTCCAAGGTCACCATGAGATGCCACGTGTCATGTGTTGTCCTGTTCAGAAAAAATAGAACTTGTCTCCTCTGAGGTGGCACCATTTGAATTATGTCTTCTGCAAGTGACACATGTCACTCTCTCCTTTCCTTAGGAAAAGCAAGCGACACGTGTCAATCTCTGCTCCTTTCAGAAAAAGCAGAGGACACATGTCTCCCTCCTATTTTTCTCAAAAAAGTAGATGACACATGTCATCTCCAGCTTCCTTTAGAAAAAGTAGAAGACACATGTCACTCCCTGCTTTTCTCAGAAAAAGCAAGTGACACATGTCACCCTCTGCTCTTCTCAGAAAAAGCAAGGGACACGTGTCTCTCTCTGCTTTCTTCAGGAAAAGCAAGTGACACATGTCCCTTTCTGCCTCCTTCAGAGAAAGCTAGAATTCAAATGTTCAAACTCCAGTCTGAGGTTACGCAAATCCTGAACTTCACCTTTTCTATTTTGTGTGAGATGGTGCCACGTGTCCCTTTTCCTCCCTCTTGTCACATGTCATTGTAGGAGCCACCCTGAGGTGGTGCCACATGGCAGTCTCTCCTTTCCTCTAGAAAAAGCAGAAATTTAAATTTCAAACTCTCTTAGAGGTGGCACCATCTGAATCCTCTGCCTTTCCTTCTGACACATGTCAATGAAGATGCTTTGAGATGGCGCCACATGTCAGTCTCTCCTTTCATCAGAAAAAGTAGAATTCAAACCCCTCTGAGGTGGCGTCTTCTGCTTCCTCTGCTCCTACCTTCTGACACATGGCAATGTGGATGCTCTGAGATGGCGCCACATGGAAGTCTCTCCTCCTTCCAGAATAAAGCAGAATTTGAATTTGAAACTCCAAGACAACACCCTCTGAGATGGCGCCACATGGAGGGCTCAGATTAAGCTTCTTTGAATTTCAAAATTTTCCAAAAATCTCTATAAATACAAGGCCCCATGCCCAGCCTAAGGGGGATTCTTTTGGATTTAGCATTTTCACTCTGAGAGCCCTGTTTGAGAATTGAACTTCAGAATTCCATTTTCATTCTTTCTTGGTTTCCTCTGGATTCACGCCCCTCTGGAGCCTATTATCAAGGTAGCCACTCTTTTTGGGAGTTCCAAAACCACTGGAGAACACAAGGTAAGCCTCCATTCCTATTGATTTCACTATGATAATTCTTTTGGTTTGATTCGTGTTGTCGTTTGAAGAAAGAGCTCATCCGAGGGATGGATTGAGCTATTCTCATAAAACGACATATATAAAAATACATAATTATACTTCCTTGATGATTTTTAACATGCATGTAGTTAGCTAGATTTAATTTGCATTTTATTTCATTCATTTAGTACATTTCATGAATTAATTAGGATTAATTTAGCATTTATTTCAATTCTGCTTATTTTCAGTAGGTCTCTGTTTTTGTCAGTCAGTCCACACATCATTTCATGCATTTATTTTTTATTAAAAATCCCAAACAAATCACGAAATGCGCCCTTAGGTGTCCCTAAAATGTTGCCAAAAATTCGGAGGCATTTGAATTTTTTTACTGCGGTAAACATTCAAAATGACAAGTCGGGTTTTGTCACCCGGGATGCGTTTTGAAAATCATTTGCCGACTTTTAAAATCGAGATATCCCTCATGGGAGATCCGATTTTTGATACGAAAATTGATATGATTTTGGGAGAATGTCTAGTTTTTAATATGAGTTTTTAAGATTTTTCTGATTTTTTTTAATGTCCGAAAAAAATCCGAGAGTTCGGGACACGTGTCAGAGTCTAATTTGGGCCCTTGAGATCTTGGATCAACTTAGGGCTATGGTTTCTCTTTGTGTGTTGATCCAAATCCAAAACTATAAAAAGTGAAAATTGTGTCCGAGATGTCCTTTATTTTAATCTGAAAGCCTGTAATTTTTAGAATAGTGTTGACCCCTGCTTCGGATTTTTCTTGTTAGCCTCTTGTTTTGCTACATTTGTCTGTTCTGTTAGCTTAGGCATAAATAGTTTTATTTTTATCTGTGTTTACGTTGATCAATCGCCAAAGTCATAAACATGAAAGTTGTTCATGTAGATGTCATGCATAACTCTGATTAATTTCATAAATTTCCATGGCCGTTTTATATTTATTTAGCATTTTGCATCAGATTAGTGTAATTTTTACCTCTGTCAGAACTAAAGCTCTGTTATTGAACTCACCATGGCTCAAATCCCAAGGCTATAAAAACCAAAAATGTTCCATTTCGGGTCTTTTAGAAGTCTGCAAAATATCAGAAGTTTCCATGGTGTAAATCTTGCATTATCATATTAGGCATTGCATTTGGTTCGGATCCATAGGCAGAATCCATCATTTTTAGGACTTTCCTTGAATTTTAGCATTTAAATCATATCATTTCATGATTTTTAGCACTCTAGGTTGTTTATCAGAGTGTTTAGATGCTTCATACCGAATTTGGTGCAATTTGGAATCCATTTGAGGTTCGGATCATCCATAATACCAAAACAGGGTCCCGCAGGACCCGGATCCAAGTGAAAAATAAGCGAAAATCGTTATTTTTGATAAATTGCAAAATACCAAATTCTGATTTTACAGTCTTAATGTGTCTAGCAGCATGTCATCATATCTCTTACTGCATTTTATCATCATTTGATTCAATTTGAACTTCAAAATCTCAATTTTACCAAGTTTTCCTTCAAAAAACCCTGATTTTAAAGGTATAACTTTAATTTTAGGGGTATTTTGGTCATTTTGGCCCCAATTCCGAATTTTAAACTGTTTCCCACTGAATTCCCTGCATTTACATCATTTCAAAACATCAAGGAAGCATGAGAATAGGGTTTATATCCAATTAAATCCAATAATTTCATAATATTATTGGAAAATCTTGGAAAAACCCACATATTTGAGCTAACTTTATTTCAAGCTTGGCAGGGACATTCCAAAGAAGGAGCTGAAGTCTGCAAATTTCTTTTATTTCCTTTATTTAGTGATGTAATAATGTAAATTTTGGAATAAGATATTTAATTTCCTGCTTAGACTAGGATGCATATCATATAGTTTGAATTTATGCAATATCCTGTTTCTATGATTCATGCATTTTATTTCAAAAGCACTATGGATGTTCACGAATGGCACGTGCACCAACTCTTAGGGAGTTGATGGACTCGGTGGGATCCATATTTACGGCCCTAGTCGGAATATGGACGAGACCCAGATCCATCATCTTTCTACTAGTCACATTGAGCCTACACTCTTAGGCTATCTTAAAATGCACATCATATTTCCAAAGTTTTCAAAAATCATGTAAGACCCGCAATTTTTCAGTATCTTTCTGAAGAAATTCACGAGGCATTTTCAAGTAAAAATAACATCTGAACCCGAAATACAAATCAGATCGATTTGTACGAACCAGTTATACTTGAGATATTCGTCGCTTTGCGAATATATGCTCAAACACTCTGGAAGCCATAACCTCTTAACTAAACAAAAACAAAGGATTTCCTCGAGCCAACTTTCTTAGTTACGTCAATACGAAGAGAATGGCGTACTCAGAATTTTTCGGAAAAAAATCGCCGAAAACCCGAAATTCTTGCGGGACCCACGGAAATATTGGTGGGACCCACAAAAATATTCCTCAGAAAATATCTTGTGGGACCCACAAAATATCCTATGGAAATATCTAGTGGGCCCCACCTCAAAAGGAACCTCCTGGAATTAAAATAAAGCTCAGGGGCAAAAGGGGGATAAAAATTCCCAAGAGGAGGTGGGCTTGGGCTATAAATAGCCCTCCCCACTCTCTCTCTTCTCATAATTTCGACCCCCCCTCTCTCTCTTGCCTCCTCTCTCTCTCCTAAACCTCCCCTAGTGAGCCCAAGTGAGTCTAAGCCCACCTGACCTGGCCTGAACCCACCTGACCTGGTCTGAGCCTGCCTGACCTGGTCCTAGCTCACCTGACCTGGGTCTGAACCCACTTGACCTAGTCCAAACCTAGTTGACTTGACTTGAACCTAGTTGGGTTTAAAGTCAAAGTCAAAGTCCATTTTGGTCCAGATTCCGGTTTGGATTTCTGAACCCAGACTTAGCCTACTTGAGCTGAGTTCGAACCTGCTGAACCCAGTTGACTTGGATCGAACCCTGTTTGGTTCAAACCACTTAGGTTGAGTAGCTTGACCTACTCTCCCTCTTTCTCAACTAAGTCAGCTTCATCTGACTTAGTCTGACCTCTTGAAGGAAGGCTCGAAGCCAAAGAAGCAACCCGGAGCCGTTTCTTCCACGATTTGAAGTAAGTTCGCTTCGTTGATCCATCTCTCTCAAGTATTTGACTGTTTGTATATAGAATATACTTTCTGAAGTAGTATCTTGCTTTAGTTCTTGGTTGAGCCCTCTAGGACACTTCGGTGTTCACGCGCTCGCCTCGTAACTATCGTCGGATATATATGTTCGAATACGCAGTATATGCGTTCTTCAAAATAGTATCTCACCCTAGTTCTTGGTTGAGCCCTCTAGGACACTTCGGTGTTCACTCGCTCGCCTCGTAACTATCGTTGGATACAGATCTAGGTGTATATCTGCTGATACTGCCGACGCGTCTTATATCGCACAGGCCATGTAATTTACCTTTGCCGTCGCGTCGTATGATGCCAAGGCTCCCTGCTTTCTGTACTTCCGATTACTGCACTTCCGATTATGCATTTACTTACGCCGTCGCGTCGAACGATGCCAAGGCTCCTGCTTTCTGCAATGTCTTTACTTACGCCGTCGCGTCGAACGATGCCAAGGCTTCTGCTTTGTTATATATGTAGAATATTTCGTTCAGTTACACACCCTGAACAATAGTATATGCATTTCTTTACGCCGCCGCTGTATAAAGCACAGGCTTCTGCTTATACTACATATATAGCGCATAAATGAGCGTTCAAACGGAGATCAACTCCAAAAATCGCCCATGCGATTCCCTTACCGCTCCTCGTACAAGATTCTGCTTGACGAATGAAGCCCCTATTGGAAAGGCTTCGCCTTTTGGCAAAATGCTCTTTACGTAAAGACTAAATCAATTACGTATGGCCTAGCTATGGCCCAAGGTTCCTGCAACCTTGATGGATGCAAAGTACGCACAACGGTGCGCATCCATTTCCCGAGTTAAGCGTAGCGATTTCCCACCAAAGAGGGGAGATGCCGCTGAAATGGATAAAAGAAACGCATGCTTTCTCCGTAAAAGAGAGGAAGTGCTGCTGAAATTCCTGAAGGAGCTAAGAATGGCTCAGAAAGAACGTAGCAGAAGTGCTACCCAGTTATGAAACACCTTCTACAATGTAGAAAGGTTCGTCGCACCACTGCCGGTAGAGCAGAGAAGGTGTTGACAGAATGGTTGGTAGAAGAGCTGCCAAAACCCGTTAAGTGGCACAATGATGTCCTTTGTTGGAACGATGTCAGAATGACTCGTCTCCCTGACACCTGCAAGGGCATCATACTTGTAAGAGCCGTTGCGCCAAAGTAGTGGTAGCGCCTTGACGAGGTCCTGAGCTCGTTGCGTAAAAATACGCCGAGTAGCCGATCCGTAGAGATCGAGTCATGTGCATGCTCATTGAGAATTATCAGACAACCAGACTCGTAAGGGCCGCTGAGCCGGAGTGTGTTGTTTCCACCGAAAGAGGTGAAGTGCTCGTCAAGGCCGAAGTGCCGTGAGCAGAGTTAAGCATGCATATGAATAAAACCTTTGTTCCACGGTGAAAACCGTGTGGTTGATTGGGGTCGGGTACATACTTCTCAAAGGCTGCCCTATAGGCATGCAATGCTCGTCAAGTAATTGTAAGACCGGCAGGCCCCTTTCAGAATTTCTCACCGAGGAAGACGGTGATGGCGCAGCCTTGAGTGACATATATTTCACCCGAACCTGATAGAGTTCATTGATGGCCTTCGTCACTCAGAGGTATGGAGGTCGTGGTTATCCTTAAATATCTAAGGATTGAACCCAACTACTGCAGTAGCAGAATGCATTCGGATACCTAGTAAGGATCTCTTCCGGTATGCTGTACCGTCCTACTAGGGGGATGAGGTCAACAGGCCTCTGGGGTATCTAAAATACATAGAATAATCAACCCCCAGATCGTCGCGTTGTCGCCCAGATATGAGTCTCCTAAGCCCAGGGGGAGGTGCAATTATCGAAACAAAGCATTAGCTTAGGTACAGCGCTACTTTGAATGTATGAGTGGATGACGTTGTTGAGTCAGTCCTGCATAACCTTTGTGAAGGTGTCATGGTCGGTATACTACTGGACCGATTGGGAAAGAACCCCATTGATATCCATACGACTAAGTGAAGCTCGGAGAGCTGTCCTTAGATTCGTAGGATACGGATGTGCCAAGCATAAAGGCTTGAGCTAGACATCCATTCGTGACTCTGAGGAAGTCAAGGCTAAGTCGTAGAGACTTGAGAGGTTATTCTAACTCACAGCCCTGAATAGGCTTATGCGAAGTCATGACGACTTGCGTGGATGTTCAACTCATAGCCCTGATGAGGCTTGTGCGATATACGCTAAGTCATGGAGGCTTGAGCGTCGTATTACGAACTGCGACCCTGAGTGGTCTATGCATTTACTTGAGTTGATTAGATAGGTGTTTGCCTACTTACCAGACCATCAGTGGTTCTGACCCCGTTTAATGGGGATTTCAGGTGTTGAACCTGCGTGGCGATATGCGGAGCAAGGCGGCATCAAGTTCCAGGGTTTCTCTAGACAGAGTTGTACTACTTCCTTTTTATTGAACCTACACTGCTTTCCTAAGCAGTAGTGTTGTAATAAACATATGTTTTCGATAAAATGGAACACTTTGGTGGTCAATGAGTTGCTTGGCCACATACCTGCAACGTGCTCGGAGTTTTCTAAAACTGACGACTCATTATCGTCTTATTCCGCTGCTAAAAGCTTTTCTAAGTTCCGCTGCAAAGAAAAAAAAAGGAAATTCATGAAAATTTTAACTTAGCTTTGTTTTGGAAATCCGGGGCGTTACAAATCATGTGCATCAAATCAACTAAGTTCTGAACATATTCATGGCCACAGTCAAAATATGTGAAGGATTTATCTTGACTTAATGCATATTTTTCCAACAAATCTCTTAGAAAATCTTTTCAAAGTGCATTCATTCACTCATGTCATTTGCATCATAAAATCATTGATTTTCTCAAGAAAACTTCATTCTCAAGAAATCGATTTCTCAAGAAATTCTAAGGATTTTTCAAAATCGGTTTTCCAAAGACAAGTTTTTTCACAGTTTTCCCTGGAAAATGATATTTTCTTAAGAGATTCAAAAGAGTTTTCCAATCTTTCTCCAAGATCCAAAATCGATTTCCAAGTATTTCAAAAGGTAAAATTCCCAAGATTTCGATTCCCCAAGTTTTGAATTTCCTTCTCCAATGAGTTTTCCTATAAATCTTCCATTATTTTCCTAAGAAAACTCTCAAAGTCCAAGTTTTCCTAAGAAGTATTTCCCTTTTCAAAGGTTCACCTTTTTTCAAAAATCACTTCCATTTTCCCAGGATTTTCAACTATTCCTGATTTTATCACATCTTTATAAGCTTTCTCATGTTTTCAAAAACCCTTTTTATATGAGTTTCCTGAGAAATTGAACTCTTTCCTGAGAGATTCTTTTCAACTCCAAATATTTTCCAAGCATACATCATGTTTTTCCAAGATGCATTTTACAAAAATTCTCATAGCACATGCCTGAATTCTCTGTGCATTTAGGATAGAACATAACTTTGATAATTTCGCTAAGTCAAGCATAGTTTTGGTCCTTGATTCGATTACCCCTGTTAAAGGCGGCAGGAACGGTCGAACCTCGTACCGACAGGTCGAGCCCCATCCCATGGATTTTCCAGCAATTTTCAAAATGGAGGCGAGTATTTCAAAAGCAATTTCCAAAATCCGGTCAAGTTTGAAGCACGAAAGCGTTTCCTCTTTCTCTCTTCCGCAAGGAAGGGAAGACGGGGGAAAAATTTCGCGACGATAACATCTTCTAGATTTTCCTGCAAAATGAGAGTTAGTACAAAATAACCAAGGCAATGAACATATATATATAATATATACAACGAGGAGACATATACATATATCAAAATGCTAAAATAAGTGCTAAATGTCATGTAACAATGGAGGTGTAACTATATGAGAAAATATATGGATGTTCATACATGGAAATAAGAGCACATGAAGAGATATGTATATATAGTTATAAGTATATATCTACATATATATATATACATATATATATACATATATACATATACATATAGTTAAACATATATAGATATATATATAGATATATATATACATATAATGAGAAAATATGTACATACCAATGGAAACTACATATAATAGGTAAAACCAGAAATTACAAGTATATACAGTTTCTGTAGGTGATTTCACACAACCATACTTCTCAAATTACAAAGTAATTTTCAATGAAAATGGGAATAGAGCTTCCCTATATATCCATAATGAAGCACACCAAAGATGGTTAGGAGATCACGATTGGATATAGAGATATCCGTTCATGAACATGGTCAAATATCAAGACTGCACACTTACAGCAGAAAATGAATATGTGCAGGAAATGGGTTGTGGAAGCATCATGGGCTATTTCATGGATATCATGAAAAGCTTGGTGAATAGGTGAAAATGTTGTGAAAAATGATGAAACAATATATATAAGTGGTGCTGCAAATGGGGTGATATTATAACAATATAGCAAACAAGAATTTAGCACTAAGCTAAGCAAAATTTCATAAAACCAAAGATGATATTTCAGCCATAGCTTCATAAAACAGAAATTGTAGCATCAAATGATGAAGTTCCAGTCATAACTTCATAAAACCAGAATTTTAAACATCAAGCTAAACAAAAATTTCATAAATCAAATGATGATGTATTTTCAAGAGTAAGAGAAAAGAAAAATACATGTAATAGCAAGTACTCATGAAGGGATATATATATAAGTATATCTATACATATATATATATACATATATATATCCATATACACATATACACGTATACATATAGATAGATATACAATAGATATACATATATATAGATATATATACACATAATGAGAAGACATATATGTTTGATGGAAATTCCACATAATGGGTAAAACCAGAAAATATATGTATATACAGTTTCTGTAAAGGATTTTACACAGCCATATTTCCCAAATTACAACATATTTCTCAACAAAATCGGGTATGGAGCTTCCCTATATATCAATAACCAAGCATACCAAAGATGGTCTGTAAAGCCTGGATGGATATTAAAGTATTCATACATGAACAGGGCCAATTATCAAGACTGGGCTTCTGCAGAAAAGAGTGGATAAAGGATGATGGGTATACAAATCCCATGAATGTTGTTGCCCTTTTACACAATGAAAGATATGATTATTGATGCTGATGTCAACTGCTCTCTATACTACAACAGGGTCTAAATTTAGGATAAGGTAACTTACAGGGAAGGAAATATGATATGAAAATCAAATTACAGCTGTTAGGAGTGATTAACCTTACAGACTGTGTATAAGGCTCTTTGCTGTGTGTGGGGTTTATCTGTACAATAGATGAAGCAATAACCTATGCCATTTACAACATGCGTAGAGAATAAAACTGGGTAATGGAATGAACATGGGTGGCTGATGAATAACAAGGAACATTCGGGTAGGTAAGTAAGGAAATGAAAATGTTTAAATCACTATGGCACTTACAAGTAGTGGAATGGGATCACACCAGTATGCAGAGGTTACCTATAATGGGTAAAACCGATACATATGATAAGCAATAACAGACTAAGTTTGAAGGGATTTCATATGTAATCTAGCTAACATTAGATATGTGACAAAATTCAGCAATAATGACATCTGGAGACTTAAAATTGATGTTACTGATAGCATCACTTTGCTATTCAGCATTCTCATACAGACCATGGTTATTACCACTAGCTATGTGGTTTCATCGGCTGCGAACATGAGACCATCCTAACACACTAGCCAGGGGACTATGAATATTTATAGTGATCCATTAGATTGAAAACATACTACTGTCACCACCCTCAAGTGGATTCACTAGTCTCATCATCCACAATCACTAAGAATCTACCCGAGGGATCCACAGCTAACAAAGGGGAAACTGATCTTTTTTTTTTTTTCAATGATCACTGTGTATTCACTGAAAACAAGGACAGCTGAAGGCAGGACATGGCATTTCATTATAAAACAGAATGTAGGAATGCAGTTTTTTTTTTTTATAAGTATGAAGAGCCAAACAGTAAACATCTGTTTAACATATTCACAGCATGTGCATTTAACCAATGTACAACTTCCCTTTTTTTCTTTTATTCAACCTGCAACCTCAAGATCTGTTGGAAGTGTGAGTACAAAATATAAAACATTGAGTATTTTATACAGCCTCAACCACTTGTCCTAATCATGCAAGTTTCTTTAGATTTTTTTTTTTTTTAGATGTTGAACAAAAGCCTCATTAGATCATCCTGACCTTCCAAAAATCATATTTATCATGAACTTTGAGTGATGCATGCAGAGAACTCAATATGTTCAATGGAATATCAGAATATATCAAACTAATGTTTATATAATTGTGCTCAACAGATCATATTTAAATTGGCAAAATCTAGCCACAAAATAAGGATTCATTTTCCAAACTTATTCATGCATATCTTACTAGAAGAATAATAAACTGGAGTTTACAAGAACACATAATGAGTATATGCTTACATTGTTCCTGCAACACATGTGCTGATATGAGAAATAATGTTTGGAAAAAAAAAATAGAAATACACCCACCTTTTCAATTTCTCTTTGGGTTTTTCAGCTTGGAAGTCCTTTTTGCTTAAATTGAACTTTATATATTTCTCAATTCCAGCTAAACAGCCTTGTAGATCCTGCTCCAATCGATTTGTAGACAGCAGATATGTTCTATGCTGCTGGACTAGAGAAGACACAGGAACACGCAGTACTTCCTCTGCTGGTGGGCTGAAGAAGACGCAGATGGTGATAAGCGATGGCTGGACTGCAGAGGATGAAGGTGTTGGATGTTGTTTCTATTGCTGGGCTGAAATGGGTGGGGAAAATATTGATGGAGGTCCTGGGGCTGAGGTGAAATAGAGGTGAAAGGGGAGATGCTGGAGGGTTAGGGGAAAAGGAAAAGTGGGCAACAAAGGCTGAATTTCTGCTACAGCTGAAGGATGGTGGTCTGAAAGGGATGCAGATGTTGGCTAGGCTGAAGGAGAGGTCCACGCACTGGCTGGCTGGTGTTTCCTTCTGCAGGTGGGCTGAAGGCAGGATGAAGACGTGGCTGGGCTGAAGGAGAGGTCCACGCACTGGCTGGCTGGCGTTTCCTTCTGCAGGTGGTATGAAGGCAGGATGAAGACGTGGCTGGGCTGAAGGAGAGGTCCACGCCCTGGCTGGCTGGCGTTTCCTTCTGCAGGTGCGCTGAAGGCAGGATGAAGACATGGCTGGGCTAAAGGAGAGGTCCACGCACTGGCTGAAGATGGCTCTCGATCCTCAAAATGGCTGGGGCTGAAGCCAATGAAGACGCCTCTCCCCTTTCCACTTTGAGCTTCCTGCAAAAATCAAAAATCCAATTCAAAAAAAAATCCCCCCTCCGTGAATGCCCTGTCCCCCCTTTTAAAGATTTTCAGCTTCTTCCTCTTTTCAAAAGATCGCAACTTCCCTTTTTTGTGAGAATCTGGGTATGATGCTAGTTCAAAGGCGGGTCCCGCTCCGTTTATTTGAAGATACGAAATAAAATATTATTTGTTTTCAAGAATTTGAAAAAATTGGTTTTTCAAGACAAAAATATAGATAAATGTAAAAACAAAATTTGTAAAGAGATTTAAAATGTTTTGCAAAAAGTCTTGAGATAAAGTCTTTAAAATCAATATCCAAATATCCAGATTGTTTTCTTGAGAATTTTTTTTGTAATTCAAAGTCCTGAGGGTAAAATGGGAAAAATTGGTAATTTTGAATACCCAGGTTTTTAAAAGTCGGTTTTGAAAAGTTTAAAAATCAAATCTGGATTGACAATTTTGAAAATCAGGAGTTCTGGATCTCAAACTGACATGCTATGCAATGAAATGATGCAAAGTGTTCATGCAATGCGATGCAAAGACATGTCTTACAAAGTTGCCACTCTGAATTTGGATTTGAAAATTCTGACTTCTGGTTAAGCACGAAATTTTGAGGATTTGCAATTTGACGGTGTCTCTGAGTCTAAATAGAGAAGTTTTGAGACTCGAGAATGGACTTTTGGGACTTTCTGCAAGGTTCAATCTTGGAAAATGACCATTTTGCCCTTCATTGCTTCTGAAGAACTGAAATATGATAATTAAGGGCAATGTCAAGAAGGTGAGTGAAAATTTGGGGTGTTTACAGATGCCCCTCTTTGCTACTAAGCCGGCTTATGGTCGAGCTTAGTGGCAAAGAAAACACACCAAATTTGGGCTATATATAAAAAAAATGTCCCAGTTAGAAGGATCTGACTGGATATGAAGAAGTTAGCCCGAAGAAGATGGTAGATATGAAATGGAGAAATGAAGAGGAGAAACTCACTCTGTGAGAGCGAAGTTCAGGTTTATGCCCTTAACCTGGATGGGACAGGAAATGCTCCGTATGGAACGAAGCTCAGGCTTTTACCCTTAACCTGATCGGGCAGAAAAATAAAATACCTCGTTGATTGAGGCTCAGGTTTGTACCCTTATCCTGATTGGGCGAAAAATGGATGAAATCCTCGAAAGAATAGACAATGATGGAACCTTCGGATTTTGCACAATAAATCTGACAGGGGTTTTGCAAAAGGAAGGAAAATGGGGTCCCTAAAGCTTGAAAAGGGATTGATTTTGGGTGTCTCATTGCTGAGACCAAGTTAGCTTTTGAAATTGCCTTTTGCGAGAAAATGATTGTTGGTTCGACCTCGAACCGAAATGGGACTGTCTATGATGGGACAGTGGGGACACAGGGAAGTGTGCAAATCTGAGAGTTTATGCTCTCAAAGAAGGGAAGGAATCAAGTCCTTAAGAGGGATGTAAAATTGGTGTCAAGATGCATCGAAAACGAACATCAAGCTCTCACTTCACGTCAGGATAGTTGGAAAATATTGTCAAAATGTTGAGAATTTTGTTGTTGATTCAAAATATTTGAAATGATGCACATTGTTGAAAAGATATTCCTTATTTTCTACCCAAAGCATTACCTCTAAACAAGGTTCACTTTGTAGAATCAAGATTGGAAACCCAAATTACTTGCAATTGACCTTCTGCAAGGAAGCTATCAATTTCCTGGATATGAGAAGGAAAGAGGATTTGATATTTGTGAAAGCAGTTGATGAAAGAGTATTGATAATAGAATTTCACAAATTTAAAGAGGATTCTTGATAAATTTGGCAGTTGGATATCCTGGGGGCTTCTCTCATGATAATCTTGCTGCATTCTTTTGGTTTTTTTTTTTTTTGTTTTTTGCTACAGTCTCCTTCATTTTGGAGATGTTCTGACTTTTTCTCTCTCTTGCTCTCTTTTGGGAAGGGTACGTCACAAACTCCTTCAACTTGGAGATGTTTCGATCCTTCTTTAACGATATTGGCTCATGGTGTGGGAGATCTTTGGATGATAGCTGAATATAAATATCTTTTGGGGATTGTCGGGAGGCTCATCGCATCTGCCTTCATCTCGACAGTACTTTGGACTTTCCCTGGAAGGATCCGTCACAAACTCCGTCATCTTGGAGATGTTTCAAATCTTCTTTGGCCCCGGGGGTCTACTCGCTTAATTCGCCTTCATCTTGACGACAATTGAGAGATCCCTTTTGCAGATATTTAATTTCAGCTTGAGGAGACAAGGCTTGGGTAAATGCTCTCTTTTCTAGCGTTTAGGATATTTTCACTGCCTCGTTTTTACAAGAATGGTCTTTAAAATGTGTCATAACTGCGATCAATATCAATCATCTATGGCTTTTCCATAACATTGAATCTTCTTTTCTGGCCATATCGAGGATTTATCCTTCATCCTTTTGGTTGGCCAATAGAAAGAATTTGAAGTTTGAATCTCTTTTCGCAAAAGCTTCACTCTCTTGGAAGTAATGCTGAAAAGATTTGTGTAATAAAGTTTTTGAAAATACTGTGACAAATTGATAAAATTTTCTTGAAGTCCTGGGTGAAAGAGAGCATTTGAAGTTCGGTTCAACACATCCGCGACAAAAATTCTCTTCTCTTTTTCCCCAAAAAGAGAGACTCAGGCTTAGCCCTTACCTGAATGGGAAATGGGAAATACTCCTCTCTTCCCTGAAGAGGAGGTGTTTGCAAAACGGACTTTCGAAGAGAAATTAAGCTTTCGTCAAAGCTCCCTAATATTAGGCTTCTCTTATGGAAAGGAGGCCGATAATAGTGAGGTCAGAAAATTTGAGTCATGGAGGAACAAGTCCATCACACTCTCCCTGACAAGAGGGTCCTTCATGACGGAAATGGCCTAGTATGAAATTGGGGGGTTACAAGAAAAGCGAGTCTCCGTCGAGCCTCTCCCTATGAAAGGGTTCCTTGTGTGAAATTGGAAATTGTTTTGCAAACGGTTCACAAAGACGCGAGTCCCTTCAAACTCTCCCTGAAAAGGGGCTAAGTGAACGAATTGGATAGCATGCGAAAAGAACCAGCTCCCTCGAACTCTCCCTAAAAAAGGGTCTCTCGCAAGAGAAAATGATTGAAATTGGATATTGAGATTGATTGACGCAAAGGTCGAAATTGGACATTGGAAAATTGCTTGTTTGGAAATTGGATGACCCAGAGGTCGAAATTGGATAATTGAATGACCTAACGGTCAAAATTGGGAATTGATAGATCAAAAGGTCGAAATTGTGTGACCCAAAGGTCGGAATTGAGAATTGAGTGACCCGAAGGTCGAAAAATAAATGACCTGGAGGTCAAAATCGAGAATTGAGAATTGAAATTGGAAATTGGGTGACCCTAGGGGTCGGAATTGGAGAATTGCCTGATCCAAAGATTGAAATTGGAAATTAGTGGGAAAAATGTCAAATTTGAGCAATTGACAGACCGTGATGGTTGAAATGACTTGGATTGATCAAAGGAGAATGATGAGTTCTAGTCAGAGCTCGAATAAAATATAGAGATCACGAGTCGGAACCCGGATCAACAAAAGAAAATGATGTGAAATAAAACCCGAGTTGGAACTCGATTTTTCGAAAAGTTTGGGATTTTGAAAATGTACCAGTTTAAACATTGGATTTTAAAACAATACCAGTTTGAGCACTGGGTTTTAGTTCAGTATTGGTGATTACCTTCCAATTTTGAATCATTAGAAATTGTGATGGGACTGTTTGTTGAAATCCCAATACTGACTGGATTGTTGTTAATGTAGTTGAATGCAAATGAATTTGAATTGATGCACATGAATGCACAAGTGCGTGAAATGAGGAATTTGTTTATCCTGCTTGCATACAGAACAAAATTTTAAAAATGCCCCAGTGTAACTGGGAAAGAAAATTGAATCATTATTTGAAAGAAACAGGAAGATTACAAGAGGAGACTAAATGTTTCAAGTGCAGAACTTTTTCAAGTGTCGAGCATTAATGGGATCTGGCAATTCTACCCCATCGGCGTTGATGAGCCGATATGAGTTGCGGGGTAATGCTTCTTTGACGACATATGGGCCTTCCCAATTTGGCGACCATTTACCGCCAGGATGATGCTTGAGATAGGCTGTGGATCGAAGCACTAACTCATTGACTTTGAATCTTCTTTCGATGACAGACTTCGCATACTGCCTGGCTACTCTCTGGAGATAGGATTGAGCATGTTCTACTGCTTTCAGCCTTCTCTCATCGAGCAAGTCTAACTGTACCAGTCGCTGCTGCTGATATCGATCAAGGGGTAATTCTAGCAGTGACGCAAATTTCAAAGCGGGCTTCTGAACATGTAGCGGCAACACTACTTCTGTTCCATAGACCAGTTCTGATGGAGTAGCATTCGTTGGAGTGCGAATAGTGGTCCGGTAGGCCCATAGTGCATCGTGGATCTTCTCATGCCAATCACGACATGTTTCCACAGTTCGCTCCAAGATGCGAATTAAGATCTTGTTGGTAGCCTCTGCCTGACCATTCCCTTGAGGATAATATGGAGCAGAGAAATGATGATAGATCTTGAACTTTAAGCAAAATGTCTTCATCTTTTCATTCTTGAAATGACTGCCGTTATCTGATACAATGTCATGCGGGATGCCGAAACGGCAAAGGATGCTCTTGTGAATAAAAGAGATCACATATCGGCCTTCTACTGTGCGAAGAGTGATAGCTTCTACCCACTTGGTGAAATATTCTGTTGCGGCAAGGAAATATTTATGGCCATTTGAAGCTGAAGGAGTGATGGGACCTACAACATCGAAGGCCCACATAGAGAACGGCCATGGAGAAACAACAGACTGTAAATAAGTTGCCGGAGCATGAATAGAAGGTGCATGTATTTGGCATTGCACACACTTCTTCACATAATGATAACAGTCTTGTTGCATAGTCTTCCAATAGTAACCTGCTCTGATGATCTGCTTGACAAGGGTTTGGTAGCCGACGTGGCCACCACAAATGCCTTCGTGTGCTTCTCGCACGACTTCTTTGGCTTCTTCTTCATCTAAACATCTGGAATACTCTGAGCTGAATCCACGACGATAGAGGACATTGGCCAAAATGAAGTATCGAGTAGACATACGCTGGATTGCTCGCTGCTCTTTCTTTGAGAGTTCTGGAGGAAATTCACTGGTTTCTATGAAAGTTTTGATGTTGTAATACCAAGGTTTCTTCCTTTGCTCAGCCTGGTTTACTTGTTCCGCTGGAAGGAAAGCAGGTTGGTCAAGTCGGCCAATTTCAAAAGAGCGACAAGATTCTCCATTTCTGAATGCCATAATAGAGCCTAAACTGGCTAGACTATCGGCCACTTGATTAAAATCTCTTTTGATGTGGAATAACTGAAATTCTTCAAACTTGCTGACAAGAGCTGAAACAATTTTCTGATAGGGGAATAACTTCTGATCTTTCACTTGCCATTCGGCTCGAACTTGATTGACAACGAGTAATGAGTCAGCGTAGGCATGCACTCTCTTAACATTGAAGCCTAGTAGAATCTTTAAACCTTGAATCAGGGCTTCATATTCAGCCATATTATGGGTGCATTGAAAATCTAACTTGAGAGAAAATGGAATCATCTCCTTCTCAGGAGTGATTAATAAGATTCCAATGCCTATTCCGGCCATGTTCTTAGAACCATCAAAAAATAAATTCCAGACTGGAGATTGCTGGATATTGCAAATTTGCTCATCAGGGAAGTCATTTTCGGCTTTCACATCTTCTGCTAGAGGAAAATCTGCCAATTGATCTGCAATTGCTTGACCTTTGATTGATTGTTGCGAGACATATTCTAAGTCATACTGCATCAATAAGACTTGCCATTTTGCGACTCGTCCACTGAGGAAAGGTTGCTCTAAAATATACTTGAGAGGATTGAGTTTAGACAAAATTTTGACTTCAGATGCCAGCAGGTAGTGTCTTAGCTTCTGACACATCCATACCAGAGCTAAGCAGGTCTTCTCTATGTGGGAGTATTTCTTTTCATAATCTATGAAAGTCTTACTCACATAATAAATGGCGTGCTCTATCAAGCTGCCTTCTTTGTACTGCGCCAAGAATCCGCCGCATGCAAATTGATTGACCGAGATGTATAACAAAAGAGGTTTTCCCAATTCTGGCGGCTTCAGGATTGGAGGATTGAGAAGATACTTCTTGATTCTATCGAACGATTGCTGACACTCTGATCCACATTCGAACTTCACTCTTTTTCTGAGCAAGTGGTTGAAAGGTTCACATCTCATCGCCAAGTTGGAAATAAATCGCCGGATTGATTGCATACGTCCCTGAAGGCTACGCAACTCTTTGAGATTTTTCGGAGGTGGCATATCAATGATAGCCTTTGCTTTGGCCGGGTCAACTTCAATTCCCTTTTTGCTGACCAGAAAACCCAACAATTTGCCTGATTCGACTCCAAAAACACACTTTTGCGGGTTAAGCCTTAACTTGTAAAGAATGAGTCTCTTAAAGACTTGATCAAGGGCTTCGAGGTGATCTTCTCCCTCTTTAGATTTCACAAGAATATCATCAACATACGCATCCACGATTTTGCGCATTTGATCATGAAAGATAACGGCCATTGCCCGTTGATATGTTGCTCCAGCATTTTTGAGCCCAAAAGGCATAATAACTGTATAGCAAAAAGTGCCCCAAGGCGTAGTAAAGGAAGTTTTAGATTGGTCGCGGGCGGCCAACTTAATCTGTTTGTAGCCGGAATATCCATCCATGAAGGAGAACATGGCATGTCCTGCTGTGCTGTCAATCAGAAGATCAATGCTTGGCAGTGGATAGTCATCTTTCGGAGTTGCCTTGTTGAGGTCTCTGAAGTCTATGCAAATCCTGACTTTGCCACTTTTCTTTGGGACAACGACGATATTGGCTAACCAGTCTGGGTAGTCAATAGTTCGAATAAATCCTGCTTTGAGCAGATCTTCAAGTCCTTCTTTGACTTGTTGCTCTATTCTAGGATCCATTTTTCTCAGCTTTTGCTTAACTGGCTTTACATCTGGCTTCAAAACGAGACGATGTTCGACCAATTTGGGATCTAAGCCCGGCATATCTTCATATGTCCATGCAAAAACTTCTTCATGTTGTTTGAGAAAATTGGTGAGTCTTTCTTTCTCTTCTGGACTTAGACTAGTGTCGATCTTGAGAATCTTGGGATCTTCCTCTGAGCCGATATTGACATCCTCAGTAGGATCTTGTACTAGAGCAGATGGTTCATCTTGCTTCTGAACTGAGGTGAACTCTTGTAATTCCTGAAGAGACGGATCAAATTCTGCATAATCATCTAACTGCTTTGCAACCTTGCTATCTCCTGTGCTTGCTTTGACTCGGTGAATTGCTGTCGATTTCTGGAAAGCCTTTGGATTGATAACGAGTTTCTTGATTGCTCGGGAAGACATTTCTGAAATTTTGGATAAGAAATGGGATTCAGGAAAAATCGTCCATCATACGACAAACCATCATTTAAAAATAATCATGCATAAAATGACATTGAGTTATAAAATGAGGATGTAGAGACAAAAGAGGCAGATGGCATCCAGATAGACAAAGAAACTTGACATTTTATTGATTTCAATTGATAAAAGACATTGAGACATTTATTTTGAAAGGAATAGAAAGGAAATGCAACAACGATTCTCAATGTGCCCCTCTAACAAAAACAGTCTTCTTTGGTGAGCTCCCGCCGGAAAACCCTAATCCTGCCCTGTGGGGACGATGCTTTTGGATCATTGGCTCGACACGACCATCTTCATTTTTGCCCAGTCCTTTAAAGGGTTGATAACCATGCTTCAGAAGTAAATCGAATCCCTTTCTTACTTTCATGAATTGTGGAAACAATGGATGATCTTTGACAGTGTCGTAGCTGACACGACCTCCAATCTTGCCACCTTTAGACCACTTGATGCACTGATGCAGAGTGGATGGCACGGCGTTGGCATTATGAATCCATGTTCTTCCCAGTAGAAGATTATACGTTTGTGGCACGTTAACGACATGGAAAAGCACTGTATGAACAGAGTAGTTGATAAATATTTCCAAGAAGATCTTTTCCTTTGCTGTCTTTCCATGATTATCAAACCCATAAATGGTGATCGGATCCGGTGTATACTCTTCTTCTTTTATACCCAGAGCCTTGGCAGTCATTTCAGGACAAATGTTGAGGCTACTGCCTCCATCTACAAGCACGTGGGGTACAGTCATTCCCCGGGTTCGCACCACAATGTACAAGGCATTGTTATGAAATGCGTGAGGTTTTGGCAAATCCTCATCTGAGAAGGTTATGGGAGCATTGGTCATGGCCTGATTAACGGTATGAGCCATGTCTGGCAGAATGGTATGCTCCGGACCACTGATCTGATGCGAGATCGAATTCTGACAGAACCCCGGCTAGTGGACGAATCTCTACGCGCTTCTGCCTCTGAGAGAACTGCCTGACACACCGCTCTGGGTGATAGTATGCGCAGAAAAATGGGCCAAGTAGCCTGAATCGCTTGCCGTATGCATAAGTATATCTGGGAGGTGATTCCTGGCGATCAAAGTAGTCCCATACGACCTCTTCCTCCTGAAGGTTGTCGATCAAGAACCGGTATCGTGCAACTGGAAGAAGCTTCTCTCCATTGTATCTGAATAAACTGGCTCGGACTGGCACATGCCGGAGGAACCAAGACTGCAAGGCATAGGTGCACTCTTTGACTAGAATCGATTCTCCGAGTGCAAAACGAGTCAACCCTCTGTATAGAAAGGCGAGTGCGGTCATGGCTATTGTGAGGCGGCTGGTCTGTCGACTTCCCCATCTCCTTAGAAGCTGAACTATTCTAATATCCATGTAATTCCGTCCATCGGGAAAGAAATCTAATCCCACCGTGCACAGAACCATCGCATGCTGAATTCTTTCTCGAGCTGTCCTGGACAACGAGCTGACTTCTACGAATGTCCCATACTGTCTGTAGATTTCGAGCAGATCCACATATTCATTTCCATCTTCTTCAATCAGAGGCCAAGACTTGCGTCCTGTCATGCGGGCTAAGGCATCCTTAGGGTCCAGACCCTTAACATTAATCAAAAACTGTTTCTCCAATGGATCTTCAGGCTGACCGGCTCGCTCGGGCAATCCCATGATCTCTGAAAATTCATCCATCAGCACTGTCATCTCGCCCCACGGGAACCAGAAGGTAGAAGTGCTCGGATTCCACCGCTCTGCTAGTGCATGGATCAAGTTGTCGTTGACTGTCTGCTTTCCCACTGCGGACGCCAGTTCCAATCCACACTCGTCCAGATGGTCCGGAAACATACGAGAGAAGTTCTTGAACCATGAATAATACCACCGGGGAAAGAAAGATCCGGTGCTGAGGACTCGATGTTCAGGAAGACTTTGTCGCACCTCGTAGGAGATGTGACCCTCAAGGAAGACTGAATCAAGCTGACTGGATGCCATCAGACTGGAAGACATAGAAATTGGAATAAGACTTGGGAAAATACAGGAATTTTGAAAGAGATTTGCAGGCAGGATAAAATGAAGCAGAAAATTCGAGATCCAGAAGAAAGGAAAGATGGAAAATCACCTGGAGTTTTGAAGAAAATAGAGGAATTTCATGAAAATCGTCCAGGGTTTTAATATTTCATAAAATGGAGTATTTGAAAATCGTCCAAGGTTTAAAACATAGACAGTACATGGACATAGATTGGGGAATTTTGAGAAAATCGTCCAGTATTTTAGAAAATTGAGGAAAATATGGAAAATAAACGGAAATGACTATAACATATTCAATCACATTCTGCACAAACAAGTATGCACATACAGCATTCCCTAAAAGCTGACTCTAGATGCACAAATTTTGAAATGGATGTAGGACCTTAATCCTAACTCTAAGGTTCAGATCAACTGTATCCAATCCAGTTATGCCTATATACTCAAGCCAAGGCTCAATGTACGTGTCATAAAATCAATTTCTCCGGTTCTAGGTTCAAGTTTTCCAACATCCTTGAGCACCTGCCGATATACGTTGGACTATGGCCCTTGGTACGTGGCAGGGGGTTTTCACCCAAATAAGTGGCCCAGTTGTGAGGCTCTGTCCCGAACTATGGTTCTGGAAGAGAGCCCAGCAACGTGAAGACTGGGACAATATAGGTGGGGTGATTTTTGAAAAACATGAGCTCATGCAATCAAATAGAAGGCTCTAAGTCCTAAAGAGATAGATTTTTGAAATATTTGAAGAAGCAAACATTGTTTTCAATCAAACCTAGATTGAGGAGGGTTGTATTAGACCTAAGTCTATGTGAGCATAAAAATTTCCTCCTCAATATGGTCCTACCAAACCATACCTAGTCTATATGCATTCCATGTCAGCTGGGTTCAAGCCTAGGCTCCTAGGTTCACATGATATCATAAAGCAAAGCTGACATTCCATGGAAATCGATTTTGACAATTTGAACTAAGTAGGGCATTAGATTGATCAGGCAAAGACAGGTCCCATCACGGTCGCCAAACCTGTTATCATCGCAAAAATTTTTAACTTTTTGCGAATCAAACTGACCTTTGAAAAAGTTTTTGAAAATAACTCGTCTCCATTTTTAAAATGCGGGAAAATTCCGTAGAATGAGACTCGCCTGTCGGTACGAGGTTCAACCGTTCCTGCCACCTTTAACAGGGGTAATTGAACCAAGGATCAATCTTATGCTCTACTCTATTCAACTTGTCTAAATCATATTCTAATTTCTAAATGCACATAGAATCAGGCATGTGCTATGAATTTTCAGAAAATGCATGTTTGAAAACATGATGTTTGTTTTGAATGATTGAAATATTTAGAAAATGTATCACATGGAAAATCGTGAATTGGGATTTGAAATATACTTATGAGAGAAATAAAATCGATTTTGAGGAATCCTTGACATTTGGTGAAAATCGATTCTGAGAGACTTGGTCTTTCTGAATTCAAACTTGGAAATTGAAATTCTAACTTAGAAAATTTGAATTTGGAACTTGGGAAATACTTGAAATGAATGAATATGATTTTGAGGAATTGAGAAATACTTTTTGTATTTTGAGAAGTGCAGTGCATTTTTTAAGTTAGCCTAAGAGTGTAGGCTGAATGTGGCTAATGTGAAGATCATAAATCTAAGTATCATTCGTATTCTGACTATGGCCATAAATACAAATTCCACCAAGTTTATAAACTTCATAGAAGCTAGTGTATGTGCCGTTCGTGTAGACCATGGTGAATTTGTAAAAATATGCATGAATCATCATCCATCACATATTAAAATTATAAAAATAAACTATATGCAATGCAACCTAAGCTAAGCAGGAAATGTAAATTCTTATTCCAAAGTTTAATTACAAGTTACATCACTATTGAAATTTAAATACATGAAAAATAAAGTCTTCAATGTACCTGCAAAACTAGAAAACTTGGTTAATGAATATATGTTGGCTTTTCTAGATTTATCCAACAATATCAGGAAATTGTTGGATTTTGCTAGATATAAGCCTTTTTTGCCATGATTCCCTTAAATCAAAATGATAAAATATGAAGAAATAATAAAGGTAAAATATGAAATTTCGAAATTGGGGTCAAAATGACCAAAATACCCCTAATAACAAGACTATCGCCTTGAAATTAGGGTTTTCAGAAAGATATTTTGATAAAATGCAAGTTTTGAAATTTGAATGGAATAAACTAAGCTAAATATGATATGACATGCTTAAATATGTAAAAATTAGGGTTAAGGATTTCGAAATTTAGGTCAAATGACCAAATTACCCCCGATAGCAAGACTATGGCCTTGAAATCAAGGTTTTTAGAAAGAGATTTTGGTAAAAACTTAGGTTTTATGCACTAAATGAAATCAAATGAGCACAAAATTAAAAATAAAGCATCCTAACATGATTATGAACATGATTAAACCCTAAAAATATATGCTTATGCACGAAAATCCAATAATATCACAAAAACTGTGATTTTAGCAGTGTTTTTGGATCTTTCAGGAACCCGGTTTTGCAATTTGCCTAATTCAGCCATCAAATGGATTCCAAAATCCATAAAAATTGGTACCTGAACTTGTTATAACCCTAATGTCGAATTGGAATTATAAAAATAATTTTTTAACATTAAATTAATCCGAAAATTGCATTAAACCCTAAAAATATGTTATTTTTGACCTAATTCACCAACCAGTCTCCGTTCAAGACCTGAACCAGGGGTTAAATCTCCATGAAAATTTATGAAATTTTAAAGAGACTAACTAGAAAGAAAAACAAAGATTTCCCAATTTACAGATCGGAAAAATCATCTCCGGTTAGGGAGAAACCCTTCCGGCAATCTGAGCTAAAATATATCACTCTTAACAGGGATTAAAACAGCTATTCCAGATTGAAAATACAGACAAAAATAGAAATTCTAAACAAAAATCTCTGAAATTTTAGTGGTAAACAGTAGACAGAAAAATAACAATACTCACTTTTTACAGATCTAAAATCGGATCTGTGGTTTGGGATTTATGACTAACACAAGTCTGATTAGGGTTTTGGTAAACCCTAACGAGCTTTAAATTGAACAACAGATTCTCTGAAAATGGAAAAATATTAAACAGTGGTCAAAAAATCCTAAAAATTTACAGAAGACATATCTATTCAATGCAAATCCATATCACTTTACATATCTAAAATCGGATATAAGATGAGAGAAATATCATCACAGCAAGTTACCTTCTTGATTTTAACCATGATTTTAAAGCTTTAAAAACCCGATTTGATGTCTGATTTTTTTGACAGGGTTCCCGAGATTCAAAACCTATGATTTTTCTACAGTAACTCAATAACTCATGCATGCACCACATATAAAAAAATCAGAAATAAACAATGAGTGCTTCAATCCGAAATAACATCAACTTTACTGTTCTAAACCTAGAACACACAGAAATTTAAGAAACTTGAAAAACCATGCATTAACTAATGTAAATAAATAAAATAAACCATAAAACAGTAAATAAAAATTATTTCTATGCTATATAATGTAAAAAAACATGAATAAACCATGAAAATAAATTAAAAGCAGGGAATCAATGGCTGGAATTTGATATCACCTTTAAAACATAGATTTAACCCATTAAAAAGGGTAAATCATATATTTTATTGGTTAATAATGCAAAGAATCATATTAAAATCAATTCTAATGGATTAAAATCTCTGTAAATCATCCAAAACAGGGTTAGATCACCTTCTTGGATCGTTCTTGCTAATTCTTGATGGTTCTTGAGGTCAAATCCATGGTTTAATCCATGAAGATGATGGTGCCAATGGCTAAATCATGCTTAAAACAATGAAAAACATTAAATAAAAACTAAAAATTAAAGAAAAACATTACCTTGAGGCTGCTGCAATGGAGGAAGGGCTGGAGAAGAGAGAGAAGCTCCAAGAACTCAATAGGAGAGAGATGGGAAAATCGACCCCCCTTATGCCTCTATTTATAATAAAAAAATTAGGTTTAAAAATTGACAATTTTGAAAATTTTGGACTCTAAAAGGGGGGGCGATTTTGGGGCGGAGTTACCTAACTACCCCTAGTCTAAATTATCCTAAATAATGCCTAATTAACCCCTAGCTAATCCTAAAAATCCACCAAATGTGGTGCCACTTGGCATTCTCTCACATTGGATTTTTAAAACACTTTTAAAAACCTTTAAAAACACTAGTTTTAAAAACTAACTTTCAAAAATGAGTTTTTCAAAATGGTTTTGACTCTTCTAAACCTCTAACACTAACCAAGACATCAACTAACCTTAGTCTAGCCCTGACTTACTCGAATATGGCGCCACCCCGAGTGGGCCCTACTTGAGTTTTTTTCAAAAAGCGATTTTAAAACTTGAAATTGAAGGAGTTTTCAAAAGATTTTCAAAAGTAAAATTAAAATTAGGATTTTTGAAATGTCATAAGGTCCTAACTGAGTTAGAATTCCTCTGGATATGGTGCCAACTGAGTGGGCCCACATCGAATTTTGAACATTTTTGAAATAAACACTGAAAATGGCTTTGAAAAGGGGTTAAAATCAGTATTTGAAATTCAAGATCTTTGAAAATAGGGTCTCAAGCGAACTGAAACTCTGGGTTAGAGTCCTGAACTCTTAGGACTCTGAGATTTTAGATTTTAAAAGCCAAATGAAAGAATTTTCAAAAGATTTTATCAAGAAATGATGAAATAAGTCAGAAAACACAGTCAGGGTTAGACTCCTAACTCGACCGAACTCTAAAATAGAGTCCTGAACTAACTGGACTCTGTGAAATGACCTAGATTTCGAAAGCAAACGGAAAAGATTGAAAATGGAAGTAAAACTGACCTCAAAACAGACTCCTGACCGGATCAGGACTCTGAGACAGAGTCCTGATCGGACTGAAACTTTCAAAAATTTGAGAAATTTGATGAATAGAGGAATTCAGAAGCGACACCACCTCAATGGGTCTCATCTGTGACTTGAAATCGATTAAAATTTGAATTTGAAATGAATCCAGATTGTTTCCTTGAGAAAATATTTCGAAATATAAAGTCCTGGGGTTGGAAAATGACAGAGTATTGAATAAAAACCCAGGTTTTGAAATTGATTTTGAAATAAAGCTTTAAAATTCAAATCTGGATTGATTGTTTTGAAATAGGAGTGCTGGATCTCGAAAATGAGATGCAATGACATGCAATGCTATGCATAATACATGCAATGACATGCAATGATCTGTAATGACTTATGAAATGGACAAACACTGGATGAAGGTAAAAATTTGGTGTGTTTACAGATGCCCCTCTTTGCTGCTAAGCCGGTTGAAAGCCGAGCTTAGTGGCAAAGAAAACATACCAAATTTGGACTATAAAAATGCCCAGTTAGATGAATCTGACTGGGTATGAAAGAATTAGTTCAAAGGATGATGATAGATATGAAATGAAGAATAAGGAGAAAATTTTACTTCGAAAAGAAGTGAGATTCAGGTTTTGCCCTTAACCTGGACTGGACAGGAAATACCTCGTATGGAACGAAGCTCAGGCTTAACCCTTAACCTGAAAGGGGACGATACCTCGTGGAAAAACGAGGCTCAGGCTTAACCCTTAACCTGAAAGGGGACGATACCTCGTGGAAAAACGAGGCTCAGGCTTAACCCTTAACCTGAAAGGGGACGATACCTCGTGGAAAAATGAGGCTCAGGCTTAACCCTTAACCTGAAAGGGGGACGATACCTCGTGGAAAAACGAGGCTCAGGCTTAACCCTTAACCTGAAAGGGGGACGATACCTCATGGAAAAACGAGGCTCAGGCTTAACCCTTAACCTGAAAGGGGACGATACCTCATGGAAAAACGAGGCTCAGACTTAACCCTTAACCTGAAAGGGGACGATATACGGAATCCTCAAATGAAGAAACCATGATGGGACCTTCGAATTCTGCACAATAAATCCGAGAGGGGTTTGCAAAAGGAAGAAAGGGGGTTCCCTAAAGCTTGAAAAGGGATTAATCTTGGACGTCTCATTGCTAAGACTGAATGGCTTTTAAGACAGATGACCTTTTGCGGAAAATTCAGGTTTAACCCTCAACCTGAACGGGAACTGTCTATGGTGGGACAGTGGGGAGCACAGGGATGTGTGCGAATCTGAGAGCCCAGGCACTCAGATCAAAACAAGAAGGGAAGGATCTTGGACAACTCCCATCATCCGATCCTAAAAGGGATAACAACAACGCCTGGATACATCAAAATAAACATCAAGTTCTCACTTCATGTCAGGATAACTTAAAAAGATTGCCAATAAGATAAAAAATTGTAGTTAATTCAAGAATGATAAGCACATATATATATATATATGAAAAATATTCCCTCTTTTCTAACTGAAGTATTACCTCCGACTGGGCTTAACTCCGTAGAATCAAGATTCGAATTCAAATTACTTGCAATTGACTTTCCTTCAAGGAGGCTATCAATTTCATTGATATGGACAAAAAAGAATGTATTCTTGATATTGCGAGAGCTATTAGCGAAAGGATATTGATAAAAGAATTTCACAAAATTAAAGAAGATTCTTGATAGATTCGGCAGTCTGATATCCTGGGATTCTTTTCTCATGATGATCTTTCTGCACTCTTTTTTTGACAGAATTGGAGCTCTCTTGGATTTTTCGGGAATTACATCATTCTTCATTTTGGAGATGTCCTGGCTTTTCTCTCTTTATTTTTTTTGGAAGGGTACGTCACAAACTCCTTCATCTCAGAGATGTTCCGATCATTCTTCTCTCTCAGGGATTATATTGACGGTTATTAGCTCATTGGTTGGGAATCTCTTGATGATAGCAGAAATTAAATATCTTTTAGGGTTTGTCGGTAGGCTCATCACACTCCCCTTCATCTCGACGGTGATCTGAACTTTCCATGGAAGGATCCGTCACAAACTCCGTCATCTTGGAGATGATCCAAATCTTCTTTGGCCCCGGGGGTCGACTCGTCTAATTCGCCTTCATCTTGACGACAGTTGAGAGATCCCTTTTGCAGATATTTAATTGCAGCTTAGGTGATTGAGGGGACATGGAGATTGAGTGGATTTTTCTGTATCACCCAGGATATTTCGACTGTTTTATTTTTCAAGAATGGTCTTTAAAAATGTGCCATTGACTGCGATCAATATCAATCACTTCTGGCTTTGCAACAACATTGAATTTTCTTTGTTGGTCATATCGCGGATTTATTTTTCATCCTTTTGGTTGGCCAATAGAAAGATTTTGAATTTTGAATCCTTTTTCGCAAAAGCTTTGTCACTTCGGAAGTAATACTGAAGATATTCTGAGGTACAATTTTATGCGATAAAGATTTTGGAATCAACAACTATTTTTTTTTATGGCAAATTGGCAAAATATTCTTGGAATCCTTGGTGAAGGAAATCATTTGAGATCTATATGACACATCCGTGGCTAGATTCTCCTCTCCTTTCCCCAAAGGAGAGACTCAGGCTTGACCCTTACCTGAACGGGTAACAAAAGATACTCCTCTCTTCCCTGAAGAGGAGGTGTTTGCAAAACGAACTTTCGAAGAGAAATAGAGTTTTCGTCAAAACTCCCTATTTCTAGGCTTCTCTTATGGAAAGGGGGCCGCTAACAGAGATTGAAAGGATATCATAGAGGAACGAGTCCATCACACTCTCCCTGGAAAAAGGGTCCTCGACGACGGGGGTGGCCTAACAAAAGACATTTAAGGCTACAAGGAGGACGAGCTTCCGTCAAAACTCTCCCTAGAAAAAGGGTTCCTTGTGTGACAATAAATATTATTTTGCAAACTGTTCGTGAATCATGAGTCCCTTCAAACTCTCCCTAGAAAAAGGAGTTCAACGACCGAACAATAAAGACATGCGAAAAGAAACGAGCTCCCTCGAACTCTCCTTGGAAAAAGGGTCCCTCGCAAGAGAGATACTTGGCGATTGATTTTGATAGCTTTTGATAACTCAAAGAACTGCTTGATAACACGAATGACTAGAGGTCTTGACAAAATCGGCAACCCGAATGTCAGATTAACAGAATGGAACGACCCAAGAGTCTGATACAGACTGTTTGGTTCGCAGGTCTAAAGATTGAGCCTGAACCTCAATGTGAGAGTTATGTTGCGACCAGTATGAAGACCGAACTTTTGCAAAGTACCAATACGAGCACTGTATTTTTAAAAGATTACCAGTACGAGCACTGGATTTTTTAAAGGATACCAGTACGAGCATTGGACTTTAAAAGGCTACCAGTACGAGCACTGGATTTTAAAAAGTTATCAGTACGAGCACTGAATTTTAAAAGATTACCAGTACGAGCACTGGATTTTTAACGGATACCAGTACGAGCACTGGACTTTAAAAGACTACCAGTACGAGCACTGGATTTTAAAAAGTTATCAGTACGAGCACTGAATTTTAAAAGACTACCAGTACGAGCACTGGATTTTTGAAGGATACCAGTACGAGCACTGGACTTTAAAAGGTTACCAGTACGAGCACTGGATTTTAAAAGGTTATCAGTACGAGCACTGAATTTTAAAAGATTACCAATACGAGCACTGGTTTTTTAAAAGATTACCAGTACGAGCACTGGGTTTTAAAGATTACCAGTACGAGCACTGGGTTTTCAAAAGATTACCAGTACAAGCACTGGTTTTTAAAAGATTACCAGTACGAGCACTGAGTTTTCAAAAGATTACCAGTACGAGCACTGGTTTTTAAAAGATTACCAGTACGAGCACTGGGTTTTCAAAAGATTACCAGTACGAGCACTGGTTTTTAAAAGATTACCAGTACGAGCACTGGGTTTTCAAAAGATTACCAGTACGAGCACTGGTTTTTAAAAGATTACCAGTACGAGCACTGGGTTTTGAAGGGTCATCAATTGGCGATGACTTGGACGACTTGCCGGAGTCTCAGGATTTATCCCTTATCCTGAATGGGAAATTCAATGTAAATTGACGCAGATGAATGCGTGCAAATGCAAATGGATGCAACTGAGTGCACATGCGTGCAAAATGAGAGATTTATTAGATCCTGCCTGCACACAAATTGTTTTGGATAAAAGGCAACTTTAACAGGAATGCCCCAGTATATTCTGGGGAAGAGGGGTATTTTGACCAAAGAATAATTGATCATTTATTGAGGAGAATTTTTGAAGAATACAAAAGATAGGATAGAGATTTTCTAGGTATAGAATTTCTTCAGATGTCGAGCATTAATGGGGTCGGATAGTTCTACCCCGTCTGCATTAATCAGACGATATGAATTACGGGGCAACGCTTCTTTCACCACATAGGGACCTTCCAAGTTTGGTGACCATTTGCCACGTGGACGATGCTTGAGATGAGCCGTTGATCTAAGGACCAAGTCATTAACTTGGAATCTCCTTTCGATGACTGACTTGGCATATTGCCTTGCTATCCTCTCACGATAAGACTGAGCGTGTTCTGCTGCTTTGAGTCTTTTTTCATCGAGTAAATCTAACTGTACCAATCTCTGTTGCTGATACTGATCGAGTGGTAGCTCTAAAAGAGACGCGAACTTAAGGGCGGGTTTCTGAACATGAAGAGGTAACACCACCTCAGTCCCATAAACAAGTTCTGAAGGAGTCGCATTGGTTGGGGTTCGAATGGTAGTTCGATATGCCCAAAGTGCATCATGAATTTTCTCGTGCCAATCACGACCCGTCTCAACGGTTCTTTCCAAGATGCGAATCAAACTTTTGTTGGTTGCTTCTGCTTGACCATTTCCTTGTGGATAATAAGTAGCTGAAAAATGATGATGAATTCTGAATTTTGAACAAAAGATCTTCATTCTCTCATTCTTGAAATGAGTACCATTATCTGACACGATGTTGTGTGGTATACCGAAACGACAAAGAATGTTCTTATGAATGAACGAGACTACATGTCGACCTTCCACTGTACGCAGAGTGACGGCTTCAACCCATTTGGTGAAATACTCTGTTGCGGCAAGGAAATATTTATGACCATTAGAAGCTGAAGGAGAGATGGGTCCTACGACGTCGAAGGCCTACATAGAAAATGGCCATGGAGACACGACTGATTGCAAGTACGTGGCTGGCGCATGAATGGAAGGTGCGTGTATCTGACACTGAACACACTTCTTCACAAAACGATAGCAGTCTTGGTGCATGGTTCTCCAATAGTATCCTGCCCGAATGATTTGTTTAACAAGGGTTTGGTAGCCGACATGACCACCGCAAATACCTTCATGCGCTTCTCGTATGATTTCTTTAGCTTCTTCTTCGTCTAAGCACCTGGAATACTCAGAACTGAACCCACGACGATAAAGAACATTGGCAAGGATAAAATAGCGGGCGGACATATGCCGAATTGCTTTTTGCTCCTTCTTTGATAGTTCTGGTGGAAGCTCACCAGTTTCAATAAAGTTTTTGATATCTTGATACCAAGGCTTCTTTTTCTGTTCCGCCTGGTTGACTTGCATTACCGGAATGAAGGCAGGTTGGTCAAGTCTACCGATTTCAAAGGAGCGACAGGATTCTCCATTTCTGAAAGACATAATGGAGCCCAGGCTGGCCAAACCATCAGCTATTTGATTAAACTCTCTTTTGATATGGAAGAGCTGAAATTCATCGAAATTGTTGATAAGGGATAAAACGATCTTTTGGTAAGGGAGCAGCTTCTGATCTTTTACCTGCCATTCAGCTTTGACTTGGCTGACGACGAGCAATGAATCGCCGAAAGCATGTACCCTCTGAACATTGAAGTCTTGCAAAATTCTCATACCTTGTATTAAAGCTTCATACTCGGCCATATTATGGGTACACTGAAAATCCAATTTCAGAGAAAAGGGGATCATCTCTTTCTCTGATGTGATCAGCAAGATTCCGACTCCTATGCCGGCCATGTTCTTGGATCCGTCGAAAAACAGATTCCAAACTGGGGATTGTTGAACATTACAGATCCGCTCATCGGGAAAGCTATCCTCGATTCTAACATCTTCTGCTAAAGGAAAATCTGCCAATTGGTCTGCAATTGCTTGACCTTTGATAGATTGCTGAGAAACATACCCCAGATCATACTGCATTAACAGGACTTGCCACTTAGCAATCCGTCCACTAAGAAATGGTTGTTCGAGAATATACTTGAGAGGATTAAGTTTTGAGAGAATCTTGACTTCTGATGCTAACAAGTAATGTCTCAGCTTCTGACACATCCATACCAGTGCTAGGCATGTCTTCTATATTTGAGAATATTTCTTCTCGTAGTCAATGAAAGTCTTGCTTACATAGTAAATGGCATGTTCAACCAAACTGCCTTCTTCATATTGTGCCAAGAATCCGCCACAAGCAGCTTGGTTAACTGAAACGTATAGCAAGAGAGGCTTTCCCAATTCTGGTGGCTTTAGAACGGGCGGATTAAGAAGATATTTCTTGATACGCTCAAATGATTGCTGACACTCTGGTCCCCATTCAAATTTCACTCCTTTTCTGAGTAGATGATTGAAAGGTTCACATCTCATGGCAAGGTTGGATATGAATCTCCGAATTGATTGCATACGTCCCTGAAGACTACGCAATTTCTTAAGAGTAGTTGGAGGTGGCATGTCAATGATGGCCTTTGCTTTAGCGGGATCCATTTCTATCCCCTTTTTGCTGACCAAGAAGCCTAGCAATTTGCCTGATTCAACTCCGAAGACACACTTCTGAGGGTTGAGTCTTAGCTTATAAAGAATAAGCCGCTTGAAGACTTGACTTAAGGCATCGATATGATCTTCTTCTTCTTTGGATTTGACCAGGATGTCATCAACATATGCATCCATAGTCTTGTGCATCTGATCATGGAAAATGGCGGACATTGCACGCTGATAGGTTGCCCTAGCATTTTTGAGCCCAAACGGCATGACCGTATAACAGAAAGTGCCCCATGGCGTAGTGAATGATGTTTTGGATTGGTCACGAGCGGCTAACTTGATCTGATTATATCCGGAGTATCCGTCCATGAAGGAAAACATGGCATGCCCAGCCGTGCTATCAACTAGGAGGTCAATATTTGGGAGGGGATAGTCATCCTTCGGAGTAGCTTTATTGAGATCGCGAAAGTCGATGCAAATTCGCACTTTGCCATTTTTCTTGGGAACTGCAACGATATTCGCCAACCAGTCCGGATAATCTATTGCTCGAATGAATCCTGCTTTAAGCAAGTCCTCAAGTCCTTCCTTGACCTGTTGCTCGATTCGAGGATCCATTTTCCTTAACTTTTGTTTAACAGGTTTCGCATCAGGCTTCAGAATGAGTCGATGTTCCACCAATTTAGGATCTAAACCTGGCATATCTTCATAAGTCCATGCGAATACTTCTTGGTGTTGCTTGAGAAAGTCAATGAGCCTTTTCTTCTCATCTGTACTTAGGCTGGTGCCGATCTTGAGAATTTTTGGACTATCTTCTGAACCAATATTGATGTCCTCAGTCGGATCCTGGACTAGGGTCGATGGTTCATCTTGTTTCTGAATCGCTGCAAATTCTGGCAGCTCTGGAAGCGACGAATCGAATTCTGCCATTTCTTCTGACTGCTTTGTGACCTTACTGTCCCCTGCTCTTGCTCGGACCCGATATATCTTTGCCGGTTTCGATAGGATTGAAGGATTAATGACTAACCTTTTTATCGGTTGAGAAGACATTCTGAAATTTTGAAAAGGAATAGCTTTTAGAGAAAGCTCCTTTACTATGACATAAATTGCATGGGAATAAAAAAGATAAGAACAAATGAATTTTGAAGACAAATTGCAGAGGAATAAGAGAAAGATGACATCCAGATTGACGAGAAACTTGATAACTTTATTGAAGACTTGAAATGAAATAAGGACATTTAAAATGAACTGAAATGGGACATTGTCCCTACAAACTGCAAAAATCAAATGAATGAAATAGAAAAGACAGATGGTAGAAAATTTTTTAATGGATCCCTTTAATGAAGACAGTATTTTTGTGGGATCTTTTGCCCGTGAATCCTAGTCCTGCCCTGCGCGGATGATGATCAGGGATCACTGGCTCTAGCCGGCCATCTCCGTTCTTGCCCAATCCTTTGAAAGGCTGATAACCATGCTTCAGTAACAGGTCAAATCCTTTCTTGCTTCTAACAAACTGCGGGAAAAGAGGATGGTCTTTGAAAGTACTGTAATCAAGACGACCTACAATCTTAAAGAAATGTGGTCCTTGCCATTGGACCATCGCTGCTGTGTGATTTGTCTCTGATGTTGCTCCTAACTTTAGCATTTCAAGGCTTTCACTGAGAACAATTTCTTCACTTTCCCTAATGCTAGGGATATCAGCAGTATAAGTTGGCCTAGGGATCATAGGCTGAGGTAGCCTCTCTTCAGGATCTTCCCCCAAAACAGTAGTTATCATGCCACCTTTAGACCACTTGATGCACTGATGCAGAGTGGATGGCACGGCGTTGGCATTATGAATCCATGTTCTTCCCAGTAGAAGATTATACGTTGGTGGCACGTTAACGACATGGAAAAGCACTGTATGAACAGAGTAGTTGATAAATATTTCCAAGAAGATCTTTTCCTTTGCTGTCTGTCCATGATTATCAAACCCATAAATGGTGATCGGATCCGGTGTATACTCTTCTTCTTTTATACCCAGAACCTTGGCAGTCATTTCAGGACAAATGTTGAGGCTACTGCCTCCATCTACAAGCACGTGGGGTATAGTCATTCCCCGGGTTCGCACCACAATGTACAAGGCATTGTTATGAAATGCGTGAGGTTTTGGCAGATCCTCATCTGAGAAGGTTATGGGAGCATTGGTCATGGCCTGATTAACGGTCTGAGCCATGTCTGGCAGAATGGTATTCTCCGGACCACTGATCTGATGCGAGATCGAATTTTGGCATAAACCCGGCTAGTGGACGAATCTCTACGCGCTTCTGCCTCTGAGAGAACTGCCTGACACACCGCTCTGGGTGATAGTATGCGCAGAAAAACGGGCCAAGTAGCCTGAATCGCTTGCCGTATACATAAGTATATCTGGGAGGTGATTCCTGGCGATCAAAGTAGTCCCATACGACCTCTTCCTCCTGAAGGTTGTCGATCAAGAACCGGTATCTTGCAACTGGAAGAAGCTTCTCTCCATTGTATCTGAATGAACTGGCTCGGACTGGCACATGCCGGAGGAACCAAGACTGCAAGGCATAGGTGCACCCTTCGACTAGAATCGATTCTCCGAGTGCAAAACGAGTCAACCCTCGGTATAGAAAGGCGAGTGCGGCCATGGCTATTGAGAGGCGGCTGGTCTGTCGACTTCCCCATCTCCTTAGAAGCTGAATTATTCTAATATCCATGTAATTCCGTCCATCGGGAAAGAAAGCTAATCCCACCATGCACAGAACCATCGCATGCTGAATTCTTTCTCGAGCTGTCCTGGACAACGAGTTGACTTCTACGAATGTCTCATACTGTCTGTAGATTTAGAGCAGATCCACATATTCATTTCCATCTTCTTCAATCAGAGGCCAAGACTTGCGTCCTGTCATGCGGGCTAAGGCATCCTTAGCGTCCAGACCCTTAACATTAATCAAAAATTGTTTCTCCAATGGATCTTCAGGCTGACCGGCTGGCTCGGGCAATCCCATGATCTCTGAAAATTCATCCATCAGCACTGTCATCTCGCCCCACGGGAACCAGAAGGTAGAAGTGCTCGGATTCCACCGCTCTACTAGTGCATGGATTAAGTTGCCGTTGACTGTCTGCTTTCCCACTGCGGACGCTAGTTCCAATCCACACTCGTCCAGATGGTCCGGAAACATACGAGAGAAGTTCTTGAACCATGAATAATACCACCGGGGAAAGAAAGATCCGGTGCTGAGGACTCGATGTTCAGGAAGACTTTGTCGCACCTCGTAGGAGATGTGACCCTCAGGGAAGACTGAATCAAGATGACTGGATGCCATCATACTGGAAGACATAGAAATTGGAATAAGACTTGGGAAAATACAGGAATTTTGAAAGAGATTTGCAGGCAGGATAAAATAAAGCAGAAAATTCGAGATCCAGAAGAAAGGAAAGATGGAAAATCACCTGGAGTTTTGAAGAAAATAGAGGAATTTCATGAAAATCGTCCAGGGTTTTAATATTTCATAAAATGGAGTATTTGAAAATCGTCCAAGGTTTAAAACATAGACAGTACATGGACATAGATTGGGGAATTTTGAGAAAATCGTCCAGTATTTTAGAAAATTGAGGAAAATATGGAAAATAAAAGGAAATGACTATAACATATTCAATCACATTCTGCACAAACAAGTATGCACATACAGCATTCCCTAAAAGCTGACTCTAGATGCACAAATTTTGAAATGGCTGTAGGACCTTAATCCTAACTCTAAGGTTCAGATCAACTGTATCCAATCCAGTTATGCCTATATACTCAAGCCAAGGCTCGATGTACGTGGCATAAAATCAATTTCTCCGGTTCTAGGTTCAAGTTTTCCAACATCCTTGAGCACCTGCCGATATACGTTGGACTATGGCCCTTGGTACGTGGCAGGGGGTTTTCACCCAAATAAGTGGCCCAGTTGTGAGGCTCTGTTCCGAACTATGGTTCTGGAAGAGAGCACAGCAACGTGAAGACCGGGACAATATAGGTGGGGTGATTTTTGAAAAACATGAGCTCATGCAATCAAATAGAAGGCTCTAAGTCCTAAAGAGATAGATTTTTGAAATATTTGAAGAAGCAAACATTGTTTTCAATCAAACCTAGATTGAGGAGGGTTGTATTAGACCTAAGTCTATGTGAGCATGAAAATTTCCTCCTCAATATGGTCCTACCAAACCATACCAAGTCTATATGCATTCCATGTCAGCTGGGTTCAAGCCTAGGCTCCTAGGTTCACATGATATCATAAAGCAAAGTTGACATTCCATGGAAATCGATTTTGACAATTTGAACTAAGTAGAGCATTAGATTGATCAGGCAAAGACAGGTCCCATCACGGTCGCCAAACCTATTATCATCGCAAAAAATTTTAACTTTTTGCGAATCAAACTGACCTTTGAAAAAGTTTTTGAAAATAACTCGCCTCCGTTTTTAAAATGCGGGAAAATTCCGTAGAATGGGACTCGCCTGTCGGTACGAGGTTCAACCGTTCCTGCCACCTTTAACAGGGGTAATTGAACCAAGGATCAATCTTATGCTCTACTCTATTCAACTTGTCTAAATCATATTCTAATTTCTAAATGCACATAGAATCAGGCATGTGCTATGAATTTTCAGAAAATGCACGTTTGAAAACATGATGTTTGCTTTGAATGATTGAAATATTTAGAAAATGTATCACATGGAAAATCGTGAATTGGGATTTGAAATATACTTATGAGAGAAATAAAATCGATTTTGAGGAATCCTTGACATTTGGTGAAAATCGATTCTGAGAGACTTGGTCTTTCTGAATTCAAACTTGGAAATTGAAATTCTAACTTAGAAAATTTGAATTTGGAACTTGGGAAATACTTGAAATGAATGAATATGATTTTGAGGAATTGAGAAATACTTTTTGTATTTTGAGAAATGCAGTGCATTTTTGAAGTTAGCCTAAGAGTGTAGGCTGAATGTGGCTAATGTGAAGATCATAATTCTAAGTATCATTCGTATTCTGACTATGGCCATAAATACAAATTCCACCAAGTTTATAAACTTCATAGAAGCTAGTGTATGTGCCATTCGTGTAGACCATGATGAATTTGTAAAAATATGCATGAATCATCATCCATCACACATTAAAATTATAAAAATAAACTATATGCAATGCAACCTAAGCTAAGCAGGAAATGTAAATTCTTATTCCAAAGTTTAATTACAAGTTACATCACTATTGAAATTTAAATACATGAAAAATAAAGTCTTCAATGTACCTGCAAAACTAGAAAACTTGGTTAATGAATATATGTTGGCTTTTCTAGATTTATCCAACAATATCAGGAAATTGTTGGATTTTGCTAGATATAAGCCTTTTTGCCATGATTCCCTTAAATCAAAATGATAAAATATGAAGAAATAATAAAGGTAAAATATGAAATTTCGAAATTGGGGTCAAAATGACCAAAATACCCCTAATAACAAGACTATGGCCTTGAAATTAGGGTTTTCAGAAAGATATTTTGATAAAATGCAAGTTTTGAAATTTGAATGGAATAAACTAAGCTAAATATGATATGACATGCTTAAATATGTAAAAATTAGGGTTAGGGATTTCGAAATTTAGGTCAAATGACCAAATTTCCCCCGATAGCAAGACTATGGCCTTGAAATCAAGGATTTTAGAAAGAGATTTTGGTAAAAACTTAGGTTTTATGCACTAAATGAAATCAAATGAGCACAAAATTAAACCTAAAACATCCTAACATGATTATGAACATGATTAAACCCTAAAAATATATGCTTATGCACGAAAATCCAATAATATCACAAAAACTGTGATTTTAGCAGTGTTTTTGGATCTTTCAGGAACCCGGTTTTGCAATTTGCCTAATTCAGCCATCAAATGGATTCAAAAATCCATAAAAATTGGTACCTATACTTGTTATAACCATAATGTCGAATTGGAATTATAAAAATAATTTTTTGACATTAAATTAATCCGAAACTTGCATTAAACCCTAAAAATATGCTATTTTTGACCTAATTCACCAACCAGTCTCAGTTCAAGACCTGAACCAGGGGTTAAATCTCCATGGAAATTTATTAAATTTTATAGAGACTAACTAGAAAGAAAAACAGAGATTTCCCAATTTACAGATCGGAAAAATCATCTCCGGTTAGGGAGAAACCCTTCCGGCAATCTGAGATAAAATATATCACTCTTAACAGGGATTAAAACAGCTATTCCAGATTGAAAATACAGACATAAATAAAAATTCTAAACAAAAATCTCTGAAATTTTAGTGGTGAACAGTATACAGAAAAATAACAATACTCACTTTTTACAGATCTCAAATCGGATCTGTGGTTTGGGATTTATGACTAACACAAGTCTGATTAGGGTTTTGGTAAACCCTAACGAGCTTTAAATTGAACAACAGATTCTCTGAAAAGGGAAAAATACTAAACAGTAGTAAAAAAATCCGAAAAATTCACAAAAGACAGATCTATTTAATGTGAATCCATAGCATTTTACAGATCTAAAATCGGATATAATATGAGAGAAATATCATCATAGCAAGTTACCTTCTTGATTTTAACCACGATTTTAAAGCTTTAAAAACCCGATTTGATGTCTGATTTTTTTGACAGGGTTCCCGAGATCCAAAACCTCTGATTTTTCTACAGTAACTCAATAACTCATGCATTCACCACATATAAAAAAATCAGAAATAAAAAATGAGTGCTTCAATCCGAAATAACATCATCTTTACTGTTCTAAACCTAGAACACACAGAAATTTAAGAAACTTGAAAAACCATGCATTAACTAATGTAAATAAATAAAATAAACCATAAAACAGTAAATAAAAATTATTTCTATGCTATAGAACGTAAAACAAACATGAATAAACCATGAAAATAAATTAAAAACAGGGAATCAATGGCTGGAATTTGATATCACCTTTAAAACATAGATTTAACCCATTAAAAAGGGTAAATCATATATTTTATTGGTTAATAATGCAAAGAATCATATTAAAATCAATTCTAATGGATTAAAATCTCTGTAAATCATCCAAAACAGGGTTAGATCACCTTCTTGGATCGTTCTTGCTGATTCTTGATGGTTCTTGAGGTCAAATCCATGGTTTAATCCATGAAGATGATGGTGACAATGGCTAAATCATGCTTAAAACAATGAAAAACATTAAATAAAAACTAAAAATTAAAGAAAAACATTACCTTGAGGCTGCTGCAATGGAGGAAGGGCTGGAGAAGAGAGAGAAGCTCCAATAACTCAATAGGAGAGAGATGGGAAAATCGACCCCCCTTATGCCTCTATTTATAATAAAAAAATTAGGTTTAAAAATTGACAATTTTGAAAATTTTGGACTCTAAAAGGGGGGGCGATTTTGGGGTGGAGTTACCTAACTACCCCTAGTCTAAATTATCCTAAATAATGCCTAATTAACCCCTAGCTAATCCTAAAAATCCCCCAAATGTGGTGCCACTTGGCATTCTCTCACATTGGGTTTTTAAAACACTTTTAAAAACCTTTAAAAACACTAGTTTTAAAAACTAACTTTCAAAAATGAGTTTTTCAAAATGGTTTTGACTCTTCTAAACCTCTAACACTAACCAAGACATCAACTAACCCTAGTCTAGCCCTGACTTACTCGAATATGGCGCCACCCTGAGTGGGCCCTACTTGAGTTTTTTTCAAAAAGCGATTTTAAAACTTGAAATTGAAGGAGTTTTCAAAAGATTTTCAAAAGTAAACTTAAAATTAGGATTTTTGAAATGTCATAAGGTCCTAACTGAGTTAGAATTCCTCTGGATATGGTGCCAACTGAGTGGGCCCACATCGAATTTTGAACATTTTTGAAATAAACACTGAAAATGGCTTTGAAAAGGGGTTAAAATCAGTATTTGAAATTCAAGATCTTTGAAAATAGGGTCTCAAGCGAGCTGGAACTCCGGGTTAGAGTCTTGAACTCTTAGGACTCTGAGATTTTAGATTTTAAAAGCCAAATGAAAGAATTTTCAAAAGATTTTATCAAGAAATGATGAAATAAGTCAGAAAACACAGTCAGGGTTAGACTCCTAACTCGACCGAACTCTAAAATAGAGTCCTGAACTAACTGGACTCTGTGAAATGACCTAGATTTCGAAAGCAAACGGAAAAGATTGAAAATGGAAGTAAAACTGACCTCAAAACAGACTCCTGACCGGATCAGGACTCTGAGACAGAGTCCTGATCGGACTGAAACTTTCAAAAATTTGAGAAATTTGATGAATAGAGGAATTCAGAAGCGACACCACCTCAATGGGTCTCATCTGTGACTTGAAATCGATTAAAATTTGAATTTGAAATGAATCCAGATTGTTTCCTTGAGAAAATATTTCGAAATATAAAGTCCTGGGGTTGGAAAATGACAGAGTATTGAATAAAAACCCAGGTTTTGAAATTGATTTTGAAATAAAGCTTTAAAATTCAAATCTGGATTGATTGTTTTGAAATAGGAGTGTTGGATCTCGAAAATGAGATGCAATGCTATGTAGAATACATGCAATGATCTGTAATGACTTATGAAATGGACAAACACTAGATGAAGGTAAAAATTTGGTGTGTTTACACCATCGGGTCATAGCTACAGTGTGCAGGGATAATTCTGATGTTGCATGGAGTATCTCCTGACTTTCTTTGAGACTGATTTCTTCATTCTCTCTGATGCTAGGAATATCTGCAGTGAATGATGGTCGAGGTATCATAGGCTGTGGGAGCCTTTCTTCCGTGTCCTCTCCGAGCACAGTTGTAATCATTCCACCTTTTGACCATTTTACGCATTGATATAAGGTGGAAGGTACTGCATTTGCATTATGAATCCATGTCCTTCCGAGCAGCAAATTGTAGGTGGTGGCACATTGACCACATGAAAAAGCACTGAATGTACCGAATAATTAATGAATACTTCCAGGAATATCTTGCCTTTTGCCGTCTGACCATGGTTGTCAAACCCATAGATGGTGATAGGGTCTGGAATGTATTCTTCTTCCTTAATGCCTAGCGCCTTTGTGGTCATTTCGGGACATATGTTGAGGTTGTTGCCTCCATCAACCAGTATATGGGGTACTGTCATTCCCCTTACCCGAACGACGATGTAAAGAGCATTATTGTGAAAGGAATGAGGCTTTGGAAGGTCCTTATCCGAGAAAGTGATTGGCGCGTTGGTCATGGCCGAATTCACTATTTGTGCCATGTCTTCAGGAGTGGTACTGGGCTTAACTTTGATCTTTCTGAGCAGATCATCCAGTACTTGCTGATGCTTGCAGGAACTTTTGGCCAAGTCAAAAATGGAAACATTGGACAGAGCGGTCAAAGGCTTCTGACTTGAATTCCCTGGCTTGGGCTTGATGATTTGATTGAGAAAATCAGGAAGTCCCTTTGACTTGGGGGCTGACTTTACCGATGCTTCAGAGACTTTCATCTTGCCCAATGCTGAGATTAGATCCATCTTCTTAGAATCAGGAGTTGCTTGTCGAAGCACTGACACCTGATGTTGAACTTGTAGATCTTGTGTAGAACACGGCTTGATGTGTTCGTGAGGCAGGAATGGTTGGGCAGATACTACTGCTGTGGTGTGTGAAGGAAAAGGCTGTTTAAGAATATCCATTTTTTCTTCTTCTTCTCCTTCTACCAATAGATTTTTATTGATAAGATCATGTACAATGTTCTTGAGAACGAAACAGTTCTCAGTGCTATGTCCCACTGTTCTGTGGAACTTGCAGAATTGATCCTTCCATTTCCCCATAGGCACAGGGGGATCAGCCAACCTCGGTAACTTGACCATCTCTTTCGACAACATATACTCGAGCACATCTTCGAGTGATTGGTCGAGAGGAGTAAATTTTCGGTCATAGCTCCATCCTTCATGTTTAACTTTTTCACGCAGTTTCGGCCCTTGGTCTTGCTGAGAAGGCTTGCTGTATTGAGGAGCAGGCTTTGTTTTCTGATCTCCTTTATTGTTGGAATTGTTTATGCCATAGCAGTAATCTTTCTTCTGCCCTTTGTACTGATTTTTGTTGTTGTTGTTGGCAGAGAAGGTGAAGTGAGCTTTCTTCTTTTGCTCACCTTGGGGATTACTCTTGGAAAAGGTGAAGCCTTCATAGACTCCATTCTCTACGCTCAGCTCGAGCCATTCGGCTCGTTCAGTCAACTCGATGAAAGTCCGGGATGGTGCGGTGGAGATCAATCCTCTTAAAGGCTGCGAAAAGTTGTTGAGGATTAAGGACAGTGCGTGCCTTTCCGAGATAGGATCTCTCATTTTGTTACAGGCTGACCTCCACCTGTGAATGAAGTCCCGTGCTTTTTCATTCTCATTCTGCCTCAGACTGCAGAGATGACTTAATGTCGGGAGCGCTTCTGTATTGAACAAAAAGCGTTCAATAAATAAATTCACCACTTTATCAAACTCTTTGAGCTCGATGGGATTGATATGCTCAGCATACCACTTAGCTGCAACTCCTTCCAAGCTGCGAGGGAAACATAGAAATAATGCTCGGTTGTCCCTTTTGAACCTAGAGCATTCTGCAAAGAAAGTGGCGAGATGAGCTTTCGGATCGCCAGAACCATCGAACTTGATAAATTTTCGGGGAAGGTTTTCGAGATCATCATCCCCTTCGAGACCGTCATAGAAGTCCTCACTGGTAAAGACTTTCTTGCCCTTGTCACGGGCTTGGAGATCCTTAACAACTCGGGTCATTTCCCTGAATTGCGACTGCAGGGGTTCCTCTGTAACTTGATTCTTTGCTTTGCGGCTCCTCCTTTGTTTTCGACCCTGTTTCTGAAATGCCGGAGGCACCTCATATGCTTCATCGGTGTCTTCCTCTGATTCTGATTCATCTGAAATTTCCTCTGGCTGAATTTGCTTCTTGGAAGTCTTCTTATCCTTGTGCCCGTGGAACTTCTCTCTGAATGAATTCTTCTCTACACTGGTCCCAGCCTGTTCATTCATCGTTTTGGTCATCATTTTCTGGAACATGGCATACATCTGTGGGTCTATACCATCCTCCCCTTGCTGCTGCTCTTGACTCTTCTCGGATCGCGGGGAGTCCATCTCTTCTTCTGAGGTCGACGAGTACTGAGATGTCGTTGTTCTTTTTCCTAATCTTGTTCGAACCATCAAATGTTGTGGATGCCCTCTGCAGGATGAAGTCTTGATTAGACTCTGAGGAAATTTTGGATTGAAAAAAAAAATGATATGGTAGACAATTGGAAGAATATCCCATTACTAGGGATGGAGTCGCCACAGAAATCACGACAATTGTGTTGTCATTTTTTGTAAGAGAAATAACAACGGAAAATGTGCCTTGTTACCTAGGCGAGGTCATCAACCACGAGGAAAATATCATTTTTAAAAGAAAGAGATATCTCGTGAAAAAACAATCCGCAAATGGATTTAGAATAAGGAGAAGGCAAATGGGTAAACAATTTCCACCGCAATAAATCAAGGTATTCATGAGGAAAATAAGATGGAGAATTTGGCAAATAGACAAAAGGATTGAAAAATCAATGAGAGAAAACATATGATTTTAAAAAAAATTGCAGGAAGGAAAAATGTAGCTGGAAAATTCGAGATTCAGTGGAACGGAAGGATGGATAATCACCTGGAGTTTTGAAAGAAATTGGATATTTGGGAAAATCTTCCAGGGTTTGAGAAAATAAAGGAAAAGATGAGAATATGGGTATTTGAAAATATTTTAGGAAAAATATAGGAAAATAGAGGTAATATAAGAACAATCACATCCTGCACAAACATTTATGCACATACAGCACTCCCTAAAAGGCTGACTCTAGATGCATTATTTTGAAAACAGCTGTAGGACCCTAATCCTAACTCTAGGTTCAGATCATCTTTATCCAATCCAGTTATGCCGATATACCCGAATCGAAATCCGAGGTACGTGGCATATAATTTCAACTCCGGTTCTAAGGTAAGGTTTTTCCAACATCCTTGAGCGCCTACCGATATACTTCGGACTGTGGCCCGCGGTACGTGGTAGGGGGGTGTTAACCCAAATAATTGGCCCAGTTGTGAGGCTCTGTCCCGAACTAGGGTTCTGGAAGAGAGCCCAGCAACGTGAAGACCGGGTAATGATAGGTAATTGGGGTTTGAAAAAAATGATCACATACGAGAAATAGATGGCTCTAAATCCTAGAGAGATAGACTTTTGAAAATCTTTGAAGAAGCATACATTGTTTGCATTCAGATCCTAAATTGAGTAGAGTTGTATTTAGACCTAAGTCTATGTGAGCATGAAAATATCTCCTCAATCTGGTCCTACTAAACCATGCCTAAGCTATATGCAGTCAATGTCAGCTAGGTCAGAGTCTAGGCTCCTAGGTTCGCATGATAGAAAAAGTAAAGAGCTGACATTTTGTGAACATAATTTCGATAATTGAACTAAGTTAAGCACATTTTTTATCAGACAAAGATAGGTCCCATCACGGTCGCCGAACCTGTTATCGTCGCAAAATTTTTCCCGTCTTTTCTTCCTTGCGGAAGAGAGAGGGAAATGCTTTCGCGATTCAAACTTGACCGGATTTTGGAAATTGTTTTCAATACTCGCCTCCGTTTTGAAAATTGCGGGAAAATCCATGGGATGGGGCTCGACCTGTCGGTACGAGGTTTGACCGTTCCTGCCACCTTTAACAGGGGTAATCGAACCAAGGACCAAAATTATGCTTGACTTAGTAAAATCATTGAAATGGTGTTCTATCCTAAATGCACAGAGAATTCAGGCTTGTGCTATGAGATTTGGTAAAATATGGGTTAGAAAATTATGATGTATGCTTAGAAAACATTTGGAGTTGAAAATTTTTCGAGAAAAGATGGAAATCAATCTCTCAGGAATCTCAGACGAAGAAGGTTTGAAATCTTGAGAAAATTTATAAAGATTTGGAAAATCTTGAAGAAGGGAGAATCTAGAGAAAATCTTGAGAAAGTTTATAAGGACTTGGAAAATCATGAAGAAATGAGAATCTCAGGAAAATTTTGAGAAAAGTTTATAAAGACTTGGAAAACCATGAAGAAATAAGAATCTCAGGAAAATTTTAAGAAAGTTTAGAAAGACTTGTAAAACCATGAAGAAATGAGAATCTCAGGAAAATTCTGAGAAAGTTTAGAAAGACTTAGAAAAATGAGAATCTCAGGAAAATTTTAAGAATTCTTGAGAAAATATGAACTTTTGAAAAGGAAAACACTTGTTGAGAAAATGCAGACTTTGAGAATTTTCTTAAGAAAATGATAGGAAATTTATAGGAAAGATTCATTGGAGAAGGAAATTTAGAACTTAGGAAATTGAAATCCTGAGAATCTTGTCTTTGAAATGTCTGAAAATCAACTTTGATTTTTGAGAAAGATGAGAAATTCCTTTTGAAAAGAATCTTAAGAAAATAACATTCCAAGGAAAATCATAGGAAAAACTTTGATTTGGAAAATCCAACTTCGAATATCATCATAGTTTCTTGAGAAAATCGATTCCATGAAGTGAAAATCTTTTGAGAAAATCATGAGAAAAACAAATGATGTAGATGATGTGAATGAATGAATGCACTTTTGAGAAGATTTCTGAAAATTTTATTGGAAAAATGTGGATTAAGCCAAAGTAAATCCTTCATATATTCTGACTGTGGCCATGAATATATTCAGGGTTTATTTGAGTTAATTCACAATATTTGGAAAACATTGGAAATATGAGGTGCATTTTCAAGATAGCCTAAGAGTGTAGGCTCAATGTGACTGGTAGAGAGATGATGGATCTGGGTTTTGTCCATATTCCGACTAGGGCCGTAAATATGGACTCCACCGAGTTCATCAACTCTCTAAGAGTTGGTGCACGTGCCATTCGTGTTCATCCACGGTGAATTTGGAAAATGGAGATATATGCATCATATAATCAGGATATTACTGAAATCAAACTATATGAGATGCGGCCTAATCTAAGCAGTAAAAGTAAATCTTATTCCAAGGTTTACATTGGATTGTTACATTGCATAACATAAAGCAAAAGAAAATTGAAATGGAGCCAAAGAATCTGCATCTTCTAGATTTTCCTGCAAAATGAGAGTTAATACAAAATAACCAAGGCAATGAACATATATATATAATATATACAACGAGGAGACATATACATATATCAAAATGCTAAAATAAGTGCTAAATGTCATGTAACAATGGAGGTGTAACTATATGAGAAAATATATGAATGTTCATACATGGAAATAAGAGCACATGAAGAGATATGTATATATAGTTATAAGTATATATCTACATATATATATATATATACATATATACATATACATATAGTTAAACATATATAGATATATATATATAGATATATATATACATATAATGAGAAAATATGTACATACCAATGGAAACTACATATAATAGGTAAAACCAGAAATTACAAGTATATACAGTTTCCGTAGGTGATTTCACACGACCATACTTCTCAAATTACAAAGTAATTTTCAATGAAAATGGGAATAGAGCTTCCCTATATATCCATAATGAAGCACACCAAAGATGGTTAGGAGATCACAATTGGATATAGAGATATCCGTTCATGAACATGGTCAAATATCAAGACTGCACACTTACAGCAGAAAATGAATATGTGCAGGAAATGGGTTGTGGAAGCATCATGGGCTATTTCATGGATATCATGAAAAGCTTGGTGAATAGGTGAAAATGTTGTGAAAAATGATGAAACAATATATATAAGTGGTGCTGCAAATGGGGTGATATTATAACAATATAGCAAACAAGAATTTAGCACTAAGCTAAGCAAAATTTCATAAAACCAAAGATGATATTCCAGCCATAGCTTCATAAAACAGAAATTGTAGCATCAAATGATGAAGTTCCAGTCATAACTTCATAAAACCAGAATTTTAAACATCAAGCTAAACAAAAATTTCATAAATCAAATGATGATGTATTTTCAAGAGTAAGAAAAAAGAAAAATACATGTAATAGCAAGTACTCATGAAGGGATATATATATATATAAGTATATCTATACATATATATATACATATATATATCCATATACACATATACACGTATACATATAGATAGATATACATATATATAGACATATATACACATATAATGAGAAGACATATATGTTTGATGGAAATTCCACATAATGGGTAAAACCAGAAAATATATGTATATACAGTTTCTGTAAAGGATTTTACACAGCCATATTTCCCAAATTACCACATATTTCGCAACAAAATCGGGTATGGAGCTTCCCTATATATCAATAACCAAGCATACCAAAGATGGTCTGTAAAGCCTGGATGGATATTAAAGTATTCATACATAAACAGGGCCAATTATCAAGACTGGGCTCCTGCAGGAAAGAGAATGGATAAAGGATGATGGGTATACAAATCCCATGAATGTTGTTGCCCTTTTACACAATGAAAGATATGATTATTGATGCTGATGTCAACTGCTCTCTATACTACAACAGGGTCTAAATTTAGGATAAGGTAACTTACAGGGAAGGAAATATGATATGAAAATCAAATTACAGCTGTTGGGAGTGATTAACCTTACAGACTGTGTATAAGGCTCTTTGCTGTGTGTGGGGTTTATCTGTACAATAGATGAAGCAATAACCTATGCCATTTACAACATGCGTAGAGAATAAAACTGGGTAATGGAATGAACATGGGTGGCTGATGAATAACAAGGAACATTCGGGTAGGTAAGTAAGGAAATGAAAATGTTTAAATCACTATGGCACTTACAAGTAGTGGAATGGGATCACACCAGTATGCAGAGGTTACCTATAATGGGTAAAACCGATACATATGATAAGCAATAACAAACTGAGTTTGAAGGGATTTCATATGTAATCTAGCTAACATTAGATATGTGACAAAATTCAGCAATAATGACATCTGGAGACTTAAAATTGATGTTACTGATAGCATCACTTTGCTATTCAGCATTCTCATACAGACCATGGTTATTACCACCAGCTATGTGGTTTCATCGGCTGCGAACATGAGACCATCCTAACACACTAGCCAGGGGACTATGAATATTTATAGTGATCCATTAGATTGAAAACATACTACTGTCACCACCCTCAAGTGGATTCACTAGTCTCATCATCCACAATCACTAAGAATCTACCTGAGGGATCCACAACTAACAAAGGGGAAACTGATCTTTTTTTTTTTTTTCAATGATCACTGTGTATTCACTGAAAACAAGGATAGCTGAAGGCAGGACATGGCATTTCATTATAAAACAGAATGTAGGAATGCAGTTTTTTTTTTTTATAAGTATGAAGAGCCAAACAGTAAACATCTGTTTAACATATTCACAGCATGTGCATTTAACCAATGTACAACTTCCCTTTTTTTCTTTTATTCCACCTGCAACCTCAAGATCTGTTGGAAGTGTGAGTACAAAATATAAAACATTGAGTATTTTATACAGCCTCAACCACTTGTCCTAATCATGCAAGTTTCTTTAGATTTTTTTTTTTTTTTAGATGTTGAACAAAAGCCTCATTAGATCATCCTGACCTTCCAAAAATCATATTTATGATGAACTTTGAGTGATGCATGCAGAGAACTCAATATGTTCAATGGAATATCAGAATATATCAAACTAATGTTTATATAATTGTGCTCAACAGATCATATTTAAATTGGCAAAATCTAGCCACAAAATAAGGATTCATTTTCCAAACTTATTCATGCATATCTTACTAGAAGAATAATAAACTGGAGTTTACAAGAACACATAATGAGTATATGCTTACATTGTTCCTGCAACACATGTGCTGATATGAGAAATATTGTTTGGAAAAAAAAAATGAGAAATACACCCACCTTTTCAATTTCTCTTTGGGTTTTTAGCTTGGAAGTCCTTTTTGCTTAAATTGAACTTTATATATTTCTCAATTCCAGCTAAACAGCCTTGTAGATCCTGCTCCAATCGATTTGTAGACAGCATATATGTTCTATGTTGCTGGACTAGAGAAGACACAGGAACACACAGTACTTCCTCTGCTGGTAGGCTGAAGAAGACGCAGATGGTGATAAGCGATGGCTGGACTGCAGAGGATGAAGGTGTTGGATGTTGTTTCTATTGTTGGGCTGAAATGGGTGGGGAAAACATTGATGGAGGTCCTGCGGCTGAGGTGAAATAGAGGTGAAAGGGGAGATGCTGGAAGGTTAGGGGAAAAGGAAAAGTGGGCAACAAAGGCTGAATTTCTGCTACAGCTGAAGGATGGTGGTCTGAAAGTGATGCAGATGTTGGTTGGGCTGAAGGAGAGGTCCACGCACTGGCTGGCTGGCGTTTCCTTCTGCAGGTGGGCTGAAGGCAGGATGAAGACGTGGCTGGGCTGAAGGAGAGGTCCACGCACTGGCTGGCTGGCGTTTCCTTCTGCAGGTGGGCTGAAGGCAGGATGAAGACGTGGCTGGGCTGAAGGAGAGGTCCACGCCCTGGCTGGCTGGCGTTTCCTTCTGCAGGTGGGCTGAAGGCAGGATGAAGATGTGGCTGGGCTGAAGGAGAGGTCCACGCACTGGCTGAAGATGGCTCTCGATCCTCAAAATGGTTGGGGCTGAAGCCAATGAAGACGCCTCTCCCCTTTCCACTTTGAGCTTCCTGCAAAAACCGAAAATCCAATTAAAAAAAAATCCCCCCTCCGTGAATGCCCTGTCCCCCCTTTTAAAGATATTCAGCTTCTTCCTCTTTTCAAAAGATCGCAGCTTCCCTTTTTTGAAAAATCCGTTACCTTTGTTGAAGATTTTGAAACTGAAACATTAAAGTAGCCGTTTTTTTCAAAAGGGCGCTGCTGTATTTTTTTCAAAAAAATGTGTTTCATTTACCTAAGTTTTGGGTAAAATGATTTTTTTTTTTTGAAAATATGGCTGTGGCGCCGTTTGGGCCGTTTCCTTTTAAGATTTTAGGTAAGCAAATTAATGAAAAGAAGTAAAAGAAATAAAAAAATAAATAAATAAAAAAAATGAATAATGACATAAATGAGAGGCTTTTATGGAAATGCCATCTCATTCTACTTTTAAAATCCTTTTGAAAATAAAGTTTTTGTTGTGTTTTTACAAGTCTTTTATTTTCAAGTGGGGTGCCACATGTGTGTGGGCCCACTAAAAAAAATAATAATAATAAATAAATAAATAAATAAGAATTTTAAAAGAAAATTTTGCAAATTGGTATGACCTCCGGGTGGGTCCCACTTGAGAATAAGATACTTACCTGAGAATCTGAGTATGATGCTAGTTTAAAGGCGGGTCCCGCTCCGTTTATTTGAAGATACGAAATAAAATATTATTTGTTTTCAAGAATTTGGAAAAATTGGTTTTTCAAGACAAAAATATAGATAAATGTAAAAACAAAATTTGTAAAGAGATTTAAAATCTTTTGCAAAAAGTCTTGAGATAGAGTCTTTAAAATCAATATCCAAATATCCAGATTGTTTTCTTGAGAATTTTTTTTTGTAATTCAAAGTCCTGGGGGTAAAATGGGAAAAATTGGTAATTTTGAATACCCAGGTTTTTAAAAGTCGGTTTTGAAAAGTTTAAAAATCAAATCTAGATTGACAATTTTGAAAATCAGGAGTTCTGGATCTCAAACTGACATGCTATGCAATGAAATGATGCAAAGTGTTCATGCAATGCGATGCAAAGACATGTCTTACAAAGTTGCCACTCTGAATTTGGATTTGAAAATTCTGACTTCTGGTTAAGCACGAAATTTTGAGGATTTGCAATTTGAGGGTGTCTCTGAGTCTAAATAGAGAAGTTTTGAGACTCGAGAATGGAATTTTGGGACTTTCTGCAAGGTTTAATCTTGGAAAATGACCATTTTGCCCTTCATTGCTTCTGAAGAACTGAAATATGATAATTAAAGGGCAATGTCAAGAAGGTGAGTGAAAATTTGGGGTGTTTACAAAAACGTATATAGAAAGTAATAATATCACATTGAATCTTAAGATCATGCTAAAAGGAGTTGCAAGACATGATAAAATGTATCTTAAGACGCTGAATATCAGAATATACATATAATGTCCTAAAATAATGGTGACGACTAGTTGTTGAAACATGTGAATGTCACCCTAACCATAAAAAAAAAATGCAGTGTTTGTATTTGATGGTGTAGTATATACATCTAGATGGCATCACAAAGGGGACAGCTATACACACATTTGCAATATGCAAATACTTGTGTGAATACATACACTGAAAAGGAAGTATGATACAAGTATTAAAAAAAATGAAGATGTACATATATGTATGCTATGATGGATAAAATACAGGGAATGAGGTGTGTAAGGTAATAACGGATATAGCTCAGATTAGGTGGAAATGGCAATATGCTGGGGATAATATGTATTTGTAGGAACTTTAGTTGCAGCTGTACCAGACAGAGCTATTTTGACCATGTCAGGGGTTAACTCTCTCTCTCCTTGTGCCATTATTCCAGGTTCCAAAGCATCATAGAACTTTAGGCAACCTAGGAGATCTATCTAGTTTTATTCTGCATGCATTCATATCTCAAGGCAACCTTCAATTCTAAATATCAAACTGAGTCATTCTGGGCCAAGGAGATGGTACCTACCTGGCTGTGAATAGCAACAAATCCGACTGAATTCATGGATAATTGGCTCTGCTTGATCTACGATGAACTCACTGGAGCCGGTCACTGATAAGTGGTTTGATCATAAGGCCCTGAACTGTGTAGCTGGAGGGCTGCTAGTGTGGTTTGTATACACGGTAATTATGAAATGCTGGCATGCTATAATGAAATATGAGCAAAGCATTGAACATGTGCTATGATATGCAGGTAATTGCAAAAACAGGTAGTTACAGATCCGTTGGTTGGAGCTGGGATTCTTGGTAGACCTGTCGATCTGAACTCATTTCGCAATGGATATGCTGGCTGGTAATTTATTCCCCCTCCCCATAGAAGCCATGGAATTACCCATGTTGAATGTTCAACAAGGTAGGTCTATTGATCGAGGGATGCTTAAAAATCCCAACCAATAGCTCACTAACCTCTCGCAGCGGATCATCTTGGGAATTTGATGTTCACCATAACTCTAGCAAAGTGGATACCACACTCACCCAATTTCTCAAAAGGGGAAATAAAGCCATTTGTAAAAGATGATGTAATGGGGAATATATGTATGGAAGACGATAGTTCTAAATTGAACTGAAATATAGAAACAACTATAATAACAAATGCGATCATGCAGTTGATGATGAACCAAATTTTTGAAGAGCGAAGAAGAATGGAATCTAACAAAATATTGGAAATAAATAAAGACAGTCTTACATAAACCCCAACTCGATATTTAACCCTATTGAAACAGGAAATCAGCTAGCATGAGTTCAACAGAGGGCTCGTTGGACCAAAAAAAAAAAAAGTATATGAAATGAAACAAAATACTATGAATCTGAATGCAAATAAGAACTTATCGGTGAAATGCCTTACAGATAAAAGGGGAGAAACAAAACAAGCGAGCAAAAACGACAGAAACAATAAAAAAAAAGAAATCGATGAAGACATTATTGAACCTAATATACGATGGCGTGAACAGATATTAGAAATAAGAAATCCAGAAATAAATTATAAAAGGAAAATAAATAAAAAAAGAATGTAGGAATGCATATTCTGTTTGTTGTAGCACAGGGATGGGTCGAAATAGCTATGAGCTATTCAAACCCTATCCATGGTGCGATAATAAGGCGACCAGCTAAAAAAAATCGGAGTTACATCAAGAAGAGAGGGGGGGAAACTTACCGAGGTGCTGCAAAGGTTCGGAATGAAGGAGAACTCTTTTCTCCTACGGCAGAGGTCTTCTGCTGCGGCTGCAGGTGGTTTTCCACTATAACTGGTTCGATTGAACCTCTCTGTCAACAGGGAAAGGAAAAGATCAAGCAAAAAGGGAAAGAGAGTCGAGGGACGACCAAGGGTTGGAGGTAAGGATCAATCGTGAGAGAAGGGAAGAAGGAAAAGGGGTAATGCCCAGGCGAAGAAGCAGTAATGGATTGAAGGAAAGAGCAAGGGGAAAGGGTGGAAACCAATTGATGCGTGAAAAAAAAAAAGAGAGGCTATGTACAGGAAAAGGGAGGGGTGAAGGCGGTCCGTTTAGGGTTCTCCTGAGTCCCTTTTGAAGGAGGAAGCAGAAGGTTTGGGAAGGGGAAATGGGTTGTTGAAGATGGAGGAGAGGAGGAAAGGTTGTTGCCGATGGAGGGTTCAGAAGGTGAAGATGTGTGATGGAGAGGGAGAAGGAGGAGACTAGGTGGAAGAGAAGGGGGAAAGGCGAGATGGAGGAAACTTCGTGAAGGAAGCTTCTGGAGGGCGGAGAGTGTCCGAGCGAAAGATAGAGAGCCGCCCTATTTTAGGGTTTTTTCCTCTCTTTTTTTTTCAAAACAAGTCCTTCTATTTTAAAAAAAAAAAATTCTAAAACGAGGTAAAAAAAAAGATAAGTTTTATAAAAAAAAGGCGATGTGTCAAAGGGACGGTTTTAAGAGCTTATTTCTTTGTATTTTCTTTTTGTTGTTCTGATTTTTTTGATTTTTTGTGTTGTTTTTCCATTTTTTTGTATTTTTGTAATAGAAAAACTAAGATTTTATGAAAACAAAGTTTAAACACTAAATTTTTGTATTTTTCTAAGAAATATTAAAAAAAATGTTTTCCCGAGAATTTCAGGCCATTTTCGGGAAATTTCTTCAAAAGAAGGGGTTTGGACCCAGGTTTTGAGAAAATGTTCGAGTTTTGACACTCAAATCGAGAAATACAATGTGATGGATCCAAACGGATGTCGGATGGACTGTCCGAGCTATTTGAAAACTATTTTTGGTATTTTCTTAAAAATTGGACAATGAGACTCAGATTTAGATCAGGATGATGGGTCCAGATCCGAAACCAAGTCAGATATATAAAATGAAATTAATTTCAGTAAAACTTGAGAAAGGTATTGGAATTTAGATTTAAAAGAGACTCAATTGCTCAGAAAACGATATCAGGGGCAAAAGGAGAATATTTAAAAGATTTTGAAAAATTTGGGGTGTTCACAACTGTGTAGCAAAAGGTACCCAAGGTGTGGTAAAAGAAGTTTTTGATTGGTCACGAGTGGCCAATTTGATCTGATTGTAGCCTGAGTATCCATCCATATAGGAAAACATGGCATGGCTTGCCGTGCTATCGATTAAAAGGTCGATATTGGGGAGTGGATAATCATCCTTTGGGGTGGCCTTATTGAAATCCCTGAAATCAATACAGATTCAGACTTTGCCATTCTATTTGGGAACTGCTACGATGTTCGCCTGTAAACACCCCAAATTTTCACCCTCATCCAGTACTTACATTTTATGTGTCATTGCATATCATTGCATGCATTCGGCATACCATTTCATTGCATTGCATGACATTACATGTCATTACATCTCATTTTCGAGAACCAGAACTCTTGTTTCAAAATGTTTAATCCAGATTTGAGTTTTAAAAACTTTTCTTTCACAATCAATTTTAAAACCTGGGTTTTTAATCAACATTCTGTCATTTGTCAACCCCCAGGATCTTATATTTAGAAGTATTTTCTCAGAAAACAATCAGGATTCATTTCAAACTCAATTTCAATTGATTTCAATTCTCAGATGAGGCCCATTTAGGTGGTGTCGCTTCTGGATTCCTTCATTTATCAAAAAACTCAAAAATTTTAGAGTTCTAGTTGGATCAGGACTTTGTATTTTCATTTGTTTGAATCTTTTTGAACCTTTTTAAAACACCATTCTGATTTTAAACCAGTTATATTCATATCCCTTGCCCATTTCCTCCGTTTTGGCCAAAATCTTAGAGTCCTAGTTGGATCAGAACTCTTCTTCAAGAGTCCAGTCGGATCAGGACTCTTCTTCAGAGTTTTAATCAGATTAGGACTCTAATCTTTTACATCTATTTTTATCCATTTTCAATCAAATCTTTCAAAATGAGTTAGAAACTCAGAGTTTTAGTCAAAATAGGACTCTGTTCAGAGAGTCCTAGTTGGATCAGGACTCTAATCCTGATTTCAATTTTGAGCAAATCTTTCAAAATTCTTTCCATCTATCAAAATTGTTACATTTTTATCAAAGAATTTCAAAATTTTGAGGTTTTATCCTAGAGTCCTGATCAAATCAGGACTCTATCCAAAGTTCATTTTCATACTTCATTTTCACTGGTTTTCAAAAGTTTTGCTTAAATTTCATCGTTTACTTATCAGAAAACCAAAATTTTTTTTAGAGTTCTGATCGAATCAGGACTTTTTCTCAGAGTCCTAATCAGATCAGGACTCTGAACCAAAACTTCAATTTTATCTTGTTTTTGACTGTTTTTTAAAATTCTCTCATTTGTTTTCTCAAAAAATCCAAAAATTGGAGAGTCCTAGTTCAATTAGGACTCTGTCCTCAGAGTCTCAGTTGAATTAGAACTCTGTTTTATTTCAATATTTGTTATGGTTTTTAACTGTTTTCACAAGTTCTTTCATCTATGTTTCAAAAAAAAATACCAAAAAAATCTAGAGTTTCAGTCCGATCAGGACTCTGTCCTAGTCCAGTCAGGAGTCTGTTTTGAAGTCTGTTGTTACTTCCGTTTTTCGTTCCTTTCTATTTGTTTTAAAAAATTAGGTCATTTTGTAGAGTCCAGCTAATCCAGGACTCCATTTCAGAGTTCTGATCGAGTTAAGAGTCTAACCCTGACTGTATTTTCTGACTTATTTCATCATTTTTGATAAAATCTTTTCAAAAACTCCTTCATTTGTCTTTTAAAATCCAAAATCTAAGAGTCTTAAAATTTCAGGACTCTAACCTAGAGTTTCGGTTCGCTTGAGACTCTAGTTTCAAAACTCTGAATTTCAATTACTGATTTTAACCTCTTTTCAAAGATATTTTCAATATTTATCTCAAATTTCTCAAAACCTGGTGTGGGCCCACTCAGTTGGCACCATATTCAGAGGAGTTCTGACCCAGTTGGAACTCTATGTCATTTCAAAACTTTGAATTTCAAATTTACTTTTGAAAATCTTTTGAAAATTCTCTCAATTTCAAGCTTTAAAATCATTTTTTTTTTAAAACTCAAGTAGGGCCCACTCGGGGTGGCGCCACATTTGAGAAAGTCAAGGTTAGTCTAGGCTTAGTTAGTGTCTTGGTTAGTTTTAGAAGTTTAGAGGAGTCAAAATCTATTTTGAAAACTCATTTTTAAAGTTTTGGTTTTTAAACTAGTGTTTTTAGAGGTTTTTAAAACTTTAAAAACCCAAATGTGGAAAAACGCCAAGTGGCGCCACATTTGGGGGATTATTAGGTTTAGCTAGGGGTTAATTAGGGATTAATTAGGATAATTTAGGTCAAGGGCATATAGGTAACTCCACCCAAAATCACCCCCCCTTAGAGAGTCCAAAGTTTTCAAAATTGTTGATTTTTAACCTAAAAATTTATTATAAAAAGAGGCTATATGGGGGTCGATTTTTCCAGCTCTTCTCTTGAGGATTCTTGGAGCTTCTCTCTCCTCTCCATCCCTTCCTCCATTGCTGCAACTCAAAGGTAATTATTTCTTTTAATTTATTTAGTTTATTTAATGCTTTTATTGATTTAAACATCAATTTAGCCATTAGCACCTACCCTTGCATGGATTAAACCATGGATTCAAGTTCAAGAACCTCAAGAATGGTCCAAGAAAGTGATCTAACTCTGTTTCATTGTGTTTACAGGGATTATAATCTGTTAGAATCGAGTATTGTATCGATTTTCATGTTATTAACCAATAAATCGTGAGATTTACCCTTTTAATGGGTTAAATCCATGGTTTTAAAGGTAAAATCGAATTCCAGCCAATGATTCCCTATGTTTATTTATTTTCTTTGCTTATTTATGCTTATTACACATTTTCCAGCATAGAAATCAATTTTATTTTATTTTTTTGGTAGTTTCCTTATTGTTTTCATTAATTAATGCATGGTTTATTAGGTTTCATTAGATTTCTGTGTGTTTTTAAGCATGGATCAGCAAAGAATATATTATTTCATATTGAATCATTTACTGTAAATTTCTGATTTTTTAATATGTAATACATGGATATGTCAGTGAACTACTGTAAAAAATTTGGATGTTTTGGGATTCAGGAACTCTGTCAGAAAAATCAGACATTAAACCATGATTTTCAATCTTTAAAATCGTTGTTAAAATTCAAGAGGTAATTGTCTGTTATGTTATTTTTCTTATCTCATATTCGATTTGAGATCTGTAAAATGATGTGGATTTGTGTTAAGATGATCTATTTACTGTGAAATTTTGGTAATTTTTGGCCTCTGTTTAGTAGTTTTCCTCTGACAGAAAGTCTGATTTTAAATTTAAAACTCGTTAGGGTTTACCAAAACCCTAATCAGACTTGTAATGACCATAGATCTCAAACCACAGATCCGATTCATAATCTGTAAAAAAAGAGTTTCATTATTTTTCTGTCTACTGTTCACTTGTAAAATTTCAAGAAATTTTTATTAAGTTTTTTATTTATTTCTGTATTTTCAATCCGAAGTAGCTGTTTCAACCCCTGTTAGATTCATTATATTTTAGTTCAGATTGTCGGAAGGGTTTCTCCCTAACCGTAGATGATTTTTCCAATATGTAAAAAGTAAAACCTCTGTTTTTATGTCTAGTTTGCCTCTGTAAAAATTCAGAAATTTTCATAGAGGATTGACCCCTGATTCGGGCCTAACTCAGAAACTGGTTTGCGACCTAGGTTAAAAAAAGCATATTTTAGGGTTTTAATGCAATTTTCGGATTAAAACAATGTCAAAAAATTATTTTTGCAATTCCAATCTGATTTTAGGATTATAATAAGTGTATGTGCCAATTTTTATGAAATTTGGAATTCATTTGATGTTTGAATAAATCAAATTACAAAACAGGGTACCTAAAAGATCCAAAAACACTAACAAAATCATGATATTTGTGATGTTTCTTGATTTTTGTGTATAATTTCATGTTTTTAGAGTTGGTTCATGTCTAGAATCATATTAGGGTGTTTCATGTTTGATTTTATGTTTATTTCAATCATAAATCCCAAGTTTTTACCAAAATCTACTTTAGAAAACCCTGATTTCAAGGCCATAGTCTTGCTATCAGGGGTAATTTGGTCATTTGACCTAAATTTCAAAATTCAAAACCCTAATTTTCATGTTTTTAATCATGTCATATCATACTTAGTTCAATTCATCATTATTTGGATTTTAAAAGTTGTATTTTACAAAATATCTTTCTGAAAACCCTGATTTCAAGGCCATAGTCTTGCTATCAGGGGTATTTTAGTCATTTTTACCCTAATTTCGAAATTCCAAATTCCATTTTCATATTTATTCCATCTTATTTCATATTTTATTAAGTTTATATAAGGGAATCATATGGAAACTGGCTTATATCTAGCAAAATCCAGTAATTTCTGGATATTAGTGGATAAATCTAGAAAAGCCAACATATTTTCACTAATTCATTTTCTATTTTGCAAGAACATTGAAGACTTTATTTTCCTTTATTTTCTGTATTTAAATTTGATTAGTGATGTAAATTAAATGTAAATTTGGAATAAGAATTTCAATTCCTGCATAGAATAGGATGCATTACATATAATTTAATTTTGCAAATTTTAATATCTTATGAATGCATTATTCATGCACATATTTCAAATTCACTATAGTCTACACAAATGGCACATGCACAAGCTCTTATGAAGTTGACAAACTTGGTGAAATTTGTATTTATGGCCATAGTCAGAATACGAATGATACCTGGATTTGTAATCTTCATATTCGCCACATTCAGCCTACACTCTTAGGCTAACTTCAAAATGCACTGCATTTCTCAAAAAAATACAAAAAGGATTTCCTCAATTCCTCAAAATCAAGTCTTCCAAATCCATATTCATTCATTTCATTCATTTGCAAATTCCAATTTCAATTCAAAGAAATCAATTTTCACAAAATTTCCAAGTCTTATTCTAAAATCGATTTTCTCAAAACTCTAAGTTTTCAAATGATATTTCAAGTATTTTTCAAAGTTCAAAATTCAATTTTCCAAGTTATAGCTTCAATTTCCAAATTCTAATTCAAGAAAATCAAGTTTTTTAAAGTTATTTGAAATTCCTCAGAATCGATTTTCACAAAACATCAAGATTTCTTCAAAAATCGATTTTCATTTTCCTCAGAAATATTCTCCCACTAAGTTCACGATTTTTCAAGTGTTATCTTTTCCAAGAATCTCCAAATATTTTCCAATATTCAAATCAAACATCAAGTTTTCAAATATGCATTTTCAGAAATTCATAGCACATGCCTGATTCTTTGTGCAGTTAGGAAATAGAACATGATTTAGACAAGTTGAGCAAAGCTAAGCACACAATTGATCCTTGGTTCAATTACCCCTGGTAAAGGCGCCAGGAACGGTTGAACCTCGTACCGACAGGCGAGTCCCATTCTACGAAATTTCCCCGTATTTTAAAAACGGAGGCGAGTTATTTTTAAAAACTTTTTCAAATGTCAGTTTGACTTGCAAAAGTAAAATTTTGCGATGATAACAGGTTTGGCGACCGTGATGGGACCTGTCTTCGCCTGATTAATTGTGTGCTTAACTTAGTTCAAATTGTCAAAATCGTGTTCCATGGAATGTCAGCTTTTATTTCATGATATCATGTGAACCTAGGAGCCTAGACTTGAACCCAGCTGACATGGATTGCATGTAGACTAGGCATGGTTTGGTAGGACTATATTGAGGAGAATTATTCATACTCACATAGACTTAGGTCTAATACAACACTCCTCAATCTAGGAATTGTATGAAAACAATGCTTGCTTCTTCAAATATTTCAAAAATTCTATCTCTTTAGGTTTTAGAGCCTTCTGATTTTCTTGCATGTGATCATGTTTTCAAAAACCACCCCACCTACTTTTACCCTGTCTTCACATTGCTGGGCTCTCTTCCAGAACCATAGTTCGGGACAGAGCCTCACAACTGAGCCACTTATTTGGGCTAACGCCCCCCTGCCACGTACCAAGGGTCATAGTCCAACGTACATCGAGGATGTTGGAAAACTTGAACCTAAAACCGAAGAAATTGATTTTATGCCACGTACATCGAGCATTGGCTAGAGTATATAGGCATAGCATGATTGGACATAGATGATCTGAACCTTAGAGTTAGGATTAAGGTCCTACAGCTATTTCAAAACTTGTGCATCTAGAGTCAACTTTTAGGGAATGCTGTATGTGCATACGTGTTTATACAGGATGTGATTGAATGTCAGTTTCTTTTATTACATTTTTCCATAAGTTTTCTAAAATATTGGACGATTTTCAAAAATCCCCAATTTTTCCATTTGTTTCCATATACTATATAAAAATCCTGTTTTATTCATACCCTGGACGATTTTTTAAATTTTCCTTTATTTTTCTCAAAACTCCAGGTGATTTTCCATCCTTTCGTTCTTCTGGATCTCGAATTTCCTGCTTTACTTTTATCCTGCCTGCATTCTTTTCAAAATTCCTGTATTTTCCCAAGTGTTATTCCAAAATTTCCATGTTTTCTAGTCTGATGGCATCCAGTCAATTTGATTTGGTCTTTCCTGAGGGTCACATCTCCTACGAAGTGCGACAAGGTCTTCCAGAACATCGAGTCCTCAGCACCGGATCCTTCCTTCCCCGGTGGTATTATTCATGGCTCAAGAACTTCTCTTATATGTTTTCGGACCATTTGGATGATTGTGGATTGGAACTGGCATCCGCAGTGGAAAAGCAGACAATTTGATCCATGCACTGGCAGAGCGGTGGAATCCGAGCACTAGTACCGTCTGGTTCCCATGGGGGGAGATGACTTTATTGATGGACGAATTCTTAGAGATTATGGGATTACCTGAACCATTTGGTCAGCCTGGAGACCCATTGGAGAAGCAATTTTTGATTAATGTCAAGGGTCTGGATCCCCGAGACGCTCTAGCCTGCATGACAGGATGTAAGTTTTTGCCATTGATAGAGGAGAATGGAAATGAATATGTGGACCTGCTCAAAATCTACAGACAATATGAGGCATTTGTGGAAGTCAATTTCTTATCTCGAACAGCTCGAGAAAGAATGCAGCATGCGATGGTCTTATGCTCTGTGGGATTAGCTCTCTTTCCAGATGGACGAAACTACATGGATATCAGGATAGTTCAACTTCTACGAAGGTGGGGAAGTCGACAGACCAGCCGCCTCTCTATAGCTATGGCCGCACTCGCTTTTCTGTACCGAGGGTTGACCCGTTTCACACTCGGAGAATCAATTCTAGTCGAATGGTGCACCTATGCATTGCAATCTTGGTTCCTCCGGCATGTGCCAGCCTGAGCCAGTTCATTCAGATACAATGGTGAAAAGCTTCTTCCAGTTGCTCGATACAGGTTCTTGATTGATAACCTTCAGGAGGAAGAGGTCATGTGGGACTACTTTGATCGTCAGGAGTCACCTCCTAGATATACTTATGCATATGGCAAGCAGTTTAGGCTACTTGGTCCATTCTTCTGCGCATACTACCATCCAGAGTGGTGTGTCAGGCAGTTCTCTCAAAGACAGAAGCACATAGAGATTCGTCTACTATCAGGGATCTTGCCAGAATTCGATCTCACATCAGATCAGTGGTCTAGAGCATACCATTCTGCCAGACATGGCTGAGATTCTTTTGTTACTCTCACTATTTTTCCTGGTCCTCAAATGTCCAATGATTATCAAGAGTGGTGGAAAATTGTTCGACCCACTCCCCTTTGTCAAGTTTATTATTAATCATGTCTTTTTTCTTCAATAAAATTCCCTTAATTTTCATCCTATCTTGGTTTGACGACCTCGCCTAGGTAACAAGGCATATTTTCAGTTGTTTATTTTGCAAAGAATAGCAGCGCAATTGTCGTAACTCCAGCGTCGACTCAGTCCCTAGTAATGGGACATCCTTCAAATCGTCTACCAGATATTCAACAAATATTTCCTATTCAAAACCATTTTCAGCAGCTAATCCTCAGTTTTCCCTGCAGAGAGCACCCGCATCGTTACATGGTTCAGACAATGTCTGGAAAGAAAACCGCATTAGTCGAAGGCATGGCACACTCAACAGCTTCAGAAGAACTGAGGGGCAATCCCAACATCATACATGAGAGAAATGAAATTACCTATGAGGGTTTTTCAAAAATCGTGAAATTTTAAAAAAAAATCTACGAACATCTTCATTATGATCACCCAAAAGTTTAATACTTCGGTCCAATTTTTTTCAAAAATCAACCATCGCGGTGATCTTCTTTTCTTAAATTTAATTTTGAACATTATCTTTAAAAATCAATCCTTGTGTTGATTTTCTTTTCCAAAATTATTGTTAAACCAATTCGTTTTCAAAATCAACCCTCATGATGATCTCTCAACCCCCGTGTTGATTCCCCTTTCAAAGATCAGCTCTCACGCTGATCATTCTTCAAAATCAACCTTGCAGTTGATTTTCTTCCCAAAATGAGTTCTCACTTTCAAAATAACATTCTCCTTTTACTTTAAAGATCCCATGTGCAAGCACTTTCTCACTTCTCATTTTGCTTTTATCATTTCAAAGGGATAATATAATTCTGTTTCCTTTCCTCGATTTTTAAGCATCAATAAAATTATTAAATTTGCCAATAATTTGGCACCATTTTTTTTGTGTCTCTTTCCTTTTCACAATATGTCTCTTTTGAGGAATGACCTTGAGGATGTCTCTCAATCAAGAAGCCTGACACCTTATTCCTCGATTATCCTTCTTTGTATTCAAAATCTTCCTCCCTAGTTACACTGGGGCATTTTTTTTTGAAAAATCTATCTTTACCTCAAAACATCCTATATGCAGGCAGGATAAACCAATCTCTCTTTTTGCATGTATATGCACCCACTTGCATTAATTTTGTATTCATTTACATTTCATGTGCATTTGCATTTCATTTTGCATTAATTCTGCATCCATTTTCTTCCCCTTCAGATTAAGGGATAAACATGAATCATTTTCCATGATTTTCCCAAAATTCTCCAATTTTTATTCATATCCCCGTTCAGGATAAGGGGTTAATCCTGAAGATCAGACCACATACATCTAAATATGATGGTCTTTTTCATTGCAAGTTCAATAATCCAGTCCTCAAACTGGCCATTCTCAAACTTTCAATCTCAGTCCTCGCATTGTCGATTTTCAAAATTCAATCTTCTGATTAAAGATTTTCCTTTAAGATTCGAACTCGACTCGAACTTCCAATTCTCCTTTGAGATTCAAGTTTCTACTCGAACTTATAAATTTTCTTTGAGATGCGAGTTTTGACTCGAATTTTCCAATTTCCCTTTAAGATTTGAGCCCCGACTCGAACTTTCTAGCTTTCCTTTGAGGATTTGAGTTTTAAACTCGAGTTTTCTTTCCTTCAAGATCTGAACTTTCAAGTTTTCCTTTGAGATTCGAGCCCCGACCAATCTCAAAGAATTGCGTAGCCTTCAAGGATGCATGCAATCAATTCGGTGATTCATATCCAATTTGGCCATGAGATGTGAGCCGTTCAATCATTTGCTCAGAAAAGGAGTGAAGTTCGAATGGGGACCAGAGTGTCAACAATCGTTCGAACACATAAAGAGATATCTTCTCAATCCTCCTGTTCTAAAGCCGCCAGAATTGGGGAAACCCCTACTGGTATACATTTCAGTCTATCAAGTTGCTTGCGACGGATTCTTGGTGCAATACAAAGAAGGCAGTCTGATAGAGCATGCCATTTACTATGTGAGCAAAACCTTCATTGATTATGAGAAGAAATACTCTCAAATAGAGAAGACATGTCTAGCTCTGGTTTGGATGTGTCAGAAATTGAGACACTATCTGCTGGCATCTGAAGTCAAGATTCTATCCAAATTAAATCCTCTCAAGTACATTCTAGAGCAACCATTCCTTAGTGAACAGATTGCCAAATGGCAAGTCCTATTAATGCAATACGACTTGGAATATGTCTCCCAACAATCTATCAAAGGCCAAGCAATTGTCGACCAATTGGCAGATTTTCCTCTGACAGAGGATGTTAAAGTCGAGGATGATTTCTCCGATGAGCGGATGTGCAATATTCAACAATCCCCAATTTAGAATTTATTCTTCGACGGTTCTAAGAATATGGCAGGCATAGGAATTGGGATTCTGCTAATCACACCAGAGAAGGAGATGATCCCTTTTTCTCTCAAACTGGATTTTCAGTGCACTCACAATATGGCCGAGTATGAAGCTTTGATACAGGGTCTGAAAATTCTACAGGACTTTAATGTCAAAAGAGTGCATGCTTATGGCGATTCTTTGCTCATCGTAAATCAAGTCCTAGCCGAATGGCAAGTAAGGGATCAGAAATTACTTCCTTATCAGAAGATCATCTCAGCTCTTGCCAACAAATTTGAAGAATTTCAACTTTTCCATATCAAGAGAGACTTCAATCAAGTTGCAGACAGTTTAGCTAATCTGGGATCCATCATGTCTTTCAAGAGCGGAGAATCTTGTCGCTACTTTGAAATTGGTAGACTTGATCAACCTGCTTTCGTCCCAGTAGAGCAGATAAACCAGGCTGAGCAAAAGAAGAAGCCCTGGTATCATAACATCAAGAATTTCATTAAAACTGGCGAATTTCCTCCGGAACTCTCAAAGAAAGAGCAGCGAGCAATTCAGTGCATGTCTGCTCGATATTTTATTCTTGCCAATGTCCTCTATCGTCGTGGATTCAGTTCTGAATATTCCAGATGTTTGGACGAAGAAGAAGCCAAAGAAGTTGTGCAGGAAGCACATGAAGGCATTTGCGGTGGTCATGTTGGCTACCAAACTCTTGTCAAACAAATCATCCGAGCAGGATATTACTGGAGGACCATGCAACAAGATTGCTATCGTTTTGTGAAGAAGCGTGTTCAATGCTAGATGCATGCACCTTCTATTCATGCGTCGGTGACATACTTGCAATCTGTCGTCTCACCATGGCCATTTTCCATGTGGGCTTTTGATGTCGTAGGCCCCATTACTCCATCTGCCTCAAATGGTCACAAGTATTTTCTTGCCGCAACAAAATATTTTTCTAAATGGGTAGAAGCAGTCACTCTACGCACAGTAGAAGGTAGACATGTGGTCTCATTCATCCACAAGAATATCTTATGTCATTTCGACATACCGCATGATATTGTGTTAGACAATGGCAGTCACTTCAAGAACAAGAGGATGAGGACGTTCTGCTCAAAGTTCAGAATTCATCATCATTTCTCTGCTCCTTATTATCCTCAAGGAAATGGTCAAGCAGAGGCTACCAATAAGATTTTGATCCGAATCCTGGAGTGAACTCTGGAGACAGGCCGTGACTGGCATGAAAAGATTCATGATGCGTTGTGGGCGTATAGAACCACCATTCGAACTCCAACTAATGCTACTCAGTCAGAACTTGTCTACGGAACTAAAGTAGTACTGCCTCTACATGTTCAGAAACCTGCTCTGAAATTTGCATCACTTCTAGAATTACCTCTTGATCAGTATCAGCAACAACGACTAGTACAACTTGATTTGCTAGATGAAAGAAAACTCAGAGCATGCTCAATCATATCATCAAAGGATAGCCAGACAATATGCAAAATCTGTCATTGAAAGAAAGTTTTGAGTAAATGATCTAGTGCTCAGATCAACGGCTTATCTCAAACACCGCCCGGGTGGCAAGTGTTCACCCAATTGGGAAGATCCCTATGTTGTCAAAGAGGCATTACCTCGTAACTCATATCGGCTCATCAATGCCGACGGAGTGGAATTACCAGATCCCATCAATGCTCGACATTTAAAAAATTCTATACTTAAATCATGTCTTATCCTTTGTAATTTCAAAATTTTCTTCGAATAATGATCAAATTCTCTTTTCCCAGTTATACTGGGGCATTTTAAAAAAAAACATTTATCTATAAATAACCTGTATGCAGGCAGGATAAACAAATCTCCTATTTTGCACCCATGTGCACTCGGTTATATCATTTTCATATCCGCATACATCTGCATTCATCGACGTCGGTATTCATTGGCAGGTTTGTGCATCAAATTCACTACCCATTTAGGATAAGGGATAATCCTGATACCCCGACCAGCATTCTCATTATAATTCCCAAATACTTTAAGAGCATAGGTCTCTTTCAAAAATTCAAATTTCAAATTAAAAACAAGGTATATTTTCAAAACCCAGTGCTTGAACTGGTACATTTTTTAAATTCAGTGCTCGAACTGGTATACTTCCAAAATCTAGAGCTCGAGCTGATATATCTTTCAAAATCCAATGCTCGAACCGGTATATTTTCAAAATCCAATTACCACCTCGGCCCTCAAGCCACCCAATTTTCAAATTTTCAATTTCGACCCTCAGGTCGCTCAATTTTCAATTTCGACCTTCAGGTCAATCAATTTTCAAATTTCCAATTTCGACCTTCGGGTCAATCAAGTCCCAAATTTCCAATTTCCAATTTCCAATTTCCAATTTCCAATTTCCAATTTCCAATTTCCAATTTCCAATTTCCAATTTCCAATTTCCAATTTCCAATTTCCAATTTCCAATTTCCAATTTCCAATTTTCAATTTCCAATTTCCAATTTCCAATTTTCAATTTTGACCTCGGGTCAATCAAACTCCAATTTCAACCTCAGGTCAATCAAATTTCAATTTCGACTTTCGGGTCATCCAATTTCCAATTTTCAATTTTCAATTTGCAATTTCAAATTTCAAATTTCAAATTTCAAATTTCCAAATTTCCAATCTCTAATTTCCAAATATCAATTTCCAAATGTCTAATATCAATTTTCAAATTTCAAATTTCAAAATTTCAAAATTTAAAACTTCAAATTTCAATTTCGACCTTTTGGTCACTCAATGCCAATTTCAAAAATTTCTCTTGCGAGAGACCCTTTGTACAGGGAGAGTTCAAGGGAGCCTGTTCTTTTCGCATGCTATCCTTTGTTCACTTAGCCCCTTTTCAGGGAGAGTTTGAAGGACTCGTGTCTTTGTGAACCATTTGCAAAACAAAATTCCAATTTCATACAAGGAACCCTTAGTTCAGAAAGAACTTCGACGGAAGTTCACTTTCCTTGTAATCCCAATTTCATGCTAAGCCATTTCATCATGAAGGACCCTATTTTCATGGAAAGTGTGATGGACTCGTTCCTTCATGACCAATTCACCGACCTCACCATTACCGGCCCCCTTTCCATAAGAGAAGCCTAATGTTAGGAAGTTTTGACGAAAGCTTAATTTCTCTTCGAAAGTTCGTTTTGCAAACACCTCCTCTTCAGGGAAGAGAGGAGTAATTCCTATTTCCAATTTCTGAATCTCTTCCTTTGGGGAAAGGAGAAGAAAATTTCTGTCATGGATGAGTTGCGTTGTGCATCAAATGCTCGCTTTCACAAAGGATTTCAAAGAAATTTTTGCCAATTTGTCATTAAATATTTGTTGATTTCAAAATCTTTATTACAAAAAAAAAATATTACTTCGGAATACCTCCAGTATTACTTCTGAAAGGACAAAGCTTTCGCAAAAAACAATTCAAAATTCAAAATCTTTCTATTGGCCAACCAAAAGGATGCAGAATAAATCCTCGATATGGCCAGCAAAGGAAATTCAATGTTGTTGCAAAGCCATAAGTGATCGATGTTGATCGTAGCTAATGGCACATTTTTAAAGATCATTCTTGGAAAATAAAAGCAGTTGAAATATCCCGGGGGACACAGAAAAATCCATATAATCTCCATATCTCCTCAATCACCTAAGCTGCAATTAAATATCTCCAAAAGGGATCTCTCAACTGTCGTCAAGATGAAGGCGAATTAGGCGAGTAGACCCCCGGAACTGAAGAAGATTTGAATCATCTCCAAGATGACGGAGTTTGTGACGGATCCTTCCAAGGAAAGTTCAGAGCACCGTCAAGATGAAGGCGACTGCGATGAGCCTCCCGACAAACCCTAAAAGATATTTAATTTTTGCTATCATCAAGAAATTTCCAACCTATGAGCCAATAACCGTCAACATAATCCCTGAGTGAAAAGAAGGATCTGAACATCTCTGAGATGAAGGAGTTTGTGACGTACCCTTCCAAAAAAAAAAGAGAGAGAAAAGTCAGGACATCTCCAAAATGAAGGATGATGTAATCCCCAAAAACCCAAAAGTACTTTAATTCTGCCAATAAAAAGAAAAGAAAAAGTGGGCAGAAAGATCATCATGAGAAAAGAATCCCAGGATATCAGACTGCCGAATCTACCAAGAGTCTTCTTTAAATTTTGTGAAATTCTTTTATCAATATTCTTTCACCAATTGCTTTCGTAATATCAAGAATACTCTCTTTTCTGTTCATATCAAGGAAATTGATAGCTTCCTTGAAAGAAAGCCAATCGCAAGCAATTTGAATTCGAATCTTGATTCTACGGAGTTAAGTCCAGTTGGAAGTAATACTTCAGGTAGAAAAGAGGAAATATTTTCAAAACAATGTGCATTATTTTCAATTATTTCGAATCAACAATAATTTTCAACATTTTGACAATATTTTTAGCTATCCTGACGTGAAGCGAGAGCTTGAGGTTCATCTTTGGCGCATCTTGACATCAGTTGTTATCCCTTTTAGGACTTGATAATGGGAGTTTTCAAGATTCCTTCCCTTCTTTGTTATAATCTGAGCGCCTGGGCTCTCAGATTCACACACTTCCCTGTGTCCCCACTGTCCCACCATAGACAGTCCAATTTCGGCTTGAGGTTAAGCCACCAATCATTTTCTCGCAAAAGGCCATCAATTTCAAAAGTTATTTAGTCTCACCAATGAGACGTCCAAAATCAAACCCCTTTTCAAGCTTTAGGGACCCCAATTTCATCTTTTTGCAAAACCCCTATCGGATTTATTGTGCAAAATCCGAAGGTTCCATCACGGTCTCTTCTTTCGAGGATTTTGTTTCATTTTCCGCCCAATCAGGTTAAGGGTACAAACCTGAGCCTCATTTGATGAGGTATTTCATTTTCTGCCCAATCAGGTTAAGGGTACAAACCTGAGCCTCATTTAATGAGGTATTTCATTTTCCGCCCAATCAGGTTAAGGGTACAAACCTGAGCCTCATTTGATGAGGTATTTCATTTTCTGCCCAATCAGGTTAAGGGTACAAACCTGAGCCTCATTTGATGAGGTATTTCATTTTCTGCCCAATCAGGTTAAGGGTACAAATCTGAGCCTCATTTGATGAGGTATTTCATTTTCCGCCCAATCAGGATAAGGGTACAAACCTGAGCTTCCTCTAAGGAGGTATTTCATTTCCCGGTCAGAATAAGGGGTAAAACCTGAGCCTCATTTTGATGAGGTATTTCATTTCCCGGTCAGGTTAAGGGTCAAACCTGAGCTTTGTTTCTACACGAGTTATTTCCCGTCCCATCCAGGATAAAAGCAAAACCTGAACTTCAATCTCACAAAATAAATCTTTCGTCTTTACTCTCCATTTCATACCTATTATGAACACCGTCAGAGTTAATTTTTTCACACTCAGCCAGATTTTTCTAACTGAGGCATTTTTATAGTCCAAATTTGGTATGTTTTTCTTTGCCACTAAGCTCGGCCTTATACCGGCTTAGTAGCAAAGAGGGGCAGCTGTAAACACCCCAAATTTTCACCCTCATCTAGTACTTACATTTTATGTGTCATTGCATATCATTGCATGCATTCGGCATACCATTTCATTGCATTGCATGGCATTACATGTCATTACATCTCATTTTCGAGATCCAGAACTCTTGTTTCAAAATATTTAATCCAGATTTGAGTTTTAAAAACTTTTCTTTCAAAATAATTTTTAAAACCTGGGTTTTTAATCAACATTCTGTCATTTGCCAACCCCCAGGATCTTATAATTAGAAGTATTTTCTCATAAAACAATCTGGATTCATTTCAAAGTCAATTTTAATTAATTTCAATTCTCAAATGAGGCCCATTTAGGTCGTGTCGCTTCTGGATTCCTTCATTTATCAAAAATCTCAAAAATTTTAGAGTTCTAGTTGAATCAGGACTCTGTATTTTCATCTATTTGAATCTTTTTGAACCTTTTTAAAACATCATTCTGATTTTAAACCAGTTATAGTCATATCCCTTGCCCATTTCCTCCATTTTGGCCAAAATCTTAGAGTCCTAGTTGGATCAGGACTCTTCTTCAAGAGTCCAGTCAGATCAGGACTCTTCTTCAGAGTTTTAATCGGATTAGGACTTTAATCTTTTACAGCTATTTTTATCCATTTTCAATCAAATCTTTCAAAATCTATCAAAATGAGTAAGAAACTCAGAGTTTTAGTCAAAACAGGACTCTGTTCAGAGAGTCCTAGTTGGATCAGGACTCTGATCCTGATTTCAATTTTGAGCAAATCTTTCAAAATTCTTTCCATCTATCAAAACTGTTACATTTTTATCAAAGAATTTCAAAATTCTGAGGTTTTATCCTAGAGTCCTGATCAAATCAGGACTCTACGCGAGAGTCCTGATCGAATCAGGACTCTATCCAAAGTTCATTTTCATACTTCATTTTCACTGGTTTTCAAAAGCTTTGCTTAAATTTCATCGTTTACTTATGAGAAAACCAATTTTTTTTTTAGAGTTCTGATCGAATCAGGACTCTTTCTCAGAGTCCTAATCAGATCAGGACTCTGAACCAAAACTTCAATTTTATCTTGTTTTTTACTATTTTTCAAAATTCTCTCATTTGTTTTCTCAGAAAATCCAAAAATTGGAGAGTCCTAGTTCAATTAGGACTCTGTCCCCAGAGTCTCAGTTGAATCAGAACTCTGTTTTATTTCAATATTTGTTATGGTTTTTAACTGTTTTCACAAGTTCTTTCATCTATGTTTCAAAAAAAAATACCAAAAAAAATCTAGAGTTTCAGTCCAATCAGGACTCTGTCCTGGAGTCCTAGTCCAGTCAGGAGTCTGCTTTGAAGTCTGTTGTTACTTTCGGTTTTCGTTCTTTTCTATTTGTTTTAAAAAATTAGGTCATTTTGTAGAGTCCAGCTAATCCAGGACTCTATTTCAGAGTTCTGATCGAGTTAGGAGTCTAACCCTGACTGTATTTTTTGACTTATTTCATCATTTTTTATAAAATCTTTTCAAAAACTCCTTCATTTGGATTTTAAAATCCAAAATCTAAGAGTCCTAAAATTTCAGGACTCTAACCCAAAGTTTCGGTTTGCTTGAGACTGTAGTTTCAAAACTCTGAATTTCAATTACTGATTTTAACCTCTTTTCAAAGATATTTTCAATATTTATCTCAAATTTCTCAAAACCTGGTGTAGGCCCACTCAGTTGGGGCCATATCCAGAGGAGTTCTGACCCAGTTGGAACTCTATGTCATTTCAAAACTTTGAATTTCAAGTTTACTTTTGAAAATTCTCTCAATTTCAAGCTTTAAAATCATTTTTTTTTAAAACTCAAGTAGGGCCCACTCGGGGTGGCGCCACATTTGAGAAAGTCAAGGTTACTCTAGGCTTAGTCAGTGTCTTGGTTAGTTTTAGAAGTTTAGAAGAGTCAAAATCTATTTTGAAAACTCATTTTTAAAGTTTGGTTTTTAAACTAGTGTTTTTAGAGGTTTTTAAAACTTTAAAAACCCAAATGATGCATTGGTGAAGGGTTGAAGGAACGACGTTTGCATTATGAATCCAAGTGCATCCCAGAAGAAGATTGTACGTGGGTGTCGCATTCACCACATGGAATAAGACGGTATGCACTGAATAGTTGATGAAAATCTCAAGAAAAATCTTCCCCTTGGCTGTCTGCTCGTGGTTGTCAAAACCGTAGATCGTTATCAGATTTGGGATATATTCTTCTTCTCTCAGGCCCAAGGCCTTGGCCGTCATCTCTTGGCAGATATTGAGACTGCTGCCTCCATCCACAAGCACATGAGGGACAATCATGCCCCTGGTCTGCACCACTATATAGAAAGCATTATTGTGGAATGAATGAGACTTTGGCAAATCTTCATCAAAAAATGTTATTGGTGCATTCGTTATTGCTTGATTGACGATCTGAGCCATATCTTGTGGAGTTGTGCTTGGCTTGACCTTGATCTTCCTTAGTAGATCATCTAGTACTTGCTGATGTTTCGGTGAAGCATGGGTCAGATCCAGGATGGAGATGTTTGACAATGCCGTGATCGGTTTCTGAATTGATTCTGATATCTTACCATTCTTTGAAGCTGCTTTGATAAAGCGCTTCAGAATCTTGAGAATTTGCTTGGCAACCTCTACTACCGCCTTTGTTGGCTCCTTAACTGACTTCTAGCTGTTGAAAAATGAGGCGATATCCACCCTCTTGGCGAAAGACTGTGCCTGATGTAGGAATAGGACCTGATGTTGATCCTGAATATCTTGGCTGGAACACGGCTGAATGTTGTTCTGAAGAAAGATGGTTTGCTCTGAAATCACTGAAGCTGAATGTTTAGGGAAAGGCTTGGACAAGATTTCGGGCTGCTCTTCGTCCTCATCCTCGATCAACAAATTCTTGTCGATACGGTCCTGAATGATGTTCTTGAGGACAAAACAATGCTCTGTGTCATGTCCGACAATCCAATGAAATTTGCATAATTTGTCCGTCCATTTTCCCATAGCAACTGGTGGATCGGCCACTTTGGGTAGTTTGACCATCCCTTTTGATAGCATATATTCCAGGACGTCTTCCTAGGATTGCTCTAGAGCTGTGAATTCCCGATCATAACTTCATCCATCAAGCTATGGTTTCCCTTGCTGCCTTGCTTCAGGCTGCTGCACAGGCTGGGCGGGCTGTGGCTTAACGAATTTTCCTTTCTGGGCTGCAGAGTTTGTTTTTTCAGCCTTGGAGCTTCCTGAGTCTTTTCGGTGGTTTTTCTTGTTCTTCTTGCCGCCAGAACTGCTGTTGTTGCCTGAAAAATCCATGGAGTAAGCAACATGTGCTTTCTTCTTCTGCTCAGGGTTCCCTCGGACGAAAGGGTAACCTTCATACAGACCGTTGTCCAATCCTGTTTCGAGCCATTCGACTCTCTCAATCAGCTTAATGAAGGACTTCGCAGGAGATGTAGAGATGAGATTCCTCAGAGGCTGAGCAAAGTTATTCAAGATAATATGTAATGCATGTTCCTTTGGGATGGAAACCTTCATCTTGTTACAGGTGCTCTTCCACCTATGGATGAATTCGCCAGCTCTTTCATTCTTGTTATGCTTCGAATTGTATAAATGGTTGAGAGTCGATGAGGCTTCAACATTAAACATGAAGCGCTCGATGAAAAGATTTACTACTCTATCGAACTCTCATAGTTCGATACGGTTAATGTGGTCCACATACCATCTGGTCGTTGTTCCTTCTAGGCTGCGAGGAAAGCAAATGAACAGAGCCCTGTTGTCTTTCCTGAAACGGCCGCACTCTGCGTAGAACGTGGCCAAATGAGCCTTGGGATTGTCCGTTCCATCAAACTTAAAGAATTTGCGAGGGAGACTTTCTAGATTGTCATCCCCATCTAGGCCGTTGTAGAAATATTTGCCAGAATAGGTATGCTTGCCTTTGCTCTTGGCCTGGATATCTTTGATTACTCGAGTCATTTCTCTCAATTGCTCGTGCATCGGATTCTCAACTTGAGTGGGTTTGTTCACAGATTCAGGCTCTGCAGTGATCTTTAGGAACTGTCGTGGAGGATTCTGACTATAGACAAACTGCTCTTCCTGTTCTGACTCTTCCTCTGTTGATTTTGATTTCTCAGAAGTGGTGTCAGGCTGGACCTTTTTTCTGACAATCCAGACCTGCTTTTTCACAACTTTCTTCTTCATATTGCTTTTTAGAATGACCTTCTTCAGACAAGCCTCAACTTGTTCTGACATCATCGTTGCCATCATTTTCTGGAACAGTCCATACATGGCGGGATCGATATCATATCCCTTGTACTGACTCTGTCCTCTGGCTGACTTGGGAGAGTCCATTGCTTTGATCTCGCTGTCACTGTGCTGAGGGGTTGTTTCTTTCCCAGCTCTTGTCTGAACCATTCTGACAATGCCAATGATTTCTGCAGAATAAGGGAATGGTTAGAGCGTGGAAGAACTTTTTAAAACACAACTTTTGAGAAAAGACGAGAACGGAGGAATCGATAGACAATTAAACAGGTTATCCCATCACCAGGGATCAGGTCACCACAAAACTTGTGATAATTGCGTCACCATTTTTGCGATAACGAAAAATGTGCCTTGTTACCTAGGCGAGGTCGTCCATCATGATAAGAGATTTTTGAAGAGGAATAGAAGGAATGTCCCATCACTAGAGATGAGGACATCACAAGAATCATGACCATTTATGCCATAAAACAAAATAAAAGAATAAAATTTGGCCCGAAAAAGCCTTTTAACAGAAAAAAGTTGAACTTTATTGATGACAAATTTAGAGACAAAGAGACGGTGGGTCAAAATTTTGCCACCATTCTTGATATTCAGAAGATACATTGGGTTCAAGAAACACAGACAAAGGAATAAAGGAGTCCCAAGTGTATTTGGTTACATGGTATGCCTTAGACCACTGATCCGACTGCAGATCGAATTCTGGCATGTGGTTTGCTGGGAAGCGAGTGTTGACATGAACCTGCCGCTGCGAGAACTGTCTGAGACATCTCTCTAGCTGATAGTCGACATAGAAGAAGAGACCAAGCAGTCTGTAGCATTTGCTACGAGCATAAGTGTAGCAAGGAACAAATTCTTGCATGTCAAAGTAATCCCAAAGGATCTCTTCCTGATGCAGACACTCGATCAAAGCTCGATACTGAATGGTAGACTTCGGCTTCTTGCTATTGAACCTGAAGGAACTGGCTTTTGAAGGCACGTGTCACAGAAACCAAGACTGCAGGGCATAAGTGCATCACTCCACCAAAATGATTTCTCTAAGGGCGAAACAAGCTAAGCCTTGGTAGCGAAAGGCTAAAGCTGCCATGGACACTGAAAGTTGACGGGTCTGCTTGCTTCCCCATCTTCGAAAGAGTTGGGCGACTCTGACATCGATGAAATTCTGACAGTCCTGGAAGAATGCTAATCCCACTGTGCATAGGACCATGGCATGCTGGATTCTTTCTTTTGTTGCTCGAGACAAGGTGTCAACTTCCTCATAGGCTCCATACTTGTGATAGAGCCCAAACAAGTCGATGAACTGACTTTCGTTGATCTCAGTGAGAGGCCAAGATCTGCTCCCTGTTGCTCTAGCTAATGCTTCTTGAACGTCTATCCCCTTGATGTTGATTAGGAACTGCTGCTCGACCGGATCATCTGGCTGACCAGCTGACTCTGGCAATCCCATGATGTCGCTGAATTCGTCCATCAGAAGAGTCATTTCTCCCCATGGAAACCAAAAGGTGCAGGTACGTGGATTCTATCGTTCTGCCATTGCCTAAATCAGACTTTCGTTGATGGTTCGCTTGCCCACTATTGATGCCATCTCCAATCCATAATCATCTAAGTGGTCTGGGAACATACGTGAGCAGGTGGCGAACCAAGAAAAATACCACCGAGGGAAGAAGGAATGAGACTGGATAACCCGGTGATCCATCCTTTATCTGATAGAAGACATGATCTCTAGGAAATATAGCATCGAGGGAGTCAAACGCCATCGGAATGATACTGGGGCAAAGAAGAATGAGGAAAATTAGATAAAATATAGGACTTACGGATAGACTCTTGAAGAAAAGAGGATAAACGCAAATTCTGAATTTTTTGAAAGATTGAGGAAATTTTTAAAAGAGGGATTTTCAAGGTTTTTAAAGAAAAAAATTGATCTAAAAGAGAAAGGAATGTAGGTAAAGGAAAAATATGCACCTGGGGTTTCTTAAAATAAGAGGAAATTTTGAATAATATACCCAGAGTATTTGAAAAGGTTTGATATATATAACAAAACATGAGAAACATCGCATAATCAAAGTTGCACAAAGAAGGATGCGCTTACCGCACTCCCTAAAAAGGCTGACTCTAAACGCAATATTTGAAATGGCTTGTAAGACCTTAATCCTAACTCTAGGGTTCAGATCATCTGATTGCAATCAAGGTACACCGATATACTCAAGCTGAAGCTCGAAGTATGTGTCATAGAAATATTTCTCCGGTTCTAAGGTAATGGCTTCCCAACATCCTTGAGTGCCTACCGATATACCTCGGACTATGGCCCTTAGGTACGTGGTAAAGGGGGGCGAACCCAAATAAGTAGTCCAGTTGTGAGGCTCTCTCCCGAACTATGGTTTAATGAGACAGCTCAGCAACGTGAAGACCGGGACAATATAGGTAGGGATGTTTTCAAAAACATGTTCAACATGCAATAAAACCAGAAAGCTCTAATGCAAGTCCTAAAGAGATAGAATTTTAAATGAAGAGAAGCATACACTTGCATACATTGTTTACATTCAATCCCAAGAATTGAGGAGAGTTGTATTTCAGACCTAAGTCTAAGTGAGCATGAAGAAATTCTCCTCAATATGGTCCTACCAAACCATACTTAGATCCTATATGCAATGATGTCGGTTAGGACAAAGTCTAGGCTCTTAAGGTTTGCATGAAAATGAAGCTGACATTTATAGAATAAAGACTTAGACAATATCAAAGCAAAGCAAAGGCATAGATTCGACCGGACAAAGACAGGTCCCATCACGGTCGCCAAAACTATGATCATCGCAAAAAATTTCCTCTTGGTTTTCCTCTTTTCCATTTCAACCTCTATTTCCCTTTTAAAGGGGGAAATAAAAGGGTCAAAAAGAAGAGAGAAGAGAGAGAGAGAATCTCTTTTGCGAAGGTCTCACTTGACCTTAATTTTTGAAAATATTTAGAAGATTACTCGCCTCCGTTTTTAAAATATTTGCGGGAAAACATGAAGAGACGGGATTTGCTCGTCGGTACGAGGTTCGACCGTTTCTGGTGCCTTTACCAGAGGTAATCGAACCAAGGATCGAATTTATGCCTTTTTGCTTTGCCTAAATATTATCTAAGAATTTATTCTAAGTCTAAGGATGCACAAAGAATCATGCTTGTGCAATGTAAATGCAGAAATATATGCTTTTTCAGAAAACACTTTTGGAAATCTGAGATTTTCCAAGTGATTTTGAAGTAAATGTGATAAGGGAATGAATAAATGATTTTTGAATAGTTGAATTTAGCTTAGAACTTGAGATAGATCTGAAAAGATGTTTGAAATTCAAAGTCTTTGAAATAATCAAAGTTGGGAAAATAAGTCTTAAATTGAAAAGAATGATTTGAGGCTGAGAAAAAAAGAAATGAAGTTTCAGAGTCAGAAATGGACTTTGAATTTGAATTTTGAACCTGGATTTAGGAGAGTAGATGAATTTTGAATTAGAATTGAATTTCTGATTTAAATTTCGAAAAAAGGATGGAATTTTGGATTTAAGAAATTCAAATGGGATTTGAAAAAAATAGGATTGGTTTTGAAATATGGAATTGGGAGTAAGACTGGATCCAGAATCTGGAATCTTAAATGAAATTAGACCCGAAGTCTGGAATCCAATATGGAGTTGAATTCGAAATCTAGAATCCTAAATGGATTTGGATCCGAATTCTGAATCCTAAATGGGATTGGATCTGAAGTGTGGAATCCAAGATGGAGTTGGATCCGAAATCTAGAATCCTAAATGGAATTTGGATCCAAAATCTGGAATCCAATATGAAATTAGAAGATGGATCTAGATTTTGGAAATCCAGATGAGATGTGAAGATGGATCTGGATTCTGGAAATCCAGATGGGATCCGAAGATGGGTCTCGGCTTTGGAAATATAGATGGGATTTGGACTTTGGAAACCCAGATAAAACTTGAAGTTGGATTTGAGAAATCCTAGATTAATTTTCAAAATTTGGGAAGAAGGATAGAGAATGAAACTTGATTTTCAAATTTTGAATCTTGAAATCAGGAGATGAATCTGGAATTTCAAAGTTTGAATTGAACTTTGAAATTTAATCTGGAATATTGAATTGATCTTGAAATTGAGTTTTGAAAAATGAATTTGGAATTTCAAAGTTGAATTGAACTTTGAAATTTGATTCAAATTGGAAATTGAATTTTGAATATAAAAAAGGAATTTGAAATTTCAAAGTTAAATTGAATTTTGAAATTGGAATATTTGAATTTTTTTGAAAAATAAGATAGAATTAAGAATAGGGAGATGAATTTGAATTTATAAATAGGAATTTGAAGATTGATCTAAGAAATGAGAAGACATTTGAAGAATCATCTCAAAATCACTTGGATTTAAAAAAAAAAAAAACTTGAAATACTTTTAAAATTGATGTAATTCTATCCTAAATGATGAATGAATTTTGAAAAATGGATATTGAAAAACACATTTTATTCTTTAAATGAATTGAAATAAGATTGAAGATATAATACATTTCTGACTATGGTCATAAAATGTATTATATAATAATCATATTTAAATTCAAATAAAGAATAAAACACATTTTTGGTGTCTTTATAGAGTTTAAAATGAAATTAACTCTCAATATATCCTAACTATGGCCATTGATATATATCTTGAGTTAATTTTAAGTTAAACTCTGATAAAGGAAGAAGATATTTTGAAAACATGATGATTTTTTTTTAAAAGGATCCAGTGTGGATCTAGTGTTTTTCCATAAAAGATGAAAATCCTAAGTTTTGTTCACATCTTGACTATGGCCATTGATGCAAATCGTCAACTTAGGATTTAGTCACCTTTTATTACAATGGTGAACGTGTCATTCATGTTTTTATTCATGAAATTCCAGAGAAAAAAAAAATGATATGAAAACAAGCTATTTCTAAGATATATACATGCTCATACATTTTAATCTAAGCTGGAAAATAAAGGATTCTCAATAATATCTAAATATTACAACTTTGAATTGATTTGAAATCAAAATTCCTAAACTGAGAGGGAAAATAGCTTTTTCTTCATAATTCCTGCAAAATATTGAGTTAGTACAAGATAGAGATAATAAGAAATATCATGTTTAAAATGCAAATGCACATGTGATATTTAAACATCATGCCTGAAATGATAGGAAGATGCAGGTGTGATACCTATATGTCAGACATGAACCCATAGGAAAGTGCATATGTGACACCTATGAGCTAATAGGAAAATACCTCTATATACTTGCCTTGGGGTTTGGTTGGTAAATGAGGCAGATGTATGCTATACACAACTGTGAAGGCAACAAGTGCAATGGAGATGCAAGGTGCTGTGGGATGCAAAAGTATGACAATGGATAGTGTGTTGTGAAGAAGTGATACTGTGACGTGTTATGCCAATGTAGGTATACAGTGAATGAGATGGGTGCTGGAAGTAAAGGGGAGGTGAGTGAAGAGAATGAGTATAGCAGTGAATATGCTAACTGTTGTGCTGAAGGTGGGGTGTGTGAAAGACAGTGAAGTGAAAGTTTGTATTGTAGGAGTGCAATGGGGGTGTAGAGATAGCAATGTAATGAAGTTGAAGGGAATGTTGATGATGGAGATATAAATGGAAATGAGTATGAATTGGTACTGTAGCAGATAATAAAGTGGTTATCCAAATGAATATACAGTAGTCAATTATACATAGATGATGGTTGTGAGTATAGTGTAAGTGTCAATCAGCTAGAGAGATTAAGTGGGTATATATGCTGGTGGATATCGGCAGAAGGGTAAGAAAGATATCGGGGTCCTAATAGATGAGGTAAGTTGTTGTGAGAAGTGTTGGAGAAACGTAGTATGACTGCAGCAGGAAATGGTGTACTGAAGCGACAATATTTCCAAAGACGCAAGTCCCCATGGGGTCTTTGATTTAATTTTGATGTTGTGGCCACAAAATCAACCAGAAGAACTCCTGAACCAACTGCAAGAAGAGACTCCTGCAAAGTGGTTGCAGTCACATAAGTTGAGCCAAATCCGTCAATAAATGTTAGGCCTTTTTGTGACTCTTTTGCCTTTTCTGGACCATTCACATGGGCTTCTGTATGGACACTTAATGATATTGTCTAAGGAGGCTGACCTCCAGTCTTGAATTTTTGTCACTTCAGAGGAACGATACTTTGATGAGAGCTCTCGCTTCTCAAGTGCATCCCTTATTGCTGGCACCCTTGCATTATATTTTGGATGTGATTCCCAGATCCTCCTGGTCAGGGTAATTTCAATATGGTTCCTTTGCTATTTCCAAGACCCACTGCCTCCATTTTACCAATACCAGGGTAGCTTCTATTTGGAAAAGTTGAGATAAAGAAGACATCTGGATCTTTATAGAGGATGTCACTTATGCCATTTATAGGGTGGACATTAAAATTAACTGAAAGCACTTGTTTCGAGCCATGTTGGTAGTGGTACATAGTGGAGAAGATGACAACAAATGATATGAAGGAATGGGTGGTGGTGGTGTAGGGAAGAGGATGTAGTGTACAGGTATGCTGTTTGCCAGATGAAGGCAGCATGGGCATTGGGATGGCAAGACACAGTGAAAGATGAGGTGTTAATGAGGCAAAACGTAAGTGATTGTGAAGAAAATGAAGATGGTGAAGATATGATGAAATGAAATGAGCATAGTGAATATGTATACAATAACTGAAACTATCTAATCCAGGTATTATATCTAATATGCAGAACAAACAGAAATGAGAGGAGAAAAAAGAAGAAGAAAAGAATATATATATATAGCCAAGGTGCATAGATAAAGTGTTGTGTACATTGTGTGAACAGCTTAACAATGGATCCCTCCTTGTTTCTAACATCCTTTACCGTAAATGGATAAAATGAAGTTCACCAAAAGGTGATATTTCTCCTAGAAGATGGAACACCTCAGTAAGTCATAAGCTTACCTTTGTGTGTTTTATCCCTTCTACAAACAGACTCTGAAAGCCTTGGGATATCATCTTTTTTTAATACAGGGGATCATTTGAACCAATGATCACTCGATTTATTAGCACAAGCATAATCACTCGTGATTGGTATGCCTGGAAGTTTAGCAATCCACTTTCCTTTTACTGTCTCGGATGATGATATTACAACAAATTTGAATTCAAATGGCAAGATGATTACAAACGAAAGACCCTGAGAAGGACTGATTGAAGCAAAATCGCCTGTCATTAAGACTTCTCTCATTGATCATTAATGAAGCAAGTTCTGAATTGAAATGGATTGGCAGGATACAAATAAAAAAAAAATGCCTAAATTATGATAACAAAATAATCAAAATCATTGAATCAAAAAATCAAGAATGCGTGGAACGAAGGCAAATAGGAAATACACTACAGAAAATGATGATGCTGAATAATATCCAGATAACAAGAATGCATGCATAATGAAGTATGATGTTCCAGCTATAACTAAGACGTGCTGAGATGAGAAAAAAAAAAGATGATGGATCGATGATTTGCCATACCCATGATTCCTCTTTTTTTTTTATGGATATCCCTTTTATTATGGTACGTCTCAGTACGATACTGACCTGTTCATCAAGACCTTCCCAGAGTAGGAGATTTACAGGAGCAAGCAATAAATTCATAGATCCCTGGAATGGGCAGGCTCATGCTATGGCAGAACCGTCTGCCTTGATGACAATCCAAGGGATGAAGGCGTGAACAAATGCAGGGGGGTGCTCTAGCATTGTATAAATGCAATGGATGATCGGAAGAGCAGTAGATCATATGATCACTGGAATTCTTGATCTCTCATTGCGAGTGATGATCAAAGAAGGAAGGATATTAACTAAAAGAAAAGAAACGATCAAATCGTGATAAAAAAAAATGACAGAAGTAATCATTGATCCCCGAATTCCCAAAAAATACATGACATGATAGATATACCTGTTATATTGAGAAAATCGAAAACCGTTACCCAGAGTTAACATACCATATAATAATAATTCACAGGAAAATAAAGAAAAACAGAAGATCAATTGAAATTTCCAATCGGATGAACCCGATCTGATACTAGATCAGATCAGATATCATCGCGGGAACCACCTCAAAAATGCGAAATCAAGAGAGAAAATAAATGGGCGGATACAATTACGTAGATGAAGGGGAAAAAATGGTAGCATATCGAAGCGTAGAGCAAGAAAAGTGAAAATACAGAAAATGCTATAATGAATTACCAGAGATATTGGATTTAAACAACGTGAACAAAGGTTAGCATTCACATGAACAGAAGAAATTTAACAAAAAATAGATGGATAAACTAAAGACAAATGTCGGAATCGCTCATTCTGTTACTATTGCACAAGGCTGTGTTGAAATTGCTATAGGCAATTCAACGCTACCCATGGTGCGTAGATGGGGCAAAATAAGAGAAAAACAAATTAGATGAAGTAAATGGTAGAGGGGACTCACCGTGATCTTGTTGCAGGGATAATCCCTTTTGCTCTAACTAGTTCCTAGGAAGAAGAGGGCGGCTGAGAGCTCTGCGGTAGGATCTACTTCAGGATATGAAGGAGAGGGAGGCCGGGCAGAAGGGAAATGGCAATCTCAGGGAAGAAGAAGATGTGGGGTGAAGGCGGATGATTTCATCGACTCCCCTACGGTCTCTTTTATAATGAGAGATCATTGGGGAGTCTTGCAGATCGGGTCCCCAGTTTAAAAGGAATTTGCAAAATAGTGGTTTTTCAAAAGATTTTCTAAAACGGAGTCTTTTAACTAAAGAGATTTTTCAAAAAGGAGGTTTCTAAATTAAATTTCCCGTATTTTTCTTTTCCATTTTAATATATTTTTTTCTTTTTCATTGCATTTTCTATATATTTTTTTTTGATGTTTTGATATAAAAACTTTGAAAACTAAAGGGTTTTAAATCAATTTTGGCAAAATTTAAAAATATTTATCAAAAAAGTATTTTATGAGAATTTGGGCTTGAATTTTGGAAAATTCTTCAAAAAATGGGTTTTGATTCAAGATCTTGAGGAAATATTCAAGTTTTTAACCTCGAATCAAGAAATACAGATCATCGAATCCAAATGGACACTGGATCGACTATCTGAACCTTTCGGAAATTCTTTTTGATATTTTTGCGAATTTGATTTTGAAAATTAGATAACGAGGCTCGGCAATGGATCCGAATCCAAAATCGAGTCAGATATAGAAAGTTGATTTGATTCCAGTAAATTCGAGCAGTAAACTGGAATTTTGAGTAAAAATGACTCAATTTATTCAGAAAATGGGGGCCAAGTGCAAAGAGGGAATATTTACAAGATTTTGAAAAATTTGGGGTGTTCACACTGGACCACTTATTTGGGTTAGCGCCCCCCTACCACGTACCTAAGGGCCATACTCTGAGGTATATCGGTAGGTGCTCAAGGATGTTGAGAAGCCATTACCTTAGAATTGGAGAGATATTTCTATGCCACGTACTTCAAGCTCCGGCTTGAGTATATCGGTGTACCTTGATTGGAATCAGATTGTAAGACCCGCAATTTTTCAGAAAATATCTGAATAAAATTCATGAGGCATTTATCGGTAAAAATAACATTTTTTTCTCAGAATGCGAAACGAATCAATTCCTGCCAGCCAGTTATACTTAGGATATTCGGCGATTCGCGAATATATACTCAAACACTCTGGAAGCCATAACTTCCTACCTGAATGAAATCAAGAGATTTCCTCGAGCCAACTTTCTTAGTTACGCCAATACGAAGGGAATGGCGTACTCAGAATTTTTCGGAAAAAAATTGCCAAAAATCTGAATTTTTTGTGGGACCCACAGAAATATTCCTCAGAAAATATCTGGTGGGACCCATGGAAATATCCAAGTGGGCCCCACTCCAAGGAACCTCTTAGAATTTCTGGAATAGCCAAGGGTAAAAAGGGGATTCTGAAACTTGGGGCCCAAGTTTTAGAATCTATAAATAGACCCCCTCCCCTTTAGAAAAAATCGTTCCCCCCTTTTTCTCTCTCCTACTTCCTAAAACCTCCCCTACCTAGCCCAGTAGGTCTGAGCCTACCTGAATTAGCCTGAGCCTGCCTGATCTGGTCTTAGCCTGCCTGACCTGGTCCTAACCCACCTGACCTAGGTCTGAACCTACTTGACTAAATCCAAACCCAGTTGACTTGACTTGAACCTGGTTTGGTTCAAAGTCAAAGTCTAAGTCCTTTTTCGTCCGAAGTTCGAAGTTGATCCTTTTTTAAGTCGAGCCTCGTTCGAAGCATCAAAGCGTTTCAGAGCCGTTTCTTCCACGATTTGAAGTAAGTTCGCTTCGTTGATCCATCTCTCTCAAGTATTTGATGGTTTGTATATAACATATACTTTCTGAAGTAGTATCTTGCTTTAGTTCTTGATTGAGCCCTTTTTGGACATTTCGGTGTTCACCTGCTCATCTCGTAACTATCGTCGGATATATATATTCAAATACGCAGTATATGCGTTCTTCAAAATGGTATCTCGCTTTAGTTCTTGGTTGAGCCCTTTAGAACACTTCGGTGTTCACCCGCTCGCCTCGTAACTATCGTTGGATGCAGAACTAGCTGTATATATGTTGATTCTGCCGATGCATCCTATATCGCACAGGCTATGTAATTTACCTTTGCCGTCACGTCGTATGATGCCAAAGCTCCCTGTTTTCTGCACTTCCGATTATGCATTTACTTACGTCATCGTGTTGAAAGACACCAAGGCTTCTGCTTTCTAAAAATATATATGTAGAATATTTCGTTCGGTTAAATACCCCAAACAATAGTATATGCATTTAAATAGACCCCCTCCCCTTTAGAAAAAATCGTTCCCCCCCTTTTTCTCTCTCCTACTTCCTAAAACCTCCCCTACCTAGCCGAGTAGGTCTGAGCCTACCTGAATTAGCCTGAGCCTACCTGATCTGGTCTTAGCCTGCCTGACCTGGTCCTAACCCACCTGACCTAGGTCTGAACCTACTTGACTAAATCCAAACCCAGTTGACTTGACTTGAACCTGGTTTGGTTCAGAGTCAAAGTTCAAGTCCTTTTTCGTCCGAAGTTCGAAGTTGATCCTTTTTGAAGTCGAGCCTCGTTCGAAGCATCGAAGCGTTTCGGAGCCGTTTCTTCCACGATTTGAAGTAAGTTCAATTCGTTGATCCATCTCTCTCAAGTATTTGATGGTTTGTATATAACATATACTTTCTGAAGTAGTATCTTGCTTTAGTTCTTGATTGAGCCCTTTTTGGACATTTCGGTGTTCACCCGCTCATCTCGTAACTATCGTCGGATATATATATTCAAATACGCAGTATATGCGTTCTTCAAAATGGTATCTCGCTTTAGTTCTTGGTTGAACCCTTTAGAACACTTCGGTGTTCACCCGCTCGCCTCGTAACTATCGTTGGATGCGAAACTAGCTGTATATCTGTTGATTCTTCTGATGCGTCCTATATCGCACAGGCTATGTAATTTACCTTTGCCGTCACGTCGTATGATGCCAAGGCTCCCTGTTTTCTGCACTTCCGATTATGCATTTACTTACGTCGTCGTGTTGAAAGACACCAAGGCTTCTGCTTTCTAAAAATATATATGTAGAATATTTCGTTCGGTTAAACACCCCAAACAATAGTATATGCATTTCTTTACGCCGCCGCCATATAAAGCACAAGCTTCTGCTTATACTACTTATATGGCACGTAAATGAGCGTTCAAATGGAGATCAACTCCAAATCGCCAATGTGATTCCCTTACCGCTCCTCGTTCAAGATTCTGCTTGACGAATGAAGCTCCTATTGGAAAGGCTTCGCTTTTTGGCAAAATGCTCTTTACGTAAAGACTAAGTCAATTACGTATGGTCTGGCTATGGCCCAGGGTTCCTACAACCTTGATGGATGCAAAGTACGCACGATGGTGCGCGTCCATTTCCCAAGTTAAGTGTAGCGATTTCCCGCCAAAGAGGAGAGATGCCGCTGAAATGGATAAAAGAAACACATGCTTTCTTCGTAAAAGAAAGGAAGTGCTGCTGAAAATTCTGGAGAAGCTAAGAATAGCTCAGAAAGAACGTAGCAGGATACTCTGACATATAGCAGAGTGCTACCCAGTTCATGGTTTGCCTCCTACAACGTAGAAGGGTTCGTCGCACCACTGCCGATAGAGCAGGGAAGGTCCTGACGAAATGGTTGGCAGAAGAGCTGCCAGAACCAGTTGAACGGCATAATGATGTCCGTTGATGAAATGATGCCAGATCGACTCGTATCCCTGTGCTTGCAAGGGCACCTTGCTCGTAAGGGTCGTTGAGCCGGAGTAGAGGTTGCACCTTGGCTAGGTTTGGACTCGTTGCGTAAAAATACGCCGAGTAGCCGATCTATTTAGATTGAGTCATATGCATGCTCATTGAGAATGGTTACACAACCAAACTCGTAAGGGCCGAAGAGCCAGAGTGTGTTGTTTCCACCCAAAGAGGTGTGATGCTCGTGGTGGTCGTAGTGCCAAGAGCGGTGTTCTGCATGCATATGAATAAGACTTAAGGTTGCACATACCCCGCAGTTGAAAATCGTGTTAGGGGTACCCCCTCAGTAATGACTGTGTTGGGGCGGACTGAATGGGGTCGGGTACATACTCCCGTAGTGCTAAGACACGAGCTGCCTAAATGGCATGCAGATTCTGTCCAAGTAATTGTAAGACTGGCAGACCCCTTCAGGAATTATGCTCACTGCGGAATGACAGTGATGGTACAACCTTGAGTGACACGTATTTTTCTTTGGACCTGATAGAGTTCACGATGGCCTCAGTCACTCATGGGTTTTAGGGTCGTGGTTATCCTTAAGATCTAAGGATTGAACCCAACTACTGCAAGTAGAGGATGCATCCGAATATGGGCCTAGTAGGGTTCTCCCAGTTGAAACACACTGCTCTACTATGGATAGGGTCAACAGGCCTCTGGGATATCTAAAATACATAGAATAATCAACTCCCAGAACGTCGCGTTGATGCTCGGACAATGCTTTGCCTGCGTACCAAGGGTGGAAGAGGTTAAATATCGAAACAATGCATTAGCTTAGGTACAACGATGCTTGAATGTATGAGTGGATGGACGTGTTGAGTCAGTCCTGCATAACCTTTGTGAAGGTGTCATGTTCGGTATACGACTGGACCGACTGGGCAAAGACCCATGTTGTATCCGCACGGCTAAGCAAAGCTCGAGGAGTTGTCCTTAGATGCGTGGGATACAGATGTGCCAAGTATGAAGACTTGAGCTAGACATCCCTTTGAGACCCGGAAGAGGTCAAGACTAAGTCGTGAAGACTTGAGCAGATGTTCAACTCATAGCCCTGAGGAGGCTCTTGCGATATACGCTCAGTCTTGGATGCTTGAGCGTCGTTATTACGCATTGTGACCCTAAGTGGTCTTTATTTGTACTTGAGTTGAATGAATGTATGACTTCATGCTTACCAGACCATCAGTGGTTCTGACCCCGTTTTATGGGGATTTCAGATGTTGGACCTGCGTTGCGATATGCGGAGCAAGGCAACATCGAGTTCTAGGGTTTCTCTAGGCAGAGTTGTACTGCTTCCTTTTATTGAACCTATACTGCTTTTCCAAGCAGTGATGTTGTAATAAACACGGGGTTTTCGATAAAATGGAACACTTTGGTGGTCGATGAGTTGCTTGGCCACATACCTGCAACGTGCTCGGAGTTTTCTAAAACTGACGACTCATTATCGTCTGATTCCGTTACTAAAAGCTTTTCTAAGTTCCGCTGCAAAGAAAAAAAAAATTCATGAAAATTTTTACTTAGCTTTGTTTTTGGAAATCTGGGGCGTTACACAGATGATCTGAACCATAGAGTTAGGATTAAGGTCCTACAAGCCATTTCAAAATGTTACATTTAGAGTCAGCCTTTAGGGAGTGTTGTTTGCGCATCCTTGTTTGTGCAGTTGTGGTTATGCGATGTTTTCTTATATTTCTCCTATATATATCAAACCTTTTCCAAACCCTGGGTATATTATTCAAAACTTCTTCTCAAAAACCCAGGTGTATATTTTTTCTCTATCTATATTTTTTCTCTTTTGTAATTTTCTTCAAAAAAAAACCTGGAAAATTCTTATTAAATTTCCTCAATCTTCCAAAAATTTCTAGGTTTGTATCTATTCTTTAAGAGTCTATCCGTAAGTCCAACATTCAATGATATTATGGGATTGTCAGAACCAGCTGATCAGCCAGATGATCCTGTCGAGCAGCAGTTCCTGATCAACATCAAGGGGGTAGATGTTCGAGAAGCATTAGCCAAAGCAACAGGGAGCAAATCTTGGCCTCTCACCGAGATCAGTGGAAGTCAGTTTATCGACCTGTTTGGACTCTATTGTAAGTACAAAGCTTACGAGGAAGTTGACACCTTGTTCAGAGCAGCGAAAGACAGAATTCAACATGCCATGATCCTATGCACAGTGGGATTAGCATTCTTCCAAGACGGTCAGAACTTTGTCGATGTTAGAACTGTTCAGCTCTTTAGAAGATGGGGAAACAAGCAGACTCGTCAACTTTCAGTTTCCATGGCAGCTTTACCCTTTCTCTACCTAGGCTTAACTCGCTTTGCCCTTGAAGAGACTATTTTGGTGGAAGGATGCACTTACGCCCTGCAGTCTTGGTTCCTGCGACATGTGCCATCAAAGGCCAGTTCCTTTAGGTTCAACAGTAAGAAGTCGAAGTTTGCCATTCAGTGTCGAGCCTTGATCGAGAGTCTGCATCAGGAGGAGATCATTTGGGATTACTTCGACAGGAGAGAATTAGTTCCTCGCTATACTTATGCAAGGAGCAAGCGCTACAGGTTGCTTGACCCCTTCTTTTGTGTAGATTATCAGTCAGAGAGGTGTCTCAAACAGTTCTCGGAGTGGCAAGTTTGTGCCAACATTCGCTTCCCGACGGGTAACATGCCATAATTCAATCTGCAGTCAGATTAGTGGTCTGGGGCATACCATGTAACCAAATACACTTGGGATTCTTTCATTTCTCTATCTATATTTTCTGAACCCAATGTATCTACTGAGTATCAAGAGTGGTGGCAAACTGTCTGCCCAGCCCCTTTTTGTCTTTGAATCCATTATCAATAAAAATTATTTTTTATTCTATTAAAAAGCATTTTTCGGCCAAATATTGTTTTAAGCATAGATAGCTTCAATGTTTGTGGTGACCTTATCTCCGGCAATGGGGATATTCTTTTAAATATTCTCCTCGTTCTTCTTCAATGTCTTTTTATCATGGTTGAAGACCTCGCCTTGGTAATAAGGCACATTTTTTGTTGTCATGAGAATGATGATGCAATTGTCATAAATCCTGTGACGACCAAATCCCTGGTAATGGGATAATCCTTTTAATTGTCTACCATTCTTTCCTCAAAAGTTTGTTTTGAAAAAGTTTTTTCTTCGCTCTAACCATTCCCTTATTCTATAAAAAGCATTGGCATTGTCAGAATGGTGCAAACAAGGACTGGGAAAGAAACAGCTCCTCAGCACAGTGACAGCGAGATCGAACCAATGGATTCTCCCAAGTCAGTCAGAGGAAAGGGTCAGAACAAGGGAGATGATATTGATCCCACCATGTATGTTCTATTCCAAAAGATGATGGCCAGGATGATGTCCGAATGAGCTGAGGCCAGTCTGAAAAAGACCGTTTCTAAAAGCAAACTGAAGAAGAAGGCTGTGAAAAAGCAAGTCAAGATTATCAGTAAGAAATTTCAGCCAGACACTACTTCGGAAGTTTCAGAATCAGCAAAAGAAGAGTCAGAAGAGGAAGAACAGTGTGTCTTTAGTCAGAACCATCCGCGGTAGTTCGTAAAGATCGCTGAAGAGCCTGAATCTGTGAATAAGCCTAAAATTGGGATCCCATCTGAGGATCCGATGCATGAGCAATTGAAGGAAATGACTCGAGCAATCAAAGACATCCAGGCCAAGAGCAAAGGCAAGCAAACCTATTCAGGCGAAGATTTCTATAACAGCCTAGATGGGGAGGATAATCTGGAGAATCTTCCTTGAAAATTCCTCAAATTTGATGGAACGAGCAATCCAAAAGCTCATTTGGCCACCTTCTATGCGGAATGTGGTCGCTTCAGAAAGGACTACAGGGCTTTTTCCATTTGCTTCCCCCGTAGTCTGGAAGGAGTAGCAGCCAGGTGGTATGCAGACCACATCAACCCTATCTAACTACGAGAGTTCGATAAAGTTGTGAACTTATTCATCGAGCGCTTCATGTTCAATGTTGAGACCTTGCTCACTCTCAATCATTTGTATAATTTGAAATAGAATGAGAATGAGAATGAGAATGAGAGAGTAGAAGAATTCATCCACAGGTGAAGAAGCACCTGCAACAGAATGAAGGTTCCCATCCTAGAGGAGCATGCCTTGTAAATCATCCTCAACACTTTTCTCAGCCTCTGAGGAATCTCATCTCCACGTCTCCTGCAAAATCATTCATCAAATTGATTAAGAGAGCCGAATGACTCGAAACAGGGCTAGATAATGGCCTTTATGAAGGTTACCCATTTGTCCGAGGTATCCCTGAGCAGAAAAAGAAGGCACATGTTGCTTATTCCACAAATTTTTTAGACAATAGAAGCAGTTCTAGCAGCAAGAAAAATAAGAAAAATTGTATCGAGGACTCAAAAAGCTCCAAGGCTGAGAGAGCGAACTCTGCAGCTGTAAACACTCCAAATTTTCACTCACCTCTCTGACATCTCCACCAACCATTGTGAACCATCCTTTAGGATCATTAGAGGGCAAAATGGTTATTTTTTTAGCCTGGAACTTGCAAAAGTCCAAATTTCATCTGCAACTATTAAAATTTCTCTGTTTTATCTCAGATTTTTAAAGTTTTACTCCTGACAGGAGACTGGAATCTCCAATTCCTAGTTCAGGATTGTATTTCATAAGACATGTCTTTGCATATCATCACATGAGCATTTCATATCATTTCACTGCACAGCATGTCATTTCGAGGTCCAGAACTCTCGATTTCAAAACTCTCAATCCAGATTCGAGTTTTTAACTTTTTCAAAATTAATTTCAAACCTTCTGGGTCTTCAAAATTGCCACTTCTTCCCATTTTACCCCCAGGACTCTGAATCTTAAAAGATTTTCTCAGGAAAACAATCTGGATAGTTTTCAATATGGATTTTCAAAATTTTATCAGCTGGATCAGCTCTGCCTGAAGAAGAGGATGGAGCTTTGAATTTAACAACTTTATCTCAGATTTTGCCCTTTTATCAACAATTTCAAAAATCATTCTTTTACAAAACCGTCCCATAGGGGCCACCTCTTTTCATATTTTCCACAATTAGGCCAAGTATTTCTTATTTGCCAGTTAGTCTAGGTTTTTATGAAAATTCCAAAAAGAGGTTTTACTTTCTTGCTTTTATTTCAATAAAGAAGCGATGTGGGGTCCACCCTGAGGTAGCTCCACATAGGCCTTCCTTTTATAAAATTTGAATTTCGAAAAACCCAAAAATATAGGAGCCTTGTCTTTGAATTGGCACCACTGGGCCCTTTCTCTCTCCTTCCATCCTCTGCCATGCATCAGTGTGGGGTCACCCTGAGGTGACGCCACGTGTCTTCCTCCCTGCACCTCCATTAATTACCACTTGTCCTCCCTACATCTTCCTCTTTTTACCTTCTGACATGTGTCAATGTGGGGCCTCCTCTGGAATGACTCTTGAAAGTGCACTAGGATCGAGGCAACGAGCACTAGAGGGGGGGGTGAATAGTGCTTTTATAAATAATCTGCGGAATATTGAAGGATTTTGCAAATCGAAAAGCAAACACACAAAGAACACAAGATTTTATCCTGGTTTGGTCTATCTCGACCTACATCCAGTTCCCAAGCAAAACCCGCTTGAGATTTCCACTATCAATCTTGTTAACTACAAGATCACACAGACCAAAACTGGTCTCACTTTCAGTAACAACCCTACTGAAAGCAAACAACTCCTTTACACCAAGGAGTCCTTCTTTTTACAGAAAAGAAATAACAACTTACAATACAACCTATGAGCCTTTCTTTTGAATGCGAATGAGATGCAATTGGCTTTTGAGGTTGTTGAAATACTCTACTCACGAATTCACTATCTCTCAAAGTGATTTGAGTGAAAAACTGAAGTGAAAATATCAAGTGAGTGAGAAAACAAATACTTGACTGAATAGGAGTGAAAAGCAATAAGTAAATGATTCAAATCAATTGAATTCTTGTTATTTTGAGTGTAAAATGCACTCATATTTATAGTTAAAGTTTTCCATACGTTGAGGGTATGAAAGGGTGTCAAAACTGTCCATTTTGAACGATCAAAACGTTTGAAAAATGAAAAGACAAGCCTTTTTTAAGTTTCAGGAAAACGGCAAAATTAGTTGACTGAAACATCAGTTAGTCGACTAATAGTTAGTTATTAGTAGACTGACAGTTATCGTCGGTCGACTGATCTGTTAATCGAGCCGTTTGAAAATATGAACTTTTGAAACTTAGTCGACTTGAGAAAAGTTAGTCGACTGATAATATCATCAGTAGACTGAAAAACCTTTTAGTCGACTGCTGCTAAAATCTTCTGAAAAACAAACATTCTGTTCGGTCGACTGATAAAAGCATTAGTCGACTGCTGCTGAATTTTCAGAAAACACATGTTCTGTCTAGTCGACTGATAAAACCATTAGTCGACTGCTGCCAATTTTCCAGAAAACAGACATTCTGTCCAGTCGACTGATAAAACCTTCGGTCGACTAATTTGACAAAAATGACTTTTTATAGAAAATATGACGCGAAAGGATTAGTCGACTGGTAAGTCTATTGGTCGACTAATAAACATGAAAATTTAAGAAAAGAGTTTTCTAAAAAGATTTTCAAGAGGGTTTCTTTTAGAAAAGTTTTTCTAAAGACTTTTAAGGTGAAATGCAACCTAAATATGCACTCTAAGTAAGGCTCTTACAAGAATCTATGACTTTTAATGAATTAAACATTTGCACACTAGTCTTCAAAATTCTTCATCGAATTCTTCAATTTCTTCATAGCCTTAGCTGAAATGCAGTTGATTCCACTTGCTCATCATCAAAACCTTGTACTTGAAGTATCATGTATGGCTTCATTGTCGTAACAATCTCCCCTTTTTTGATGATGACAAACTTAATCAAAGATGAAGCATTTAGATGCATAGATGGAGATTTTACTCCCCCTATCAATATGCTGCAAAACTTTAAAAGTTAGTACTTTCAAAGCACATATATCACATATTGATTGGTTTGCATTTCCATTCACCATTACTTCATACATTCATTCAAAGCTTACTTTTTCTCTTAATTCTTATGCAAGATCTCCTGCAATTTCAATGTAATGCAATGTAATGCTATCTTTTACTTTTTCTCCCCCCTTGTCATAATAAAAAAGAATAAGGGCAGAAATAGCATAAGCAAAATAGCGATACAAGTTTAAAATATTACAACCCATAAAGTATGAAAGTTTAGACAACAAAGTTCAGAAAAGTGAGTTGAGCAAATCCTTGATTGAAGTAATCTCTTTCTGAATCAAAGATAGTTGTTGAGTCACATCTTCACGAAAAGTGTGTTGATGCAGCTCCAAAGCTTCCAGTCTCTGCATAACTTCATCATTGTCTTGATTTGTCAAAAATTTCTTTCTTTTTGTATGAGATGAAGGTGTCGCAGAAGGTGAAGGTTCAAAAATTGATGGTTCAGTAGGATCAGGTGGTTCAGTTTGATCAACATTTAAAGGAGACAAATATTTAATTTTCATTCTTTTAAAAATTGTTTGATCAAAGAAATCTTTTTGCTCGATACATTTTTCATTTGTTAAAGGAACTTTGAAATGTCTAAAAATACGAGTTAAAAGACAACCATAAGGAAGAAATGGTTTTTGTTTCCACAAATTTGTAAAATACACATTGGCCCAGTTAACAAAAATATTTCCAAATAAAACATAAAGAGTCGTAGATAGATCTGTGGAATAATAATCAAAAGAACCAGTTTTAGGTAGAACATTATGGGCAAGGGTTCGTCCAGCAATGCGTTCACGAGTTTGAAGATTAGTATTTTTGAAAAAGAAAGAAAGAAAAGTTAAGACATCTCCAAAATGAAGGAGAATGTAACCAAAACCTAAGAGAGCCAAAAGAGTGCAGAAAGATTCTCATGAGAGAAGCTCCCAGGATATCAAACTGCCAAATTTGCTAAGAATCTTCTTTAAATTTGTGAAATTCTATTATCAATATTCTTTCATCAAATTGCTTTCATAATATCAAATTCTCTTTCCTGTTCATATCAAGGAAATTGATAGCTTCCTTGAAGAAGGTCAATCGTAAGCAATTTGGATTCCAAATCTTGATTCTATGAAGTCAACCTCGTTTGGAGGTAATACTTCAGGTAGAAAAGAAGGAATATCTTTGCAACAATATGCATCATTTTCAAATTATTTAAATCAACAACAGAATCCTCAACATTTTGACAACATTTTCTAGCTATCTGGACGTGGAGTGAGAGCTTGATGTCCGTTTTCGATACATCCTGACACCAATTTTCAATCCCTCTTTAGGACTTGATTACGGGAGTTTTCAAGATTCTTTCCCTTCTTTTATAATTTGAGAGCGTGAGCTCTCAGATTCGCACACTTCCTTGTGTCCCCACTGTTCCGCCATAGACAATCCCATTTCGGTTCGAGGTCAAACCACCAATCATTTTCTCATAAAAGGCAATTTCAAAATCTATTTAGTCTCAGAATGAGACGCCTAAGATCAACCCCTTTTCAAGCTTTAGGGACCCCATTTTTCTTCCTTTTGCAAAAACCTTATCGGATTTATTGTGCAAAATCCAAAGGTTCCATCATTGTCTCTTCCTTCGAGGATTCCGTTCTATTTTCTGCCTGATCAGGTTAAGGGTACAAACCTGAATCTCATTTGATGAGGTATTCCATTTTCCGCCCGATCAAGTTAAGGGTACAAACCTGAGCCTCATTTGATGAGGTATTCCATTTTCTGCCCGATCAGGATAAGGGTACAAACCTGAGCCTCATTTGATGAGGTATTCCATTTTCTGCCTGATCAGGTTAAGGGTACAAACTTGAGCCTCATTTGATGAGGTATTTCATTTTCCGCCCGATCAGGATAAAGGTACAAACCTGAGCCTCATTTGATGAGGTATTCCATTCTCCGCCCGATCAGGTTCAGGGTACAAACCTGAGCCTCATTTGATGAGGTATTCCATTCTCTGCCCGATCAGGTTAAGGGTACAAACCTGAGCCTCATTTGATGAAGTATTTCATTTTCTGCCTAATCAGGATAAGGGTACAAAACTGAGCCTCATTATGATGAGGTATTTTATTCACCAACCAGGTCGAAGGATCAAACCTGAGCCTTTTCCCATGCAAAGCATTTTCTGTCCCATCCAGGTTAAGGGCAAAAACCTGAACTTCACCGCCACAGAACGAATCTTTCCTCCTTGTTCTCCATTTCATATCTACCATCTTCACCAGACTAATATCTCTATACCCAGTCAGATTCTTCTAACTGGGGCATTTTATATAGCCCAAATTTGGTGTATTTTTCTTTGCCACTAAGCTCGGCCACAAGCCGGCTTAGTAGCAAAGAGGGGCATCTGTAAACACCCCAAATTTTCACTCACCTCCCTGACATCTCCATCAATCATCACATTTCGGTTCTTCAAGATCATTGAAGGGAAAAATGGTCATTTTCTGAGATAAGACCTTGCAAAAAGCCCAAAATTTCATTCCCGAGTCTCAAAATTTCTCTATCTAGGCTCAGAAACATCTTTAAACTGCAAATTTTCAAAATCCTATTCTTGACAAGAAGCTAGAATTCCCAATTCTTTGTTTAGAGTGGCAGTTCATGGGACATGTCTTTGCATATCACCGCACGATCATTTCATATCACTTCACTGCATAGCATGTCATTTTGAGATCCAGAACTCTTGATTTTCAAAAGTATAAATCCAGATTTGAGTTTTAAATATTTCAAAAGTGATTTCAAATCCTTGTGGTTTTCAAAACAGTCAGTTTCCCTCGTCCTAACCCCCAGGACTCCGAATTACAAAAGTTTTCTCAAGAAAAACAATCTGGATAGTTTTGATATTGATTTTAAAATTTCGTCAGTTTGAAAGAAGGGGACACAATTTTAGAATTTAGAAGATTTTATTTCAAAACTTTTGCTAAAAGACTCTGAACTTCTTTATAAAACCTATGCATCTTCTATTTTGCCCTAAAAGACCATTTTTTTTTAGTTTTTGAAATCAAGCCATTTTTACTTCGTATTTTCTAATTAGCCTACTATTATAAAATCCCAAAAAAAAATTAATTTTTTTTATTTTTTTCCAAATAAATGATGTGGGACCCGCCTTGAAATGGCGTCATACTCAAATGTTCAGATATTTCTCTTATTTTCAAGAAGGGTCCACCCTGAAGTGGCACCACTTTATGAAACCCTTTTTTTTTTAATTTCCAATTCTATATATTCCAATAAAATAATCAGTGGGCCCACACATAGGTGGTGCCTCACTAACATTCCCCGCAAAGAAAATAAAAAACATCCAGGATTTTTTTTATTTTAAAAAGAATTCTCTTAAACCGGCTGAGGTGGCACCACCTTAAAAAAAAGAAGAAGAAGGGAACTCATTTTACCCACCCTCTTTCTTTTTACCTTTTCAACTCCAAAAGGAGCCACCGTGAAAACCCTCATTTTACCTAAGCTTTGAACCCAAAATTTCCCCTTCAGAAAAGAACACTGTCCTCTTCTCAACGATTGGCGAATTTCTAAAATTTTCAAAATTTTGTTTGAATATTTTCAAATGCTTTCAAAATTCAGTTTGGATGATTTCAAAGCACCCAAATTTTCTGTAAAACCTTCTGAAAGTCTTTTAAAAAGGGAACCCCGTTGGGAGAAAAGGGATCGATTTTTGGGGATTTCGGCTTCCCATATCTCTAAATACCTCTGCTTCCTCCATTTGTTTTCAGCGTTAACATTTCAAAATCCTCTGAAAGGATCTCGATTGGGGTCCGTCCTACATCTTAATCTCCCATTGACGACAGATTGCTTCCACCAGCCTTCAGCAGAACATTCAAAAGGCAACCGGGAAGAGTGTGGTTGGAGTTCTTCCCTTCTACCTTTAGAAGTCCAAATCGGTTCCCATAGGCAACGACCTTCTCAGCCTCTGCCGAATCAAGGTAAAGACCCTCTACATTCGTGTTTACGCAAAGTAAGCATCATGTTATATTGTATTTCTTGCAAATCCGTTTCAGCAACTGATGTATTTTGCATTTTGGTTTATCCAATGTGTCAAGAATCGATGATATCGTTCAATGGTATTCTCGATTCAGTCTGAAGATCATAGTTTCACCAAATAACTATTTTTTTTTTAAGCTTTTGTATGATTCGATCCAGCATCATGAATATTTCAAAATAATTACTTCACTTCAATTCATAATTTTCCTATACATATCTAATTCATCTTGTTATACACCCATGCTTTATCAGTTAAAAGGATTATTTTATCAGAAATTTCAGTTCTTCAGTCTGTTGCAAAATGCAGTAATTAAGACTTCAGGTGTTATCTATGACAATTTCTTCATTATCGCATGATTTTCTTGTTAAAAAAAAATTTAGTTGTAAACCTTTTATATATCATTAGTTTTTTTTTCTACATGTGTATAGGATTTTTGGTTGAAAATGTCTGCATATCGTGGGGTAAAGTGATGGCCGGCAAGGCTTATCATACAGCAAACAATGCTCTTAACCAAAGCACTACATTTAAATTCAGTGTGTTGCTCCTTACAATATCCCCTTGCGTCAACAATGTTTATGTCTTTATATTTCAATATTTCACAGTTTCATATATTTCTTTTTAAAAAAAAAGAAAATTTCATATCCTGTATTCATAGGTTTTACATTTCTCATTTCATAAACTGTGAAATATCTGAGCATTTTATGACTTGTTGGGCATCATTGAATTTCCCAACCTTTGACACCAATCTGAAATGTTATAATGTCATTCATAGAATTTTGATGCTAATGAGTGTAGTACGGATCTGTTTAAGCATTGTTGTTCCACTTGATTCCAGTTTCCTATGTTATTATGTCTCACGATTCTGCATCCTCATCCAGGTGATTTAGCTTAGTTTAGTCCTTTTATTTTACTATTTTGGAGCACCCTGCGTCTGTAGCATATTTAGCAAATAGTCATACTCTGCTTAATCAATGACTGATTCTCTGGATCACGCACAATGTTCTGTAGTTGCTAATTAAGAGATTGGAGAGGCACCATCTCAGCTACTACATGAAACTCCTTTGAGAGTGCAACCAAGGCATTTTTTTTTGTTTGTTGGCTGGCTTGTTCTGTTACTGAGATGACCTTGCTGAATGTATCTTCTGACTGTTTGATGATAGATGATATCGTTGCCTCGGTAGCATTTTTGATATGTTCCTCTATATGATATGTTGCTTCTGCAACAGATGTTTCAGCAGCTGAGACTCGCATCTGAGCATCCTCTGATATGTGAAAGGTAGCTTGCTGGAATGCAATCTCAGCAAACTTCTCATCCAGTGATCCTTGGAGCTTCTGATTGAATATAGATTTGGCAGCTTCAAGTTAAAAAACTGCTACTTCTTGATTATGACGTAGAGAAACAACATACTTCTGTTGCTTAGCCCCAGAAAAAGCCAGCTCTTCAATCAACTGATCTCTCTCATTTTCTGCAGCTTCTAAACTGTATTTAGCTTCTTCCAGAGCAACATTTGTTGCTGATAAATCATAGTGACTTAATTCCAATGCTCCCCCATTTCCCAAGGCCTCCCCATCCCCTTCAAGGAGGGCATGTGCCAGATTATCTTTTGAATCTCCCTGTTAATAGTAATTCAAGAACATGACGTTCTTGAATTACTATTAAGGCTTGTTACCTGTAATATAGCTTATAAGCTTTTGTTTATTTTGCATTCAGCTCACTAATTCCCTTGCTCATTTCATGAATTTTTTTTTATCTTTGCTATTCTCTAACAGCAACATCCCTTTTGTATATACCCCATGTTGTATCTTACTCATCATCTCCTGTATGTATTGTAAGCTCAATTTTTTTTTTTACTGTGTATCTGCCTTGTGAAGGGTATATACGTCACTACTAGTCCCTGTACCAAAGGTCAATGGTACTTACCCTTTGGCCCCACAATTTTTGAAATTTAGTCACATACTCGTATGTTATTATTGTCATTTTTTTTATCTTATTACTACCGTTTAGCAGTTATTACAGAAAATTGAACATTTGGCATTGTTCCCACATAGTTATTCCATATAGTTGCTTCTTATCTAAAACCCTTTCCATAATGCCTTTCATTGTTGGGAAATTGCAACGAGTGTCAAATATATCTATTGGCTAAATATGAAGTTGGCATTTGGCACATAACAGTAGGTCTAAAAAATATATTTTTAGCAAAGCTCATGTATCATTTGTATATTACTTACATATTGTCCAAGATTCTATATTTAGTCATTCCAATATACCTCTGTGACCTTATAGTTATTGTCTTTCATCGATTTTCCTTAAAATATTTTTTTTTGGTTATTGCTTGTATATATCTAGTATTAGCAGCTTCCCTCCCCTCTGTAAAAATTAGGTTGCTATCCTATAGTAAAGCTTAACCAAAGTAAGTATTTTCCTGTGCTTCCAAGTATATATCTCTCAAGAGGCCTATTTTAGGTTACATCAGTCTAAGCCTTTTAACCCGTATGTAGATATATATATATATATGTACTTTTCATCTAGCTTACTCATGATATCTGGATATTGTCACATGCTTTCATACTTTAGATATTGTATTAACTAGTATACTTTACTATAATTCATGTAAAATTACTGGTACATCACCTTTAATGTGAGACCTTCCCTTCTCTATACATTGTATTTCTTGTGCCAGTTCTCACTTGCAGGGAAATCGGGAGGATGCTGATTCTTTTAATTCTGTATTTCCTTTCTTTTTTTTTTTGCTTTATGTCAGAGATGTAATAATCAAATTTGGAATAATATTTACTTTTACTGCTTAGATTAGGATGCATATCATGTAGTTTGATTTATGCAATATCCTGATTATGTGATTCATGCATTTTATTTCAAAATCACTATGGATGTACATGAATGACACATGCACCAACTCTTAGGGAGTTGATGAACTCAGTGGAGTCCATATTTACGGCCCTAGTCGGAATATAGACGAGACCCAGATTCATCATCTTTCTACCAGTCACATTGAGCCTACACCCTTAGGCTATCTTCCAAAATTTCACTGCATGTCTTCAATGATTACAAAATATTTTAGAGTTAGCTAAGTAAACTACAAGCATATTTACGGCCATAGTCGAAATATGTGGTAATATTACCTTAGTTTAATTCTAAAATTACATATTTTCCTGAAAAGATGTTTTCTCAAAAAGGCATTCATCCATTCAAATCATCTGCATCATGGCATCATCTGCTTTTCTCATGATTTTCTCAAGAAAATTTCATTACAAGGAAATTGATTCCTCTAGAAACTCTGAAAATTTTCAAAGTTGGATTTCCCAAGTCAAGTTTTTCGTGATTTTCCCTGGAAAATGTTATTTTCTTAAGATTATTTTTCAAAAGGAGTTTCTCATTATTCTCAAGAATCAAAATCGACTTTCAAAAACTTCAAGGTTGAGATTCTCAAACCTTCAGTTTCTTGAGTTTTGATGTTCCTTCTTCAAAGAGTTTTCCAATGAATTCCAATCATTTTCCAAAGAAAAATTTCAAAGTCAGAGTTTTCCTAACAAATATTTGCCTTTTCAAATGTTCATCTTTTCTCAAGAATTCTTTCCATTTTTCCAGGATTTTCATTTATTCATGATTTTCCCAAATCTTTATAAACTTTCTCGAGATTTCAAATCCTTTTATCAAAATTTCCTAAGAAGTTGATTTCCATCTTTTGCCTGAGAAAGACTTTTCCAACTCCAAAATGTTGTCCAAGCATACATCATGTTTTTCGACATGCATTTTTACAAAATTTCATAGCACATGCCTGAATTCTCTGTGCATTTAGGATAAAACACAATTTCGATGATTGAACTAAGTCAAGCACACATTTGGTCCTTGGTTCGATTACCCCTGTTAAAGGCGGCAGGAACGGTCGAACCTCGTACCGACAGGTCGAGCCCCATCCTACGAATTTTCCTGCTATTTTCAAAATGGAGGTGAGTATTTCAAAACAATTTTCAAATTCTGGTCAAGTTTGACTCGCGAAAACATTTTCCCCTCTCTCTTGCAGGGAAGGAAAAAATTTTTGCGATGATAACACTAGATTGTGAACTAGACGGTTCCAGCCAGCTGTAGCACTGATCTGAACCCTCGGTTCAGACTGGTACTACAACCCAAACCCATATGCTAGAAAAATAAGGGTCCAGTATCCTATGCTGGGCATGCAGACCACCCGCAAGGTGCCCAGCTCCAAACACCTGGTAAATGTGTTGGCCGAAGGGTCTGGTCTGCTGGACCCGACTGTAAACACCCCAAATTTTCCTCATCAATTCTCAAACAACCCTCCTCGTGCAGTGCCAACCCTGTTAGGTCAGTGTAGGAGTCAAACCCCGAGTCAGTTTCAGAAAATTACCATTTTACCCATTTTCATTAGGAAAATTACCATTTTACCCCTAGGTCATCCTGGACCCTAGACAGTCGGAGTCAACAAAGCTCACTGGTCAGTTCAGAACATTTAGAATATCAGTCATTCCAAGCTCATCTGAGCTCACAGTGAGAAGACCTTTTTCATTTATGACAATTCCTGCCAAAATAGGATCATTTCTTCAGAAATGAGCTCATTTCTCACTCAAATCCAAGCCAATTGTCTTTGAGTCAGTCATTCATAGTCAGTCATACTCCAGAGGGTCTAACTTGAGTTCACCAGAAGTTCAAGTGCTCTAGTTTCAGTTCAAAACCATTTCTAAGCGTCCAAGAGCCCATTTTAGTCCAGTTCAGCTCTTTCAGCTGAAATTGAGTTGAGTTCAGTCAATTGAGCTAGTGTTTGAGCTTTGATTTTAGTTCATGTCAATATTACTGACCTTTGTTATAGCTCAAACCCAGCTCAGATTCGTAATTCACTTCGCTTCAGTGACCATTCCGTACTATTTCTCTAAAAATGGCAGCTTTTCTTGAAAATTCAGTCGAAAAGGTCAGCTGAGTCAGTGCCTGGTCAGTTCATTTGAGTTCTGAAACTCTAAAACCCAGCTCAATCTAGCTCATCTCAGTTCAATCCAGCTCGAACCCTAATTTTTAGTGTCACTCTGACCCAGTAGAGTCCCGAAAACCATTTCTTGAGCTATTTTGCAAATTTTATCATTTTTAATGCTCTTTGAACTGGTACAAGTGTCAATCGGGGTCTAACATCCAAAATTCTTCATTCAGGGTCTGCATTTCGCATATCATTTCTCATCATTTCATATCATTTCTCAACATTTCATAACATTTCATCACATTTCATTCCATTTTCGAAGTCCAGAACTCCAGTTTTATAAATTTCAATCCAGATTGAGTTTTAAAAAATTTCAGAAATCAATTTCAAACCCCGGGTTTCCAAAATTGACATTTTTACCCCCAGAAGTCTAAATTTGGAAATATTTTCTCAAGAAAAATAATTTGGATTTGTTTCAAACACAAATTTTTGAATTCTACACTGGATTTGCTTCGCAACGAGCTATTAAACTTCAAAATCCGAGCTTGTTTCAAAAACTGCCAAAAATAGCTCGTTTCATTTTGAAAATATTTTCTCGAGAAAAACAATCTGGATTTTTTTCAAAATTAAATTTTCAAACTCTACACTGAATTTACTTTGCAACGGGGTATTGAACTTTAAAATCTGAGCTCCTTTCAAAAATTGCCAAAAATAGCTAGTTTCGTTTGGAAATATTTTCTTGAGAAAAACAATCTGGATTTCTTTCAAAATTAAATTTTCAAATTCTACATTGGATTTGCTTCGCAACGAGGTATTGAACTTCAAAATCCGAGCTCGTTTCAAAAACTGCCAAAAATAGCTCGTTTCGTCTGGAAATTTTCTAAAAAGACTATTTTACCCATCTAATCATCAAAAGGAATTTGAAAAGTGGAATTTGGACCCGTTCTAAGATGGCCCATCCATTTGCATTTTCTTGTTTTAATTTATAAGAAAAGAAAAAAAAATTATCTTTTTGTTTTGGTTTGTTTTATTTTATTTATTTTAATTTTTTTTTTTAAATTATTTTTATTCTTTCTAAGGTGGGACCCACAAGGGGGTCACCCAAACCTCCAGCCCATTTCCTTTCTTTCTTCCTCCATTTTCTTTTTTTTATATTTTTATTTTTATTTTTATTTTCTTTTCTTTTCTTCTTTATTTCTTTTCTTTCTTTTTTCTTCCTTTTTCTTTCTTTTTCTTTCTTTCTTTCTTTCCTCCTTTCTTTCCTCTCCCTCCATTCACGTATAGTCTTTCCAGCCCCTCCTTCTTCTTCTTTCCCTCTCCTTTCTTCCCCTTTCTTTCCTTTTCCTTCTTCCCCTCTTCTTTCCATTTTCTTCCCTTCCTTCTTTCCCCTTTCTTCCTTATTCCCCTTTGGATTTTCCCCAAAAGCAATGGCTGCAGCCATTCACGTATATTCCTTCATGAAATATTATTAGTAACTTAGGTTTTGAGTTAATCAAAACCTAAGTTATGATAAAAAGAAAAAAAGAAAAGAACGGCTAGGGGGATTCCTATTCAACGCCTCTCTCTCTCTCTCTCTCTCTCTCTCTCTTTTGGCTGCAGCTATCCTTGGCTGCAACTCTCAGCCATTGAAGCCACTTTGAAGCACCACCTGCACCAGCCTTCTAGCAGCCCACCTTGCTTCACCTTCAGCTGCACCAAGGCAGCCACCACCTTGAACCACTACCTTCAACCACCACAGCCACCTTTACCAAGGAGCTTCAGCAACAGCCTCTTCCTCCCAGCTTCCTTCAACCAAGGCAGACCTCCAGAGCTCCTCCATTCAGCCATCAGCACAACCAACTGGAAGACTCCACTCCTTCCAGCCAAAAAGATCACTCTCATTCAACCTTCAACAAGGCACTTCCACCTTCAATTAGTTTCAGCCATAGTCACCCCATCTACAAGGTGCAGCCATCCATGCCTCCACGCCCAGCCGGCTCTCTCATTGCAGCGGCATCTCTTTGAAGCCTCCAAGTAGCAGATCTCCGGCCTCTGTTATACTCCACCAAGGGTTCAGTCCACCACTCGGCTACAGCCACTTCCTTCAAGGCAATAGCAAGAAGCGTCTCCCCTCCAACAGGTTCCCTAGTCATCTTGCTCCAACCGTTCCAGCCCTCTTTGTGGGTGTCACAACCACCACAACCCCGTCACTCCAACAGTCCAGCCTTCATCCATTGGCAGCCCCATTAACCATAGCTACCACCTTCAGCTGATCCAAGGAGGAACCGAAGTTGAGTCAATAGTTTCTATCGTCTCACCGATTTCTCTTGTTATTATTATTATTATTTTTTTTTTGTGTGTGTCATCTATTTATTAAAATGCCATGGATATTCTCTGTAGAAGGATGATTTTAAATGTGAAAGTCAGTTTAAAACTGGATCCATTGTGCTATTTTGTTTTCTTTAATCAATCTCTCATGATTAAGGCTAAGCAAGAGAGGCGGTCCATCCGATGCATGGATCAGACCCCCTCCATTAATAGCATACATCAAATCGGCTTTATATCCCCTTGTTTTTTTTTTTTTTTCTTATTTTATTTCAAGCATTTGTTTTGTATAAATTGAGTATTTTAGGCATTTTATTTGATTAATTTCACTGTTTTATAGGTAGTTTTGTTAGCTTTATTAAGGTTTGCTTAGAAATCCATAGGCTTTAGTTTGTATATGAAGTCCAGTCATCATTTCATGGATATATTTTTGTTCAAAAATCCGAAAAAAAATTGTGATAACTTTAGTTGTATGTCTCTGCTTTTGTGCCAAAAATTTGATGCAATTTGGGTTTCGGAACCTTCTCAAATAAATCAAATTCCAAACTGGGATTTCCTATTTCTAGAACCTCCAATTTCTGCTTTAGCAGACAAAAACCTCCGGCACCACCCTTGTGGGAGATCCGGATCATTCTACAAAAATTACAGTGGATGCATGATTGAGTTTACTAATTATCTAGAAATTTTTAGGTTTTCCCAGTTAGTTTTGATGTCTGTAAAAAATCGGATTTTCCAGATTTCTGGGAAAATCTTTATTTTCTTTCGTCAGGGTATAGATAGACCCTAATGCACCAATTCCGCTCAATCTGTAGCCCGTATGCAAAACATTTCAACACAAAAGTTCTTCCTAACATTATTTCCTGTCATTTCCCAAAATTTGGGAATTTGTGGATCTGTTTCATTATTGTTCCCGGATTTTTTCTTTCTGTCTAACAGATTCCAATGTCCAGAAATATCAGAGATTTAAGTCTCTGATAACAGTATGGCCTTTTCCAAACCATAACCCGAATCCCAATGGTGTAAAAATATCAAATCTTACTCTTTTTGTCAGGGACATTTTTCCACAATTTTAGCCTTTTTCTCATCTGTCTTCCATTTTTCCCACATTTTCTTCCGAAACCTGTCTGTTTCCCCTAAATCCTAGAGTCGCCGGATTCCGATCCAACTTGCCTGAGTGGCACAGCTCCGACCATAGGTCAAAACCAGAAAGTGTAAAAGGAAAAAATCCTTGACGTATTGTCCTCTGTCACCCCATAAATTTTGGGAATTTTTTATGGAAGTTTGATATCCTAAATCCCCTTTAGAATCAACATTTTAGGCAAAAATCACAAAATTTAGGGTTTTTATTTGAATTTCCATATTTACAAATACAAAAAAATTAGATTTTCGAGCTCCATTATGTTTATATGGTTATTTTAGGTGTCCATGCCAAATTTGGCTTAATTCCAAGTTCATTAGCTCCATGTGTTAGTTTATCTTTAAATTCAGAAGCGAAAATCAGTCGAAAATCATGTTAAATTTGATTTTTTATGATATTTTCGTCATTTTAGGGTTTTTATCATGCACATAACCATGTAGAATCATATTAGGGTTAATTTCAATCTCCTTTGCATTTCATATTTTCCAATTTTGCAAAATTTATTTCAGAAAACCCTGGTTTCAAGGCCATAGTCTTGTTATCGGGGGTATTTTGGTTATTTTGACCTAAATTTTGAAATTTCAATTTCTAATTCTCCAAAATTTCATGCATATCATCATATTGATCATATTATGTTTGATTTATTTTATTTGATTTTCAAAATTCCAAAATTTACAAAAATTCTTTCAGAAAACCCTGATTTCAAGGTCATCAGGGGTATTTTGGTCATTTTGACCTCAATTTCGAATTTTCAAGTTTATTTTCGAAATTTATTCATTATTTATCATGTTTATATCAAAGGGGGTATGCATTTGGGTTTATATCTGAATAATATCTGATAATTTCCCATATTTTCGGATAAATTCAGAAAAACCTACATTTTTGTGCTAACATTGTTTTCTAGTTCTGCAGGAACATTCAAGAAGAAGACTTAGCTTTTATTTTTTTTTTATTTCAATTCAATGTAACCTCAAATGTAATAATTTGGAATAAGAGTTACTTTTCTGCTTAGAATAGGGTTGCATTGCATATAGTTTAATTTATGCATATTTCAATATGTGATGTATGATTCATGCACATTATTTCAAATTCACTATGCTTTACACGAATGGCACGTATACAAGCTTTTATGGAGTTTATAAACTCGGTGGGATTCATATTTATGGCCATAGTCAGAATATGAAGAAAACCAAGATTTATGATCTTTATATCAGCCACATTCAGCCTACACTCTTAGGCTAACTTCAAAATGCACTGCATTTTTCAAAGTTTCAAAAGGATTTCTCAATTCCTCAATGAAATTCCCTTTTCAAATTCATATTCATTCATTCATATTATTCAAATTGCATTGTTTTCAAATTCATTTTCCAATTTCAATTTAAAAAAAAATCAGTTTTCTCAAGAATTTCCAAGTCTTTCTCAGGATCTGATTTTCTCAAAATCCTTAGTTTTCAAATGACATTTCAAAGCATTTCCCAAGTTCAAATCAAGATTTTCCTATGTTTTCAAATTTTGAAATTTCAAAATCCCAAGTTTTCATAAATCGATTTTCTCATATTTTCCAATTTTCCTGAGAATTCATTTTCCATTTCAAAAGTCATTTTCCAATAAATTTCTTAGATTTTCTCAGAATTCTCAAATCCATTTTCTCAGAAAAGCAATTCCAAATTTCAAAATCGATTTTCTAAAGTTCAAATTTTCTTGAGAAATCACTTTCTAATGCAAATTTCTGATTTCCAATAAAATTCAATGATTTTCCCAGGAATTCCATTTTCAAGCATTTTTCAGTCCTTTTCTAAATGCATTTCAATTTTCCAAAGCAAACATCATATTTTATCAAACTTGCATCTTTTCAAAATTTCATAGCACTAGCCTGATTCTTTGTGCATTCTAGGAAAAAGAGAGCATAATTTAGATATTTGAGTCAAGTTAAAGCACATAATCGATCCTTGGTTCAATTACCCATGGTAAAGGTGCCAGGAATTGTTGAACCTTGTACCGACAGGCGAATCCCATTCCACGGAATTTTTCCGCAAATTTTAAAAACGGAGGCGAGTAATTTTCAAAACCAATTTCAAAACTTTGGTCGAGTTTGACTCGCAAAATTAGTTTCTTTCTCGCAAGAGAGGGGAAAAATTTTGCAGGCGCTCAAGGATGTTGGGAAAACACAAGCTTAGAACCAGAGATAAAATTTTATGCCACGTACATCGAGCCTCGGCTCGAGTATATCGGCATAACTGGATTGGACACAGTTGATCTGAGCCTAGAGTCAGGATTAGGGTCCTAAAGCTCTTTCAAAATTGATGCATTTAGAGTCAGCTTCTTAGGGATTGCTGTATGTGCATAATTGTTTGTAATTAAATGTATGATATTCATTTTCGCCTTATTTTCTCATATTTTTCCCAATTTTTCCAAAATACCGAACAATTTTCCAAAATACCTCATTTTTCATCTTTTATGAAATATCTCCTTTTTCTCAAAAACCCTGGATGATTTTTCTAAATTATCCACCTTTTCCTTCAAAACTCCAGGAGATTTTCCATTCTTTCGTTCCTTTGGACTTCGAATTTCCAGCTTTCATTTTATCTTGCCTGCAATTTTCAAAATTCTTGTATTTTTCCAAAGTCTAATTCCAGTCTTCTTGTCTTTCAGTCCAATGGCATCCAGTCAGCTCGATTCTGTTTTTCCTGAGGGTCACATCTCCTACAAGGTGCGACAAAGTCTTCTTGAGCATCGATCTCTTAGCACCGGACCCTTCTTCCCCCGGTGGTACTATGTCTGGTTCAAAAACTTCTCTCGTATGTTTCCGGACCACTTGAGCGATTGCGGGTTGGAATTGGCATCTGCAGTGGGAAAGTTGACAGTCAACGACAATCTGATTCATGCACTGGCAGAGCGGTGGAATCCGCGCACTTGCACGTTCTGGTTCCCGTGGGGCGAGATGACACTACTGATGGATGAATTTTCAGAGATCATGGGATTGCCTGAGTCAGCCGGTCAGCCTGAAGATCCGTTAGAACAGCAGTTTCTAATTAATGTAAAGGGTCTGGACCCTAAAGATGTCGTGGCTCACATGACAGGGCGTAAGTCTTGGCCACTGATTGAAGAAAATGGGAATGAGTACGTGAGCCTAATCGAGATCTACCGGCAGTATGGAGAATTCGCAGAAGTCAGCTCGTTGTCCAAGACAGCTCAAGAGAGAATTCAACATGCGATGGTTTTGTGTACTGTGGGACTTGCTTTCTTTCCAGATGGACAGAATTATGTGGATGTCAGAATAGTGCAGTTTTTGAGAAGATGGGGAAGTCGACAGACCAGCCATCTCTTGATAGCCATGGCCGCGCTTGCTTTTCTATACAGAGGATTGACCCGCTTCACACTTGGAGAGTCCATCCTAGTCGAGGGATGTACCTATGCTCTTCAGTCTTGGTTCCTTAAGCATGTGCTGACCAGAGCTAGTTTGTTCAAATACAACGGCAAGGAACTTCTTCCAGTTGCGCGCTACCGATTCATGATCGATTATCTGCAGGAAGAAGAAGAGGTGTGGGACTATTTCGATCGAGAATTATTGTCTCCCAGATACACCTATGCATATGACAAGAGATTCAAGCTGCTTGGTTCATTCTTCTGCGCCTACTATCATCCAGAGCGGTATGTTCAACCATTTTCGCAGAGGCAGAAGTGCATAGAAATGCAACTACTATCAGGGGTTATGCCAGAGTTCAACCTTGCATCAGCGTAGTGGTCTGGAACATACCATTCTGCCAGATATGACTGTGATTCTTTCATCATTCTCACTCTTTTCCCTGGTCCTCGTGTCTCTGCTGATCATTAAGAGTGGTGGCAGACTGTCTATATGCTCCCTCTTTCCCAAGTCCACTATTGATGCAATCATATTTTTCCTTCAATAAAAAAAAAATCCTTCAATTTTCATTCTATCATGGTTTGACGACCTCGCCTAGGTGACAAGGCATATTTGCAGTTGTTCGTTCTCCTTGCAAAGAATGACAACATAATTGTCGTGACTCCAGCGGCGACCCAATCACTAGTAATGGGATGTTCTTTTAATTATCTACCAAATTCTCATCAAATATTCTTCTTATATTCATTTCTATCCTAAATCTTCATCATCAAAATTTAATCATCTATCTTATTCTGTAGAGAGCATCAGTATTCCCAAGTGATTCAGATCAGATCAAGCAAGAAGACACCACTGTGTCAGTGCATCAGTGATTTTAGAAGCAGGCAAGAAGAAATGGATTCTCCAAGATCTGCCAGAAGACAGAGTATGAATGATAGGGATGACATTAATCCGGCTACATATCAGATGTTCAAGAAAATGATGATTAGGATGATGTCTGAGCAGGCTGAAGACAGTCTCAGAAAGGCTCCCATCAAGGAGAAGACATTTGTCTCCTTCTCTCAGAATATCACTGGCAAGAGCAACAAGTGATTCGACGCGTGTCTGCTCGATATTTTATTCTCGTCGATGTCCTCTATTATCGTGGATTCAGTTCTGAATATTCCAGATGCCTAGACGAAGTTGAAGCCAAAGAAGTCGTGCAGAAGGTACACGAAGGCATTTGCGGTGGTCACGTCGGCTACCAAACTCTTATCAAGCAAATCATCTAGGCGGGATATTATTGGAAGACTATGCTACGAGATTGCTACCATTTTGTGAAGAAGTGTGCTCTATGCTAGATGCACGTACTTTCCGTTCATGCGCCAGCAACATATTTGCAATTTGTTATCTCTCCATGACCATTTTCTATGTGGGTCTTTGATGTTGTGGGCCCCATCACTCCTTCTGCTTCAAACAGCTACAAATATTTTCTTGCCGCAACAAAATATTTTACTAAATGGGTCAAAGCTATCACTTTGCCTACAGTAGAAGGTCGACACGTGGTCTCATTCATCCACAAGAATATCCTTTGTCATTTCGGCGTACCGCACGATATCGTGTCAAACAATGGTAGTCATTTCAAGAATGAGAGAATGAGGACATTTGGCTCGAAGTTCAGAATTCAACATCGTTTCTCCGCTCCCTATTATCCTCAAGGGAATGGTCAGGCATATGCTGCCAATAAAATTTTGATTAGAATCCTGGAGCGAACTTTGGAAACAGGCCATGACTGGCATGAGAAGATTCATGATGCGTTGTGGGCGTACAGAACCACCATTCAAACTCCAACTAATGCTACTCCGTCAGAACTTGTCTACGGAATTGAAGTAGTACTGCCTCTACATGTTCAGAAACTTGCCTTGAAGTTCGCATCACTTCTCGAATTACCTCTTGATCAGTATCAGCAACAGCGGCTAGTATAACTTGATTTGCTCGATGAAAGAAGACTCAGAGCAGCAGAGCACGCTCAATCATATCGTCAGAGGATAGCCAGACAATATGCTAAATCCGTCATTGAAAGAAAATTTCGAGTCAATGATCTAGGGCTCAGATCAACGACCTATCTCAAGCACCGCCCGAGTGGCAAATGGTCACCGAATTGAGAAGGGCCCTATGTTATCGAGGAAGCATTACCCCACAATTCATATCTGCTCATCAATGCCGATGGTGTGGAATTATCAGACCCCATCAATGCTCAACATTTGAAAATTTTCTATACTTAAATCCTCTATTCCATCCTTTGTAATTCCTCAATATATTTTCTTCAATAATGGTCAAATTCTTCTTTCCCAGTTACACTGGGGCATTATTTTGAAAATTATTTTCAAAACATCTTGTATGCAGGCAGGATCAAACAAATCTCTCATTTTGCATGCATGTGCATCATTTCACATTCATTTGCATACATTCGCATTCATCTGCATCAATTTGCATTTGCATCGAGTTTCCCCTTCAGGTTAAGGGATAAACCTGAACTTTCCCTTCAGGTTAAGGGATAAACCTGAACTTCCCCTTCAGGTTAAGGGATAAATCCTGAGACCCCGACAGTTGTCCAAGTCGTCGTGAGGGTGAAGACTGAAAATCTTCTATCAAAATCAATTAGTAAATTCTCAAAAATCTAGTGTTCGTGCTGGTAAAAATTTTTAAATCCAGTGTTTGTGCTGGTAAATTCTTCAAAATCCAGTGTTCGTGCTGGTAATTCTTCCAAAAACAGTATTCGTACTGATCTATTTTCAAAATCCAGTACTTATACTGGTTCATTTCCAAAATCCGGTATTCACACTGGTACATCTTTCAAAATCCAATTTTTATTGGTCAAACTTTCTAAATCTGGTTTTACTGGTTAATGTTTTCAAACCTAATCCATGCTGATCTAGTCTTCTTGCAGGATTCGAGTTTCGACTCGAATTTTCTTTCCTCTGGGATTCGAGTTTCAACTCGAATTTCTTTCCCTTCTGAATTGGTCTAGAAGATTAGAGTTCCGACTCTAATCTTCTTCCAAATCCCATTCAAATGTCCTAGAATTGGTCTAGAAGATTAGAATTCCGACTCTAATCTTCTTCCAAATCCAATTCAAATGTCCTAGAATTGGTCTAGAAGATTAGAGTTCCGACTCGAATCTTCTTCCAAATCCAATTTCAAATATCAAATTTCAAATTTCAAAGTTCCAAATTCTAATTTCGGCCCTCGGGCCACCCAATTTCCAAATTTTCAATTTTGACCTTCGGGTCAATCAATTTCCAAATTTCCAATTTCGACCTTCGGGTCAATCAACTTCAATTTTGACTTTCGGGTCAATCAATTTCCAATTTCCAATTTCCAATTTCCAATTTCCAATTTCCAATTTCCAATTTCCAATTTCCAATTTCCAATTTCCAATTTCCAATTTCCAATTTCCAATTTCCAATTTCCAATTTCCAATTTCCAATTTCCAATTTCCAATTTCAAATACCAAATTTTAAATTTCTAATTTCCAATTTTTAATTTCCAATTTCCAATTTCCAATTTCCAATTTCCAATTTCCAATTTCCAATTTTGACATCCGGGTCACCCAATTCTCTATTTCAACCTTCGGGTCACTCGATTTCTAATTTTGACCTTCGGGTCATTCAAATCCTCAATTTCGACCTTCGGGTTATTTAATCCTTCAATCTCAACCTTTGATTTCCCATTTCGACCCCTTGTGTCATTCGACTCCCAATTTCGACCTTCGGGTCATGTAATTCTCAAATCTTGACCTTCGGGTCATCCAATTTGATCAATCAGGCCTCTGGGCCGTCCACTCTATCAGATTCTCAATTCAAGCCTTCGGGTTACGATCTTTGTCAATATCTATCACTTTCCAAGCCTTCGGGTTACAATTTCATTAATGTCAATCATTTTTAAATCAACAAAATCCTGCTTTTGAGCTGGTCGGTCAACAAATCCTGCTTTCGAGCTGGTCGGTCAACAAATCCTGCTTTCTAGCTGGTCGGTCAACAAATCCTGCTTTCGAGCTGGTCGGTCAATAAATCCTGCTTTCGAGCTGGTCGGTCAACAAATCCTGCTTTCGAGCTGGTCGGTCAACAAATCCTGCTTTCTAGCTGGTCGGTCAACAAATCCTGCTTTCGAGCTAGTCGGTCAACAAATCATGCTTTCGAGCTGGTCGGTCAACAAATCCTGCTTTCGAGCTGGTCGGTCAACAAATCCTGCTTTCGAGCTGGTCGGTCAACAAATCCTGCTTTCGAGCTAGTCGGTCAACAAATCCTGCTTTCGAGCTGGTCGGTCAACAAATCCTGCTTTCGAGCTGGTCGGTCAACAAATCCTGCTTTCGAGCTGGTAGTTCAACAAATCCTGCTTTCGAGCTGGTAGTTCAACAAATCCTGCTTTCGAGCCGGTCGATCAATAAATTCTGCTTTCGAGCTGGTCGATCAATAAATCCTGCTTTCGAGCTGGTTAGTCAAAACAAAACCCAACTTTCGAGTTGATCTCTTACTAAAGTATTTTCAGGATTCAGTTTAGTCATGGATGTGTTGCGTTGTGCTTCAAATACTCGCTTCCACAAAGGATTTCAAGAAAATTTTGCCAATTTGTCATTAAATATTTGTTGATTTCAAAATCTTTATTGCACAAAAACATTACCTCAGAATACCTTCAGTATTACTTTCGAAAGGACAAAGCTTTCGCGAAAAAAGATTTAAAATTCAGAATCTTTCTATTGGCCGACCAAAAGGATGAAGAATAAATCCTCGATATGGCCAGCAAAAGAAATTCAATGTTGTTGCAAAGCCATAAGTGATCGGTATTGATCGCAGTCAATGGCACATTTTTAAAGATCATTCTTGGAAAATAAAGCAGTCGAAATATCCTGAGTGATACAGAAAAATCCATTAAATCCCTATATCTCCTCAATCACCTAAGCTGCAATTAAATATCTGCAAAAGGGATCTCTCAATTGTCGTCAAGATGAAGGCGAATTAAGCGAGTAGACCCCCGGGGCCAAAGAAGATTTGAATCATCTCCAAGATGACGGAGTTTGCGACGGATCCTTCCAGGGAAAGTTCAGAGCACCATCAAGATGAAGGCGACTGCGATGAGCCTCCCGACAAAACCCTAAAGGATATTTAATTTCCGCTATCATCAAGAGATTTTCAACCAATGAGCCAATAACCGTCAATATAATCCCTGAGAAAAAAAAAGAAGGATCGGAGCATCTCTGAGATGAAGGAGTTTGTGACGTACCCTTCAAAAAAAAAAAAGAGAGAAAAGTCAGGACATCTCCAAAATGAAGGATGATGTAATCCCCAAAAACCCAAGAAAGCTCTAATTCTGCCAATAAAAAAAAAGAGTGGGCAGAAAGATCATCATGAGAAAAGAATCCCAGGATATCAGACTACCAAATTTGCCAAAGAATCTTCTTTAATTTTGTGAAATTCTATTATCAATATTCTTTCACCAATTGCTCTCACAATATCAATAATACTCTCTTTTCTGCTCATATCAAGGAAATTGATAGCTTCCTTGAAAGAAAGCCAATTACAAGCAATTTGAATTCGAATCTTGATTCTACGGAGTTAAGCCCAGTCGGAGGTAATACTTCAGGTACAAAAGAGGAAAGATTTTCATACCAATATACATCAATCTCAAGCATTTTGAATCAACAAACAATTTTTAATATTTTGGCAATATTTTCTTACTATCTTGACATGAAGTGAAGAGCTCGATGTCCATCTTGACACATCCTGATATCACCTTTTACCTCCTTGAGAGAGTAACCTTTATCATCTTTCGCGTTGTTGAAAGATTAGCCTTTTCTGTGAAAGGATTGCCTTTGTTATCTTTTGCGTTATTGAAAGAATTCATCTTTTGCGTTGTCAAAAGAATCGCCTTGCTCCTTTGGATCGCCTTGTCATCTTTCACGTTGTTGAAAGAATCGCCTTTTTCCTTTGAATCGCCTTTCCCATCTTTCGCGTTGTCGAAAGAATTCATCTTTTGCGTTGACAAAAGAATCGCCTTGCTCCTTTGGATCGCCATGTCATCTTTCGTGTTGTTGAAAGAATCGCCTTGTTCCTTTGGATCGCCTTTATTATCTTTCGTGTTGACGAAAGAATCCATCTTTCGCGTTGTCGAAAGAATTCATCTTTTGCGTTGTCAAAAGAATCGCCTTGCTCCTTTGGATCGCCATGTCATCTTTCGCGTTGTTGAAAGAATCGCCTTATTCCTTTGGATCGCCTTTATTATCTTTCGTGTTGACGAAAGAATCCATCTTTTGCGCTGTCGAAAAAATTCATCTTTTGCGTTGTCAAAAGAATCTCCTTGCTCCTTTGGATCGCCTTGTCATCTTTCGCGTTGTCGAAAAAATTCATCTTTTGCGTTGTCAAAAGAATCTCCTTGCTCCTTTGGATCGCCTTGTCATCTTTCGCGTTGTTGAAAGAATCGCCGTGTTCCTTTGGATCGCCTTGTTATCTTTCGCGTTGTCGAAAGAATTCATCTTTCGTGTTGTTGAAAGAGTCACCTTATTCCTCTTCAAGAAAATTGTCTTATTCACCATCCAACTTACCATTTTCATTTCCCAATCAGGATAAGGGTACAAACCTGAGCCTCCTTTGATGAGGTATTTCATTTTCCGCCCAATCATGATAAGGGAACAAACCTGAGCCTCCTTTGAAGAGGTATTTCATTTCCCGATCAGGTTAAGGGTTAAACCTGAGCCTCATTTTGATGAGGTATTTCATTTCCCGGTCAGGTTAAGGGTTAAACCTGAGCTTCGTTTCTACACGAGGTATTTTCAGTCCCATCAAGGTTAAGGGCAAAACCTGAATCTCACTTCTTTTGAGGTAAAATTTTTTTCTTCCTTATTCTCCATTTCATATCTATCATTTTCATCAAGGCTAATCTCTTCAAAACCAGTCAGATCCTTCTAACTGGGGCATTTTTATAGCCCAAATTTGGTGTGTTTTTCTTTGCCACTAAGCTCGTCCACAAGCCGGCTTAGTAGCAAAGAGGGGCATCTGTAAACACCCCAAATTTTCCTCATCCATTCTCAAACAACCCTCCTCGTGCAGTGCCAACCCTGTTAGGTCAATGTAGGAGTCAAACCCCGAGTCAGTTTCAGAAAATTACCATTTTACCCATTTTCATTAGGAAAATTACCATTTTACCCCTAGGTCATCCTGGACCCTAGTCAGTCGGAGTCAACAAAGCTCACTGGTCAGTTCAGAACATTTAGAATATCAGTCATTCCAAGCTCATCTGAGCTCACAGTGAGAAGACCTTTTTCATTTATGACAATTCCTGCCAAAATAGGATCATTTCTTCAGAAATGAGCTCATTTCTCAATCAAATCCAAGCCAATTGTCTTTGAGTCAGTCAGTCATACTCCACAGGGTCTAACTTGAGTTCACCAGAAGTTCAAGTCCTCTAGTTTCAGTTCAAAACCATTTCTAAGCGTCCAGGAGCCCATTTTAGTCCAGTTCAGCTCTTTCAGCTGAAATTGAGTTGAGTTCAGACAATTGAGCTAGTGTTTGAGCTTTGATTTTAGTTCATGTCAGTATTACTGACCTTTGTTATAGCTCAAACCCAGCTCAGATTCGTAATTCACTTCGCTTCAGTGACCATTCCGTACTATTTCTCTAAAAAAGACAGCTTTTCTTGAAAATTCAGTTGGAAAGGTCAGCTGAGTCAGTGCCTGGTCAGTTCATTTGAGTTCTGAAACTCTAAAACCCAACTCAATCTAGCTCATCTCAGTTCAATCCAGCTCGAACCCCAATTTTCAGTGTCACTCTGACCCAGTAGAGTCCCGAAAACCATTTCTTGAGCTATTTTGCAAATTTTATCAATTTTAATGCTCTTTGAACTGGTACAAGTGTCAATCGGGGTCTAACATCCAAAATTCTTCATTCAGGGTCTGCATTTCGCATATCATTTCTCATCATTTCTCAGCATTTCATAACATTTCATCACATTTCATTCCATTTTCGAAGTCCAGAACTCCAGTTTTATAAATTTCAATCCAGATTGAGTTTTAAAAATTTTCAGAAATCAATTTCAAACCCCGGGTTTCCAAAATTGACATTTTTACCCCCGGAAGTCTAAATTTGGAAATATTTTCTCAAGAAAAATAATTTGGATTTATTTCAAACACAAATTTTTGAATTCTACACTAGATTTGCTTCGCAACGAGCTATTAAACTTCAAAATCCGAGCTTGTTTCAAAAACTGCCAAAAATAGCTCGTTTCGTTTTGAAAATATTTTCTCGAGAAAAACAATCTGGATTTCTTTCAAAATTAAATTTTCAAACTCTACACTGGATTTGCTTCGCAACGGGGTATTGAACTTTAAAATCCGAGCTCGTTTCAAAAATTGCCAAAAATAGCTCATTTCGTTTGGAAATATTTTCTTGAGAAAAACAATCTGGATTTCTTTCAAAATTAAATTTTCAAATTTTACATTGGATTTGCTTCGCAATGAGGTATTGAACTTCAAAATCCGAACTCGTTTCAAAAACTGCCAAAAATAGCTCGTTTCGTCTGGAAATTTTCTAAAAAGACTATTTTACCCATCTAATCATCAAAAGGAATTTCAAAAGTGGAATTTGGACCCGCTCTGAGATGGCCCATCCATTTGCATTTTCTTGTTTTAATTTATAAGAAAAGAAAAAAAAATTATCTTTTTCTTTTGTTTTGTTTTATTTTATTTATTTTAAATTTTTTTTAAATTATTTTTATTCTTCCTAAGGTGGGACCCACAAGGGGGTCACCCAAACCTCCAGCCCATTTCCTTTCTTTTTCCTCCATTTTCTTTTATATATATATATATATATATATATTTTTTTTATTTTGTTTTCTTTTCTTTCTTTTTTCTTCCTTTTTCTTTCTTTTTCTTTCTTTCCTCCTTTCTTTCCTCTCCCTCCATTCACGTATAGTCTTTCCAACCCCTCCTTCTTCTTCTTTCCCTCTCCTTTCTTCCCCTTTCTTTCCTTTTCCTTCTTCCTCTCTTCTTTCCTTTTTCTTCCCTTCCTTCTTTCCCCTTTCTTCCTTATTCCCCTTTGGATTTTCCCCAAAGCAATGGCTGCAGCCATTCACGTATATTCCTTCATGAAATATTATTAGTAACTTAGGTTTTGAGTTAATCAAAACCTAAGTTATGATAAAAAGAAAAAAAGAAAAGAACGGCTAGGGGGATTCCTATTCAACGCCTCTCTCTCTCTCTCTCTTTTGGCTGCAGCTATCCTTGGCTGCAACTCTCAGCCATTGAAGCCACTTTGAAGCACCACCTGCACCAGCCTTCTAGCAGCCCACCTTGCTTCACCTTCAGCTGCACCAAGGCAGCCACCACCTTGAACCATTACCTTCAACCACCACAGCCACCTTTACCAAGGAGCTTCAGCAACAGCCTCTTCCTCCCAGCTTCCTTCAACCAAGGCAGACCTCCAGAGCTCCTCCATTCAGCCATCAGCACAACCAACTGGAAGACTCCACTCCTTCCAGCCAAAAAGATCACTCTCATTCAACCTTCAACAAGGCACTTCCACCTTCAATTAGTTTCAGCCATAGTCACCCCATCTACAAGGTGCAGCCATCCATGCCTCCACGCCCAGCCGGCTCTCTCATTGCAGCGGCATCTCTTTGAAGCCTCCAAGTAGCAGATCTCCAGCCTCTGTTATACTCCACCAAGGGTTCAGTCCACCACTCGGCTACAGCCACTTCCTTCAAGGCAATAGCAAGAAGCGTCTCCCCTCCAACAGGTTCCCTAGTCATCTTGCTCCAACCGTTCCAGCCCTCTTTGTGGGTGTCACAACCACCACAACCCCGTCACTCCAACAGTCCAGCCTTCATCCATTGGCAGCCCCATTAACCATAGCTACCACCTTCAGCTGATCCAAGGAGGAACCGAAGTTGAGTCAATAGTTTCTATCGTCTCACCGATTTCTCTTGTTATTATTATTATTATTTTTTTTTTGTGTGTGTCATCTATTTATTAAAATGCCATGGATATTCTCTGTAGAAGGATGATTTTAAATGTGAAAGTCAGTTTAAAACTGGATCCATTGTGCTATTTTGTTTTCTTTAATCAATCTCTCATGATTAAGGCTAAGCAAGAGAGGCGGTCCATCCGATGCATGGATCAGACCCCCTCCATTAATAGCATACATCAAATCGGCTTTATATCCCCTTGTTTTTTTTTTTTTTTCTTATTTTATTTCAAGCATTTGTTTTGTATAAATTGAGTATTTTAGGCATTTTATTTGATTAATTTCACTGTTTTATAGGTAGTTTTGTTAGCTTTATTAAGGTTTGCTTAGAAATCCATAGGCTTTAGTTTGTATATGAAGTCTAGTCATCATTTCATGGATATATTTTTGTTCAAAAATCCGAAAAAAAATTGTGATAACTTTAGTTTTGTGTCTCTGTTTTTGTGCCAAAAATTTGATGCAATTTGGGTTTCGAAACTTTCTCAAATAAATCAAATCCCAAACTGGGATTTCCTATTTCTAGAACCTCCAATTTCTGCTTTAGCAGACAAGAACCTCCGCCACCACCCTTGTGGGAGATTCGGATCATTCTACAAAAATTACAGTGGATTCATGATTGAGTTTACTAATTATCTAGAAATTTTTAGGTTTTTCCAGTTAGTTTTGCTCTCTGTAAAAAAATGGATTTTCCAGACTTTTGGGAAAATCTTTATTTTCTTTCGTCAGGGTATAGATAGATTCTAATGTACAAATTCCGCTCAATCTGTAGCCTGTATGCAAAACATTTCAACACAAAAGTTTTTCCTAACATTATTTCCTGTCATTTCCCAAAATTTGGGAATTTGTGGATCTGTTTCATTATTGTTCCCGGATTTTTTCTTTCTGTCTAACAGATTCCAATGTCCAGAAATATCAGAGATTTAAGTCTCTGATAACAGTATGGCCTTTTCCAAACCATAACCCGAATCCCAATGGTGTAAAAATATCAAATCTTACTCTTTTTGTCAGGGACATTTTTCCACAATTTTAGCCTTTTTCTCATCTGTCTTCCATTTTTCCCACATTTTCTTCCGAAACCTGTCTGTTTCCCCTAAATCCTAGAGTCGCCGGATTCCGATCCAACTTGCCTGAGTGGCACAGCTCCGACCATAGGTCAAAACCAGAAAGTGTAAAAGGAAAAAATCCTTGACGTATTGTCCTCTGTCACCCCATAAAATTTGGGAAATTTTTATGGAAGTTTGATATCCTAAATCTCCTTTAGAATCAACATTTTAGGCAAAAATCACAAAATTTAGGGTTTTTATTTGAATTTCCATATTTACAAATACAAAAAAAATAGATTTTTGAGCTCCATTATGTTTATATGGTTATTTTAGGTGTCCATGACAAATTTGGCTTAATTCCAAGTTCATTTGCTCCATGTGTTAGTTTATCTTTAAATTCAGAAGCAAAAATCAGTCGAAAATCAGGTTAAATTTGATTTTTTATGATATTTTCATCATTTTAGGGTTTTTATCATGCACATAACCATGTATAATCATATTAGGGTTAATTTCAATCTCCTTTGCATTTCATATTTTTCAATTTTGCAAAATTTATTTCAGAAAACCCTGGTTTCAAGGCCATAGTCTTGTTATCGGGGGTATTTTGGTCATTTTGACCTAAATTTCGAAATTTCAATTTCTAATTATCCAAAATTTCATGCATATCATCATATTTATCATATTATGTTTGATTTATTTATTTGATTTTCAAAATTCCAAAATTTACAAAAATTCTTTCAGAAAACCCTGATTTCAAGGTCATCAGGGGTATTTTGGTCATTTTGACCTCAATTTCGATTTTTCAAGTTTATTTTCGAAATTTATTCATTATTTATCATGTTTATATCAAAGAGGGTATGAATTTGGGTTTATATCTGAATAATATCCGATAATTTCCCATATTTTCGGATAAATTCAGAAAAACCTACATTTTTGTGCTAACATTGTTTTCTAGTTTTGCAGGAACATTCAAGAAGAAGACTTAGCTTTTTTTTTTTTTTATTTCAATTCAATGTAACCTCAAATGTAATAATTTGGAATAAGAGTTACTTTTCTGCTTAGAATAGGGTTGCATTGCATATAGTTTAATTTATGCATATTTCAATATGTGATATATGATTCATGCACATTATTTCAAATTCACTATGCTTTACACGAATGGCACGTATACAAGCTTTTATGGAGTTTATAAACTCGGTGGGATTCATATTTATGGCCATAGTCAAAATATGAAGAAAACCAAGATTTATGATCTTTATATCAGCCACATTCAGCCTACACTCTTAGGCTAACTTCAAAATGCACTGCATTTTTCAAAGTTTTAAAAGGATTTCTCAATTCCTCAATGAAATTCCCTTTTCAAATTCATATTCATTCATTCATATTATTCAAATTGCATTGTTTTCAAATTCATTTTCCAATTTCAATTTAAAAAAAAAATCAGTTTTCTCAAGAATTTCCAAGTCTTTCTCAGGATCTGATTTTCTCAAAATCCTAAGTTTTCAAATGACATTTCAAAGCATTTCCCAAGTTCAAATCAAGATTTTCCTATGTTTTCAAATTTTTGAAATTTCAAAATCCCAAGTTTTCAGAAATCGATTTTCTCATATTTTCCAATTTTCCATTTCAAAAGTCATTTTCCAATAAATTTCTTAGATTTTCTCAGAATTCTCAAATCCATTTTATTAGAAAAGCAATTCCAAATTGAAATTCCACTAGAGGGGGGGTGAATAGTGAAATATGATTATGATCGACAGAATAAAATAATTAAGCAATAAGGCACAACACATAAAACACAGAAGTTATACTGGTTCGGTCAATATCCAGACCTACATCCAGTCCCCAAGCAAACCACTTGAGATTCCACTATAACATCCGAGTTACCGGATAAATAGTACAACACCCTCTTCCCAAGAGGTCTTCTTCTCTCAACAGAGAAGGGGCACACCCTCTTCCCAAGAGGTCTTCTTCTCTCAACAGAGAAGGGCAACACCCTCTTTCACAGAGGTCTACTTCTTTAAACAAAGAAGGAATACAGTGAATAAACAGATTTACAATACTTCCTATAGAACCTTCATAATGATATGAATGCACGAATGAAGGATTCTTAGAATGTTCTGTTTGTCACTCAGAGGATACTCTTTGTCAAAGAGCTGGACTTGACTTTTTCTCTTTTCTTTCTTTTTTCTCTTTCTTTTTCAAGGCTCTCTTTTCAAATCACGAATAGAAATTTTTCTCTTTGTAAGCTCACACGTCTATTTCATTCCATGTTTGAATAGTTTATTTGAGTGTGTTTATATAGCCTTTAAAAAGTAGTCGTTACATTTTGGAATTGTAACTTTTTGAAATATGAAATGTTATGTCATTTCAAAAAATATCTTTTAGAGAAGATCGAGAATGCCTTTTTCCATAAGAGTATAATAGAGGGTACACTAGTCGTTGTATTGTTTTAGGTAATACATATTTTATGTAAAAAGTCTATTTCTTACAATAGTACATTGAACGTTGGGTTGTAGTTTTGTCTTTATTCTAATTAATGATTTGAGGTACATTAGTACTTCTTTGCTTTAAATGAGTGTAAGTACTATGAGTGTTTTGAGATATTTATTTGTACATAGTCATGTCAAGTGTTTTCTTTATGTTGTGTTTTTCAAAGTCTCCAGAGAGAATGAGGACCAAAAAGAAGGTCGACATTCTTTGGGAAGGATATTTAGAAAGGATTTGTTACAGAAGGCATTTAATGCTTTGTAGAGAGAATGATGACTTCAAGTAAGTCGACATTCTATGGTTATGAGAAAAGGTAACTAGAGAGAATGATGACTTCAAGTAAGTCGACATTCTATGGTTATGAAAAAAAGGTAACTAGAGAGAATGATGACTTCAAGTAAGTCGACATTCTATGGTTATGAAAAAAAGGTAACTAGAGTCCTTTTAAAGACATATTTTATTTGTTTTTCTTATGTGTAGCCGATTTATGTTTTTGTCTTCTTCTTGTATTAAGAGACATTTCATTAAAGAAGATAACTAAAGTCTTTTCAAAAACATATTTTATTTGTTTTTCTTATGTAGTCGATTTTATGTTTTTGTCTTCTTCTTATAAAAATATTTCTTTAAAGAGGGAAATTAGAGTCTTTTCAAAAACATATTTTATTTGTTTTCTCCATGTAGTCGATGTTATGTTTTTGTCTTTTTCCTACATTCCTTTTTTCATGTTGTCTTGTATATAGTGTAAGGTACAATGATTATATGACAAAAAGTCTTTTTCATAAAAGGTTGTAAGAAGGTACACTTATTATATGACAAAAATTCTTTTTCATAAAAGGTTGTAAGAAGGTACAATTATTGGTTTTCAAAAAAGAAGCTTTTTGAAACTATCGTATACTTTTATGATATAGTATGTATGAATGAGTATGTAATGTGCAAAATGCAAGTTCCTGAAGGTTCTGTTACATATGACTCTAAAGAAGAAAAAAAATCTTCATCTTGAGGTAGCCGATTTCTTCATTTGAACTTTTAGAAAAGCATGGCTCATCAAGCTTTTTCTTCAAGGAGTATGATTGCACCATAGTTGTACTTGAACAGGAAGTCTCCATCCTTATTGGGTGAGATATCCTTGCATCAAATACTCGTTAGATTTAAGGCAAAACATATTCAGTCATAATATAACATTATTTCAAGAGAACATATTATCATATCATATAAAATCAAATAAGACAGTGTATCATATTATGTGACATCAAAACCGAGTTTTTCAACATTCTCCCTCTTTTTGATGATGACAAAATATGCTCCCCCTGTCAAAAAGACATTATGCATAGAAATAATAATATGATAAAAAAGTGAAATAATGTTTAAAGAGAGAATGTTTCTCCAATAATGGAGACAGGTTTTCTCCCCCTTTGTCATGGACAAAAAGGAGGGATCAGAGTAAGAAAGTTATTACAGACTAAAAAGTAATTTAAAAGTTATTACAGATAAAATAAAAAATGAGTCTATCTCGAAGGTGGAGAAGGTGAAGGTGGAGAAGGTGAAGGTGTCCGGTTGGCACGATTCCGCTTGCGAGTCTGCTGCAACAGGGCTTGATTACGAAGGATTCGATCCTGAGTTTGCTCGATATCCATCATAGCAGAAAAGTAATTGAAGGAGGACATTGGATCTGCTTCATCAGAGCCGGGCATGTGCAGGGACCTTAGATTGAAGGTGGTACCATCGAGGACGTGAGAGGGACGGAGGATGACTTCGTTGTGAAGTGGTACGTGGAAGTATTTGAGAATGGGAGTTATAAAACACCCAAAAAGAAGAGGCTCAAATTTCTGATAACGAATAAAGAGGTCGAAAATAATGGATGACCAATTTATCGGAAGAGAAGAAAGGATTGCATAGATAAGAAGAGAGATTTTTCGAGGAACTAATCCCTGGCGGGGATGCTTGGGATAGATGTTGTGGAGAAGAATCTGGGCAAGTAGCTGAGCATGAGGTTGGAGATTCCTCATGTGCCACGGAAGTTGGTAGCAGTTGGTGCAGAGAAGTATTTTTCGAAGTACCGATCGGTCGATTGGTACTATGGTGTTAAGGTCGGTACCGGTGGAAGGTAAGTTTAGAATTCTACCTAGGTCGGAAGCATCGAAGATCATCAGCTGTCCTCGGACTTTGCTGGTGATTGAGGTTTGTTCATGATCAGAAGAGAAGTTGGTGTAAAACAGTCGGACTAGTTCGGGATAATAGGCAGCTGGAGATGAAGATCCTATGAGAGGTTTGAGTTCAGGGAGATAGGTGTCTAAGTCGAAGAACATGAAGTCGTCAAAGTTGATCAATTTTCCTTCATGAATGGGGCGAGAGCAGAGTGAGTTGTAGTTGTGAAACAAATCAGGATACCTTAGATCGGCGGAGGTGATTACATTGGTAGAGGAGGAAGCCATTATCGAATGTCTTGAAAATAAATCACTAGGAGAGAAAGGAGCTAGAACCGAGAGAAAGTTTGTATAAGGATAGAAAAGTTCGAATGGAATGGTAAAAGATGAACCAATTGATTAAATAGAAGGAAGAAAATAATTGTTGATATGAAATGAATGACATTGGAAGTGAGTAACTTTTAGATTTTAGTCAAATAAGGAAATCCGTGAGGAGTAAGTTAAGAGACTTGTGAATGACAAATCAAATCAATGTGTGAGGATAGTGTATTATATTAGATTGAGGAGGACATAGTTATTGAAATATATAGATTTTACTATGGATGAGTTTATCGACTAGTGAGGGAAACCATTAATAGAGTATGGGGTGTCATGTTTTTACAAAAGGATTGATCTTTTTTTTTTAAAAATAATGGCCTAACAAGACAAACAACTTGTTACTCTATGTGAAGGGATTCAAAATTCGTGAATGGAGAGTTAAAGACATAAAAAAGATGATGTGGATATCTAGAGAGGAGAGAAAGAAGGTAAAGGACAACATTTACTTGATTTAGATATGACATAAAGTAGAGATAGAATAAATAAAGGTTTGCTTGGAGACAAGACTTTAAAGGTTCTCGATTTTAGAGAGATATACAATAAGAGAGAGAGATAAGGTTACGGATGGAAAGAAAGGTGATAGGGTGACCATGTGATGTGTACTTTGAAAGATATGACATTTTAAAGAAAAGAGTGCCAAAAAAAAAATTCATGATTAATATTTGTAATTTTTATGAGTATACGTGGATATGAGAAGGACATATTTTGACTTAGACTAGTGGTGAGAGAGATGATAAGACAAAAAGAGGAGAAAGAGTTAAAAATATATAAGAATTGAAATAAGAATAGACATGGAGGAGTTGGATTCAAAAATATATAATAAAAATGAATTCGAGAGATGAAATGAGGAGACAAAGAAATATTTATGAATGAAGGGTAATAAATGTGAGTTGTCATAGAGAGAAGTGAGATGACATATATGGATTTGTGAAGGATAAAGAAGTAATGAAAAAAAGTTGATGAAAGACATAAAGTTATGAATGATATGATTTATTTAAAGAAACTCGACAAGGTAAAGTTTTAAACAAGAGTTGACAAGAATGGAGGCTTAATTTGTATACGAAAGAGATGATAATAGATAGTTTGTAGGGCTATGATATAACAGATGATATAGTAAAAAAAATAATTTACGTGAGAATATGGCAACTAGATCTTTTAAAGGAACTAAATAGTCATTCGATTTTAACTAATAAAGAGTATGAGTTCTCATACACTAAGTAGAGAGGTGAAACAATTTACCGTAAGACAAGTTTTCATAAAGGACAAAAAATGTTAAAGGAGTTGAGTGATGTGATCATTGTTTAATATAATTAGTTTTTATGGATATGAGAGAAAGGAGATAGGACAAGGAGTTATAATGGATGTGTACTTGAAGGATGACAAGTTGAATGACATAAAGAATGTGTCTTATAAGAATACGTGAATATGGAAACTTAGTTTGACTAACTAAAATCGATAAGAAGGAAAGCAAATTAAAATAAGATTTAAACAAGACTTATAAGAAGTATTATATTAAGTGTAATTAATTCATAAGTCACTTAGTTTGCATATTCCTAGTTCTCTTCTAATTCGTGTGAAGTCTTCATGTTTTAATGGTTTGGTGAATATGTCTGCTAACTGTTGATTAGTGGGTATGAATTCTAATTTAATTATGTTGTTTAAGACTTGTTCTCTTAAGAAGTGGTGTCTTATTTGAATGTGCTTAGTTCGTGAGTGTAAAATAGGATTCTTAGATAGGTTTATAGCACTCGTATTATCACAGAAAATGGTTGTATTTTCAAAATTTAAACCAAAATCTTTTAAAGTTTGTTTCATCCAGATGACTTGAGTACAAGCTAGGCTAGCAGCAATGTATTCGGCTTCAGTAGTTGATAATGATACACAGTTTTGTTTCTTACTGAACCATGATACTAGTGAGTGCCCTAGCATGTGACATGTTCCACTTGTGCTTTTTCTGTCAGATTTACTTCCAGCAAAGTCAGCATCGCTGTATGAGATTAGATCAAATGTAAAGGATTTTGAATAGAATAATCCAAAATCAACTGTGTCTTTTAAATATCTCATTATTCTTTTTACAGCTTTAAGATGTGATTCTTTTGGATTTGACTGAAATCTAGCACACAAGCAAACACTAAACATTATATCTAGACGGCTAGCAGTTAAATAAAGAAGTGATCCTATCATACCTCGGTATACCTTTGTATCAACAGACTTACCATCTTCATCTTTGTCCAACACAGTAGTAGTGCTCATAGGAGTAGATTTTGAAGCAGTTGAGTTCATGTTGAACCTCTTCAGAAGTTCACGAGCATACTTAGATTGGTTGATGAAAACTCCATCCTTGGTTTGCTTAATATGCAGTCCAAGAAAGTAGGTGAGTTCTCCCATCATACTCATTTCGAATTCCTTCTGCATGGACTTAGAAAAATCTTCACAGAGAGTGCTGTTAGAAGATCCAAAGATGATGTCGTCGACATAAATTTGAACAATTAGGGTATGATTATTCACTACTTTGACAAATAGTGTTGAATCTACTTTGCCAACAGAAAAACCAGTTTTTAATAAAAAGGTTTTAAGTCTTTCGTACCAAGCACGAGGTGCTTGTTTTAAACCATACAAAGCACGTTTGAGTTTAAAAACATGATCTGGGTATTGTTCATTTTCAAATCCTGGAGGTTGTTTTACATAGACTTCTTCATTTATAAAACCATTTAAGAAAGCACTTTTAACATCCATTTGAAATAATTTGAAATCCATATAGCTTGCACATGCTAAGAGCATTCTAATAGATTCAAGTCTAGCAACAGGAGCAAATGTTTCATCAAAGTCAATACCTTCCTCCTGGTTGTATCCTTGAGCTACTAGTCTGGCCTTGTTTCTTATAACATTACCTGTTTCGTCTAGCTTGTTTCTGAAGATCCATCTTGTCCCAATGATTGGATGATCCTTTGGTCTAGGTACAAGATCCCAAACGTCATTTCTTTGGAATTGATTCAGTTCTTCAGTCATGGCTAGCATCCAGAACTCATCAATGATGGCTTCATCAATCTTCTTTGGTTCAAGTTGAGAAATGAATGCCATGTTTGCAATCCGTTCTAGCTGAGCTCTAGTTTGAACCCCCTTTGTTAGTTCTCCCAAAATCTGCTTTTGAGGATGATCTTTGATATCGACAAAGGTTCTTTGGTGATTATCTTCATTAGACTTAGCTGTGTTATCTAAAAATAAATCTGTACTTTCAACATCATCATCATTAGTTTGTATATGAACAGATTGATCAATAGATTCACAAAAACTAACATGCATAGATTCTTCAATAGTATTATGACTCTTATTGAAAACTCTGTATGCTTTACTATGACTTGAATATCCTAAGAATATGCCTTCAACAGATTTAGCATCAAACTTATCCAGGCTATCTTTTGTGTTTAGGATAAAGCATTTACATCCAAAGACTTTGAAATAGTCTATTCTTGGAGTTCTGTCATAGAATAGTTCATAGAGAGTTGTATTTAATAAGGGTCTAATGAGAACTCTATTTGTTATGTAGCATGCAGTATTAACAGCTTCTGCCCAAAAAGATTTTGCAAGATTATTGTGTTGGAGCATAGTCCTGGCAGATTCTTGAAGGGTTCTATTCTTTCTTTCTACTACACCATTTTGAGGTGAAGCTCTAGGAAAGACAAAGTTATGAGAAATACCATGCAAGTTACAAAATTTTTCGAAGAGTTCATTTTCAAATTCTCCTCCATGGTCACTACGGATTTTAACAATAGAACACGATTTTTCGTTTTGTAATTTAGTACATAAGATTTCAAACTGACAAAACGTGTCACTTTTGTTTTTCAAAAATATTACCCAAGTAAACCTTGAGTAATCATCTACAATGACAAAAGCATATCTATTATGATTAAGGCTAGCTACCCTAGAAGGACCAAAAAGGTCCAGATGGAGAAGCTCTAATGGTCTTTTACTTGAAATGACATTTTTTTGATTTGAAAGAAGATTTTGACAATTTTCCTAATTGACATGCATCACAAAAATAATCCTTTTTAAAAGATATGTTGGGTAACCCACGTACTAACTTATTTTTAGCTAGTTTAGAAATGTATTTAGAATTGACATGGCCCATTCTCATGTGCCATAGATGTTGAGTGTCATTATTAGCTATGAGGCAATGTTCTGTGATGTTTTCTAGGTACAATTTATATATATTATTCTTTCTTATACCTTTTAAGATGATCTTTTCATTGGTGTCAGCTATGAGGCATGCATCATGATTAAAGCTAACATTATAACCTGTGTCACACATTTGACTGATACTTAGTAGGTTATGTTTTAAGCCTTTAACAAGGAGAACATCTTTGATAAGAGGTTTGTCTATGTTACCAATATTTCCAATACCAATTATCAAACCTTTGTTGTTGTCTCCAAAGGTGACGGTTCCTCCTTCTTTATGATGAAGAACAGCAAAAAGGTCTGGATGTCCTGTCATGTGCTTTGAACATCCACTATCTAGTATCCATCTGTTCTTCTTCTTTGGAGCCTGCAAAACATCAAGTAAATCTTCTTTTTGGTACCCAATCGGGTCCTTTTTTGTTAGACTTTGGAACCCATATCCATTTGGATTTGGGTTTGTCTATCTCTTTAGAGGAGTTAAAAAGATTATCATTATAATACTCCTTATTTGGTTCAGATGAACTTTTCACAAACGTGGTCTTTTGATTTATACAAGAAGGTTTTTTGAAATGAGAATAGCCAATACCATTCTTGTAAAAGGAGACCTTCTGAGAGGATAAGAGTTTATCCAAGTTCTCTTTACCTTTAGTAAACTTGAAAACCGTTTTCATGAGGTTCTCAGTTTTACTTTTTAGCTCTGAAATTTCTACTTGCATATCTTTAGTTTTGGAGCTAGTAGAGGAAATTTCAGACATAAGCAAAAGATTTTTCTTTTTCAACTCAGAATTTTCACTGCTGAGTTTTTCATTCTCTTGAGAAAGCTTTAAATTTTCAAATTTTAAAACTTTATTTTTGAAACTTAATTTTCTAGATTCTTCAAATAGTTCTTGAAAAGCATCTAGAAGTTCTTCAAAGGAAAAATCAGAGATTTCACTTACCGAACTTTCGTTTGCCATGAAGCACATATTTGCAGTTTCAGCTTCATCATCACTTGACTCTTCACTAGTGGATGGTTCTGAATCATCCCATTGAGCATGCAGAGCCTTTTTCTTGAAGAACCTCTTCTTTGGTTCCTCAGTTCTGGACTTTCTTTTGAGAAGGGGACAGTCACGTTTTAAGTAGCCTGGCTTATTACACTGAAAGCACATGGGATCTTCTTTAAGATCTTTTCTTTCCTTGTGCCTGTTTGGAAGCCGGTTCCTTCTCATGAAGCGCTTAAATTTTCTGGTAAGTAGCGCAATTTCTGATTCTTTATCTGAGTCTTCATTCTCAGATAGGGCTGGGAAAGCTAGAGTTTTCTTTACTGGTTGCTCTTCTTCCCTTCTTTCTTTCATGTGGACTTCATAGGCCATAAGATTGCCTATTAAGTCATCCAATGTAAGTTTAGATAAATCTTGAGCTTCTTCAATAGCAGTAGTCTTTTTCTCCCAATCAGTTGTGAGAGATCTCAAGATTTTCTTCACCTTTTCAGTCTGGGAATATGTTACACCCAGAGATTTCAGATCATTGGTGATGTTGGTGAATCTGGTAAACATCTCTGTGATGGGTTCATCTTTGTTCATTTTGAACAACTCATATTTTCTAACAAGAGATGATATTTTGGCTTCTTTTACTTTGTTGGTTCCTTCATGAATAACCTCCAAAGAATGCCAAATGTCATATGCAGATTCACATATGGATATTCTGTTGAATTCATTCTGATCAATGGCACAATATAAGGCATTCATAGCCTTTGCATTTAGGTTTGCCATTTTCTTTTCTTCATCAGACCATAAGATATAGTCTGCGGATGGAGATGTGTATGGATGCTCAACAATTTTCCATACAGCAAAGTCTATGGAATTGAGAAAGATAGCCATTCTGCACTTCCAATATCCATAGTTGGAGCCATTGAAGAAATGAGGACGAGATGCGTGTTGACCTTCAATATCACGAGCATAAGAGGTAGATGCCATTTGTGCTGGAAGACTTGTTACGTCGAAACCAGCAAACCTGCTCTGATACCAAATGAAATTCCACTAGAGGGGGGGTGAATAGTGAAATATGATTATGATCGACAAAATAAAATAATTAAGCAATAAGGCACAACACATAAAACACAGAAGTTATACTGGTTCGGTCAATATCCAGACCTACATCCAGTCCCCAAGCAAACCACTTGAGATTCCACTATAACATCCGAGTTACCGGATAAATAGTACAACACCCTCTTCCCAAGAGGTCTTCTTCTCTCAACAGAGAAGGGGCACACCCTCTTCCCAAGAGGTCTTCTTCTCTCAACAGAGAAGGGCAACACCCTCTTTCACAGAGGTCTACTTCTTTAAACAAAGAAGGAATACAGTGAATAAACAGATTTACAATACTTCCTATAGAACCTTCAGAATGATATGAATGCACGAATGAAGGATTCTTAGAATGTTCTGTTTGTCACTCAGAGGATACTCTTTGTCAAAGAGCTGGACTTGACTTTTTCTCTTTTCTTTCTTTTTCTTTTTTCTCTTTCTTTTTCAAGGCTCTCTTTTCAAATCACGAATAGAAATTTTTCTCTTTGTAAGCTCACACGTCTATTTCATTCCATGTTTGAATAGTTTATTTGAGTGTGTTTATATAGCCTTTAAAAAGTAGTCGTTACATTTTGGAATTGTAACTTTTTGAAATGTGAAATGTTATGTCATTTCAAAAAATATCTTTTAGAGAAGATCGAGAATGCCTTTTTCCATAAGAGTATAATAGAGGGTACACTAGTTGTTGTATTGTTTTAGGTAATACATATTTTATGTAAAAAGTCTATTTCTTACAATAGTACATTGAACGTTGGGTTGTAGTTTTGTCTTTATTCTAATTAATGATTTGAGGTACATTAGTACTTCTTTGCTTTAAATGAGTGTAAGTACTATGAGTGTTTTGAGATATTTATTTGTACATAGTCATGTCAAGTGTTTTCTTTATGTTGTGTTTTTCAAAGTCTCTAGAGAGAATGAGGACCAAAAAGAAGGTCGACATTCTTTGGGAAGGATATTTAGAAAGGATTTGTTACAGAAGGCATTTAATGCTTTGTAGAGAGAATGATGACTTCAAGTAAGTCGACATTCTATGGTTATGAGAAAAGGTAACTAGAGAGAATGACGACTTCAAGTAAGTCGACATTCTATGGTTATGAAAAAAAGGTAACTAGAGAGAATGATGACTTCAAGTAAGTCGACATTCTATGGTTATGAAAAAAAGGTAACTAGAGTCCTTTTAAAGACATATTTTATTTGTTTTTCTTATGTGTAGCCGATTTATGTTTTTGTCTTCTTCTTGTATTAAGAGACATTTCATTAAAGAAGATAACTAAAGTCTTTTCAAAAACATATTTTATTTGTTTTTCTTATGTAGTCGATTTTATGTTTTTGTCTTCTTCTTATAAAAATATTTTTTTAAAGAGGGAAATTAGAGTCTTTTCAAAAACATATTTTATTTGTTTTCTCCATGTAGTCGATGTTATGTTTTTGTCTTTTTCCTACATTCCTTTTTTCATGTTGTCTTGTATATAGTGTAAGGTACAATGATTATATGACAAAAAGTCTTTTTCATAAAAGGTTGTAAGAAGGTACACTTATTATATGACAAATTTTTTTTTTCATAAAAGGTTGTAAGAAGGTACAATTATTGGTTTTCAAAAAAGAAGCTTTTTGAAACTATCGTATACTTTTATGATATAGTATGTATGAATGAGTATGTAATATGCAAAATGCAAGTTCCTGAAGGTTCTGTTACATATGACTCTAAAGAAGAAAAAATCTTCATCTTGAGGTAGCCGATTTCTTCATTTGAACTTTTAGGAAAGCATGGCTCATCAAGCTTTTTCTTCAAGGAGTATGATTGCACCATAGTTGTACTTGAACAGGAAGTCTCCATCCTTATTGGGTGAGATATCCTTGCATCAAATACTCGTTAGATTTAAGGCAAAACATATTCAGTCATAATATAACATTATTTCAAGAGAACATATTATCATATCATATAAAATCAAATAAGACATTGTATCATATTATGTGACATCAAAACCGAGTTTCTCAACACAAATTTCAAAATCGATTTTCTAAAGTTCAAATTTTCTTGAGAAATCACTTTCTAATGCAAATTTCTGATTTCAAATAAAATTCAATGAATTTCCCAGGAATTCCATTTTCAAGCATTTTCCAGTCCTTTTCTAAATGCATTTCAATTTTCCAAAGCAAACATCATATTTTATCAAACTTGCATCTTTTCAAAATTTTATAGCACTAGCCTGATTCTTTGTGCATTCTAGGAAAAAGAGAGCATAATTTAGATATTTGAGTCAAGTTAAAGCACATAATCGATCCTTGGTTCAATTACCCCTGGTAAAGGTGCCAGGAATGGTTGAACCTCGTACCGACAGGTGGATCCCATTCCACGGAATTTTTCCACAAATTTTAAAAACGGAGGCGAGTAATTTTCAAAACCAATTTCAAAACTTTGGTCGAGTTTGACTCGCGAAATTAGTTTCTTTCTCGCAAGAGAGGGGAAAATTTTTGTGATGATAACACCGACCTTGCGTCTTCCAAACACATGAGTTGGGAGCCCATTAGCTCTGACCACTGCTGCTAAGGGGTTGGGCGTCTGTCATAGGCTGGCCCCAACCTACTAAACCGTTCGGTTGACCCATTGCGCCCATCACGATGAACCGAAAAACAAAGGGAAAACAAAAGACATAACCCTGGGGGCCAGGGGCCCTTTCCACCTCTAATGGGGCCTGGTCACGCCGTGACCCAGGCCAAGGGCATGGTTGTACTAGTTCCAAACACATTGGGACTGAGCTGAACCGATGTTATGCCAAAGCGGGAGGTGGTGGCTACAGCGCACCAGCCGTAGCACGCCCACACTTAAGTGGGTGCCAACGGGCTGAGTGCATGCTGGACGAGCCCAGCTCAGTCCAGAGCACCCCAGCAAGGGTATCACATCCACGAACATGCCATGAACCCAGCTAAGAGAGAGAAAGGCATAACAAAGCTGAAGCTAACAGAAATATATATATAGGGGATGAAAAACTGAAAATGCACTTGGAAAAACGAAAGAAACTTATTGTAAATAGATATAGCAATCTAACTAATGTAAACCATGGTGAACCAATGAAAAAAAAAAATCAAGTTTCTACAAGCTAATCCACTGATGGACCATGCATGCATAGATGCATTGGCTCCTCGGTTTCATGATGTACCGAAACCATGTGCAAAACAAGTTTATTCTTCACCTTCAAAGCTTGAAGGAAAAAGGTTGAGCAACTGCCTTGCAACGTCAATGGTGAGGCACTCCCACGGCTGGGAGGAAGAGGAAGTTAGAGAGGAGAGTGTGGGAGAGAGAACGAGAGAGACAGTGAGAGAATGGGTTTAGAAAACATCGCCCCTCTAATGGGGTATCAATTTTTCCAAAGGGGTTAAAAAGTGGCTGGGTTGAGATGGAGGGTGGAGAATCACCCTCCAAGATGTGGGGCTGGGGTGGATCATGGTTTTCCACCACCGCCCAGCTCCACCATACATCTCCAAGGATTCAAATCTTCTTTTTTTAAATTTTTGGAAATGCCATGGGGCTGCCGCCTCATGCATCCAATAAGGCTCCTTCCAAACCCATGATGGCTCTTCCCTCTTGGGAAGAGCCCTTGGGATTCCTTGAATCCCAAGGCAAAAGGGCTATCAATGCCCCACGCATTCCCCAAGAGGGGATGTCGACCTCCCCTATGCCAAAACGTCTACTCCTCTTGCTTCTTTATTAAATCTTTTTTCTTAATTTTTTTTGAATGATTTGGGTAGGGCCAATCGTGGCCCTCCCTTTTAGTTTTACTCTAGTCTCTTACGAGACTGCCACTAACCCAGCTGGTTTCATGGCCATGGTCGTCCTAAGGCCCTTCAAAATGGACGATCATGGCCTTGGTCGACCTTGACCAATGAAAGAAAAGGTAATTTATCTTATCGATTTTATTTTAAATTGAATTTCAATTATTTTTCCATGATGTACAATCATTTTATTTTACATTATCAAAGTAATTGACATTTCTAATCTACCCAAGCAAAGAAATCTTCGTTATGAACGAATTTGGCCTCGTTTGGGTCCTCGCTACAATTCTAAGCGATCTCCCATAATTCACATGCACTGACGGAGGTTTTTCGTCGTTCGGACCTAAAATTCGAGGTAAATCACAATAGACCTATTATAAACTTACCCTAAAAATTTTGGAGGTTAACTCACTCTAGATTTCCCTCAACTGCCTTTTTACGTAAAATTACGTGATTTGACCTGTATCTCTATGTAGACTAAATTACCAAAAATTGCCAAATCAACAAAATTTCATCGATCTCAACACAATTCGCGTAATATCATACAAAAAAAAAATCATGGACCTTACATCCTCCCCTCCTTAAAAAGGACTTCGTCCGCAAAATCACCCATAGGAGGTTACAAAAAGTTTGAGATATTTCTCTCTCATGCATGCTTCTGGTTCCCATGTGCATTCTTCGATGCCATGGTGCTGCCAACGTACCTTAACTAGTGAAATAGTCTTGGTACGCAAAACCTGATCTCGTCGATCAACTATCTCGCTAGACCATTCTGTCAAAGTCAGATCTTCTTGCACTTCCACATCTTCGTAACGAATGACGTGCGATGAGTCAGGAATGTACTTCCTTAGCATCGACATATGAAACACATTGTGAATGTGGACATACTGTTGAGGTAACTCGACACGATATGCCACTTCACCGATCCTTGCCAAAATCTTGAACGGTCCTACGTATCTCGAACTCAACTTCCCTTTCTTACCGCAACGAAACACACTCTTCGTCGGTAAAACTCTAACAAAAACCAGATCACCAACGTCAAAAGACAACTCGCGTCGTCTCTTATCAGCATAACTCTTTTGTCTATCTTGCACTGCCTTCAAATGTTCTCGAATCTTTTGCACCTACTAAGTGTAGTGCTGAAGAACAATTGGCGATTCTCACGATCTGTCGCTGATATCGTACCAATAAGATGGTGATCAACATGGTCTCCCATACAATGCTTTGTATGGGGCCATCCTGATACTAGCATAGTAACTATTATTGTATGCGAATCCAACCAAACACAGGTGTGAATCCCATTCACCCTTCCAGTCGAGCATACAGGCTCGCAACATGTCTTCTAGCGTCTGAATCGTCCGTTCGGATTGTCCATCTGCCTGAGGATGAAAAGTTGTACTGAACTTCAACTTTGTCCCCAAAATAGATTGCAACTGACCCCACAGTCACGATGTAAACCGGGGATCACAATCAGAAATAATCGATCTTGGCACACCGTGCAGTCGCACAATCTCTCTGACATACAAGTCAGCTAGACTCTCGAGAGATTGATTGATCCTGATAGGCAAGAAATGGGCAGACTTGGTGAGTCTGTCCACGACTACCCAAATTGCATCATGCTTACGTCTCGTCTGCGGTAAACCTACCATAAAATCTATCATAACATCTTCCCACTTCCATGGAGGAATCTTGATCCTCTGCATGGAACCATCGGGATGCTGGTGTTCCACTTTGACCTGCTGACAAGTCAAACATCTCGCAACGTATGCTGCTATCTCGCGCTTCATACCATTCCACCAATATTTGCGTTGCAAATCCTTAAACATCTTCATTCTGCCTGGATGAATCGTATATCTCGACATATGCGCTTCATCAAGAATCTCTTTCTTCAGCTCAGGGTCGTTCGAAACCCAAAGTCAATCTCTCATACGAATGCTGTCATTGTCTGTCACACTAAAGAAAGTATCTGTTTGTCCTGCCAAGGCTAGAAACTTACCATACTGGTTGTCAAGCTTCTCAGCCTCCACGATCCTTGACAAAAATTCTGATCAAATGGTCAGACCAGACAATCTGATCGATCCTCCTCCAACTGAAAAAGGCTTCCAAACTATGAAATCTTCAATCGGCTTCTGGCTCCACACGAGACTAGCCAAAACACCACTCAATTTGTGACTAAGTGCATCTGCCACAATGTTCGCCTTACCAGGGTGGTAAGACAACGTAAAGTCGTAATCCTTGATGAATTCGAGCCAACATCGTTGTCTCATGTTCAACTCCTTCTGAGAGAACAGATATTTGAGACTCTTGTGGTCTGAGAAGACCTCAAACGATTCTCCATACAGATAATGTCGCCACGATTTCAGAGCAAACACAACTGCTGCTAGCTCCAAATTATGTATCGGGTAATTTCTCCCATGGAGCTTCAACTGTCTAGAAGCATACGCAATCACCCTGTCGCGCTGCATTAGCACGCAACCCAATCAGGTACCAGAGGCGTTCGTGTACACCAAAAAACCACCTCTGCCTGAAGGTAAAGCTAACACCGGCGAGGTCGTCAGCTTTGACTTCAAGATATGGAAACTGTCTTCACAAGCACTGTCCCACTCGAACTTGATACCTTTGCGCAAAAGCTTCGTCAACGGTAAGGCAATCCTCGAAAAATCTTGGATGAATCGTCGATAATAACCTGCTGTGATCATCGCAAAATTTTTCCTCTCTAGTGGTTTCTCTCTCTTCCTTCTCTTTTCCTTTCCAACCTCTATTTCCTCCTTTTTGAAGGGAGAAAATAAAAGAAAGAAAAGAGAGAGAGAAGAGAAAAGAAAGAAAGAAAGAGAGGAATTCTTTTGCGGGTTTTCACTTGACCTTGATTTGAAAATATTTAGCAAATAACTCACCTCCGTTTTGAAAATATTTGCGAGAAAAATTGAGAGACAGGATTCGCTCGTCGATACGAGGTTCGACCGTTCCTGGCGCCTTTACCAGGGGTAATCGAACCAAGGATCGAATTTATGTCTTTTGCTTTGCCTAAATATTATCTAAGAATTTATTCTAACCCTAAATGCACAAAGAATCATGCTTGTGCAATGCAAAGATGTATGCTCTTTTTGAAAGATGTTTTGAAAACTTCCAAGTATTCTGAGATGAACTTGATAATGGAGTGAAGAGACAATTTCCGAATGATTGAATCTAATTTAGAACTTGAAATAGATCAGAGAAGTTCTAAGTCTTTTAAAATAATCAAAGTTGGGAAAATAAATCTTTGAATTTAGAAAGAATGATTTGAAGCTAAAAATGAAAGGAAATAGAGTTTCAAAGTTAGAAATGGACTTTGAATTTTAAACTTAGAATGAAGATGAGGAAATGAGTATTTGAAGTGGAATTGAATTTCAAATTTGAAATCAGGATGGACTTAAGAAATCCAAATGGTATTTAAAAAATGGAAACGGATTTAGAAGGTTCAGGTAAGATCTGAAATTGGATTTGAAATCTAGAATTGGGAATGGAATTGGATTCCCGATCCTAAAATGGATTCTGGATCTTAAAACGGATTTTGGATCTGAAGTCTGAGATCCAAGATAGAATTGAGTTCTGGATTCTAAAATGGATTTGGATATGAAGTCCGAGATCTAAGGTAGAATTTGGGTTCTGGATCCTAAAATGGATTTGGATCTGAAGTCTGAGATCCAGGATGAAAGTTGAGTTCTGGATCCTAAAATGGATTTGGATCTAAAGTCTGAGATCCAAAAGTGGAATTGGATTCTGGATCCTAAAATGGAACTGGATCTGAAGTCTGTGATCCAATGTAGAGTTGGACTCTGGACCCTAAGATGGATTTTGGATCTAACTTTGGACTTAGAATTTTTAATTTTGATTTGAGATTTTGAACTCTGAATATATAATAAATGAATTTCAAAGTCAAATTGGACTTTGAATTTGAAAACTTGAATTTTGGAATTTAGAAAATGAATCAAGAATTTCAAAGTTAAATTGAACTTTGAATTTGATTGGAATTTTTGAATATAAAATGAATTTGAAATCTCAAAGTTAAATTTGAACTTTGAGATTGGAAATGAAATAGAATTGAAAATGAAAAGATAAATTGGATTTTATAAGAATTGAGGATTGATTGAAGAAGATATTTACATCACTTGGAGTTTTGAAAAAGGAATTTTTGAAAATATGATGCAATTCTATCCTAAATGATGAATGAATTTTAAATTTTGAAAATGGATTTTGAAAATCGTATTCCATTCTTTACATGAATTGAAATAAGATTGAAAATATAATACATCCTTGACTATGGTCATTGAATGTATTATATAATAATCTATATTTAAATTCAGGTGAAGAATAAAACATATTTTTGTGCTTTTATAGAGTTTAAAATGAAATTAACTCTCAATATACCCTGACTATGGCCATTGGTATATATATTGAGTTAATTTTAAGTTAAACCCTAATAAAAGAAGAAAATATTTGAAAGTATGATGATTTTTGAAAAGGATCCAGTGTAGATCCAATGTTATTTCATAAAAGATGAAAATCCTAAGTCTTGTTTACATCCTGACTATGGCCATTGATGTAAATCATCAACTTAGGATTTAATCACCTCTTATGGAATGATGCACGTGCCATTCGTGTTTCACCATTGTGAGAATTTGAAACAAAAGGGAAGAATGATATGACAATGGATAATTCCTGATATTTACATGCTCATTCATTCTATCTACAACAGGAAATGTAAATTCTCATTAAGATTTAACTTATTACAACATATAAAATTGAATTTACAACTCCAAGTAATGATATTTTCCAATGTTTCCCGCAAAACGTTTGGTTGGTATAAAGTGAGAAGAAAATGGAAATGGCAAAATATTCACATTGAATCTAAGGATACCGATAACTAGGTGGACATGCCTAAATAGAAAAGAATGCATGTATGAGAGGCAATGGCATATTCTGTATTCATGAGAAAATGCGCATATATACATGTATATATATACATATATATATATACCGAAGACCTATATGTAGGAAGGCATATGTAATGGGTGGAGGCAAGGGCCAGGATGGTCCAAGGTGAACCATCATGAAGTGCAATAGCCATAGCAGCTCATGATGCATTACTTATGGAAATGAAAGGCTACAGTGGTTTCTTGTGAACCACTATGAAAAGAATGACAATTATGGTAATCCTTGGTGAAACATTATAACAATGAAAAGGCCACAGTGGTTCCTTGTGAACCACTGTGAAAAAGAATGTCAGTTATAGTAGTTCTTGGTGAACTACTATAACCATAATAAAAAAAAATCACAGTGGTTCCTTGTGAACCACTGTGAAAAGAATGAATCCAATGTCCTGTGGTGAGATCTGTGGTCATATACAGGATCTGATATTTTTAGAAGATCATCTTTAAGGTTTTAAGGAATCCCAGACGCAAACACAAGAAGGTAAACTACAAAATTTTGCACTGTTCAGAGAATTTTCAATGCAACTTTTTCCTGTAAGACGGGGTGAAGGCCAAATATCTAGAGTGAGCCGAGCCATCAATTCATCCATGCCATATGAATGCTGAACTCAAAATGATTAAAATGGTTCAAACGAAATAACACCAGATCAGTTCACAGGATCTTGAGACATTTGCTCAATCACCACATGTTAACACCAGCTCCATATTCACAGAGAATTTGTGAAATGAATAACAAACGACTTGCCACAGATATCAGTGAAAGCGAAGGATAACAACTTTTAGATAAAATCCTGGGTTCTGCTTCTTCCTTCCAGTTTGGATGGAGTAACTCAGATGCACCCCTGTGCACCAACACATGGGTAGGTATGATAAGAGAATCCTAAAACTGGTGCCCTACGATGCTACCATTTTCATATAACATAACAATTTATAAAGCGTGTCCTTGTTTCAAATTCATGCTTTTCCTAACAGACCTAGGGCAGCGACAATAGGAATGCCGCAGGTGTGTGCTATCCCTGTTTGCAAGAAACGTGAAGATAAATGGGCGAGGCATAATATATAGGGGTATCTGGTGAAGTATGGTCTAAGTGGGGTGGAGGATATTGTACAAGATGGTGCCGAGCAGGACATCTGGCGACATTCTCTGCTGATAAAGATACTTCTGTAAAGAGACCATTCCAGATCTGGGGAAGGCCTTGATGCTATGACAGAGTATAGGCATACTAATGTAATTAGTTCAACAAATTTAATGTCTAACATCAATTACTAATGGAAGCCAGAAAATGAGGCTAATGTGAAATGCTACCTTCAGTAATGAATATGACTGTATAAAGAATTACATGAGTATGAGACAATATTAAATGGAAACCAGATCCACTATTAGGCTCAACCGATTATAGGGTATCCAATGCCATACTAGGTCATATTACAGTAAAAGTGTAAGCCATTCATGGATTCAACAGTTCTACAGTAAACCGATGCTTCAAAAGGGAACACAACATATATGAGGAATTCAAGCAGTAGATGAGAGGGGTAAAGGGCTCGCACCTAACCACCACCACCTGATTTGCGGCTTAGCCCCTGCAAAAAAAAAAAGTTTAGTCAGATCGATAGCATACGAATTGACTCTACATAGTATCTTCATGAGTTGGGAGGAATATGATGTAAGTTAATGAATGGGAATGATATGGCTTTGGTTAGATAGTATATGCTGAAGAGATGGAAATGAGGGCAAATGCTAGAAATGCTATTAGTGATTGTGACGTTGCAGATGAGGATGGAAATGATATGCTGGGCGAGATGACTGTCATCAGAACTTCACTTTATCATATGATATAAAAATGAAATGATTACAATGTAGCATAAAAGAAAACCAAAAAAAAAAAAAAAAACTGATGCGAAGATGCAACCGAATGCCAATATAAAAAATGAGTGAAACCTATATCTAGGATGGGAATCAAGCCTAAAAGAGAAAATTTCAAGATACAAGGGATGGCATATTACAGGATGGATGATGCACTATAAAGAACGAATGATAAACAAGAATTCATCCGAGAGATCACCATTACTGACCGAAGTCCCGAATGATTCTGACTCTGAGCAGCGTATTCTCCTCTTTCAACCATATCTAACATCCCATGTATATATATATATATATATATATATATATATATATATATATATATATATATATTTAAAACAGAACTTACAAAATCAAAGGCACCTTTTCAGAACATACTTGACGTAAGCCCCTTTTGCCCAATCCTCTCTTGCTTTCATGAACTGAGGTCCAGCACTTTATTCAACTACATGATAATCTTCTGTGGAATCTGTGGTGGCTGTAAAGGGTTTTCGCAGATAATGCAAGAGATTTAAGAATCCTGCCCATGATTCTCTACGGCGTGACCCTTCCATCCAGGTATCTTTAGATGATTATATTCTCAGGAACTCACAAAGGAAAGTGCAAAGAGCAATTCCACTTGTATGAGACTGTTGGGATATCCAAACTCTTTATTGAACCGGATTTCACATTTGTTCATGTTTTCGGCCCTCCTTGGAGGATGACCAGAGGCACACAACCGTGTGAACATTTTTTTTTTTTTTTTGGTTCAATATCAAAAAAAAGCTCTTCTCATTATGTCTCCAGGCAACTTGCAGAGGCCGTTAAGTTACCTCTATGTTTTCACGCTTAGTTATCCTGCAGATCGAAACAAGTGGAACAAAACAAACGACAAGGAAATGCATAACGGAGAAACAACAGGCTGAACTGTAAAATGTACAAATGGGGAATAGTAAAAGAAATTGGTACGACAGATCGTAAAGGGAGAATAGCATAAACATAAGTTATAATAGCAGTAAATGATTAACACACATCGACTATTAAACTCAGAATGAAATAAACATTCTAAGAGGAATACCCTCTGAACATATGTTCAATACCATGAAACCAGAGCAAATCACCAAGAAAATAGAGACAAACACAAAAGATATGTCGGGATGGTGAATGGATATCAGCGATGCTTCATTATGTAGGTACGAATGGATTTTAAGGGATTTAGCATTATATGAATATGAGCAGGAAATAAACTACAGAAAAGAAAGAAAAAGTGTTGGGATGATAGACTCATCTCTATTGCTATTGCATGTCTGTAGATCGATTTTTCTATGAGCAAAACGATGCTACAAGGATGCCTTTATGTGGTAAAATAAAAAAAAAAAAAAGAAGAAAATAAGATAAAACCCACAAAGAATAGAGGGGACGAGGTACAGTAGAGGCAGAGAAGCAGGTTTTTGCAGAAAGTTCAAAAGGAAAGAGGCACGGTCATTCACCTGTGGTTCTTCTTGATGGAAGGTTGACCTTTGGTGGCTTCCGCTCTGCTGACAGAGGATTGTCCTTCTTCTACCAATTGAGGAGAACTAGAGAAACTGAAGAAGAAGGAGAGGGGATAAAAAAAAAAGGGCGCAATGGCGGGGTGGAAAACCAGATGCTCTTCGTGATGAACAAGGGATGATGTAGCGGTGAAAAGGAAAAACCAGCCTCCCCTTTCCCCCTTCTCGATGTTCCTTTATATAGGAAGAGATGAACCATCGAGAAGGCGAGGGTTTGTTGGTGATGGAGGGCAGATCGTCTGGAGCCATCGATTGGAGGGTGACGATTTGAGGGAGAAGGTGGTTCGAGAGAGGTTGTTGCAGATCCATGGTTGAGAAAGGGGGAAGGCTCATGAGGCCGTCCGATGGGGAGGACCCTTCTGAAAGGGGAAGAGAGGCGCCGCCCCTAGGCCTCCGACCTCCTCTCGCCAAGGGTTCTCAAAAACCCTAAAAGGACTTTCCCCGAGCCCCTTTTGATTTAAAATATTTATAACAAGGGGGGCTCTTTTCAAGATTTTTCAAAAAGGTGGTTTTTCTTAAAAAGGGATATTTTCAAAAAGAGGTTTTTAAAAACCGATTTTTGTTATATATATTTTTTTCTTTGCATTTTCCATTTTTTGGTATTTTTGGAATAAAAATCTAAGATTTTATGAGAAAATAAAGATTAAACACTATTTTTTTTGTATTTTTTTGAGAAATATTTACAAAAGTGTTTTTCCGAGAATTCCAGGCCATTTCGGGGAAATTTCTTCAGAAGGATGGGTTTGGACCCAAGTTTTGAGAAAATGTTCGAGTTTTAAACCTCGAATTGAGAAATACAATTCGATGGATCCAAACGGATACCGGACAAACTGTCTGAGCTTTTTCAAAAAGTTAGTTTGGAAATTTCTTGAATTTGATTTTAAACATTGGACAACGAAGCTCAGATTTGGATTTTGATCTAGATCCGGATCCGAAATTGAGTCAGATATGTAAAATGAATTTAATTTCAACAAGATTTGAGAAATAAAATGGAATTTAGATTAAAACCGACTCAATTACTCAGAAAATGGGGTTAAAGGGCAAAAAGGGGATATTTACAACATTTTGAAAATTTTGGGGTGTTCACAAATGCCCCTCTTTGCTACTAAGCCGGTAAGAAGCCGAGCTTAGTGGCAAAGCTAACACTCCAAATTTTGAAAATGCCCCAGACAACAGATCTGAACTGGGTGTGGAAGAACTATGGCTTTTTAGGTTTAAAGCCTTGTCCTAAATGGCTCTGGGGAAGACGAAATCCTCGGCAATGATATGACTAAATAATAGAAATGAGGAAACCGTGATGGGACTTTGGGCAAAGATCCTGAAATAGTGAAGGATTTTGATCAAGTCTCATGAGCGAGGCGAGATCAATCTTTATGGAATGAGTCAGGCTTAGCCCTTAACATGGATGGGATGAAGATATATCAAGATAATTTGGATGGGGAAAGGAATATAAGCAGACCTCGATGGGACATTCTTGAGAGAAATGCCTCATGAGATGAAACTCAAGCATGATCCTTTCCTGGATGGATGTATAGAGAGTATGGATTCCCTTGTGGGGAAAACCATGATGGAACGGGAGGATTACCTCGTCGAAACGAGGTTCAAGTTTAACCCAAACCTGAATGGAAGGTACCTTATGGAACGAGGTTCAGGCTTAACCCTTATCCTGAAAGGGACGACCATACAGAATCCTCGGATGAAGAAACCATAATGTGACCTTCGGAATTTGGATGAACAAATCTGAATGGGGTTTTGCGAGAAGAGAAAACAAGAGATTCCCTAAAGCTTGGAAAAGGGATGATCTTGGGCGCCTCATTGCTGAGACTAAATCAGCTTTCTAAAAACAGACGACCTCTCGCAGAAGGTTTTGGGTTATACCTCGAGGAGCGAGGTAACAGGTTTAATCCTTAGCCTGAATGGATACAGGATCCTCGAAGAGCGGGGAAACTGTGATGGGACCTCTAGACTTGGCACAACAAGTCCAAGAGGGGTTTTGCAAAAGAATGAAAATGGGGATCCCTAAAGCTTGAAAAGGGGTTGTTCTTGGGCGTCTCATTGCTGAGACTGAAAAATAGCTTTTGAAAATAACAGACCTTTTTGCAAAAGTTCAGGTTTAACCCTTATCCTAAGCGGGAACTGTCTATGGCGGGACAGTGGGGAACACAAGGAAGTGTGCAAATCTGAGAGCGCTCATATCAGACAAAAGGAAAGGACTTTTCAGTCCTATGGAGGGATGATGTCAGGATACGTCAAAACGAACATCAAGTTCTTGCTTCATTTTGGGATAATGAGAAAGTATTGCCGATAAGATGCCAAAAAATTTGTAGTTGATCTTAAAATGATTGAATTTTGCATATATGTGAAAATATCACCTCTTTCTACCTAGAGTATTAACTCCAATTGACCTAACTCTGTAGAATCAAGAATCAAATTCAAATTTGTTGCTGTTGAGTTTCTTTAAGGAAGATATCAATTTCCTTGATATGAAAAGAAAGGAAACATTCTTAGCTTCATAAAAGTAATTAAGTGAAAAGATATTGATAAAAGGAATTTCACACAGATAAAGATGATTTCTGGCAATTTTCGGCAGTTTGATATCCTGGGCATTTCCCATGATGATCTTTTTGCACTCTTTTGAATCATGGAGCTTTCCTGGTGTGATCATCGCAAAATTTGTCCTCTCTTGTGGTTTCTCTCTCTTACTTCTCTTTTCCTTTTCTAACCTCTATTTTCCTCCTTTTTGAAGGGAGAAAAAAATAAAAGAAAGAAAAGAGAGAGAGAAGAGAAAAGAAAGAAAGAGAGAAGAGAGAGGAACTCTTTTGCGCGGTCTCACTTGACCTTGATTTGAAAAATATTTAGAAATTTAACTCGCCTTCGTTTTTGAAAATACTGCGGGAAATGGAGAGACGGGATTCGCTCGTCGGTACGAGGTTCGACCGTTCCTGGCGCCTTTACCGGGGGTAATCGAACCAAGGATCGAATCTATGCCTTTTGCTTTGCCTAAATATAATCTAAGAATTTATTCTAATTCTAAATGCACAAAGAATCATGCTTGTGCAATGCAAGGATGTATGCTCTTTTTAAAAGATATTTTTGAAAATTCCCAAGTATTCCGAGATGAACTTTGATAAAGGAGTGAAGAAATGATTGAATCTAACTTAGAACTTAAAATAGATCACAGAAGTTCTAAGTTTTTGAAGTAAATCAGAGTTGGAAAAATAAATCTTGGCTTTGAGGAAGAATAATTTGGAGCTTTGAAATGAAAGAAAAATGAAGTTTCAAAGTCGGAAATGGACCTTGAATTTGATCTTGAATTTAGGAAAGGAAATGAGTATTTGAGATGGAATTGAGTTTAGACTTTGAAGTTTGAAATTGGAATGGACTTGAGAGAATCAAATGGTATTTAAGAATAGAAATGGATTTAAGAGATTCATATTAGATCCAAAATGGAATTGAAATCTAGAATTGGAGCTGGATTCCAAATCTTAAACAGAATAGGATCCGAGCTTTGGAATCCAAGATGGACTTGGGTTCTGGATCTTTAAATGGATTTGGATCTGAAGTCTAAGATCCAAATGTAGAATTGGGTTTTTTATCCTAAGATGGATTTAGATCTGAAGTCTGAGATCCAAGGTGAAATTGGTTCTGGATCCTATGAGGGAATTGGATCTGAAGTCTGAGATCCAAGGTAGAATTGGATTTTGGATCCTATAAGGAGATTGGATTTGAAGTCTAAGATCCAAAGTGAAATTGGATTCTGGATCCTAAAGAGGAATAGGATCTGAAGTCTGAGATCCGATATGAGTGTCGAATCCTGGATCCTAAAATGGATTTGGAGTTAAATTCAGAAGATGAATCAGAAACTTCCAAGTTTAAATTGAACTTGAAAAACGAAATTTAGAATTTGAATATACAAACGAATTTCAAAGTCAAATTAGACCTTGAATTTTTGAATTTGGAATTTAGAAGATGAATCAAGAGTCTCAAAGTTAAAATTGAACTTTGAGTTTGATTAGAGTTTTGAATATAAAATGAGTTTGGAATTTCAAAGTCAAATTGAACTTTGAAATCTGATTTGAATTTGAATATAAAAAATGACTTTGAAATCTCAAAGTTAAATTAAACTTTGAGATTGAAAATGAAATTGAATTTGAAAATGAAAGGATGAATTGGATTTTATAAGAATTGAAGATAGATTGAGGAAGATATTAATATCACTTGGAGTTTTGAAAAAGGATTTGGAAAATATGATGCAATTCTATCCTAAATGATGAATGAATTTAAAGAATTTTGAGATTGAAATTTGAAAAAAGCTATTCCATTCTTTAAGTGAATTAAAATAAGATTGAAGATATAATGCATTCTTGACTATGGTCATTGAATGTATTATATAATAATCTATATTTAAATTCAAGAGAAGAATGAAATACATTTTGTTGCTTTTATAGAATCTAAAATGAAATGAACCCTCAATATACCCTGACTATGGCCATTGGTATACATTTTGAGTTAATTTTACTGATAAAAGAAGAAAATATTTAAGGAAAATATGATGAATTTTGAAAATGGATCTAGTGTTATTTTATAAAAGATAAAAATCCTAAGTTTTGTTTACATCCTGACTATGGCCATTGATGTAAATCATCAACTTAGGATTTAATTACCTCTTATGAAATGGTGCACGTGCCATTCGTGTTCCAATTTGTGAGAATTTGAGAAATAAAGGTAAAAATGCATGAAAACAAACAATTCATGATTTTTACAATGCTCATTCATTCTACCTAAAAGCAGGAAATGTAAAGAACTCTCATTTATATCTAATTATTATAAGTTTTGAAACTGAATTTTGAAACAACTTCTCTAATCCGAGATGATTTTTCACGACTTCCCTGCAAAGAAACGAGTTAGCATAACGCAAGAGAAAACATTTTGTTGAGAGCAAAATTATATATGAGTGTGTTGATTCAAATGCCAGATGCTATGTTTATGCTGAATGAGAAAGGCATATACAAGGGGTGAAGTCAAGAGCCAGGATGGTCCAAGACGAATCAACCTGAAATATTGTAGTTCCTGATGGCCCACCATAGAAAAGAAGGGACCCAGTGATTCATTGTGAACCACTTATGAAAGGAAAACTATTATAGTAGTTTTCGATGAACTACTTATAATAAAGCAGGATTGCAGTGATTCTTTGTGAATCATTGCAAAAGATGACTACCGTAGTAGTCCCTGATGAACTACTATAAAGGAAGGAGACCACGGTGGTTCGTGGTGAACCACTGTGAATACGCAACAACTATGGTAGTTTTTAATAAACTGTCATAGAAGAAAAAGGGGACACAGTGATTCATTGTGAACCACTATGAAAATAAAGTAGGTTCCCTAACTTGGTTACTTAACCAGTAAGTTGAATTGATTACATAACTCAAAGATCAAATATACAAGTTTAATTCAATCAACTCGATGCCACAGGCCTGCATAGTTTCAGCAAGCCGGTTGAAATAAGCTGATCGTATCAATTGATGACACAAAACACCATAAGATCAACTAACAGATCAATTTTTGCAACTGGATTTCCTGAAATAACTATTCATTATGCAATGAGTTGGCTGTATGCAACAACCGTGACATAGGAGATACAAATTCAGGGAGATTAATGGTACTGTGAATATCAGATATAAAATTGAAAATGCCATGAAATGCTTGCACATATAGGGTGAACTGAAACATTGCAGCAGGATATTATATTGATGTGCAGTAATTCAAATACAAAGATGTTGGTGTGTGATGGTGGTTTGGGATGCTGTGTACTAAGTGTGCAACATGTGGGATTGTGAGTGGCTAATGTGTTGTAACAAGGGTAACACAGGTGCACAGGAAGTGGATGTAAGATGCAGTGTTTTGAACCTCAGCAGGATGAAGGTGATGGGGCAATGATATGTGTTGCTGTAATTACAACAATAAAATGTTGGAAATGAGTGGAGTGCAAGATAGCAATTTGTGACACAGTGAAAGATGCTGCATGTTTAACCCCAACGTGTAATGAACTGGAAAAGAGGGCGTTCCAGAAACAGTTGGCTGAGCCTTCATTGCTCGGTCTGGGCTAAGTGGACATTGCTATGAACACATGATTGCTACTGTAGGTGCAAAAATCAGGTGATGGTGATAGTGACTGTATGGTTCCAGCAGGTGGTTGGAAGTCTGATGGCTGTCAAATATGTGAGCCACGTAGGTGTAAGTATAATTTATAGAGGAGAATGGCAAGTGGCAGCAGACGGGTTAGGCATGGCTGGGAGGGACTGACTCCATGTAAGTTAAAGAAAGTATGGGAAAAGAGAATACAACAACTATATATTTCCCATGATATTCCAAGTTTATTGCAGGATCACTGTGGCCAACACCCATCCCTGCACCAGTTCAATAGTTCCAATTCCTTTCAAATATCAACAGTTAAGCATTGTACTTGCATGAGGTAATCCACAAAAAAAAAAATATCACTTCTAAAAAAAAGATGCAGGAACTAAAACAACTATGCGAGGAAAAAGATTGATTCTAAAAGAATAGATCATCAGAATCCAAATACTAAAGCAATCTTAAAGAAGGAAACTCACCTGGAAGCTCTGAAGATATCTAAGAAATGGCTCCAGCAGGTGCCAAAAGTGACTTCAGATATCGATAACTATTCTAAACAAGCTCTCCTCGGAATCAAGGGCTTGAGACCACTGGACCTCAAAGTTGGATCAATTACGTATTTCCTGTGATTTACCCAGTTAGCAGCAAGCATATAAATTACAATTATCTTCAGTTGCCCATTTGATTGCTCCTTTAACAGCAAATGGACAAACCCTTTCATTCATAGTCCAGTGATATGCAAAAACAGATGCTATGATATTATAAAAGTGCAATGGGTACCGTGAGGTTTGAGCCCATGAATGCTGATTTCCAAAACAAACTGTTTGCTTCTTTCTAACCGACTGTTGATTACTTATTTCACAAGCACGCTAATTAGAGATTGACTGAAGACTGATGCATGAAGTTTGTCGGATGTCCTTTTCAACAGGATCATATCTGAGATAATTTCTGAATAAGAAAAAGGGGAATGCAAAGGGAAGACCAAACGATAATCCAGTTTAAATCCACCAAGCTTGTCAGATATTCTTTTAGATCCATGGATTTTGAAAATGCTAATATTGCCTCAGAGAGATAATCAAAATATATTCAAAACCAATATAATAACACCATCATTAATCTAGAATTACCAAAAGAGAAGAGAAAAGAAAAGGGTAGTAGAAGTATTTATCCTGATCTCCTTGCTGTGTAGTAAAAATCTGCAAAACACTGCCGCTATATAGTTATACCATCATGGACCGAGCAAGCTCCCCATCCTCCTTGGGGATATAAAAGTATTAAACCAAAAGATATTGACGCAACCATCCTCACCAAACTTTCGATCCTTAAGGATATATACTAACTGTAACCTCATGTACGACATAATGGAAAGGCCTAGGCAGATGGCTTCAAAGTAAAAAAAAAAAAAAGTGATCTAAAATCGGCGTGCTGAATGGAAGATCAGCATAATGATCGCTTATGAAGGGCATATGTGGGGAGTGCCTTTTCTGAGCAACTAGATTGCTGAATGACCCCGCAAAACTCCAGATCATCCCTCGTGAAAAACACGATTTTAGAGCAGGCCTTTGGCAGGGACCCAGTCATACTTTCCAGTTCACCAAAGCATATTCAGGTGATATCGATTCTAGCATGTCTTTGCAATTTCTCACCAGATCTATCTCCTCTTTTGCAGCAGAAGCTCAGCAATTGCTAAGAGTTAATAAGGACAGGGTGCATTATGGGGCTAAGTATGTGAATGAAAAGGGGTAAAATACGGATGTAATCATGTGCGAGGATGGTGCCTTCCATTACTTAAACCTGGACATAAGGTGCTATGAGGGTGAAAACACCATGTAGCCATAAAAGAAATAGATAAAATTTACAAGAAATAAGAAGAATCTACACGATATACTGGGCTTGGATCTGCATGAAAATCAGAAATCAATTAATGGGGATGGCATACAGACGTTCATATGCAGAAGGTTATTGATGCAAATAATCAATGACACAAAATAATGGTGAAACTGGAAATCAAATGTAGAACAAATAATATGATATGAACATCAGGGGTAAATAATAAAAAAAAAAAATGATGAAAACCAAAATGAGACTGGACATATTAACATTCAAATCTTGCCTAAGCATAAAGAAAATTTTGAGAAAGGAAAACAAACGATATTGGAATCGTGTTTCGTTTGCTGTTGCAAAGGAGTGAATCAGTTCTGCTACATGCATACCGATCACACAATCTTGCTAAAAAAAGAAACGAAGACAATGTATATGGATGAAACTTAGAAGAAGACAAAAGGAGATTTCTATGAAAAATAAAAAGGAAAAGGAAGAAACTCTAACCTGATATGAAGGAGGAAGGAGGAGGGGAGCGGGAGTGAGAAGCGTTCCTTCGACTGCTGCCGTTAAGGCTGAAGCTCCTCCGGCCTTGATTCTGTTACCTAGAGGATTTCTGGGCTTTAACTTGAGAATCAAGGGTTGCTTTCTTTGGAGTGCCGATTATTGCAGAGATTGGTTGGCTTCCTTTGATTGAAATGGGGAAAATCTAGGAAATAGGAAGAAGAAGAAAGAGGATCTGAGGGAAGAGAAAAGGAAGAAAGTATGAAGAAGAAGATGGCCGGGTAGAAGTTGGATCAAGAAGAGGAAATGCACATGGGAGGGTGAGAATGGATGGTCGAATGGGGCGTCTTGCGAGCTCTTTTTAAAGAGGAGAAGAAGGCTCGGGAAGGGCCGAGCGGTTAGGGATGCCGTTGGCGATCGAGGGTCGCGGTGAAGCAGAAGGAGGATGGGTGGTTAATGGAGGTTGAGATGGAGAGAAGGAGGAGCAGAGCCACGGAGGGGATAGAGGGGAATCAGTAGGCGATTTAGGGTTTCTCAGGGAAAACCCTGAGAGAAATCGGGCGAGAGAGGAAAAAGGGAGGTTTTAGAAGGGTTTATTTGTGAAAATTTTTGGTTTTTCCAAAAAGAGGCTCTCTTTAACAAAAAAAATTCATAAAAATGGTTTAAAAAATGATTTTTTTAGCAAAATCGACTTTAAAAAGTTAAACTCATTCATTTTTCTTAAAATTTTCCATTTTTTGGTTTTTTTTGTTTTATTTTTCCATTTTTTTTTTTGCATTTTTAGAATAAAGTCCTAAAGCTTGTGAGAAAACAAAGATTAAAACTAATTTTTTTGTGTTTTTGCAAAAATATTTACAAAAGGGAATTTTTCTGAGAATTTTAGTCATTTTGAGAAAATTTCTTCAGAAATGGGTTTGGATCCGGGTTTTGAGGAAATTTGGATTTAAAACACTGGATTCGGATCCGGAATTGATTTTGAATATATGAATATTTTAATTCAAAAAATCTGAAGAATGACTGAAATTTAGTTTTGAAATCGCTTTGATTTTCTCAGAAGATGGAGTGAGGGGCAAAAGGGTCATTTTGCAAGTCTTTGAAAATTTTGGGGTGTTCACAGATGCCCCTCTTTGCTACTAAGCCGGTTGAAAGCCAAGCTTAGTGGCAAAGACAACACTCCAAATTTTGACAATGCCCCAGTCAACAGATCTGAACTGGGTGTGGAAGAATTTATTTTGAAAATATGGCTTCTCAGGCTTAAAACCTTATCCTGAATGGTTTCGGGGAGACGAAATCCTCGAAGTGATATGATTGAGTAAAAGATGAGGAAATCGTGATGAGACTTTGGATGGAAATTCGGAAATGGTGGGAAATGAGAATTTTGATCAGGTCTCATATGGGTGAGACAAGATACTCTTTTTGGAATGATTCAGGTTTAGCCCTTAACCTGGATGGGACAAAGATATGTCAAGATGAATTAGATGAGGAAAGGAATACATGAGAACTTTGATGGGACATTTTTGGAGAATGTCTCGTGAAATGAAGCTCAAGTAGGATCCTATCCTAGATGGATATACAAAGCACGGATTCCTCGATGGGAAGAACCATGATGGGACTTGGAAGGAAATCACCTCGTCGAAACGAGACTCAGGTTTAACCCAAACCTGAAAAAGGAAGATACCTCAATGCACGAGGTTCAGGCTTAACTCTAAATCTGAAAGGGGACGACCATACGGAATCCTGGAGTGAAGAGACCATGATGGGTCATTCGGATTTTGGACGAACAAATCCGAAAGGAGTTTGCGAAAGGAGGAAGAAAATGGGGTTCCCTAAAGCTTTGTAAAAGGGGTGATCTTGGGCGTCTCATGGCTGAGACTGAAATAGCTTTTGAATTTAATGACCTTTTGCAAAAGGTACAGGTTTGACCCTTAGCCTGAGTGGGAACAACCATACGGATTTCTCGGAACCATGATGGGACAAAAGAGATACTTCAGCTGAATGAGGCAACTCTTCTGGAATGTGAGAGATGGAAAATAAGGAGATGTGAGGAAAAATGAATGATGAGTAAGGTAACAGGAGGCGAATCTTTCGATGGAGTGAAAGATGAATAAGGCGGACCTTTTATCAAGGAGACGAATCTCTTGACAAGGCGAAAGATGGAACAAGGCAAATCCTTTGGACAGGAGAAGGTGAGAGCAAAAATATGAAGATGGCGATGAAGATGGCAATCCTTTTAGCAAGGAGAAGGTAAAATATGAAGATATGAAGATGGCAATAGTAAGGAGAAGGCAAAATGTGAAATATGAAGAAGGCAATCGTTTTGGACAGGAGAAGGCAAAATATAAAATATGAAGAAAGCAATCCTTTTGGTAAGGAGAAGGCGAAATGTAAGATATGAAGAAAGCAATCATTTTGGAAAGGAGAAGGCAAAATATAAAATATGAAGAAAGCAATCCTTTTGGTAAGGAGAAGGCAAAATGTAAGATATGAAGAAGGCAATCCTTTTAACAAGGAGAAGGCAATTCTCTCGACAAAGCGAAAGACGAGGAAGGAAATTATTTAATCAAGGAGAAAGGCGAATCTTTTGACAACGCAAAAAGACAGGGAAGGCGATCCTTTTATCAAGAAGAAGGCGAGTCTTTCGACAAAGTGAAAGACGGAAAAGGTAATCCTTTCATCAAGGAGAAGGCGAGTCTTTCGACAAAGCGAAAGACGGAGAAGGCAATCCTTTCATCAAGGAGAAGGCGAGTCTTTCGACAAAGCGAAAGACGAAGAAGGCAATCCTTTTATCAAGGAGAAGGCGAGTCTTTTGACAAAGCAAAAGACGGGGAAGGCAATCCTTTTATCAAGGAGAAGGCGAGTCTCTCGACAAAGCGAAAGACGGAGAAGGCAATCCTTTTATCAAGGAGAAGGCGAGTCTCTCGACAAAGCGAAAGACGGGGAAGGCAATCCTTTTATCAAGGAGAAGGCGAGTCTCTCGACAAAGCAAAAGACGGGGAAGGCAATCCTTTTATCAAGGAGAAGGCGAGTCTTTCGACAAAATGAAAGACGGAGAAAGCAATCCTTTCATCAAGGAGAAGGCGAGTCTTTTGACAAAGCGAAAGACGAAGAAGGCAATCCTTTTATCAAGGAGAAGGCAAATCTTTTGACAAAGCAAAAGACGCGGAAGGCGATCCTTTCAGAAAGGAGAAGGTGAGTCTCTCGACAAAGCAAAAGACGAAGAAGGCAACACCAAGATGTATCAAAACAGATGTCAAGTTCTTATTTCTTTATCAGGAAAGCTGGAAAATTTTGCCAAAAATGATAAAATTTATAGTTGATTCAAGGTAATTTTTTAAGGTAAGCACTTTTAAAAGATGTTCCTTCTTCCACCTAGAGTATTACCCCCAACTAGGTTAACTCTATAGAATTCAAAATCAAAGCCAAATTTTTGTTGTTGGTTTTTCTTCAAGGATGTTATCAATTTCCTTGATATGAAAGGAGAGGAAATATTCTTAGCTTCATAAAAGGTAATTAAATGAGAAGATATTGATAGAAGAATTTCACATAGGTAAAGAAGATTCTTTGCAGTTTGGGCAGTTTGATATCCTGGACATTTTTCCCATGATGATCTTTTTGCACTCTTTTAAGTCACGGGGCTTTCTTGGGCTTTTACATCATCCTTCATTTTGGAGATGTCCTGACTTTTCTCTTTTTTCAGGGAAGGGTACGTCACAAACTCCTTCATCTTGGAGATGTTTTGATCCTTCTTTTATCTCAGGGATTATATATGATGGTATTGGCTCAAAGGTATTTAGATGATAGCTGGAATCAAATATCTTTTAGGGTTTGTCGGTAGGTCCATCACATCCGCCTTCATCTTGACGATGATCCGAACTTTCCCTGGAAGGATCCGTCACAAACTCCGTCATCTTGGAGATGTTTCAAATCTTCTTTGGCTCCGAGGTCTACTCGCTTAATTCGTCTTCATCATGACGACAATTGAGAGATCCCTTTTGCGGATATTTGATTTGCAGCTTAGCTGACTTGAGGAGACATGAATTGGGTAGGTTCTTTTCTGACTGCCCAGGATATTTCCACTGTCTTTCGGTCAAAGAATAATCTTTAAGAATGTGCCATAGTTATGATCAATATCAGCTCATTTATGGCTCTTCAGCATCATTGAATATTTCCTTTACCGGTCATGTCGAAGATTTTTTCTTCATCCTCTTGGTTGACCAACAGAAAATTTGGAGTTTGAGCCTTTCTTCACAAAAGTTTTCACCCTTTTGGAAGGAATACCAAGGAGATTTGAGGAAATTCTTTATGTAATAAAAGTTTGAGATCAACGACTATCTTATGGCAATTTGGCAAGATTTTCCTGAAATCCTTAATGATGAAACCTTTGCTTAACATCGAATTTTGACATATCAGTGGGATTCTGGGGAAGAATCCAACATGAGGCTGAATTATGAAGGTAAATGTAAATTTAAAGTTCGGAAGGCAAGCTTGATATAAAACTGGATTTTGAAGGTAAGCTTTTGAAAGAGTATCCGAATCAGGACTCAGATTCTACAAGGAAAACAAGGAAATTCGAGTAAAAACTCGAATTTTCAAAGGAAAACTGGGAGGTTCAAGTCGGGGCTCGAATCTCAAAGGAAAACTTGAAAATTCATTTATTCAAGGCAAGAAAACTCGAGATAAAACTCAAATTTTCGAAGGACAGCAGGAAGGTTCGAGTCAGGGCTCGAATCTCAAAAAAAGACTTAAAAAGTTCATTTATTGAAGGCAAGAAAATTTGAAACAAAACTCAAATTTTCGAAGGAAAGCAGGAAGGTTTGAGTCAGGGCTCGAATCAAAACTTGAAGGTTCATTTATTGAAGGCAAGAAAACTCGAGATAAAACCCAAATTTTTGAAGGAAAACAAGAAAATTCGAGTCAGGACTCGAATCTTGAAGGAAAACTTGGAAGTTCAGATTTTTGAAGGAAAGGAAGACTCGAGTTAAAACCCAAATCTTTGAAGGAGAGTTGGAGAGTTCGAGTCAAGGCTTGAATTTCAAAGGAAAGAGTTGGAAGTTCGAGTCAAAAAAAACTTGAATCTCAAAGGAGAGTTGATGAGAAGGGATAGAAGAAGACTGGCAGAATTTTAAGGAGAATTGAGGAAAGATTGTAACATGAGGGCTAACTGATCGGTCAGCCAGACACTAGCACGAGTGCTAGGTTTACCTGTATGAGTACTGAATTTTTCAAAAAAAAAAAATGCCCCAGTGTAAGTACTGGGTTTTCTGATGGAGATTTAAAGAAAAATGGGACACCGACATTCTTTAAGATACTTAAGATTTGAGCAATAATGATTGTCGACATTTTCAGGATTTTCCCTTATCCTGAAGGGGAAATGGAATAGACATTTTGATGAGAATTTAGAAAGGAATGATTCAGGTTTACCCCTTAACCTGAAAGGGAAGAAGAATAAAATTTATAAAAATGGAGAAGAAGAAAGGAAAAAAAACTTTGAAAATTTATTTTGGAAAAGAATTTTCACAGGTAGCATTGTTGCTCCTATGAAGGATCTCAGGATTTTCCCTTATCCTGAATAAAATTTAAGAAAATTTAACGAAGGGAAATTGATATAAATCTAGAAACTCAATAAAGATTGATAAAACTTGTATTTACAAAAGAATCCTCATAAGTAGCGTCATTGCTCCTACAAGGGGTCTCAGGATTTTCCCTTATCCTGAAAAAGAATAGAATTTAAAGAGATTTAATGAAGGGAAATTGATATAAATATAGAAAATCAATAAAGATCGGCAAAACTTGTATTTACAAAAGAATCCTCATAGGTAGCGTCATTGCTCCTACAAGGGGTCTCAGGATTTTCCCTTATCCTGAAAAAGAATAGAATTTAAAGAGATTTAATGAAGGAAAATTGATATAAATATAGAAAATCAATAAAGATCGGCAAAACTTGTATTTACAAAAGAATCCTCATAGGTAGCATCATTGCTCCTACAAGGGGTCTCAGGATTTTCCCTTATCCTGAATGGGAACACCTCGGACAACGAGGGTCAGGTTTATCCCTTAACCTGAGGGGGAAAGAAGAGTAAAGGAAATACCTCATGGGATAGAGGCGTCAGGTTTATCCCTTAACCTGAAAGGGTAAGAGATTTGATAAAATTTAATAGAATTGAGGAAAATTTGATAAAACTTGATATAAACTTGATAAAGTATGAATAAAATGAATGAAACAGATAAAAATACCAAAATTAACTTAAAATTTATAAGATTTGAAAAAAAGGGCATTTTTTTCTGATCCTGCCTGCATATGGGATCTTGGAAGGAAAAATGTTTATTTAAAAGATAAATGAGAAATCATTTTTTTTGGGGAAGAAAATACATCACAAGAAGAATGATCAGCGCGAGATATGCTCCTTTAAATCAAACATGAGAGATCATCATGAGGGTTAAATTTTTTTGAAGGCAATGGTTTGAAAATCTAATTTTTGAAAAAGAAGATCAACAACAGATTTGATTTCTAAAAATAACAGTTTCGAAATTGATAATAAGATCAACACAAGGGTCGATCTTTGAATATAATGTTTAAAAACCAATTTTGAAAGATAAGACCAACACAAGGGTTGATCTTTGAATATAATGATTTAAAATTGACACAAGGGTTGATCTTGGAATGATTCGAAACCCATTTTGAAAGATTAGACCAACACAAGAGTTGATCTTTGAATATAAAGATTTGAAATCAGTTTTGGAAGATAAGACCAACACAAGGGTTGATTTTTTAATATAATGATTTAAAACCCATTTTTGGAAGATAAGACCAATGCGAGGATTGATCTTTGAATATGACGGTTTGAAAAACCAATCTTGGGAGACAAAACCAACACAGGGGTTGATCTTTGACTATAATGATTTAAAATCAATTTTTGGAAGATGAGACCAATGCCAGGATTGATCTCTGAATATAACGTTTTGAAAAACCACTTTTGGAAAATATGATCAACACAAGATTTGAGATCTATTTGGGAAGATAAGACCAACACAAGGGTTGATCCTTCAATGCAAATGGTTCAAAAACCTATTTTGGAAAGCATGATCAACACGAGGGTTGATTTTTGACAAAGGTTGGACAAAAGACTTTTTTTTTAAAATTTCATGGTTTTTTGAAAAAGATCTCATAGGTAATATCATTTCTCTCATGAATGATGTCAGGATTAGTCCCGCATTTTGAAAAGAACAGGAAAATGTGGTTTTAATAGAAGCTGATGAAGAGATTTTTGAAATATAGATCTTCAAAAGTAAATGCCCCTATGTGGCAGAGGAAGAAAGGATATTAGAGATATAGAGAAAAATTGATATTTCATTGACGAGCAAAACTGATAACAAAGAACTGAAATATTTACAAGTATTTTGACTGAAAGGTCACAAAAGGACTGGACTGACTGGCCCCCTACAAGGTAACTTGGCAAAAAGGGAAAAAGTAGGAGAATTCTGACATCTTCAGTTTTCTGAGTAGCCGGGGGAGAGACTTGGTCATGACGGCTAGGTCATCTTCCTCTTCATCTTCAACAAAAAGACTCTTGTCGGCGCAGTCCTGAACAATATTTTTGAAGACGAAGCAGTGATCGGTGTCATGCCCCACTGCTCGATGAAACTTGCAGAACTGATTTGTGAACCTTCCCATGACCGTGGGAGGATCCGCGACTCTCGAGAGTTTAACCAATCCTTTGGCCAGCATGAATTCAAGGGCTTCTTCGAGCGTTTGCTTCAGAGGAGTGAACTCACGGTCATTACTCCAACCTTCGCGGTTTATCTTCTCCTTTTGCGGAAATTTAGACTGAGACGACTTGTTATTCTGCTTGGAAGACTTTTCCCTTTGAGCTGCGCCGTGGTTTTGACCATTCTTGTTGTCATTTCTGTTTCTTCTGCTGTTATCAAGATCATTGCTAGAGGTATCAGCTGCATGAGTGAACTGCGCTTTCTTTTTCTGATCTTGAATATTTTTGGCAAGAGGCATGCCCTCGTAAAGCCCGCTTTCTATTCCTGCCTCGAGCCATTCGGCTCGCTCAATCAACTTGATAAAGGATTTCGCCGGAGAAGTGGCAATGAGGCTTCTCAGGGGCTGAGAGAAATTGCTGAGGATTATTTGCAATGCATGCTCCTCTGGAATGGGAACTTTCATCTTGTCGCAGGTACTTCTCCACCTGTGGATGAACTCTCCTGCTCTTTCAGTCTCATTCTGCTTTAAGTTTTAAAGGTGATTGAGCGTTGGTGAAACCTTAGTATTGAATAGGAAGCGCTCAATGAACAAATTTACCACTTTATCGAACTCTCGTAGTTCGATAGGATTGATGTGGTCAGCATACCACCTGGCTGCTACACCCTCCAGACTGCGGAGAAAGCAAATGAACAGAGCCCTGTTATCTTTCCTGAAACGACTGCATTCTGCATAAAATGTGGCTAAGTGGGCTTTAGGGTTGCCAGTCCCGTCAAATTTGAGAAACTTGCGAGGAAGATTCTCCAGGTTATCGTCCCCATCTAGACTGTAAGACCCGCAATTTTTCAGAAAATATCTGAATAAAATTCATGAGGCATTTACCGGTAAAAATAGCATTTCTTCTCAGAATGCAAAACGAATCAATTCCTGCGAGCCAGTTATACTTAGGATATTCGTCGAATTGCGAATATATGCTCAAACACTCTGGAAGCCATAACTTCCTAACTAAACGAAATCAATAGATTCGTACGAGCCAACTTTCTTAGTTACGTCAATACGAAGAAAATGGCGTACTCAGAATTTTTCGGAAAAAATCGCTGGAAACCCGAAATTCTTGCGGGACCCACAGAAATATTGGTGGGACCCACAGAAATATTCCTCAGAAAATATCTTGTGGGACCCACAAAATATCCTATGGAAATATCTTGTGGGCCCCACCTCAAAAGGAACCTCCAGGAATTTAAAAGAAGCCAAGGGGTAAAAGGGGCATGGAAAAACCCAAGAGGAGGTGGGCTTGGGCTATAAATAGCCCTCCCCACTCTCTCTCTTCAGATAATTTCGACCCCCCCTCTCTCTCTTGCCTTCTCTCTCTCTCCTAAACCTCCCCTACCTAGCCTAGCCCACCTAAGCCCACCTGGCCTGGTCTGAGCCTGCCTGACTTAGCCTGAGCCTGCCTGACCTGGTCCTAACCCACCTGACCTGGGTCTGAACCCACTTGACCTGGTCCAAACCCAGTTGACTTGACTTGAACCTAGTTGGGTTTAAAGTCAAAGTCCTTTTTGGTCCAGATTCCGGTTTGGGTTTCTGAACCCAGACTTAGCCTACTTGAGCTGAGTTCGAACCTGCTGAACCCAGTTGACTTGGATCGAACCCTGTTTGGTTCAAACCACTTAGGTTGAGTAGCTTGACCTGCTCTACCTCTTTCTCAACTAAGTCAGCTTCATCTGACTTAGTCTGACCTCTCGAAGGAAGGCTCGAAGCCAAAGAAGCAACCCGGAGCCGTTTCTTCCACGATTTGAAGTAAGTTCACTTCGTTGATCCATCTCTCTCAAGTATTTGACTGTTTGTATATAGAATATACTTTCTGAAGTAGTATCTTGCGTTAGTTCTTGATTGAGCCCTTTTTGGACACTTCGGTGTTCACCCGCTCGTCTCGTAACTATCGTCGGATATATCTATGTTCAAACACGCAGTATATGCGTTCTTCAAAATGGTATCTCACTTTAGTTCTTGGTTGAGCCCTTTAGGACACTTCGGTGTTCACCCGCTCGCCTCGTAACTATCGTTGGATGCGGATCTAGGTGTATATCTGCTGATTCTGCCGACGCATCTTATATCGCACAGGCTATGTAATTTACCTTTGCCGTCGCGTCGTATGATGCCAAGGCTCCCTGTTTTCTGTACTTCCGATTATGCATTTACTTACGCCGTCGCGTTGAACGATGCCAAGGCTCCTGCTTTCTGCAATGTATTTACTTACACCGTCGCGTCGAACGATGCCAAAGCTTCTGCTTTGTTATATATGTAGAATATTTCATTCAGTTACACACCCTGAACAATAGTATATGCATTTCTTTACGCCACCGCTGTATAAAGCACAGGCTTCTGCTTATACTACATATATAGCGCATAAATGAGCGTTCAAATGGAGATCAACTCCAAATCGCCCATGCGATTCCTTGACCGCTCCTCGTTCAAGATTCTGCTTGACGAATGAAGCCCCTATTGGAAAGGCTTCGCTTTTTGGCAAAATGCTCTTTACGTAAAGACTAAGTTAATTACGTATGGCCTGGCTATGGCCCAGGGTTCCTGCAACCTTGATGGATGCAAAGTACGCACAACGGTGCACATCCATTTCCCCGAATTAAGCGTGGCGATTTCCTACCAAAGAGGGGAGATGCCGCTGAAATGGATAAAAGAAACGCACGCTTTCTCCGTAAAAGAGAGGAAGTGCTGCTGAAATTTCTAAAGAAGCTAAGAATAGCTCAGAAAGAACGTAGCCGGATACTCTGACATATAGCAGAGTGCTACCTAGTTCATGGTTTGCCCTTTACAACGTAGAAGGGTTCGTCGCACCACTGCCGGTAGAGCAGGGGAGGTGCTGACGAAATGGTCGGCAGAAGAGCTGCCGGAACCAATGGAACGGCATAATGATGTCCGTTGATGGAACGATGCCAGATCGGCTCGTATCCTTGTGCCTGCAAGGGCACTTTGCTCGTAAGGGCCGCTGAGCCGGAGTAGAGGTTGCGCCTTGGCTAGGTTTGGACTCGTTGCGTAAAAATACGTCGAGTAGCCGATCTATTTAGATCGAGTCATATGCATGCTCATTGAGAAGGGTTACACAACCAGACTCGTAATGGCCGAAGAGCCAGAGTGTGTTGTTTCCACCCAAAGAGGTGTGATGCTCGTGGTGGTCGAAGTGCCAAAGAGCGGTGTTCTGCATGCATATGAATAAGACTTAAGGTCGCACATACCCCGCGGTTGAAGATCGTGTTAGGGGTACCCCCTCAGTAATGACTGTGTTGGGGAAGACTGAATGGGGTCGGGTACATACTCCCGTAGTGCTGAAAGCACGGGCTGCCTAAATGGCATGCAGATTCTGTCCAAGTAATTGTAAGACTGGCAGACCCCTTCAGGAATTATGCTCACTGTGGAATGACAGTGATGGTACAGCCTTGAGTGACATGTATTTTACTTTGGACCTGATAGAGTCCACGATGGCCTCAGTCACTCATGGGTTTTGGGGTCGTGGTTATCCTTAAGATCTAAGGATTGAACCCAACTACTGCAAGTAGAGGATGCATCCGAATATGGGCCTAGTAGGATTCTCCCAGTTGAAACACACTGCCCTACTATGGATAGGGTCAACAGGCCTCTGGGGTATCTAAAATACATAGAATAATCAACCCCCAGAACGTCGCGTTGATGCCCGGACAATAGCTCTACCTGCGTACCAAAGGCGGGAGCAGTTAATTATCAAACAATGCATTAGTTCTAGGTACAGCGATGCTTTGAATGTATGAGTGGATGACGTGTTGAGTCAGTCCTGCATAACCTTTGTGAAGGTGTCATGTTCGGTATACTACTGGACCGACTGGGCAAAGACCCGTGTTGTATCCGCACGACTAAGCGAAGCTCGAGGAGTTGTCCTTAGATGCGTGAGATACGGATGTGCCAAGTATGAAGACTTGAGCTAGACATCACTTTGAGACCCGGAAGAGGTCATGGCTAAGTCGTGGAGACTTAAGCGGCTATTCAAATCACAGCCTTGAAAAGGCTTGCTCTAAGTCATGAGGACTCGAGCGGATGTTCAACTCATAGCCCTACGGAGGCTCTTGCGATATACGCTAAGTCTTGGAGGCTTGAGCGTCGTTATTGCACATTGCGACCCTGAGTGGTCATTATCGTACTTGAGTTGAATGGATGTATGACTGCATGCTTACCAGACCATCAGTAGTTCTGACCCCGTTTTATGGGGATTTCAGGTGTTGGACCTGCGTGACGATATGCGGAGCAAGGCGGCATCGAGTTCCAGGGTTTCTCTAGACAGAGTTGTACTGCTTCCTTTTATTGAACCTATACTGCTTTTCTAAGCAGTGATGTTGTAATAAACAAGTGGTTTTCGATAAAATGGAACACTTTGGTGGTCAATGAGTTGCTTGGCCACATACCTGCAACGTGCTCGGGGTTTTCTAAAACTGACGACTCATTATCGTCTTATTCCGCTGCTAAAAGCTTTTCTAAGTTCCGCTGCAAAGAAAAAAAAAGAAATTCATGAAAATTTTAACTTAGCTTTGTTTTGGAAATCTGGGGCGTTACAGAATTGGTATCAGAGCATGTGTCTGAGAAACCTGGTTCAAGATCCGTCATAGTCCCGATATCGCACTGTAAGTATATGTTTTTATACTTTTGTTCTGATCTGGGTGCATCTTTGTATAGATGGCAACTCATGACTCGCGTGGATACTGCTATCGCTGCAAGGTCATGCACGATGAGTGGATATGCCCGTATGAAGTCCAAGACTGCCAATACTGTGGCGAAGATGGGCATTCCGCCAATGAATGCCAAAGGAAATATACCGCCGATATGGGTCGGCGGGCATCAAAGGGTCTCAAGGATGAGACTTCGCGTGTCAGTGGACCGCATCACTCTAGTATTGGGAGCAACCATGCCCCAACATCTTTTGATGAATTACCAAGGCTGAGGGATTTTGATTTGAACTTCCCTGCGGAGGTCTATCACTCGCCAAGCTACCATCCGGCATCACATATGCCGAGCTTAAATTGTAGGAACAAAAGAGGGGATTCTTTCTGTTCGCCGATCATTATTCCAGACTCCCAGAGTCTTGATCTTGCTGACTGGGAAAGTGGACTGGAGTCCCTCATATATCCCCAATATTCGCTTGCTAGTGCGGAAGTGCCGCCCAAGCCAAAGCTAGTAGTGCCTGCACCAAGGCCATGTGGCAATAGATGGACCTTTTGGAGTTCGTCTTCATCAAAGAAATCCAAGTCTTAAAGAGACTGGTGATGTTTTGGAGTCAGTAGACTCATGTATATAGTTTCTCAACGCCTAAAGTCTGCCAGTGCGGCATGACATTTTGTTTAAGGCGATGCTTGTGTAAATGTGATGTATATTAAGTAAATAAAGCTTTTACTTCCTCATATACATCGAGAAACTAAAAACAAGTGCTTGTGTGTGCATAGATAAATGGCTCCTACGACGAGGAGAACCATACCAAGCGAGGAGTCCCATACGCAGGGATTCCTGTTGGAGACACTCAACAATCTGGTTACAGCCATCCGTGAAACGAGGTCAGAGCCAGTCGCACCACGAAACGAGCACCTGGGAGGAGTGACTTATGAGAAGTTCCTCAAGCTTGACCCGCCAGTTTTCATTGGCAGAGCCGATCCTGAGCTCGCGGAGAGTTGGATCGAAGAGATGGAACGTGCCTTCTTAGTACTGGGAGTACCAGAGGAAAAGAAGACCAATTTTGGCACGTATCGGTTGAAAGACAATGCACGGAAGTGGTGGGATACCACTAAACTTATCCAGTTCTCACAAGTCGAAGTCATTCCTTGGACTGACTTTCGGAGGACTTTTATGGATAACTACTTCCCATTGCATTCCAGAAACAAGAAAAAGATGGAGTTTCTGGAGTTAGAACAGGGCGGTATGAGTCTAATGGACTATACCACCAAATTTCAGAATCTAGAGCGCTACTGCTCTCGATTGTTCGAAACAGACCAAGAAAGGGCCGACAAATATGTGAATGGTCTGCGCGAAGGGTTGCGATCTCGAGTGATAACAAGCATGCCTTCGACTTTTCAGGCTGCGGTAGCAGCAGCTTCAAAAATCCAAGAGGACTGGGCACGATCTAAAATGATTGTAGCAAAGAAGCCCATAGTGAATGGTGGGAATCGTAAAAGGACGTTCCCAAGTGGCCAGGGTTCACGACAACCCTTTCAAAAGAAGAAGTTCCAAGGAGGGAACAACACTCAGCAAGTCGTGAGGCCAAGACAGAACCCAACTCCGAATGGTCAGCAGTCCAACTTCAGCTGCCCAAGGTGTCGTATGAACCACCCTGGAAAGTCATGTCCTCGTGACATTGGTGGGTGCTTGTATTGTGGCAAGATGGGCCACTTTATAAGGGATTGCGCCAAGAAGGCTGCAGATGAACAGAGGAGTAATGCCGGATCTGCCGGACCCTCTCGACCAGCACCACAACGTTCTCAGTTTCAACGACCTCCACCTAGAATAGAACAAAGGCCTGCTGCAGGTCGTGTATACGCTGTAACGACTGAACAAGTCGAAAATGGTGACCTGATTGAAGGCACCGTACCTGTCAATGGACATGCAGCTTACGTCTTGTTTGATTGTGGTGCTACTCATACGTTTATCTCTGACGATTTCACCGAACAACTCCACGCTTCGGTGCAACCGATTGATAAAATGATCGAAGTATATAACCCGTTGGGTTCACGCACCAAATGTATCCGGTGTGTGAAAAATTTGGATATTGAGATAGCAGGGCAACACTTGCCTACTGATGCCGTCCTGATCGATATGATACAGTACGATGTCATTCTGGGAATGAATTGGTTGGCTCAGAATAATGCCAAGATTCTGTGCCGCGAGGGCAGAGTAATTCTATCTCGACCCGGATTGCCTAAGATGGAATACTGGTTATCCAAACCTGTTCCACAGAAAAGGCTCATATCAGCACTTAAGGTACAAAAATACCTTAGGAAGGGTTGTGTAGCCTTCCTGTTGAGTCTCTCGGTGGAAAAATCCAACGACCAACCCCTTGAGAGTTTGGAAGTGGTACGGGAGTTTCCCAATGTATTTCCTGAGGAATTGCCAGGACTTCCGCCACTTCGTGAGGTTGAATTTGGAATTCAATCCTTACCTGGAACAGCGCCGATATCCAAAGCCCCGTATCGAATGGCGCCAGCTGAACTCAGTGAGTTGAAGTGTCAGTTGAAAGAACTGATGGAACAAGGGTTCATCCGTCCTAGTGTGTCACCGTGGGGAGCCCCGGTACTGTTTGTAAAGAAGAAGGATGGATCCCTTCGGTTATGCATCGATTATCGGATGCTTAACCAGGCAACTGTTAAAAATAAGTACTCGTTGCCTCGGATTGAGGACTTATTCGATCAGCTCAGAACAGCGAGGGTGTTCTCCAAGATCGACCTCAGGTCTGGATACCATCAACTCAGAGTAAAGGAAGAGGATATACTTAAGACTGCCTTCAGAACGAGATATGGCCATTATGAGTTCGTAGTAATGCCCTTCGGACTCACTAATGCGCCTGCTGCCTTTATGGATCTAATGAACCGGATATTCAGACCATATTTGGATAGCTTTGTCATCGTCTTTATTGATGACATTCTCGTATATTCTGAGAACAAGGAACAACACATGGAGCACTTGAAAATCGTCTTGAAAACCCTTCAAGATAACCAACTCTATGCTAAGTTTTCAAAATGTGAATTCTGGCTAGACAAAGTGATGTTCCTTGGTCATGTGATCTCAAAAGATGGAATCGCAGTGGATCCTGCGAAGGTGGAAGCTGTGATGGACTGGAAGCAGCCAGAAAATATCACTGAGGTCCGTAGCTTCCTTGGACTTGCCGGATATTATCGGAAGTTCATACAAGACTTCTCCCGAATCGCCGTACCGATGACGAAATTGCTTAAAAAGGGAGTCAAGTTTGAATGGACTGACCAGTGTAAGGAGTGCTTTGAGGTTCTCAAACAGAGGCTTACCACTGCCCCTGTCCTTACCTTACCTTCTGGTCAGGGAGGCTTCGTGGCATATACCGATGCCTCAGGAACGGGTCTGGGTTGTGTGTTGATGCAGCATGGCAAAGTAATCGCCTATGCGTCACGACAGTTGAAAGTCCATGAGAAAAATTATCCAACCCACGATCTTGAGCTTGCCGCGGTAGTCTTCGCACTTAAAATTTGGCGACACTACCTTTATGGAGAGAAATTTGAGGTCATGTCGGACCATAAAAGCCTAAAATACCTCTTTTCTCAAAAAGAACTCAATATGCGGCAACGGCGATGGCTGGAATTCCTCAAAGACTATGAATTCACGCTTTCCTATCACCCTGGAAAGGCAAATGTTGTAGCAGATGCCCTTAGTCGCAAGACTGTTGGCACTCTGGCCAGCCTAACCGGACAATGGAAGTTGATGGAGGATTTCGTCATGTGGAAGCCATTTTTGGCTGATTCAGGTAGAATCCAAATGTCATGTTTGACGATCCACATTGAGTTCCTCGATCGCATTGTAGCCGAACAGTTCAAGGATCCCCAGTACTTGGAATTGAAAGCTCGTGCTGAAAAAGATAACACTTTCTTCCATTTGAAAGAAGATGGAGGAATATGGATGGAAGAAAGAATTTGGGTTCCAAATAACCCTGAGCTAAGACAGGAAGTACTCCAGGAGGCCCATAGTAGCAAATATACTATCCACCCTGGGGGTACGAAGATGTTCCGAGATTTGCAGAGAAAGTACTGGTGGAAGGGTATGAAACGTGATGTGGCTACGTTTGTCTCGAAGTGTTTGATCTGCCAGCAAGTTAAGATCGAACATCAGCGCCCTGGTGGAAAGATGCAACGGATCGAGATTCCAGAATGGAAATGGGAAGGCATTACGATGGATTTCATCGTTGGATTGCCTCGATCCAAGAGACAACATGATTCGATATGGGTGATCGTGGACAGACTCACCAAGTCTGCTCACTTCCTGCCAATCAACACTCGATACTCAACTGAACGATTGGCGGAGATCTACATTCGGGAAATCGTTAGACTCCATGGAGTGCCGATTTCGATCGTATCCGATCGTGACCCGAAGTTCACCTCTCACTTTTGGGAGCAGCTTCAAAGAGCCCTGGGGACGAAACTCAAGTTCAGTACAGCATTCCATCCCCAAACAGATGGGCAATCAGAACGAACCATACAGACTCTTGAAGATATGCTAAGAGCCTGTATGCTGGAATGGAAAGGTGATTGGGATTCCCACCTAGCGTTGGCTGAATTTGCTTATAATAATAGCCACCACGCTAGCATTGGGATGGCACCGTATGAAGCCTTGTATGGACGACCCTGTAGATCACCAATCCATTGGGGTGAAGTGGGTGAGCGAACCTTGGACTCGCCCATTGTGTTGCAGCATTACACTGAGCAGGTCCACATGATCAGAAAGAAGCTACTGACTGCTCAGAGTCGACAGAAGAGCTACGCCGATCAGCGGCGTAGGGAACTCGCTTTTGCGGTTGGAGATAAGGTTTTTATCAAGGTCTCTCCAACCAAGAGTGTGTTTCGTTTTGGAAAGAAGGGGAAGCTCAGCCCCAGATTCGTTGGTCCCTTCGAAGTTTTGAGCCGGATCGGAGAGACTGCCTACCGAGTAGCATTGCCACCACAATACGCGCAAATACATGATGTATTTCACGTATCAATGCTTAGAAAGTACGTTCATGATCCTTCTCACGTCATTCAACATGAAGACATTGACATCCGAGAAGATATGACGGTAGAAGAAAGGCAAGTGGAGATCATGGACCGACGGGAGCAAGTGCTAAGAACAAAGGTCATTCCACTTGTTAAAGTGAGGTGGCAGCATCATGGAATCGATGATTGCACTTCGGAGCCCGAATCGGATATGCGGGATAAATATCCTGAACTCTTCACCTTGTACTCTTAGCTGAATTTTGCGGACGAAATTCCTTTAAGGGGGTAATGATGTAAGACCCGCAATTTTTCAGAAAAATATCTGAATAAAATTCATGAGGCATTTACCGGTAAAAATAGCATTTCTTCTCAGAATGCAAAATGAATCAATTCCTGCGAGCCAGTTATACTTAGGATATTGTTATCATCGCAAAATTGTTCCCCTCCCTTGCGAGAGAGAAACGAATTTCGCGAGTCAAACTCGACCAAAGTTTTGAAATTGGTTTTAAAAATTACTCGCCTCCGTTTTGAAAATTTGCGGGAAAATTCCGTAGAATGGGATCCGCCTGTCGGTACGAGGTTCAACCGTTCCTGGCGCCTTTACCAGGGGTAATTGAACCAAGGATCAATTATGTGCTTTAACTTGACTCAAATATCTAAATGATGCTCTATTTTTCCTAGAATGCACAAAGAATCAGGCTTGTGCTATGGAATTTTGAAAATAATGCAAGTTTGAGAAAATATGATGTTTGCTTTGGAAAATTGAAATGCATTTAGAAAAGGACTGGAAAATGCTTGAAAATGGAATTCCTGGGAAAATCATTGAATTTTATTGGAAATCAGAAATTTGCATTGGAAAGTGATTTCTCAGGAAAATTTGAACTTTAGAAAATCGATTTTGAAATTTGGAATTGCTTTTCTGAGAAAATAGATTTGAGAATTCTGAGAAAATCAAGAAATTCATTGGAAAATGACTTTTGAAATGGAAAATGAATTCTCAAGAAAACTGGAAAATATGATAAAATAAATTTCTAAAAACTTGGGATTTTGAAATTTGAGAATTTGAAAACATAGGAAAATCTTGATTTGAACTTGGGAAATGCTTTGAAATGTCATTTGAAAACTTAGGATTTTGAGAAAATCAGATCCTGAGAAAGACTTGGAAATTCTTGAGAAAATTGAATTTTCTGAAATTGAAATTGGAAAATGAGTTTGAAATAATGCAATTTGAATGATATGAATGAATGAATATGAATTTGAAAAGGGAATTTCATTAAGGAATTGGGAAATCCTTTTAAAACTTTGAAAAATGCAGTGCATTTTGAAGTTAGCCTAAGTGTGTAGGCTGAATGTGGCTAATATGAAGATCATAAATCTTGGTTTTCTTCGTATTCTGACTATGGCCATAAATACAAATCCCACCGAGTTTATAAACTCCATAAAAGCTTGTGCACGTGCCATTCGTGTAAACCATAGTGAATTTGAAATAATGTGCATGAATGATACATCACATATTGAAATTTGCATAAATTAAACTATATGCAATGCAGCCCTATTCTAAGCAGAAATGTAACTCTTATTCCAAATTATTACATTTGAGATTACATTGAATTGAAATAAAATAAATAAAATCTAAGTCTTCTTCTTGAATGTTCCTGCAAAACTAGAAAACAAGGTTAGCACAAAAATGTAGGTTTTTCTGAATTTATCCGAAAATATGGGAAATTATCGGGTATTATTCAGATATAAACCCAAATTCATACCCCCTTTGATATAAACATAATAAATAATGAATAAATTTGGAAAATAAACTTGAAAATTCGAAATTGGGGTTCAAAATGACCAAAATACCCCTGATGACCTTGAAATCAGGGTTTTATGAAAGAATTTTTGTAAATTTTGGAATTTTGAAAATCAAATGAAATAAATCAAACATAATATAATAAAATATGATGATATGCATGAAATTTTGGAGAATTAGAAATTGAAATTTCGAAATTTAGGTCAAAATGACCAAAATACCCCTGATAATAAGACTATGGCCTTGAAACCAGGGTTTTCTGAAATAAATTTTGCAAAATTGAAAAATATGAAATGCAAAGGAGATTAAAATTAACCCTAATATGATTTTACATGCTTATGTACATGATAAAAACCCTAAAATGGCAAAAATATCATAAAATATCAAATTTAACTTGATTTTCGCCTGATTTTCGCTTCTGAATTTAAAGATAAACTAACACATGGAGCAAATGAACTTGGAATTAAACCAAATTTGGCATAGACACCTAAAATAACCCTAGAAACATAATGGAGCTCGAAATTTAATTTTTTTGTATTTTTAAATATGGAAATTCAAATAAAAACCCTAAATTTCATGATTTTTGCCTAAAATATTGATTCTAAAGGGGATTTAGGATATCAAACTTCCATAAAAATTTCCCAAATTTTATGGGATGACAGATGACAGTAAGGCAAAGATTTGTTTATTTTACACTTTCTGGTTTTGACCTATGGTCGGAGCTGTACCACTCCGGCAAGTCGGATCGGAATCCGGCGACTCTAGTAAATGAAGGAAACAGACAGGTTTCGGTAGAAAATGTGGTAAAAATGACAGACAGATGGGAAAATGGCTGAAATTGTGGGAAAATGTCCCTGACAAACAGAGGAAGATTTGATATTTTGACACTATTAGGATTCGGGTTACGGTTTGGAAAAGGCCATACTGTTATCAGAGACCTAAATCTCTGAGCTTTCTGGACATTGGAATCTGTTAGACAGAAATAGAAAATCCGGGAAAAATACTGGAACAGATCTAAAAATTCCCAAATTTTGGGAAATGACAGGAAATTATGTTATGAACAACTTTCGTGTTGAATGTTTTTGCAGAAGGGTTATAGATTGGATGGACTTGGTGCATTAAGGTCTGTCTATACCCTCACAAAAGAAAATCGATATTTTCCCAGGGGTCTCAGAAATCCGATTTTTTACAGAGGTCAAAACTGACTGGAAAAACCTCAAAATTTCCAGATCATTAGTATATTCAATCATGAATCTACTGTGATTTTTATAGAATGATTCGAATCCCACATAAGGGTGGATCCGAAGGTTTTTGTCTGCTAAAGCAGGAATTGAAATTTCTGGATGACAGAAAACCCGATTTAGAGTTTGGTTGGTTTAGAAAGGTTCCGAAACCCGAATTGAATCAAAGTTTTGACAGTACAACAAAGACATGTAAACCTAACTACTCTAAAATTTACAAAATTTTTAAATGCATAAAATCACATAAATTGCTGTATGGACTTTGTCTAAAAACTAAAATTTTACAAATTTTAAACTAAGTAAAGCATGGTTCATATATAAAACGAAATAACTAGCAAAACGAATTAATCTAAGTGCATGCAAACATAAGATGACATGAATCATAAAACTAAAACCTAAATCGAGGAGGATATGATCAATTTAATATTGGCTCTCCAAAATGAGAGATTTGATCCATTGAGTGGACGGATCTTTTCATTTTTTAGCCTACACATAAAGCACAAGTTTTGTATTTATCTATATATATATATATATGTATATATATATATAGAGAGAGAGAGAGAGATTAAATGAGAGTTTTCAACAATATGAAACCAGCTTTGGTCTGATCTCACGTTGTGTTTAAATAAACCATGTGATAAATATCTTAAAAAAAAATGAAAGCCAAAGGGTAAAGCAACACTTTACCTTGAGAGAGGGCTGGAAGATGGGGATGGCTTGGATGTGGAGCAGCTGCTGCCAGGCGTGAGGGAGGTGTCCCTGTGGTGCTGCCAAGGATGGAGGTGTGGCTGTTGGCTGGGAGCTTGAAGGTGATGCTTCCAAGTGGAGACCGGCTGAAGCAAGGTGGAGGCTGCAGCTGTTTGTTGAAGCAGATGGTGGCTTGAACCGGCTAGGCGTGGAGGCTGCAGCTGGAGATGACCGGAGGTGCTGGTGGGAAGTGTAAGCTGTGGCTGTTGTGGCTGTTGTGGCTGCAGCAGCCAAGAGAAGGGAAGGAGAGAGCTAAAGGGGGAGAGAGAGAGAGGCGTGAGATGGGAGAAGAGCCGTAAGTGGCTTCTTCTTTTTCCTTTTTTTCTTTAAACAAACCCAACTTAGGTCCTTAATCAGCCTCAACTTAGGGTTTTTAGGGGTTAATGAAAAGAGAGGGAAAGAGTGTACGTGAATGGGCTGGAGAAGGGAAAGGAAGGAAGGGAAGAAGGAAAGAAAGGGAAGGAAAGAAGAAAAAGAAAAGGAAGAAAAAGAAAAAAAAAAGGAAAGAAAGGAAGAAGAAAGGGAAAGAGAAAGGGAAAAAAGAAAAAGGAAAGGAAGAAAAAGAGAGGGGGCTGGAGGTTTGGGTGACCACTTTGTGGGTCCCACCTTAGGAAGAATATAATAATAAAATAAATAAATAAAATAAAATAAAATAAACAACAAAAAAAAAAATAAAGAAAAAGATAATTTTTTTTTTCTTTTCTTATAAATTAAAACAAGAGAATGCAAATGGATGGGCCATCTCAGAGCGGGTCCAAATTTTGATTTTGAAATTCATTTTGACGATTAAAGGGGTAAAATAGTCTTTTTAGAAATTTTTTAGACGAAACGAGCTATTTTTGGCAGTTTTTGAAACGAGCTCGGATTTTGAAGTTCAATACCTCGTTGCGAAGCAAATCCAATGTAGAATTTGAAAATGTAATTTTGAAAGAAATCCAAATTGTTTTTCTCGAGAAAATACTTCCAACAAAACGAGCTATTTTTGGCAGTTTTTGAAACGAGCTCGGATTTTGAATTTCAATATCCCATTGCGAAGCAAATCCAATGTAGAATTTAAAAATATATTTTTGAAAGAAATCCATATTGTTTTTCTCGAGAAAATGCTTCCAACCGAAATGAGCTATTTTTGGCAGTTTTTGAAACAAGCTCGGATTTTGAAGTTCAATAGCTCATTGCGAAGCAAATCCAATGTAGAATTTGAAAATGTAATTTTGAAAGAAATCCAAATTGTTTTTCTTGAGAAAATGCTTCCAACAAAACGAGCTATTTTTGGCAGTTTTGAAACGAGCTCGGATTTTGAATTTCAATATCCCATTGCGAAGCAAATCCAATGTAGAATTTAAAAATATATTTTTGAAAGAAATCCATATTGTTTTTCTCGAGAAAATGCTTCCAACCGAAATGAGCTATTTTTGGCAGTTTTTGAAACGAGCTTAGATTTTGAAGTTCAATAGCTCATTGCGAAGCAAATCTAGTGTAAAACTTGAAAATTTGATTTTGAAAGAAATCCAGATTATTTTTCTTGAGAAAATATTTCCAAATTTAGACTCCCGGGGTGAAAATGTCAATTTTGGAAACCCGAGGTTTGAAATTGATTTCTGAAAACTTTTAAAACTCAATCTGGATTGAAATTTATAAAACTGGAGTTCTGGACTTCGAAAATGAAATGAAATGTGATGAAATGTTATGAAATGCTAAGAAATGATATGAAATGATGAGAAATGACATGCGAAATGCAGACCCTGAATGGAGAATTTTAGATGTTAGACCCCGATTGGCAGCTGTACCAGTTTAAAAAGCATTAAAATTGATAAAATTTGCAAAATAGCTCAAGAAATGGTTTTCGGGACTCTACTGGATCAGAGTGACACTGAAAATTGAGGTTCGAGCTGGATTGAACTGAAATGAGCTAGATTGAGCTGAGTTTTAGAGTTTCAGAACTCAAATGAACTGACCAGGCACTGACTCAACTGACCTTTCCGACTGAATTTTCAAGAAAAGCTGCCATTTTTAGAGAAATGGTACGGAATGATCACTGGAGTGAAGTGAATTATGAACTTGAGCTGAAACAAAGGTCATTAATACTGAGGTGAACTAAAATCGAGGCTCAAACACTAGCTCAACTGACTAAACTTGGCTCAATTTCAGCTAGAAGAGCTAAAATGGACCAAAATGGGCTCCTAGACACTTGGAAATGGTTTTGTACTGAAACTGGAGTGTTTGAACTTCTGGTGAGCTCAAGTTAGACTCTGGGAAACATGACTGACTGGGAATGACAGACTCGGAGACAATTGGTTTGGATTCAAGTGAGAAATGAGCTCATTTTTGAAGAAATGATCCCATTTTGGCAGGAATGGTCAGAAATAAAAATGGTCTGTTCATTGTGAGCTCAGATGAGCTTGAGATGACTGATATTCTAACTGTCTTGAACTGACCAATGAGCTTGGTTGACTCCGACTGACTGGGGTCCGGGATGACCTAGGGGTAAAATGGTAATTTTCCTAGTGAAAATGGGTAAATGGTGATTTTCTGAAACTGACTCAGGGTTTGACTCCTACACTGACCTAACAAGGTTGGCACTGCATGACGGGGGTTGTTTGAGAATGGATGTGGAAAATTTGGGGTGTTTACAGATGCCCCTCTTTGCTACTAAGCCGGCTTGAAGACGAGCTTAGTGGCAAAGAAAAACACACCAAATTTTGGCTATAAAAATGCCCCAGTTAGAAGGATCCGACTGGATATGAAAATATTAGCCCTGATGAAAATGGTAGATATGAAATGGAGAATAAAGAAAAAAAAATTTACTTCAAAAGAAGTGAGATTCAGGTTTTGCCCTTAACCTGGATGGGACGGGCAATACCTCGTGTAGAAACGAAGCTCAGGTTTGACCCTTAACCTGACCGGGGAATGAAATACCTCATCAAGAAGAGGCTCAGGTTTGTACCCTTAACCTGATCGGGAAATGAAATACCTCATCAGAATGAGGCTTAGGTTTGTACCCTTAACCTGATTCGGCGGAAAATGAAATACCTCATCAAAGGAGGCTCAGGTTTATACCCTTATCCTGATTGGGCGGAAAATGAAATACCTCATCAAAGGAGGCTCAGGTTTGTACCCTTATCCTGATTGGGAGGAAAATGAAATACCTCATCAAAGGAGGCTCAGGTTTGTACCCTTATCCTGATTGGGCAGAAAATGAAATACCTCATCAAAGGAGGCTCAGGTTTGTACCCTTATCCTGATTGGGCAGAAAATGAAATACCTCATCAAAGGAGGCTCAGGTTTGTACCCTTATCCTGATTGGGTAGAAAATGAAATACCTCATCAAAGGAGGCTCAGGTTTGTTCCCTTATCCTGATTGGGCAGAAAATGAATGGAATCCTCGAAGGAAGAAACCATGATGGAACCTTCAGATTTCCGCACAATGAACCCGACAGAGGTTTTGCAAAAGGATGAAATTGGGGTCCCTAAAGCTTGAAAAGGGGTTTGATTTTGGGCGCCTCATTGCTGAGACTAAATAACTTTTGAAATTGGTGACCTTTTGCGAGAAAATGATTGGTGGCTTAACCTCAAGCCGAAATTGGACTGTCTATAGTGGGACAGTGGGGACACAGGAAAGTGTGCGAATCTGAGAGCCCATGCGCTCAGATTATACCAACAGAAGGGAAGGAATCTTGAAAACTCCCATTATCAAGTCCTTAAAAGGGATAACAACTGATGTCAGGATGCGCCAAAGATGAACCTCAAGCTCTCGCTTCACGCCAGGATAGCTAGAAAATATTGTTAAAATGTTGAAAATTATTGTTGATTCGAAATAATTGAAAGTGATGCACATTGCTTTGAAAATATTCCCTCTTTTCTACCTGAAGTATTATCTCTGATTGGGCTTAACTTCGTAAAATCAATATTCGAATTCAAATTGCTTGCAATTGGCTTTCTTTCAAGGAAGCTATCAATTTCCCTGATATGAGCAGAAAAGAGAGTATTCTTGATATTGTGAAAGCAATTTGTGAAAGAATATTGATAATAGAATTTCACAAAATTTAAAGAGGATTCTTTGGCAGATTTGGCAGTCTGATATCCTGGAATTCTTTCTCATGACGATCTTTCTGCCTACTATTTTTTTTTTGGCAGAATTAGAGCTCTCTTGGGTTTTTGGAGATTACATCATCCTTCATTTTGGAGATGTCTTGACTTTTCTCTCTCTTTTTTTTTTTAGAAGGGTACGTCACAAACTCTTTCATCTCAGAGATGCTCCGATCCTTCTTTTTTTCTCTCAGGGATTATATCGACGGTTATTGGCTCATTGGTTGGAAATCTCTTGATGATAGCAGAAATTAAATATCCTTTAGGGTTTGTCGGGAGGCTCATCGCAGTCGCCTTCATCTTGACGGTGCTCTGAACTTTCCCTGGAAGGATCCGTCACAAACTCCGTCATCTTGGAGATGATTCAAATCTTCTTTGGCCCCGGGGGTCTACTCGCCTAATTCGCCTTCATCTTGACGACAGTTGAGAGATCCCTTTTGCAGATATTTAATTGCAGCTTTAGGTGATTGAGGAGATATAGGGATTGAATGGATTTTTCTGTATCACCCAGGATATTTTGACTGCTTTATTTTCCAAGAATGATCTTTAAAAACGTGCCATTGACTGCGATCAATACCGATCACTTATGGCTTTGCAACAACATTGAATTTCCTTTGCTGGCCATATCGAGGATTTATTCTTCATCCTTTTGGTCGGCTAATAGAAAGAATTTGAATTTTGAATCCTTTTTCACGAAAGCTTTGACCTTTCAGAGATAATACTGAAGGTATTCTGAGGTAATGTTTTTGTGCAATAAAAATTTTGAAATCAATAAATATTTAATGACAAATTGACAAGATTTTCTTGAAATCCTTTGTGGAAGCGAGTATTTGAAGCACAACGTAACACATCCATGACAAAAATTTTCTTCTCCTTTCCCCAAAGGAGAAGATTCAGACATTGGAAATAGAAATTACTCCTCTCTTCCCTGAAAAGGAGGTGTTTGCAAAACGAACTTTCGAAGAGAAATTAAGCTTTCGTCAAAACTTCCTAACATTAGGCTTCTCTTATGGAAAGGGGGCCGGTAATGATGAGGTCGGTGAATTGGTCATGAAGGAACGAGTCCATCACACTCTCCCTGAAAAGAGGGTCCTTCATGATGAAATGGCCTAGTTTGAAATTGCGGTCACAAGGAAAGCGAGCTTCCGTCGAAGCTCTCCCTGAATTAAGGGTTCCTTGTATGAAATTGGAAATTTGTTTTGCAAACGGTTCACATAGACACGAGTCCCTTCAAACTCTCCCTGAAAAGGGGCTAGGTGAACAAAGGATAGCATGCGAAAAGAACGAGCTCCCTTGAACTCTCCCTGTACAAAGGGTCTCTCGCAAGAGGAAATGATTGGAATTGGTATGAAATTGGAATTTGGAAAATTTAAAATTTTGAAATTTGGAATTTGAAATTGGAAATTTGGAAATTTGGAAATTGATATTTGGAAATTGATATTTGGAAACTGGAAATTGATTGACTCGAAGGTCAAAATTGGTTGACCCAAATGTCGAAATCGGAAATTTGGAATTTGAAAATTGGAAATTGGAAATTGGGAAATTGATTGACCCGAAGGTCGAAATTGGAAATTTTGGAAATTGATTGGCCCGAAGGTCGAAATTGGAAATTGAGTGACCCGAAGATCGAATTTGAAAATTGGTTGACCCAGAGGTCGAAATTGGAAATTTGGAAATTGGGTGGCTCGAGGGCCGAATTGGTAATTGAAATTTGAACTTTGATGAATGATCAGCACAAAGACTGAACCCGAGAGGTTGACTGATACGACCCACCAGTGAGACACTAACACAAGTGCTCAATCTTGAAAGAACACCAGCATGAATACCGGGTTTTGAAAATATGTCAACATAGACATTGGATTTTAAAAATATATCAGTTCGAGCACTGAATTTTGGAAGTGTACCAGTTTGAGCACTGGATTTCAAAATTGTACCAGTTCAAGCACTGAGTTTTGAAAATATACCTTGTTTTTAATTTGAAATTTGAATTTTTAAAAGAGACCTATGCTCTTAAAGTATTTGGGAATTGTAACGAGAATGATTGTCGGGGTCTCAGGATTATCCCTTATCCTGAATGGGTAGCGAACTTGATGCAAATGCATGCCAATGAATGCAGATGTATGCAAATATGAAAATGATATAAATGAATGCACATGCGTGCAAAATGAGAGATTTGTTTATCCTGCCTGCATACAGGATATTTGTAGATAAAAACAAAATTTTTAAAAAAAATGCCCCAGTATAACTAGGAAAGGAGATTTTAACCATTATTGAACAAAATTTGGAGGAATTACAAAGAATAAGACATGGTTTAAGTATAGAATTTTTTCAAATGCCGAGCATTGATGGGATCTGGTAATTCCACTCCGTCAGCATTTATGAGCCGATATGAATTACGAGGTAATGCCTCTTTGACAACATAGGGACCTTCCCAATTTGGTGACCACTTGCCACCTGGGCGGTGCTTGAGATAAGCCGTTGATCTGAGCACTAGATCATTGACTCGAAATTTTCTTTCAATGACTGATTTTGCATATTGTCTGTCTATCTTCTGACGATATGATTGAGCGTGCTCTGCTGCTCTGAGTCTTCTTTCATCTAGCAAATCAAGTTGTACTAGCCGTTGTTGCTGATACTGATAAAAAGGTAATTCTAGAAGTGATGCAAATTTTAGAGCAGGTTTCTGAACATGTAGAAGCAGTACTACTTCAGTTCCGTAGACAAGTTCTGACAAAGTAGCTTTAATTGGAGTTCGAATGGTGGTTCTGTATGCTCACAATGCTTCATGGATCTTCTCATGCCAGTCACGACCTGTTTTCAAAGTTCGCTCCAAGATTCTAATAAGAATTTTATTGGTGGCCTCTGCCTGACCATTCCCTTGAGGATAATAAGGAGCGGAGAAATGATGGTGGATTTTGAACTTCGAACAGAAAGTTCTCATTTTCTCATTCTTGAAATGATTGCCATTATCTAACACAATATCATGCGGTATGCCAAAACGACATAGGATATTTTTGTGGATGAACGAGACCACATGTCGACCTTCTACTATGCGTAGAGTGATAGCTTCGACCCATTTAGTAAAATATTCTGTTGCGGCAAGAAAATATTTGTAGCTGTTTGAAGCAGAAGTGATGGGGCCAACAACATCAAAAGCCCACATAGAAAATGGCCATGGTGAGACGACAGATTGCAAATATGTCGCTGGCGCATGAATGGAAGGTGCATGCATCTGGCATTGAACGCACTTCTTCACAAAACGATAACAATCTTGTTGCATAGTTCTCCAGTAATATCCTGCTCGGATGATTTGTTTGACAAGAGTTTGGTAGCCGACGTGACCATCGCAAATGCCTTCGTGTACCTCCCGCATGACTTCTTTGGCTTCATCTTCATCTAGGCATCTGGCATATTTAGAACTGAATCCACGATGATAGAGGACATCGGCAATAATAAAATATCGGGCAGATACATGCCAAATCGCTCGTTACTCTTACCAGTGATATTCTAAGAGAAGGAGACAGATGTCTTCTTTTTTATGGGAGCCTTTCTGAAACAGTCCTTAGCTTTCTCAGACATCATCCTAATCATCATTTTCTTGAACATCTGATATGTAGTAGGATCAATGCCATCCCTATCATTCAAACTCTGTCTTCTGGCAAATCTTGGAGAATCCATTTCTTCTTGCCTGCTTCTAAAATCACTGATGCCCTGATACAGTGGTGTCTTCTTGCTTGATCTGATCTGAACCACTTGGGAATACTGATGCTCTTTGTAGAATGGATGATTAAATTTCGATGATGAAGATTCAAGATAGAAATGAATATAGTAAAAATATTTGATGAGAATTTGATAGATAATTGAAAGAACATCCCATTACTAGGGATTGGGTCGCCGCTGGAGTCACGACAATTATGTTGTCATTCTTTACAAGGAGAACGAACAACTACAAATATGCCTTGTCACCTAGGCGAGGTTATCAAACCATGATAGAATGAAAATTGAAGGATTTTTTTTTTTCTTTATTGAAGGAAAAATATGATTGCATCAATAGTGGACTTGAGAAAGAGGGAGTATATAGACAGTCTGTCACCACTCTTAACGATCAACAGAGACACGAGGACCAAGGAAAAGAGTGAGAATGATGAAAGAATCCCAGCCATATATGGCAGAATGGTATGCTCCGGACCACTGTGCTGATGTAAGGTCGAACTCTGGCACGACTCCAGATAGCAGCCGCATCTCTATGTGCTTCTGTCTCTGAGAAAACTGTCGAACACACCGCTCCGGATGATAGTAAGCACAGAAGAATGGACCAAGCAACTTGAATCTCTTGCCATATGCATAGGTGTATCTGGGAGGCGATAATTCTCGATCAAAATAGTCCCACACCACTTCTTCTTCCTGCAGATAGTCGATCAGGAATCGGTACCGCGCAACTGGAAGGAGCTCCTTACCGTTGTATCTGAATGAACTAGCTCTGGTTGGTACATGCTGAAGGAACCAAGATTGAAGAGCATAAGTACATCCCTCGACTAAGATGGACTCTCCAAGTGTGAAGCGGGTCAGTCCTCTGTATAGAAAAGCAAGCGCGGCCATGGCTATCGAGAGACGGCTGGTCTGTCGACTTCCCCATCTTCTCAAAAGTTGAACTATTCTGACATCCACATAATTTTGTCCATCTGGAAAGAAAGCAAGTCCCACAGTACACAAAACCATCGCATGCTGAATTCTCTCTCGAGCTGTCCTGGACAACAAGCTGACTTCTGCGAATTCTCCATACTGTCGGTAGATCTCGATCAGACTCACGTATTCATTCCCATTTTCTTCAATCAGTGGCCAAGACTTGCCCCCTGTCATGCGAGCTACGACATCTTTGGGGTCCAGACCCTTGACATTGATCAGAAATTGCTGCTCTAATGGATCTCCAGGCTGATCGACTGGCTCGGGCAGTCCCATAATCTCTGAAAATTCATCCATCAGTATTGTCATCTCGCCCCACGGGAACCAGAACGTGCAAGTGCGCGGATTCCACCGCTCCGCCAGTGCATGAATCAGATTGCCGTTGACTGTCAACTTTCCCACTGCAGATGCCAATTCCAACCCACAATCGCTCAAGTGGTCCGGAAACATACGAGAGAAATTTTTGAACCAGACATAATACCACCGGGGGAAGAAGGGTCCGGTGCTAAGAGATCGATGCTCAGGAAGACTTTGTCGCACCTCATAGGAGATGTGACCCTCAGGAAAAACAGAATCGAGCTGACTGGATGCCATTGGACTGAAAGACAAGAAGACTGGAATTAGACTTTGGAAAAATATAAGAAATTTGAAAATTGCAGGCAGGATAAAATGAAAGCTGGAAATTCGAAGTCCAGAGGAACGAAAGAATGGAAAATTTCCTGGAGTTTTGAAGGAAAAGGTGGATAATTTAGAAAAATCGTCCAGGGTTTTTGAGAAAAAGGTGATATTTCATAAAAGATGAAAAATGAGGTATTTTGGAAAATTGTTTGGTATTTTGGAAAACTTGGGAAAAATATGAGAAAATAAGGCGAAAATGAATATCATATATACAATTACAAACAATTATGCACATACAGCAATCCCTAGGAAGCCAACTCTAAATGCATTGATTTTGAAAGAGCTTTAGGACCCTAATCCTGACTCTAGGCTTAGATCAACTGTGTCCAATCATGCTATGCCGATATACTCGAGCCGAGGCTCGATGTACGTGGCATAAAACTCATCTCCGGGTCTAGGCTTGTGTTTTCCCAACATCCTTGAGCGCCTGCCGATATACGTTGGACTATGGCCCTTGGTACGTGGCAGGGGGGCGTTAGCCCAAATAAGTGGCCCAGTTGTGAGGCTCTGTCCCGAACTATGGTTCTGGAAGAGAGCCCAGCAACGTGAAGACCGGGTAGACATAGGTGGGGTGGTTTTTGAAATATGATCACATGCAGGCAAACAGAGGGCTCTAAGTCCTAAAGAGATAGAATTTTGAAAACTTTTGAAGAAGCAAACATTGTTTTCATACAAGTCCTAGATTGAGGAGTGTTGTATTTTAGACCTAAGTCTATGTGAGCATGCATAATTCTCCTCAATATGGTCCTACCAAACCATGCCTAATCTACATGCAATCCATGTCAGCTGGGTTCAAGTCTAGGCTCCTAGGTTCACATGATATCAGAAATTAAAGCTGACATTTCATAGAACATAATTTTGACAATTGGGCTAAGTTAAAGCACATAATTGATCAGGCGAAGACAGGTCCCATCTCGGTCGCCAAACTTGTTATCATCGCAAAATTGTTCCCCTCCCTTGCGAGAGAGAAACGAATTTCGCGAGTCAAACTCGACCAAAGTTTTGAAATTGGTTTTAAAAATTACTCGCCTCCGTTTTGAAAATTTGCGGGAAAATTCCGTAGAATGGGATCCGCCTGTCGGTACGAGGTTCAACCGTTCCTGGCGCCTTTACCAGGGGTAATTGAACCAAGGATCAATTATGTGCTTTAACTTGACTCAAATATCTAAATGATGCTCTATTTTTCCTAGAATGCACAAAGAATCAGGCTTGTGCTATGGAATTTTGAAAATAATGCAAGTTTGAGAAAATGTGATGTTTGCTTTGGAAAATTGAAATGCATTTAGAAAAGGACTGGAAAATGCTTGAAAATGGAATTCCTAGGAAAATCATTGAATTTTATTGGAAATCAGAAATTTGCATTGGAAAGTGATTTCTCAGGAAAATTTGAACTTTAGAAAATCGATTTTGAAATTTGGAATTGCTTTTCTGAGAAAATAGATTTGAGAATTCTGAGAAAATCAAGAAATTCATTGGAAAATGACTTTTGAAATGGAAAATGAATTCTCAAGAAAACTGGAAAATATGAGAAAATAAATTTCTAAAAACTTGGGATTTTGAAATTTGAGAATTTGAAAACATAGGAAAATCTTGATTTGAACTTGGGAAATGCTTTGAAATGTCATTTGAAAACTTAGGATTTTGAGAACATCAGATCCTGAGAAAGACTTGGAAATTCTTGAGAAAATTGAATTTTCTGAAATTGAAATTGGAAAATGAGTTTGAAATAATGCAATTTGAATGATATGAATGAATGAATATGAATTTGAAAAGGGAATTTCATTAAGGAATTGGGAAATCCTTTTAAAACTTTGAAAAATGCAGTGCATTTTGAAGTTAGCCTAAGTGTGTAGGCTGAATGTGGCTAATATGAAGATCATAAATCTTGGTTTTCTTCGTATTCTGACTATGGCCATAAATACAAATCCCACCGAGTTTATAAACTCCATAAAAGCTTGTGCACGTGCCATTCGTGTAAACCATAGTGAATTTGAAATAATGTGCATGAATGATACATCACATATTGAAATTTGCATAAATTAAACTATATGCAATGCAGCCCTATTCTAAGCAGAAATGTAACTCTTATTCCAAATTATTACATTTGAGATTACATTGAATTGAAATAAAATAAATAAAATCTAAGTCTTCTTCTTGAATGTTCCTGCAAAACTAGAAAACAAGGTTAGCACAAAAATGTAGGTTTTTCTGAATTTATCCGAAAATATGGGAAATTATCGGGTATTATTCAGATATAAACCCAAATTCATACCCCCTTTGATATAAACATAATAAATAATGAATAAATTTGGAAAATAAACTTGAAAATTCGAAATTGGGGTTCAAAATGACCAAAATACCCCTGATGACCTTGAAATCAGGGTTTTATGAAAGAATTTTTGTAAATTTTGGAATTTTGAAAATCAAATGAAATAAATCAAACATAATATAATAAAATATGATGATATGCATGAAATTTTGGAGAATTAGAAATTGAAATTTCGAAATTTAGGTCAAAATGACCAAAATACCCCTGATAATAAGACTATGGCCTTGAAACCAGGGTTTTCTGAAATAAATTTTGCAAAATTGAAAAATATGAAATGCAAAGGAGATTAAAATTAACCCTAATATGATTTTACATGCTTATGTACATGATAAAAACCCTAAAATGGCAAAAATATCATAAAATATCAAATTTAACTTGATTTTCGCCTGATTTTCGCTTCTGAATTTAAAGATAAACTAACACATGGAGCAAATGAACTTGGAATTAAACCAAATTTGGCATAGACACCTAAAATAACCCTAGAAACATAATGGAGCTCGAAAATTTAATTTTTTTGTATTTTTAAATATGGAAATTCAAATAAAAACCCTAAATTTCATGATTTTTGCCTAAAATATTGATTCTAAAGGGGATTTAGGATATCAAACTTCCATAAAAATTTCCCAAATTTTATGGGATGACAGATGACAGTAAGGCAAAGATTTTTTTATTTTACACTTTCTGGTTTTGACCTATGGTCGGAGCTGTACCACTCCGGCAATTTGGATCGGAATCCGGCGACTCTAGTAAATGAAGGAAACAGACAGGTTTCGGTAGAAAATGTGGTAAAAATGGCAGACTGATGGGAAAATGGCTGAAATTGTGGGAAAATGTCCCTGACAAACAGAGGAAGATTTGATATTTTGACACTATTAGGATTCGGGTTACGGTTTGGAAAAGGCCATACTGTTATCAGAGACCTAAATCTCTGAGATTTCTGGACATTGGAATCTGTTAGACAGAAATAGAAAATCCGGGAAAAATACTGGAGCAGATCTAAAAATTCCCAAATTTTGGGAAATGACAGGAAATTATGTTATGAACAACTTTCGTGTTGAAAGTTTTTGCAGAAGGGTTATAGATTGGATGGACTTGGTGCATTAAGGTCTGTCTATACCCTCACAAAAGAAAATCGATATTTTCCCAGGGGTCTGAGAATTCCGATTTTTTACAGAGGTCAAAACTGACTGGAAAAACCTCAAAATTTCCAGATCATTAGTAGATTCAATCATGAATCTACTGTGATTTTTATAGAATGATTCGAATCCCACATAAGGGTGGATCCGAAGGTTTTTGTCTGCTAAAGCAGGAATTGAAATTTCTGGATGACAGAAAACCCGATTTAGAGTTTGGTTGGTTTAGAAAGGTTCCGAAACCCGAATTGAATCAAAGTTTTGACAGTACAACAAAGACATGTAAACCTAACTACTCTAAAATTTACAAAATTTTTAAATGCATAAAATCACATAAATTGTTGTATGGACTTTGTCTAAAAACTAAAATTTTACAAATTTTAAACTAAGTAAAGCATGGTTCATATATAAAACGAAATAACTAGCAAAACGAATTAATCTAAGTGCATGCAAACATAAGATGACATGAATCATAAAACTAAAACCTAAATCGAGGAGGATATGATCAATTTAATATTGGCTCTCCAAAATGAGAGATTCGATCCATTGAGTGGACGGATCTTTTCATTTTTTAGCCTACACATAAAGCACAAGTTTTGTATTTATCTATATATATATATATGTATATATATATATATATAGAGAGAGAGAGAGAGAGATTAAATGAGAGTTTTCAACAATATGAAACCAGCTTTGGTCTGATCTCACGTTGTGTTTAAATAAACCATGTGATAAATATCTTAAAAAAAAATGAAAGCCAAAGGGTAAAGCAACACTTTACCTTGAGAGAGGGCTGGAAGATGGGGATGGCTTGGATGTGGAGCAGCTGCTGCCAGGCGTGAGGGAGGTGTCCCTGTGGTGCTGCCAAGGATGGAGGTGTGGCTGTTGGCTGGGAGCTTGAAGGTGATGCTTCCAAGTGGAGACCGGCTGAAGCAAGGTGGAGGCTGCAGCTGTTTGTTGAAGCAGATGGTGGCTTGAACCGGCTAGGCGTGGAGGCTGCAGCTGGAGATGACCGGAGGTGCTGGTGGGAAGTGTAAGCTGTGGCTGTTGTGGCTGTTGTGGCTGCAGCAGCCAAGAGAAGGGAAGGAGAGAGCTAAAGGGGGAGAGAGAGAGAGGCGTGAGATGGGAGAAGAGCCGTAAGTGGCTTCTTCTTTTTCCTTTTTTTCTTTAAACAAACCCAACTTAGGTCCTTAATCAGCCTCAACTTAGGGTTTTTAGGGGTTAATGAAAAGAGAGGGAAAGAGTGTACGTGAATGGGCTGGAGAAGGGAAAGGAAGGAAGGGAAGAAGGAAAGAAAGGGAAGGAAAGAAGAAAAAGAAAAGGAAGAAAAAGAAAAAAAAAAAGGAAAGAAAGGAAGAAGAAAGGGAAAGAGAAAGGGAAAAAAGAAAAAGGAAAGGAAGAAAAAGAGAGGGGGCTGGAGGTTTGGGTGACCACTTTGTGGGTCCCACCTTAGGAAGAATATAATAATAAAATAAATAAATAAAATAAAATAAAATAAACAAAAAAAAATAAAAAAAATAAAGAAAAAGTTAATTTTTTTTTCTTTTCTTATAAATTAAAACAAGAGAATGCAAATGGATGGGCCATCTCAGAGCGGGTCCAAATTTTGATTTTGAAATTCATTTTGACGATTAAAGGGGTAAAATAGTCTTTTTAGAAAATTTTTAGACGAAACGAGCTATTTTTGGCAGTTTTTGAAACGAGCTCGGATTTTGAAGTTCAATACCCCGTTGCGAAGCAAATCCAATGTAGAATTTGAAAATGTAATTTTGAAAGAAATCCAAATTGTTTTTCTCGAGAAAATACTTCCAACAAAACGAGCTATTTTTGGCAGTTTTTGAAACGAGCTCGGATTTTGAATTTCAATATCCCATTGCGAAGCAAATCCAATGTAGAATTTAAAAATATATTTTTGAAAGAAATCCATATTGTTTTTCTCGAGAAAATGCTTCCAACCGAAATGAGCTATTTTTGGCAGTTTTTGAAACGAGCTCGGATTTTGAAGTTCAATAGCTCATTGCGAAGCAAATCCAATGTAGAATTTGAAAATGTAATTTTGAAAGAAATCCAAATTGTTTTTCTCGAGAAAATGCTTCCAACAAAACGAGCTATTTTTGGCAGTTTTGAAACGAGCTCGGATTTTGAATTTCAATATCCCATTGCGAAGCAAATCCAATGTAGAATTTAAAAATATATTTTTGAAAGAAATCCATATTGTTTTTCTCGAGAAAATGCTTCCAACCGAAATGAGCTATTTTTGGCAGTTTTTGAAACGAGCTCAGATTTTGAAGTTCAATAGCTCATTGCGAAGCAAATCCAGTGTAAAACTTGAAAATTTGATTTTGAAAGAAATCCAGATTATTTTTCTTGAGAAAATATTTCCAAATTTAGACTCCCGGGGTGAAAATGTCAATTTTGGAAACCCGAGGTTTGAAATTGATTTCTGAAAACTTTTAAAACTCAATCTTGATTGAAATTTATAAAACTGGAGTTCTGGACTTCGAAAATGAAATGAAATGTGATGAAATGTTATGAAATGCTAAGAAATGATATGAAATGATGAGAAATGACATGCGAAATGCAGACCCTGAATGGAGAATTTTAGATGTTAGACCCCGATTGGCAGCTGTACCAGTTTAAAAAGCATTAAAATTGATAAAATTTGCAAAATAGCTCAAGAAATGGTTTTCGGGACTCTACTGGATCAGAGTGACACTGAAAATTGAGGTTCGAGTTGGATTGAACTGAAATGAGCTGGATTGAGCTGAGTTTTAGAGTTTCAGAACTCAAATGAACTGACCAGGCACTGACTCAACTGACCTTTCTGACTGAATTTTCAAGAAAAGCTGCCATTTTTAGAGAAATGGTACGGAATGATCACTGGAGTGAAGTGAATTATGAACTTGAGCTAAAACAAAGGTCATTAATACTGAGGTGAACTAAAATCGAGGCTCAAACACTAGCTCAACTGACTAAACTTGGCTCAATTTCAGCTAGAAGAGCTAAAATGGACCAAAATGGGCTCCTAGACACTTGGAAATGGTTTTGTACTGAAACTGGAGTGTTTGAACTTCTGGTGAGCTCAAGTTAGACTCTGGGAAACATGACTGACTGGGAATGACAGACTCGGAGACAATTGGTTTGGATTCAAGTGAGAAATGAGCTCATTTTTGAAGAAATGATCCCATTTTGGCAGGAATGGTCAGAAATGAAAATGGTCTGTTCATTGTGAGCTCAGATGAGCTTGAGATGACTGATATTCTAACTGTCTTGAACTGACCAATGAGCTTGGTTGACTCCGACTGACTGGGGTCCGGGATGACCTAGGGGTAAAATGGTAATTTTCCTAGTGAAAATGGGTAAATGGTGATTTTCTGAAACTGACTCAGGGTTTGACTCCTACACTGACCTAACAAGGTTGGCACTGCATGAGGGGGGTTGTTTGAGAATGGATGTGGAAAATTTGGGGTGTTTACAGATATTCGTCGAATTGCGAATATATGCTCAAACACTCTGGAAGCCATAACTTCCTAACTAAACGAAATCAATAGATTCGTACGAGCCAACTTTCTTAGTTACGTCAATACGAAGAAAATGGCATACTCAGAATTTTTCGGAAAAAATCACCGGAAACCCGAAATTCTTGCGGGACCCACAGAAATATTGGTGGGACCCACAGAAATATTCCTCTGAAAATATCTTGTGGGACCCACAAAATATCCTATGGAAATATCTTGTGGGCCCCACCTCAAAAGGAACCTCCAGGAATTTAAAAGAAGCCAAGGGGTAAAAGGGGCATGGAAAAACCCAAGAGGAGGTGGGCTTGGGCTATAAATAGCCCTCCCCACTCTCTCTCTTGTCATAATTTCGACCCCCCCTCTCTCTCTTGCCTTCTCTCTCTCTCCTAAACCTCCCCTACCTAGCCTAGCCCACCTGAGCCCACCTGACCTGGTCTGAGCCTGCCTGACTTAGCCTGAGCCTGCCTGACCTGGTCCTAACCCACCTGACCTGGGTCTGAACCCACTTGACCTGGTCCAAACCCAGTTGACTTGACTTGAACCTAGTTGGGTTTAAAGTCAAAGTCAAAGTCCTTTTTGGTCCAGATTCCGGTTTGGGTTTCTGAACCCAGACTTAGCCTACTTGAGCTGAGTTCGAACCTGCTGAACCCAGTTGACTTGGATCGAACCCTGTTTGGTTCAAACCACTTAGGTTAAGTAGCTTGACCTGCTCTACCTCTTTCTCAACTAAGTCAGCTTCATTTGACTTAGTCTGACCTCTCGAAGGAAGGCTCGAAGCCAAAGAAGCAACCCGGAGCCGTTTCTTCCACGATTTGAAGTAAGTTCGCTTCGTTGATCCATCTCTCTCAAGTATTTGACTGTTTGTATATAGAATATACTTTCTGAAGTAGTATCTTGCGTTAGTTCTTGATTGAGCCCTTTTTGGACACTTTGGTGTTCACCCGCTCGTCTCGTAACTATCGTCGGATATATCTATGTTCAAACACGCAGTATATGCGTTCTTCAAAATGGTATCTCACTTTAGTTCTTGGTTGAGCCCTTTAGGACACTTCGGTGTTCACCCGCTCGCCTCGTAACTATCGTTGGATGCGGATCTAGGTGTATATCTGTTGATTCTGCCGACGCGTCTTATATCGCACAGGCTATGTAATTTACCTTTGCCGTCGCGTCGTATGATGCCAAGGCTTCCTGTTTTCTGTACTTCCGATTACTGCACTTCCGATTATGCATTTACTTACGCCGTCGCGTCGAACGATGCCAAGGCTCCTGCTTTCTGCAATGTATTTACTTACGCCGTCGCGTCGAACGATGCCAAGGCTTCTGCTTTGTTATATATGTAGAATATTTTGTTCAGTTACACACCCTGAACAACAGTATATGCATTTCTTTACGCCGCCGCTGTATAAAGCACAGGCTTCTGCTTATACTACATATATAGCGCATAAATGAGCGTTCAAATGGAGATCAACTCCAAATCGCCCATGCGATTCCTTGACCGCTCCTCGTTCAAGATTCTGCTTGCCGAATGAAGCCCCTATTGGAAAGGCTTCGCTTTTTAGCAAAATGCTCTTTACGTAAAGACTAAGTTAATTACGTATGGCCTGGCTATGGCCCAGGGTTCCTGCAACCTTGATGGATGCAAAGTACGCACAACGGTGCGCATCCATTTCCCCGAATTAAGCGTGGCGATTTCCTACCAAAGAGGGGAGATGCCGCTGAAATGGATAAAAGAAACGCACGCTTTCTCCGTAAAAGAGAGGAAGTGCTGCTGAAATTTCTAAAGAAGCTAAGAATAGCTCAGAAAGAACGTAGCCGGATACTCTGACATATAGCAGAGTGCTACCCAGTTCATGGTTTGCCCTTTACAACGTAGAAGGGTTCGTCGCACCACTGCCGGTAGAGCAGGGGAGGTGCTGACGAAATGGTCGGCAGAAGAGCTGCCGGAACCAATGGAACGACATAATGATGTCCGTTGATGGAACGATGCCAGATCGGCTCGTATCCTTGTGCCTGCAAGGGCACCTTGCTCGTAAGGGCCGCTGAGCCGGAGTAGAGGTTGCGCCTTGGCTAGGTTTGGACTCGTTGCGTAAAAATACGCCGAGTAGCCGATCTATTTAGATTGAGTCATATGCATGCTCATTGAGAACGGTTACACAACCAGACTCGTAAGGGCCGAAGAGCCAGAGTGTGCTGTTTCCACCCAAAGAGGTGTGATGCTCGTGGTGGCCGAAGTGCCAAAGAGCGGTGTTCTGCTTGCATATGAATAAGACTTAAGGTCGCACATACCCCGCGGTTGAAGATCGTGTTAGGGGTACCCCCTCAGTAATGACTGTGTTGGGGAAGACTGAATGGGGTCGGGTACATACTCCCGTAGTGCTGAAAGCACGGGCTGCCTAAATGGCATGCAGATTCTGTCCAAGTAATTGTAAGACTGGCAGACCCCTTCAGGAATTATGCTCACTGTGGAATGATAGTGATGGTACAGCCTTGAGTGACATGTATTTTACTTTGGACCTGATAGAGTCCACGATGGCCTCAGTCACTCATGGGTTTTGGGGTCGTGGTTATCCTTAAGATCTAAGGATTGAACCCAACTACTGCAAGTAGAGGATGCATCCGAATATGGGCCTAGTAGGATTCTCCCAGTTGAAACACACTGCCCTACTATGGATAGGGTCAACAGGCCTCTGGGGTATCTAAAATACATAGAATAATCAACCCCCAGAACGTCGCGTTGATGCCCGGACAATAGCTCTACCTGCGTACCAAAGGCGGGAGCGGTTAATTATCAAACAATGCATTAGTTCTAGGTACAGCGATGCTTTGAATGTATGAGTGGATGACGTGTTGAGTCAGTCCTGCATAACCTTTGTGAAGGTGTCATGTTCGGTATACTACTGGACCGACTGGGCAAAGACCCGTGTTGTATCCGCACGATTAAGCGAAGCTCGAGGAGTTGTCCTTAGATGCGTGGGATACGGATGTGCCAAGTATGAAGACTTGAGCTAGACATCACTTTGAGACCCGGAAGAGGTCATGGCTAAGTCGTGGAGACTTAAGCGGCTATTTAAATCACAGCCCTGAAAAGGCTTGCTCTAAGTCATGAGGACTCGAGCGGATGTTCAACTCATAGCCCTACGGAGGCTCTTGCGATATACGCTAAGTCTTGGAGGCTTGAGCGTCGTTATTGCGCATTGCGACCCTGAGTGGTCATTATCGTACTTGAGTTGAATGGATGTATGACTGCATGCTTACCAGACCATCAGTGGTTCTGACCCCGTTTTATGGGGATTTCAGGTGTTGGACCTGCGTGACGATATGCGGAGCAAGGCGGCATCGAGTTCCAGGGTTTCTCTAGACAGAGTTGTACTGCTTCCTTTTATTGAACCTATACTGCTTTTCTAAGCAGTGATGTTGTAATAAACAAGTGGTTTTCGATAAAATGGAACACTTTGGTGGTCAATGAGTTGCTTGGCCACATACCTGCAATGTGCTCGGGGTTTTCTAAAACAGACGACTCATTATCGTCTTATTCCGCTGCTAAAAGCTTTTCTAAGTTCCGCTGCAAAGAAAAAAAAAGAAATTCATGAAAATTTTAACTTAGCTTTGTTTTGGAAATCCGGGGCGTTACATAGACCATCGTAAAAATCTTCACCAGTGTAGGTCTGCTTGCCCTTACCCTTGGCTTGAATATCCTTGATTGCTCGATTCATCTCTTTCATCTGCTTGCTCATCAGGTCCTCTGCTGGAGCCCCAGACTTGGGTTTGTTGACGGATTCGGGCTCTTCCGCAACTATCTTTGGAGGATTCTGCTTGTAGACAATCTGCTCTTCTTCTTCTGACTCTTCCTCGACTGACTCTGATTCTTCCGAAGTAGTGTCCGGTTGTACCTTCTTCCTGATGATTCTGACTTGCTTTTTTACAGGCTTCTTCTTCAACTTGCTTTTAGGAACTGCCTCTTTCAGCTTGGCCTCGGCTTGTTCCGACATCATTCTCGCCATCATCTTTTGGAACATATCATACATAGCAGGGTCGATGTCATCTCCTTTGTTCTGACCCTGCCCCCTGACTGATTTAGGAGAGCTTATCTCTTCCGCCTCACTGTCGCTGAGTTGAGGAACTGTTTCTTTTCCCGCTCTTGTCTGAACCATTTTTGAATAGCAGTGCTCTCTCTGAAGAGGAAAGAGGAAATTTTTAGACCAAAGAAACCTTTTAGAGAAGTTTTGACAAGAGGAAGGATTTATTTTGAAATCTAAAAATTGCATCCCATTACTAGGGATTGAGTCGTCACAAAATTTGTGACAATTGCGTTGTTTACTCTACGAGGGAGAGTAACCAACTAAAATAGGAAAGAAAATACCATTTTGAAAAGGATATCTCTTGACGGAAAGAGATTTTTATGAAAATATAAACAAGAATATGAAATCAGAAAAATAAGAGAAAAAATGGAATTTTGAGAATAAATGATAAAGATTTTAAAATTTGAAGAATTTGCAGGCAGGATCAGAAGAATTTTGAAGAATTTTTAGAGGAAGAGAAAAGAAAATACACCTGGGTTTTTAGAAACGAAAATGAAAATTTTGAAATATATACCCAGGGTTTTTTAAAATATAAGGAAGATATAAAATATCATACAATCACAAATATACAAGCAAGGATGCACAAACAGCACTCCCTAAAGCTGACTCTATATGTAATATTTTAAAATGGCTGATAAGACCTTAATCCTAACTCTAAGATTTAGATCATCTGATTTCAATCAAGGTATGTCGATATACTCAAGCCAAAGCTCGAAGTACGTGGCATATAAGATATCTCTCCAGTTCTAAGGTAATGGCTTCCCAACATCCTTGAGCGCCTACCGATATACCTCGGACTATGGCCCTTAGGTACGTGGTAGGGGGGCGCGAACCCAAATAAGTGGTCCAATTGTGAGGCTCTCTCCCGAACTATGGTTCAGTGAGACAGCCCAGCAACGTGAAGACCGGAACAATATAGGTAGGGATGTTTTCAAAATATGATCAACATGCAATAAAATCAGAAGGCTCTAATGCAAGTCCTAAAGAGATAGATTTAAATAAAGAGAAGCATACACTTGCATACATTGTTTTGCATTCAATCCCTAAAATTGAGGAGAATTGTATTTAAGACCTAAGTCTAATGTGAACATGGGATAATCTCCTCAATATGGTCCTACCAAACCATATTTAGATCCTATATGCAAATAATGTCAGCTTAGGACAGAGTCTAGGCTCCTAAGGTTTGCATGGAAATGTAGCTGACATATATTAGAATAAAGACTTAGATTATATAAAAGCAAAGCAAAGACATAATTCGACCGGACGAAGACGAGGTCCCATCACGGTCGCCAAAACTGTGATCATCGCAAAATTTTTTCTCTCTTGTTGTTTCTCTCTCTTCCTTCTCTTTTCCTTTTCTAACCTCTATTTTCCTCCTTTTTGAAGGGAGAAAAAAATAAAAGAAAGAAAAGAGAACCTAAGTCTAATGTGAACATGGGATAATCTCCTCAATATGGTCCTACCAAACCATATTTAGATCCTATATGCAAATAATGTCAGCTTAGGACAGAGTCTAGGCTCCTAAGGTTTGCATGGAAATGTAGCTGACATATATTAGAATAAAGACTTAGATTATATAAAAGCAAAGCAAAGGCATAATTCGACCGGACGAAGACGAGGTCCCATCACGGTCGCCAAAACTGTGATCATCGCAAAATTTTTCCTCTCTTGTTGTTTCTCTCTCTTCCTTCTCTTTTCCTTTTCTAACCTCTATTTTCCTCCTTTTTGAAGGGAGAAAAAAATAAAAGAAAGAAAAGAGAGAGAGAAGAGAAAAGAAAGAAAGAGAGAAGAGAGAGAAACTCTTTTGCGCGGTCTCACTTGACCTTGATTTGAAAAATATTTAGAAATTTAACTCGCCTCCGTTTTTGAAAATACTGCGGGAAAATGGAGAGACGAGATTCGCTCGTCGGTACGAGGTTCGACCGTTCCTGGCGCCTTTACCAGGGGTAATCGAACCAAGGATCAAATCTATGTCTTTTGCTTTGCCTAAATATAATCTAAGAATTTATTCTAATTCTAAATGCACAAAGAATCATGCTTGTGCAATGCAAGGATGTATGCTCTTTTTAAAAGATATTTTTGAAAATTCCCAAGTATTCCGAGATGAACTTTGATAAAGGAGTGAAGAAATGATTGAATCTAACTTAGAACTTAAAATAGATCAGAGAAGTTCTAAGTTTTTGAAGTAAATCAGAGTTGGAAAAATAAATCTTGGCTTTGAGGAAGAATAATTTGGAGCTTTGAAATGATAGAAAAATGAAGTTTTAAAGTCGGAAATGGACCTTGAATTTGATCTTGAATTTAGGAAAGGAAATGAGTACTTGAGATGGAATTGAGTTTAGACTTTGAAGTTTGAAATTGGAATGGACTTGAGAGAATCAAATGGTATCTAAGAATAGAAATTGATTTAAGAGATTCAGATTAGATCCGAAAATGGAATTAAAATCTAGAATTGGAGCTGGATTCCGGATCCTAAACAGAATGGGACCCGAGCTTTGGAATCCAAGATGGACTTGGGTTCTGGATCTTAAAATGGATTTGGATCTGAAGTCTAAGATCCAAATGTAGAATTGGGTTTTTGATCCTAAGATGGATTTAGATATGAAGTCTGAGATGCAAGGTGAAATTGTTTCTGGATCCTATGAGGGAATTGGATCTGAAGTCTGAGATCCAAGATAGAATTGGATTCTGGATCCTACAAGGAGATTGGATTTGAAGTCTATGATCCAAAGTGAAATTGGAGTCTGGATCCTACAGAGGAATAGGATCTGAAGTCTGAGATTCGATATGAGTGTTGAATCCTGAATCCTAAAATGGATTTGGAGTTAAATTCAGAAGATGAATCAGGAACTTCCAAGTTTAAATTGAACTTGAAAAACGAAATTTAGAATTTGAATATACAAACGAATTTCAAAGTCAAATTAGACCTTGAATTTTTGAATTTGGAATTTAGAAGATGAATCAAAAGTCTCAAAGTTAAAATTGAACTTTGAGTTTGATTAGAGTTTTGAATATAAAATGAGTTTGGAATTTCAAAGTCAAATTGAACTTTGAAATCTGATTTGAATTTGAATATAAAAAATGACTTTGAAATCTTAAAGTTAAATTAAACTTTGAGATTGAAAATGAAATTGAATTTGAAAATAAAAGGATGAATTGGATTTTATAAGAACTGAAGATAGATTGAGGAAGATATTAATATCACTTGGAGTTTTGAAAAAGGATTTGGAAAATATGATGCAATTCTATCCTAAATGATGAATGAATTTAAAGAATTTTGAGATTGGAATTTGACAAAAGCTATTCCATTCTTTAAGTGAATTAAAATAAGATTGAAGATATAATGCATTCTTGACTATGGTCATTGAATGTATTATATAATAATCTATATTTAAATTCAAGAGAAGAATGAAATACATTTTGGTGCTTTTATAGAATCTAAAATGAATTGAACCCTCAATATACCCTGACTATGGCCATTGGTATACATTTTGAGTTAATTTTAAGTTAAATTCTGATAAAAGAAGAAAATATTTAAGGAAAATATGATGAATTTTGAAAATGGATCCAGTGTGGATCTAGTGTTATTTTATAAAAGATAAAAATTCTAAGTTTTGTTTACATCCTGATGTGAACACCCCAAATTTTTCAAAATGTGGTAAGTATTTTCTTTTTGGCCTTTGACCCCATTTTCTGAGTAATTGAGTCAGTAAATCTAAATAACAGTTTGATTCTCAAAGTTTTATTCAAATTAAATTCATTTTATATATCTGACTCAATTTCGGATCCGGATCCGGATCCAGATAAAAGATCCAAATCTGAGCTTCGTTGTCCAATGTTTAAAATCAAATTTTCGAAATTTCCAAACTAACCTTTTGAAAAGCTCAGACAGTTTGTCTGGTATCCGTTTGGATCCATCGAATTATATTTCTCAATTCGAGGTTTAAAACTCAAACATTTTCTCAAAACCTGGGTCCAAACCCATTCTTCTGAAGAAATTTCCCCGAAATGGTCCGAAATTCTCAAAAAAATGCTTTTGTAAATATTTCTCAGAAAAATATAAAAAAAAATAGTTTTCTCATAAAACCTTAGATTTTTATACAAAAAAAAATGAAAAATGCAAATAGAAAAAAAAAAACAATAAATAAATTTTTTTTATGGAAAATGAAGAAGAAAAAAATACATATGGCTTTTTAGACCTGTTTTAGAAAAATTTATTTTTAAAAGACCCTTTTTTTGGAAAATTTTAAGAAAAATCCCCGTTAACCAAGTTAGGGTTTCTCGAAATGAGGCTTTTTTTCTCTCTCCACTCTCTCTCGCATACTCTCGGCTCTCTGGCCTTCTCCCTCCCCTTCTCTTCCTCTTCCAGAACCATCTTCTCCCCATGTGCAACCTCCTCTCCACCGCCCTCCGATCCTCTTCTTCTTCCATCATCGAGCAACCACCACCTTTCGATCAACCATGGCCATCATCGACCCTCAATCTCCAACAGTCTCTGCATCTCTCCCTTTCTCACCCGCTAGATCAATCTCCCCTCCATCGCATGCCTCATCTCCCATTCATCCATAACCGTTTGGCACCCTTCTGGATCCTTCCTCCGCTTCTTTTAAAAGCAAGCATAGGGGGGGGATCAGGGAGGAGGACATCGATCACAGCCGTCAAAGGCAGCCATCTCTTTTGGGTTTCACTGCGTTTGATCTTTCTCCCCTCACTAATCCATTTTTTACCACCATCAAACTTCTCTTTTCTCCCTTCGGATCCATTTTTTTTTACCTTCATCTCTTTTCCCTTCCCTAAACCCCTCTTCACGGTGCCTCCTCTGCAAGTAGCTGCTATCAACATCTCCTTCACGGTGCCTCTTTTACAGGATTCTCAAGCAATCCGATTGGTCGAACATCAGTGAAGTGCGGGAACTACAACATCTCTGCAAGAACCTGTTTCCTCTGCTGATCGACTGAAGAGGGCTGATCCATCCTCAACTTCCCAAGGAAAGACCTTCACTCGATTGATTAAATCGAAGCAAAGCTCCACCATGACAAGTAATGATCCCCCTCCTCTCTGTGAAAGTTTTTTTTTTCTCTCTCTCTATAGGATTTCCTTGTTATCTTTTGCCTCTCCTTCGCTTTAATTTTCTTTTCCTGTTGGTTATCAAAGCACAATAGGTAGGATCGACCAGCATATGACAGTGTCGATCCACCTAATTGCTATAGTAAATGGAGCGATTAAGTTCTAACATCTTTTTTTTTTCTTTTCTTTTTTTTTCACCAGTGATTTTCTATTTACAGATTCCTCTGGTTTCTATTTTCTCGTTCATGTTTACGATTTCTCATTTCTAGCCCCTCTATCTTCATCATAGGCGCATGCTATATTAGGATTATGGTTACACTCTTGATTACTTCATTGTACAAAGTCGTAGTATGTACCTCTATTGATCGAAATCTCGATGTAAGCATGTGTTTATGCTTTGCTATAGCATAAATGCAAGCTTTGGTTTCAACGTTGATTTCCTGCAACATCTTCATTGAGGTGCCACATTCTCTACAACAGCCTTAGATGAGTCTGTTTCTTTTATGGCCGAATCGTCATATTCCATCCACAAATCTCCTGTTTAGTCATCGATTCTTTTTAGCAAAAACCATCTGCATTTTTTTTTATCTTATTATTTTCATTTAATTCAGTTAGCATATCATTTGCATACCCTGCTTAATTTCAGCATCTTATTACATATATCAATTTCTCAACATGGTATGTTACAGAGCTTCATTTCATAAACCCTGTATTTCTGCTCATCATCATTGGCGTCCAATGGCTGTTGTGTGTCTCGTATCCCATTTATGTCGTTAGTGCATCTGTCTACCCACTCGTTCCTTTGTATTGCTCATTAAATACCAGAAAAACCTCTCTCAATATCTCTCAAGTCCATTTAATATGCTCATCTATTTTGGTATGAACAAGTATTGTATTCCTTTCTATGAATCAAATTCTGATCATAAAGGTGTTTTTAAGATATTTTTTGAGATTCTCGATTCAAGGATGATTTGAAGATCTCTTAATTTTGGGCTGGATTCAAGGTTAAGTGTATTGGTTTGTGTTGTGAATTGACAGATTTAGCTCTGTATACCCATCTGAACTCGTTTTGTATTCAATTGCATGCACAAGATGATGGGAGTTAATGAACAGGATAAGATTTTTTTTTTCCATATGCTTTTTGAGAGAGATTCTGAATGCTACTTCTGTTGGAAATCTTAATTTAAAGGAATCTGGAGCCACTAATTTGTTGATAAGTGTTGTCGCAGCTCCTTTTTGTGAAGAAACCATGGAGAAAACCTTCTGCTTCAATGTCCTTATCACTCTGCTTTGCAATCACCAAAGCGTAGGGCTAATGCTGTATCAGATTATCCTGTATCTCCGTACATGTATCTCATTCTGGGCATACATTCACTGAATGCATACTCACTAAGCACATTTCACTATGCACACACGTACTGCATGCACATCTATTATTGTTTACTGCATTATAATTCATGTATGTTATGGTTTTTTGTATCCTTAAATACCTTGATTTATTACATTATTAGAATCAATTTACAAAATCGATTTACCTGTGCAAGTCCCTTTGTATTTAGCCATATCCTGTCAAATCCAAAATCAGGCTCTTGAAAATGTATGTTCCCTTAAGGTGACGCAAAAATTTAGATTGCTCTGTTGGCTGAATGGAAATCAGGTTTTTGACCCTCATCCACTGTTCATTATACCTCCCCTCCCCCCCCCCCCCCCCGGTATGTTCAAGGATTACGCTTATCATTTGATTTTGACAGTCACAGAAATCGTTTAGTAAAGCCATCTGCTGTGCAACATGATCATTCGTCAGTGTCTCACCACTGCTCATACTCTTATTTTCATTTCTGTGTCTTTTCATTTGTATTTTCAATGTTATCTATGTTCACACCTCATTGCCTTGATCTCAGATTTCATATCTATGCCACGACAAATGATACTTGTAAGAGTGTAGGACTCAGAAATTGTGCGCAATCTGCCGCCATGCGTCACTGAAGCTCAATCTACAGTGCCAAAACATATTACATCACAGCCACTCCAATTTATCACAGTAAAGTGGTATTCTTTTTTGTAAGTATTATAATCACAAGGGCTAGCAATAATTAAAATTGTCTTGGTTTTACTGTAAAAATACTGTTGGCTGAGGTTGCATTCAAATTCACATTATGTACATCTTTGCATCTTAATCTGTGCACCTCTCCACGCTAACCTGTGGCTGCAGGCTAAACAGCGATCGAACCAGGTCTTCGTCATCAATGAGCTATCATAGATAGTATTGATTTTCGTTAAAATCAATTTGAGTGGCGTCTCATCAATTACAATAATTTCTTTGGCATCAAATAGCATATACCCCACCTGTGCACATTCACTAGCATAGTGCCTGCACTTTCATCTTTTGTGCTGCACCTCACAGGGTCCATTGCATTCTCATAATGTTATTTATAGCATCTGTTTTTGCACATCACTTCACTTCACCATAATTTTCTATATCACTAACATCACACCCTTTATGTACCTTCCATTCACAAACTGTATCCAGTTTACTGCATCGACTGTCAAACCCATGTCCTGCCAATTCAAAGTCAGATGCATACTTTGATCAAAATCAGACTTCTGATCAATAAGGAGATACATGCTTTGTGGCCGTGTAAAACTACTCTGGGTTTACTGAATGAGAGTCACAATGACTGTGATTTGCTGTAAAGAAAAGAAACCCCTCCTAAGCATTCTGTAAAAACTGACAATACAACAAAAGAGGATGATATCTCTCCATCCTAGTTTCTTACTATTTCTGGAGTCTTTTCTAAAGAGCAGATCTTCTCATGACACAAAATCTCGATAAGAGGTTTGATCGGGACAAGAAGGCAGGGATCCTACCTTTCATCTTAAGTTCTGCGTTAAGATTACCACACCATGGAAAGCTTGTATTATCATTGATGCTTAAGGCAGTGGGTAACATCTTGCTATTTATTGAGGAGATAAAACAATTGTTATTTAGTCATGAGCATGAGTTGTTAGGAACTAAAACTAAGATTCTTTTTACATTTACTGGAAAACGTGTTGTTCTTTTGTTCCCTATTTATTTTTATTTCCCAGTATTATGTTTTAGTGCTTATCATATCTCGCATCATGTCATCATTTGTTACTCCATTTCCATTGGTAACCAGTCATAACAGTGATATTGTTTTGCAGGGTTCAGTTTGCAGCAAATCGGTCGGCTGTGTGTTGTCAATGTGCTGCAAAATCAATTTAATTCCGTCAAAACAATTCATCGTATGTAGTCATTTTCTACGCAGCATTCCCTGCTGATCATGCTCCACTATTAGCATATTACCACTTGCCACCAGTCACTATTTATGCACCTTCTCACTTCCATTGTGTCACCACTACTTTCATGGTAATATTTTCAGCAGATCTTTAGTGTTTTATTTGTGCACATTCATTGCACTATGTAACAACACCATAGCACTTTGAAGACACCCCACTACATTTCTACTGTACATTTTCCCATATTCTGCATATATAACCCCTATGCCACACCTTCACCTACACTATGCACCTATGCATACTCCACCATTCACTAGGTATGAATTCTTCCATTAGCTCAGGCACATCATTTTAGCATTACACTTCCATTTGGAGGGCATATATATATTCTAACTAACATAGGATATCATTCATACCTTTCAAACAAACCTACTTTAGGTTCATTATTACATTACATTTAGGATGTTACATGTATATTCTAATACTTACTCAACATATGATTCCAGTATAGAGTTTGTCATTCATATTGCATTTTCATTAGCATAAAATATATGATTGAGTATTTCATTAGCTACATCTTAGGTCCAATGTGATATAGGTGAATTGCTTTCTATGTATATATATCTTGTGTTAACTTGAATTTTACACGGATTAAATAGAAATGTTCTTTTTCTTCTTAGTTTTTTTTTTTTTTTTTGAAATTGTAATTTCAATTCCCTTCAAAATCTGGAATAGTTAGATACTCATGAGAAATTTTACTCTTCCTTTTCTTTATTAGATTAGAATGTATGAGCATATACACCCTCTAAAAATGTATGTTTCATATCATTTTTCTCTCTATTATTCCAAAATCTCACCAATGGTGAAACACGAATGGCACGTGCACCATTTCGTAAGAGGTAATTAATCCTAAGTTGATGATTTACATCAATGGCCATAGTCAAGATGTAAACAAAACTTAATATTTTTATCTTTTATGAAATAACACTGGATCCACACTAGATCCTTTTCAAAAATCATCATATTTTCAAATATTTCACCTTTTATCAGAGTTTAACTTAGAATTAATTCAATATATATACCAATGGCCATAGTCAGGGTATATTGAGAGTTAATTTCATTTTAAACTCTATAAAAGCACAAAATGTGTTTCATTCTTCACCCGAATTTAAACATAGATTATCATATAATACATTCAATGACCATACTCAAGGATGTATTATATCTTCAATCTTGTTTTAATTCACTTAAAGAATGGAATAGCTTTTCAAAATCCAATTTTAAAATTCTTCAAATTCATTCATCATTTAGGATAGAATTGCATCATATTTTCGAAATTTCCTTTTTCAAAAACTCCAAGTAATGTAAATATCTTCCTCAATCTATCTTCAATCCTTATCAAATCTGATTCATTCTTTTATTTTTCAAATTCTATTTCATTTTCAAATCTCGGAGTTCAATTTAACTTTGAGATTTCAAATTCATTTTATATTCCAATTCAAATCAGATTTCAAAGTTCAAAATTTTGAAATTCCAAATTCAGTTTATATTCGAAACTCCAAACAAACTCAAAGTTCAATCTAACTTTGATTCCAAAGTTCAAAGCTCCAAAACCAAAGTCCAATTTGACTTTGAAATTCATTCTCAAAATAAAGTCTGGAGCTCCAACTCCAAAGTTAGATCCAAATTACATCTCGGATTCCAGATTTTGGATCCAATTTCCATTTAGGATTCTAGAATCCATAATCCAACTTCACATTGGATCTTAGACTTCAGATCCGATTCCATTTTAGGATCCAAGACCCAATTCTACATTGGATCTCAGACTTCAGATCCAATTTCCTTATAGGATCTAGAATCCAACTCTACATTGGATCTTAGACTTCAGATCCAATTTCCTTATAGGATCCAGAATCCAATTTCACATTGGATCTCAGACTTCAGATCCAAATCTATCTTAGGATCAAGAGTCCAACTCTACATTTGGATCTCAGACTTCAGATCCACCCCATTTCAGGATTCGGAATCCAATTCCAATTCTAGACTTCAATTCCATTTTTGGATCTAATCTGAATCTCTTAAATCCATTTTTATTCTTAAATACCATTTGATTTTCTCAGTCCATTCTAAATTCAAACTTCAAAATCTAAATTCAATCCATCTCAAGTATTCATTTCCTTTTCTAAGTTCAAGTTCAGAATTCAAAGTCCATTTCCGACTTTGAACTTCATTTCCTTTCATCTCAAAACTTCCAATCACTCTTTCTCAAAATCAAGATTTATCCTTCCAAACTCTGATTTTACTTAGAATTTCTCTGATCTATCTCGAGTTCTTAGTTAAATTCAATCATTTCTTCACCCCTTTACCAAGTTCATCTCAGAATACTTGGAAATTTCTAAATCAAATTTCAAAAGAGCATACATCTTTGCATTACACAAGTATGATTCTTTGTGCATTTAGAGTTAGAATAAATTCTTAGATTATATTTAGGCAAAGCAAAAGGCATAGATTCGATCCTTGGTTCGATTACCTCTGGTAAAGGCGCCAGGAACGGTCGAACCTCGTACCGACGACCGAATCCCATCTCTCCATTTTTCCGCAAATTTTCAAAACGGAGGTGAGCTATTTGCTAAATATTTTCAAATTAAGGTCAAGTGAGACCGTGCAAAATAGTTCCTCTTCTCTCTTTCTTTCTTTATTTTCTCTTCTCTCTTTCTTTTCTTTCTTTTGTTCTTCTCCCTTCAAAAAGGAGGAGAATGGAGGTTAGAAAAGGGAAAGAGAAGGAAGGGAGAGGAACCATAAAGAGAGGAAATTTTTTGCGACGATCACAGGTTTGGCGACCGAGATGGGACCCGTCTTCGTCCGGTTGAATCTATGCCTTTGCTTTGCTTTGATATTATCTAAGTCTTTATTCTTTCTATGTCAGCTATATTTTCCATGCAAACCTTAGGAGCCTAGACTCTGCCCTAAGCTGACATTATTGCATATAGGATCTAAGTATGGTTTGGTAGGACCATATTGAGGAGATTATTTCATGTTCACATTAGACTTAGGCCTCAAATACAACTCTCCTCAATTTTAGGGATTGAATGCAAAACAATGTATGCAATTGTATGTTTCTCTTTATTTAAATCTATCTCTTTAGGACTTGCATTAGAGTCATCTGGTTTCTTGCATGTTGATCATATTTTGAAAACATCCCTACCTATATTGTCCCGGTCTTCACGTTGCTGGGCTGTCTCATTGAACCATAGTTCGGGATAGAGCCTCACAACTGAACCACTTATTTGGGTTCGCGCCCCCCTACCACGTACCTAAGGGCCATAGTCCGAGGTATATCGGTTGGTGCTCAAGGATGTTGGGAAGCCTTTTTATCTTAGAACCGAAGAATATTTTCTATGCCACGTACTTCGAGCTTCGGCTCTAGTATATCGGCATACCTTGACTGGAATCGGATGATCTGAACCATAGAGTTAGGATTAAGGTCCTACAAGCTATTTCAAATATTGCATTTAGAGTCAGCCTTTAGGGAGTGTTGTGTGCGCATCCTTGTTTGTGCAGCTATGATTGTGTAATATTTCCTTGTATTCTCCTGTATATATCAGACTTTCCTCAAAACTCTGGGTGTACTATTCAAAATTTCCCTCTATTTTCGAAAACCACAGGTGCATATTTTCCCTTTACCTATGTTCTATCCCTTTTGTATGTCAAAACTTTTCTTAAAAACCCTGGAAAGTCTTTTTCCCCTGTTCTTTCCAAAATTTTCAGGATTGATGTCTGTCCTCTTCTTTCATCAAAAGTCTATCCATAAGTCCTGCATTCTATCTGACTCTTTTTCCTCTCCTGCCACAGTATCATTTCAATGGCATCCAAATCTCCCAATGCTATCTTTCCCTAGGATCATGTCTTTTATCAAATAAGGGATGGAACCCCAGATCATTGGGTCATCCAGTCTCATACCTTCTTCCCTCGGTGGTACTATTCTTGGTTCACCGCCTTCTCACGTATGTTCCCAGACCACTTGGATGATTGTGGATTGGAAATGGCATCGGCAGTTGGCAAGCGAATCATCAACGACAGTATAATTTAAGCCATGGCAGAACGATGGAATCCGCGTACCTGCACATTTTGGTTTCCATGGGGAGAGATGACTTTGCTGATGGATGAGTTCAGTGACATCATGGGGTTGCCAGAGCCAGCCAGACGACCCGGTCAAGCAGTAGTTCTTGATTAATGTCAAAGGAATAGATGTTCGAGAAGCATTGGCTAGAGCCACAGGGAGCAGATCCTGGCCTCTCACGGAGATAAACGGAAGTCAGTTCATCGATCTGTTCGAACTCTATCACAAGTATGGGGCCTATGAAGAAGTCAATACCTTGTCCCGGGCAGCGAAAGAAAGAATTTAGCACGCCATGGTCCTATGCACAGTGGGATTGGCGTTCTTTCAGGATGGTCAAAATTTCATCGATATTAGAGTCGCCCAACTCTTTAGAAGATGGGGAAGCAAACAGACCCATCAGCTTTCGGTATCCATGGCAGCTCTAGCTTTTCTCTATAGAGGCTTAGCTCATTTCGCCCTCGGAGAAACCATTTTGGTGGAAGGATGCACGTATGCCTTGCAGTCGTGGTTCTTGCGACATGTGCCGTCGAAAGCCAGTTCTTTCAGATTCAGCAATAAGCAGCCAAAGTCAGCCATTCAGTGCCGAGCTTTGATCGAGAAACTGCATCCGGAGGAGATCGTTTGGGATTTCTTCGACAGAAGAGAAACCGTTCCTCGATACACCTATGCTCGTGACAAGCGCTACAAATTTCTCGACCCTTTCTTCTGCATCGATTATCAGCCAGAGAGGTGTCTCCGACAGTTCTCACAGCGGCAGATTCGTGTCAACACCCGCTTCCCGACGGGCCGCATGCCAGAGTTCGATCTACGGTCGGATCAGTGGTCTGGAGCATACCACGTTGCTGTTATCGTCGTGAAATTTTCTCCGTATTCCCCTTCCTTGCGGAAGAGAGAGGGAAAACGCTTTCGCGCTTCAAACTTGACCAAATTTTGGAAATTGTTTTGAAATACTCACCTCCGTTTTGAAAATTGTGGGAAAATCCATGGGATGGGGCTCGACCTGTCGGTACGAGGTTCGACCGTTCCTGTCGCCTTTAACAGGGGTAATCAAACCAAGGACCAAAATTGTGCTTGACTTAGTTAAATCATCGAAATTATGTTCTATCCTAAATGCACAAAGAATTCAGGCATGTGCTATGAGATTTTGGAAAATGGGAGTAGGAAAAACATGATGTATGCTTGGAAAACATTTGGAGTTTAGAAACATTTCTCAGAAAAAAAAGTCAATTTCTCAGGAAACTCAGATGAAAAAGGGTTTTTGAAATCATGAGAAAGATCATAAAGACTTGGGAAAATCATGAATGATTGAAAATCCTGGGGAAATAGAAGTGATTCTTGAGAAAAGGTGAACATTTGAAAAGGGGAAATATTTCTCAGGAAAACTCTGACTTTGAGAGTTTTCTTAGGAAAATGATGGAAAATTTATAGGAAAACTCATTGGAGAAGGAAATTCAAAACTTGGGAAATTGAAATCCTGGGAATTTTACCCTTGGAATCCTTGGAAATCGATTTTGATCTTGGAGAAAGATTGGATAACTCTTTTTGAAAGTCTTAAGAAAATAATATTTTCCAGGGAAAACTGTGGAAAAACTTGACTTGGGAAAACCGATTTTGGAAAATCCTCAGAGTTTCTTGAGAAATCGATTTCTTGAGAATGAAGTTTTCTTAAGAAAATCATGGGAAAACCAATGATTTCATGATGCAAATGATATGAGTGAATGAATGCACTTTGAAAAGATTTTCTGAGAAATTTGTTGGAAAATGTGCATTAAGTCAAAATAAATCCTTCACATATTCTGACTGTGGCCATGAATATGTTCAGAGTTTAATTGATTTAATGCACAATACTTTGAAAATATTAGAAATATGATGTGCATTTTAAGATAGCCTAAGAGTGTAGGCTCAATGTGACTAGTAGAAAGATGATGGATCTGGGTCTCGTCCATATTCCGACTAGGGCCGTAAATATGGATTCCACCGAGTTCATCAACTTCCTAAGAGTTGGTGCACGTGCCATTCGTGAACATCCATAGTGCTTTTGAAATAAAATGCATGAATCACATAAACATGATATTGCAGGAATTTAAACTATATGATATGCATCCTAGTCTAAGCAGGAAATTAAATATCTTATTCCAAAATTTACATTATTACATCACTAAATAAATGAAATAAAAGAAAATTGCAGACTTCAGCTCCTTCTTTTGAATATCCCTGCCAAACTTGAAAATAAGGTTAGCTCAAATATGTGGGTTTTTCCAAGATTTTCCAATAATATTATGAAATTATTGGATTTAATTGGATATAAACCCTAATCTCATGCTTCCTTGATATTTGAAATGATGTAAATGCAGTAAATTCGGTGGAAAATAGTTTGAAATTCGAAATAGTGGTTAAAATGACCAAAATACCCCTAATTATAAAGTTATACCTTTAAAATCAGGGTTTTTTGAAGGAAAACTTGGTAAAATTGAGATTTCGAAATTCAAATTGAAACAAATGATGATGAAATGCAGTATGAGACATTATGACATGCTGCTAAACACATTAGGACTATAAAATCAGAATTTGGCATTTTGCAATTTATCCAAAATAACAAATTTCGCTTGTTTTTCGCTTGGATCTGGGTCCTACGGGACCTTGTTTTGATATTATGGCTAATCCGAACCTCAAATGGATTCCAAATTGCACCAAATTCGGTATGAAGCATCTACTTACTCTGATAAACAGCCTAGAATGCTAAAAATCACGAAATGATATGATTTAAATGCTAAAATTTAAAGAAAGTCCTAAAATGGTGGATTTTGCCTATGGATCCGAACCAAATGCACTGCTTAACATGATAATGCAAGATTTACACCATGAAAACTTTTGATATTTTGCAGACTGCTAAAGGACCCAAAATAGAACATTTTTGGTTTTTACATCCTCGGGATTTGAGCCATGGTGAGTTCAGTAACAGGGATTTAGTTCTGACAGAGGTAAAAATCACCCTAATCTAATGTAAAATGCTAAACAAATAGAAAACTGCCATGGAAATTTTTGATAATTAACAGAGCTACTCAGGACACCTATATAAACAACTTTTATGTTCATGACATCGGCATTTGATTAACAGAAACACGGATAAAAATATAACGTTTCATTCCTAAATTAACAGAACAGACAAATGTGACTAAACAGAGGACTGACAAGAAAAATCCGAAACAGGTATCACGACTGTTCTAAAAATCACAATCTTTCATATACAAACAGAGGAAATTTCGAACATAACTTTCACTTTTTACAGTTTTGGATTTGGAGCAATACCCAAAGAGAACCCATCGACCTAAGGCGATCCAAAGTCTCAGAGGCCCAAATCAGGCTCTGACACATGTCCCAAACTCTCAGATTGTTTTCAGACATAAAAAACATCATAAAAATCTGAGAAAATTATATAAAAAACTAGACATTTTCCTGAGTTCATAACATCTTTCGGATCGAAAATCCGATCTCCCATGAGCGAGATCTCGATTTTACAAGTCGGAAACAATTTTTTAAAATGCATCCCGGGTAACAAAACCCGACTTGCCATTTTAAATGTTTACCACAGTAAAAAAATTCAAATGCTTCCGAATTTTTGGTACAATTCTAGGGACACTTAAGGGCGCATTCCGTAATTTGTTTGGGATTTTTAATAAAAAACAAATGCATGAAATGATGTGTGGACTGACTGACAAAAACAGAGAACTACTACAATGAGCAGAATTGAAATAAATGCTAAATTAATCCTAATTAATTCATGAAAGGTGCTAAATTAATGAAATAAAATGCAAATTAAATCTAGCTAAATGCATGAATGCTAAAAATCATCAAGGAAGCATAATAATGTATTTTTATATATGTCGTTTCATGAGAATAGCTCAATCCATCTCTCGGATGAGCTCTTTCTTAAAACGACTCTCGAATCGAATTATGAAATCAAATCAAGTGGAAAAGAGGTGCACCTTGCTTCGTTAGGCAGCGTTGAAGCTCTTGAAAGGGACGGCTATCACGGTCTTCGTTCATCCTTCGATCCGGGCTTCAGATGATTCACCAAAATCGACCCACCGTGCCTTCTTCACTGAGCCAAAGGGGGCATGAATTTCAAAGTGCAAAAGTCGGGTTCTCAAGAAGGCTAGGTCGAATTTTCAAGTCCAACAGGAGTTCTCAAAAGATGGTCCCCCTAGGCTGGGCGTGGAGCCTTGTTTTTATAGATTTTTCTGAAAAATTTGAATTTCAAACAGGCTCAATCTGAGCCCTCCATGTGGCGGCATCTCAGGGGGTGCTATCTGGGGGTTTGAAATTCGAATTTGGCTTTTGCAGGGAGCCCTCAGGTGGCGCCACCTCATGGGGCTATTTTTATTAAAAAATATATTAAATAAAAGAGAGGAAGCCAAGTGGGACTCTGGATTGGCGCCACCTCAAAAGGAGATTTGAGGTGTAAAGCTGGAAACAATAGGAGCATGCCATGTGGCACCACCTCTGGAGGCTCTTGACATGTGTCAGAAGGACAGGAGTGGAGAAAGCAGACTGTGCCACCTCAGAGGAATTCAAATTCTACTTTTCTGCAGGAAAGGAGAGGCTGACATGTGGCATTTCCTCAGAGTGGCTCCTACGATGCCATGTGGCAGGAGAACATGAATGGAGGAAGCAAAATGCACCACCTCAGAGGGGGGTTTTTTCTACTTTTTCTGATGCAGGGAGGTCTGGACATGTGGCAGACAAGTGTCAGCTGTCTGGTGAGGCCTTCTCAAATGGCGCCACCTCAGAAGGTGAATTTGAATTTCAAATGGAGGTTGGCTCTGGAGGAATGAAGGATGGGCATGTGGCATTTCCTCAGAGTGGCTCCTACGATGCCATGTGGCAAGAGAGAGGAAAAGGAGGGAAAGGGACACGTGGCACCATCTCAGACAAAATAGAAAAGGTGAAGTTCAGGCTTTGTGCCACCTCAGCCTAAAGTTTGAATATTTGAATTGTTGCTTTTTCTGAAGGAGGCAAAAAATGACATGTGTCCTCTACTTTTTCTAAGAAGAGCAGAGAATGACATGTGTCAGTCTGCTTTTTCTGAGAAGAGCAGAGAATGACATGTGTCATTTGCTTTTTCTGAGAAGAGCAGAGAATGACATGTGTCATTTGCTTTTTCTAAGAAGAGCAGAGAATGGCATGTGTCAGTCTGCTTTTTCTGAGAAGAGCAGAGAATGACATGTGTCATTTGCTTTTCCTGAGGAAAGGAAAGAGTGACATGTGTCACTTGCAGGAGACATAATTCAAATGGTGCCACCTCAGGGGAGACAAGCTCTACTTTTTGTGAACAGGACAACACATGACACGTGGCATCCCATGGTGACCTTGGAATGACACATGGCACAGGGTGAAGATGGTGGACACTAACACGTGGCATAAAATGAAGAGGATGTCTAATGACATGTGGCGACATCTTAGGATGGCCCCACACTAACACGTGTCGGAGGATGGAAGGAGAGAGAAAATGACATGTGGTGCCACCTCTAGGTGAACCCCACGCTGACACTTGCCAGGTAAATGGGAGGAGAGAGAAAAGACAAGTGGCGCCAATCCAGGGGACAAGGCTCCTATTTTTTTGGGTTTTTCAAAATTCAAATTTTTCAAAAGAAAAGCCTGTGTGACACCACCTCAGTGTGGGTCCCACATTGCTTCTTTATTGAAATAGGGATAAAACAACAACTTTTTTTTTTGGAATTTTTATAAAATCTGGACTAATTGGTAAAACAGAAATTTTTGGAAAGAGTTGGCCCCTGTAGGGCGATTTTGTAAAAGGAAGATAGTTGAAATAGCTGACAAAAAGGCAAAATCTGAGTTGAAATTTATTGAAAATTATCCAGATTGTTTTCCTGAGGAAATATTTTGAAATTCAGAGACCTGGGGGTAAAATGGGAAGAGTTGATAATTTTGAAGACCCAGGGCTTTGAAATCAATTTCGAAAAGAGTTGAAATTCTAATCTGGATTGAAAATTTTGAAATCGAGAGTTCTGGACCTCGAAATGACATGCTGTGCAGTGCAGTGATATGAACTGCTCATGCAATGATATGCAATGCCATGTCTTATGCAATATAATCTTGAAGGTTTGGAGATTCCTATCTTCTGTCAGGAATAAAATTTTGAACATCTGAGCTAAAAATAGAGAAATTTTGAGAGTTGCAGATGCAATTTAGACTTCTGTAAGGTCCGGGCTCAGAAAATGACTATTTTGCCCTCCGACGATTTCAAAGGCTGAATGATGATGCTTGGTGGAAATATTGGAGAGGTGAGTGAAAATTTGGGGTGTTTACAGTCGCCAAATACACTTGGGACTCTTTTATTCCTTTGTCTATATTTCCTGGTCCTAATGTATCATGAGAGTATCGAGAATGGTGGCAAACTGTCTGCCCACCTTCTATTTGTATTTAAATTTTGTCATTAATGAAAATGCAAACTTTTGTTCTGATAAAAAGCTTTTTATGGCCAAATCTTATTTTTGTTTTATATGGTTACGAATTCATCCCCAGTGATGAGACCCATTTTATATATTCTTTTTTCGATTATCTCTCGTCAAAATGGACGACCTCGCCTAGGTTATAAGGCACACTTTGTTGCCACAAAAGGGTGACACAATCATTGCAAAAATTTGTGATGACCCAATCCCTGGTGATGGGATAACTTATCTAAATTGTCTACCAATTCCTTCTTTCATGTCTTTTCCTCAAAAATCGCATTTTCAAAAATTCCTCCGAGCTCTAACCGTTCTTCTACTTCTTCAGAAATCATCTGGCATTGCCAAAAATGGTGCAAACCAGAGCTGGAAAAGAGACTGCTCCTTAGCACAGCGACAGTGAAGTTAAGGCCGTCAACTCTCCTAAGTTAGTTAGGGGGCAGAATCAGAATTAGGCCGATGATATAGACCCCTCCATGTACAACCTGTTCAAAAGAATGATGACCAGAATGATGTCAGAACAGGCAGAAGCTAGTCAGAAGGAGGCTGCTCCAAAAAGCAAGCCCAAGAAGAAGGCTGTGAAAAAGCCAATCAGGATCATCAAGAAGAAAGTCCAGCCTGACACCACTTCTGAAGAAACAGAGTCAGTAGAAGATGAATCGGAAGAAGAAGAATAGTTCGTTTATCATCAGAATCCTCCGCCACAGTTTGCGAAGACCGCTGCAGAGCCCGAATCAATCAACAAGCCCATCCCGGTTAATGACCCAATGCAAGAACAGATGAAAGAAATGAATCGGGCTATCAAGGATATTCAGGCCAAAAGCAAGGGCAAGCAGACCTACTCCGGTGAAGATTTTTACCATGGCCTGGACGAGGATGACAATCTAGAAAATCTCCCTCGCAAGTTCCTTAAATTTGACGGAACAAGCAACCCCAAGGCTCACTTGGCCACTTTCTATGTTGAATGCGGCCGTTTCAGGAAAGACAACCGGGCGTTGTTCATTTGCTTTCCGCGCAGCCTAGAGGGGGTAGCGGCCAGGTGGTATGCAGACCACATTAATCCTATCGAACTACGAGAGTTCGATAAAGTCGTGAATTTGTTCATTGAGCGCTTCATGTTCAATGTTGAAGCCTCACCAACCCTCAATCATCTGTACAATTTAAAACAGATGGAGAATGAGAAAGCCAGCGAATTCATCCACAGGTGGAGAAGCACCTGTAACAGAATGAAGGTTCCCATCCCAGAGGAGCACGCCCTACAGATTATTCTGAATAATTTTGCCCAGCCTCTAAGGAACCTCATTTCTACTTCGCCCGCCAAATCATTCATCAAGCTAATTGAGAGAGCTAAATGGCTCGAGACCGGTCTGAACAATGGTCTTTACGAAGGATATCCTTTTGTCAGAGGGAATCCTGATCAGAAGAAAAAGGCGCACGCCGCCTATGCTACAAAATTTTCGAATCAGGGCAGCAGCAGTTCTGGCAGCAAGAAGAGCAAGAAAAATCGTAATAAAAATGCCAGACACTTCAGGGCCGAAAGGACAAACTCTGCAACCCAAAAGGGGAAGTTCGTCAAACCACAGCCTGTTCAGTCAGCACCTCAGCCAAAAGCAAAGCAGCCAGAGAAGCCAAAACACGAGGGTTGGAGTTATGACCGAGAATTCACGGCTCTGGAACAATCCCGCGAAGACATCCTAGAATATATGATGTCGAAGGGAATGATCAAACTCCCCAAAGTGGCAGATCCTCCAGTCACTATGGGCAAATGGACGAATAAATTCTGCAAGTTCCACCGAACTGTCGGACATGACACAGAGCACTATTTTGTCCTAAAGAACATCATCCAGGATTGCATCGATAAAAACCTGTTAATCGAGGATAAAGAAGAACAGCCGAAAATTTTATCCAAGCCATTTCCCAAGCACTCAGCTTCAGTTATCACGGAGCAGGCATTCTCTCTTCAAGGTAGCATCCAACCATGTTCTAATCAGGACATTCAGGATCAACATCAGGTCCTAGTCCTTCGCCAAGCGCAGTCTTCCACCAAGAGGGTGGATATCACTGCATTTTCCTGCAAACCAACAAAAACAATGGCAGAAATTGCCAAAATAGTCCCCAGAATCCCGAAGCGCTTTATCAAGGCAGCTTCGAAGGAAGGAAAAACTCCAGGGTCAGTTCAGAAGCCAATCATCGCTCTATCCAATATTTCTATTTTGGACCTGACCCACGCTTCACCTGAGCACCAGCAAGTGCTAGAAGATCTTCTCAGAAAGATCAGAGTCAAGCCTAGCACCACTCCGCAAGATATGGCTCAGATCATCAATCAAGCAATGACGAATGCACCAATCACATTTTCAGATGAAGATCTGCCAAAACCTCATTCATTCCATAACAATGCTCTCTACATAGTAGTGTGGACCAGGGGCATGACAGTCCCTCATGTGCTCGTCGATGGAGGCAGCAGCCTCAATATCTGTCCTGAGATGACGGCTAAGGCTTTGGGCCTAAGAGAAGAGGAATATACCCCGGATCCAATCACGATCTACGGTTTTGATAACCATGGGCAGACAACCAAGGGGAAGATATTTCTCGAAATCTTCATCAACTATTCGGTGCATACTGTACTTTTCCACGTGGTCAATGTGCCGCCCACATACAATCTGTTGCTTGGACGCACTTGGATTCACAACGCCAACACTGTTCTATCAACCCTGCACCAATGCATCAAGTGGTCGAAGGGAGGCATGATCACTACGGTCCTAAGAGAGGACCCGGAAGAGCGACTCCCACAACCCATGATCTCCCGTCCTACTTTCACTGCCGACATCCCAAGCATCAGGGAAGTTGACGAGATCAATCTGAGTGAAAGCCTAGATATGCTGAAATTGAAAGAAGTTCAGCCGATAGAAAGCGTAACGGCAGTAACCCAGTGGCAGGGACCCCACTTCTTCAAGTTAGGTGGGCGCCTCGACTGCACCTCCTTTCGGGATCATCCTCTTTTCCCTCAGTTCTCAAAAATGAAGAAAGGATTTGATCTTCTAATGAAGCACGGTTATCAGCCCTTCAGGGGCCTGGGCAGAAATGAAGACGGCGTTCTGGAGCCAATCATCCCCGCTCAGCATGTCACCAGTACCGGTTTGGGTTTCACGGGTCAGTTATCCGGCAAGCACACTATCTTCGTTAAGGGAGCTCAGTAATGAAGACAACGCCAGTGATTTCTGTTTTTCTTTTGTTATGTCATCTTGTAAGGGCAAGATCCGCCCCAGTTTCTTTCTTTCTACAACAATCGCTTGTAAATGTCCAAGTTTTTCTTAATCAATGAAAAGTTTGTTTTCTCTGTTCATCTTGGTGCACACAAATTCTTTGATTATATCCTTGTCTATGTTATCAATCTTTGTTTCTGTACAAAAGGCTGTTTTTTCGAACATTTTACCCTTTTGTCAAAAAACCTTCTTTGCGCTTACAGGATTGCCGGGATCATGGCTCCTAAATCGCTTAAGAAGCTAGTCATCAATACCAATTTTTATCAAAATAAATCCAAACCGGCCAAAATCTGCAAGGCAAAAGCAGGGGCAGAAGTCAGCAAAGCGACAGAGCAAATTGAAGAGTTGGCATAATTCGACTCGACGATTCAAGAATTGCCAGAATTCGCCAGTATTCAGAAGCAAGATGAACCATCACCATTAGTTGAAGACTCGACAAAGGATGTCAACATCGGTTCAGAAGACGATCCGAAAATCCTCAAAATTGGTTCCAGCTTGAATTCAGATGAGAAGGAAAGGCTCATCTACTTCCTCAAATAACATCAGGAAGCCTTCGCTTGGACTTATGAGGATATGCCGGGCTTAGATCCCAAGTTGGTCAAGCAGCGCCTTGTGTTAAAGCCAGATTGCAAGCCAATCAAGCAGAAACTCAGAAAAATGGATCCTCGAGTGGCACCGCAAGTTAAAGAAGGACTTAAAGAGTTGTTAAAGGCAGGATTCATTCGGACCATTGAATATCCAGACTGGTTGGCGAATATCGTGGCAGTTCCTAAAAAGAATGGCAAAGTCCGGATCTGTATTGATTTTAGAGATCTGAACAAAGCCACCCCCAAAGATGACTATCCACTTCCCAACATCGATCTTTTGATCGATAGCACGGCAGGCCATGCCATGTTTTCCTTTATGGATGGATACTCGAGCTACAATCAAATCAAATTGGCCGCTCGTGACCAATCCAAAATATCTTTTACAACACCTTGGGGAACTTTTTGCTACACAGTCATGCCGTTCGGGCTCAAGAATGCTGGGGCAACCTATCAGAGAGCAATGACAGTTATCTTCCATGACCAGATGCACAAGAACATGGATGCCTATGTTGATGACATTCTAGTCAAATCCAAAGAAGGAGAGGATCATCTTGATGCTCTCGGCCAAGTCTTTGAAAGACTTATTCTCTACAAGCTGAGACTCAACCCACAGAAATGCGTCTTCGGAGTGGAATCAGGCAAGCTGCTTGGCTACATGATTAGCAAGAAAGGCATAGAGATAGATCCTGCCAAGGCAAAGGCGATCATTGATATGCCAACTCCCACTAATCTTAAAGAGCTGCGAAGCCTTCAAGGTCGCATTCAGTCAATTCGACTCTTTATCTCCAATTTGGCCATGAGATGCGAGCCCCTCAATCACTTGCTGAGAAAAGAAGTGAAGTTTGAGTGGTGACCAGAATGTCAGCTCTCATTTGAGCACATCAAGCAGTATCTTCTCAATCCACCAGTTCTGAAGCCACCAGAACTTGGAAAGCCGCTTCTCTTGTATATCTCCATCGACCATAATGCTTGTGGCGGATTCGTTGCACAGTATAAGGAAGGCAGTCGGGTAGAACATGCCATCTACTACATCAGCAAGACCTTCATCGATTATGAGAAAAGATACTCTCAGATGGAGAAGACATGTCTAGCCTTAGTGTGGATGTGTCAGAAGCTGAGACATTATCTAATGGCCTTAGAGATCAAAAGTTTCTCAAGACTTAACCCTCTCAAGTATATCCTTGAGCTGCCTTTCCTTACTGGACGGATTGCAAAATGGCAAGTCCTCCTGATGCAGTACGATTTGGAATATGTTTCTCAGAAGTCAGTCAAGGGACAGTCCATCGCAGATCAGCTGGCAGATTTTCCGTTGACAGAAGAGATCAAAGCGGAAGATGATTTCCCTGACGATCGCATCTGCAGTGTTCAGGAATCTCCAATTTGGAATCTATTCTTTGATGGAGCCCGAAACATGTCTGGTACAGGAATTGGGATTTTGCTAATCACTCCTGAAAAGGAGATGCTCCCATATTCCCTCAAACTCAACTTCCAATGTACTCATAATATGGCCGAGTATGAAGCTCTAATACAAGGCCTCAAGATTTTGCAAGACTTTGGTGTCAAGAGAGTACACGCCTGCGGCGACTCATTACTTGTTGTCAGTCAAGTTAATGTTGAATGGCAAGTCAAGGATTCAAAGTTAATCCCTTATCAAAAGATTGCCTTAGCCCTCATAGGCAACTTTGAAGAATTTCAGCTCAACCATGTCAAGAGAGAATACAATCACATAGCAGATGGCCTAGCCTGTTTAGGCTCTATTCTGTCTTTTAAAGACAGTGAATCCTGTCGTTCATTCAAAATCGGCAGACTCGATTAACCTGCCTACATTCCAGCTGAACAAGTGAACCAAGCCACTCAGAAAGAGAAGCCATGGTACCAAGACATCAAAAACTTCATTGAAACTGGTAAATTTCCAGCGGAAATGCCAAGAAAGGAGCAACACGTGATTCAGCGCATGTCAGCCCGTTATTTTATCTTTGCCAATGTTCTCTACCGTCGTGGGTTCAGTTCTAAGTACGCCAGATGCTTAGATAAAGATGAAGCCATGGAAGTTGTCCGAGAGGCACACGAGGGAATTTGTGGTGGTCACGTCGGCTACCAAACACTCGTCAAGCAGATTATCTGGGCAGGATATTATTGGAAAACCATGCAGCAGGATTGCCATCAATTTGTAAGGAAATGCACCAAATGTCAGATGCACGCACCTTCCATTCATGCGCCAGCCGCGTACTTGCAATCCGTGGTCTCTCCTTGGCCCTTTTTGATGTGGGCATTCGATGTAGTTGGCCCGATTACTCCTTCGGCTTCTAATGACCACCGATACTTCCTCGCAGATACAGAATACTTTACCAAATGGGTCGAAGTTGTCACTCTGCGAACAATAGAAGGCCGACATGTGGTTTCGTTTATTCATAAGAATCTTCTTTGTCGTTTTGGCGTCCCGCATGATATTGTGTCAGACAATGGCAGCCATTTCAAGAATAAGAAGATGAAAACTTTCTGCTCGAAGTTCGAGATTCATCACCACTTCTCAGCTCCTTATTATCCTCAAGGAAATGGACAGGCAGAAGCCACCAATAAAATTTTGATCCGCATTCTGGAAAGAACAGTGGAAACAGGTCACGATTGGCACGAGAAGATGCACGATGCACTTTGGGCGTACCGAACCACCATTCGGACTCCAACCAATGCTACTCCTTCGGAGCTTGTCTACGGGACCGAGGTAGTACTACCTCTCCATGTTCAAAAGCCCGCACTCAAGTTTGCGTCGCTCGTCGAACTTCCGCTCGATCAGTATCAGCAGCAGAGGTTGGTACAACTTGATCTATTAGATGAGAAAAGGCTCAAGGCAGCGGAACACGCTCAGGCCTATCGTCAGAGGATAGCTCGGCACTATGCCAAATCAGTTATTGAGAGAAGATTCCGAGTCAATGATCTTGTGCTCAGATCGACAGCTCATCTCAAGCATCGGCCGAAGGGCAAGTGGTCACCCAATTGGGAAGGCCCTTATGTGGTTAAAGAGGCGCTGCCCCGCAATTCCTATCGTTTGATCAACGCAGATAGAGTGAAACTGCCAGATCCTATTAATGCTTTACATTTAAAAAGATTTTACACTTGAATTGTTCATCATAGCCTTTTGTACTCTTTAAAAGTCTTTTTCAATAAAGCAATCAATCTTCCATTAAATTCTCACATTCTTCTCCCTGATACTAGGGCATTTTATTTTGATTTATACTTATCTTCCTTCATCATAATGCAAGCAGGATCAGACGAATCCTTTTTCTTACCAACTCTTTGATAACTTGGTTATCGTTATTAAATTTCGTTCATTTCAGCTTTTATTTTTATCTAATCAAATTTTGTCAATTTATTGTCAATTTTATCAATTTGTCAAATTTTATTAAGTTTTATTCCTTTATCTTTAAAAAATAAACCCTTCAGGTTAAGGGATAAACCTGATGCCTCTTTTCCATGAGGTATTCTTTTATTTATTTTCCCCTCAGGGTAAGGGAAGAACCTGACCCTCGTTGTCCGAGGTGTTCTCATTCAGGATAAGGGATAATCCTGATACCCCTCATTGGAGCATCACTGCTACCCGTGAAAATTCCTTTTCAAAAATAAATTTTCAATAAATTCTTCTCCATCTTTATAAATTTTATTCTTCTTCAGGTTAAGGGATAAACCTGAATTATTTCCCACAAATTCTTCAATTCACCAAAAATTTTGTTCTATGTTCCCTCAGGATAGGGGAAGATCTTGAAGCCATCATAAATAAATTCGGACCTTAGGCCACCTTGGGTCAAGGATCCCGAATGAATCTCTCATCTTCATCATCAAAATCTATTCATGCTTTTGTCAATCTTTCAAGTTCCGACTCCCGGGTTAGAATCATTTCCTTCCCATCTGAGTTCCGACTCAGGATTTCGTTTTTCCATTTTTTTTTATCATTATTTTTCTTAAAAAACCGGGTTCCGATTCGGATTTTTCCTTTTTTGTATATTCTTATTTGAAGTCTCAAGTTCCGACTTGAACTTCTTTTTGAATCCAATGCTCGTATTGGACAATTTTTTGTGTTGAGAATTCGAGTTTTTAAACTCAATTCTCATTTCATTTCCTTATATTTTAAAAACTGGGTTCCGACTCGGATTTTCCTTTTGTATATTCTTATTTTTGAAGTCTCAAGTTCCGACTTGAACTTCCTTTTGAATCCAATGCTCGTATTGGACAAATTTTTGTGTTGAGAATTCGAGTTTTTAAACTCAATTCTCATTTCATTTCCTCATATTTAAAAACCGGGTTTCGACTTGGATTTTCCTTTTGTATATTCTTATTTTTGAAGTCTCAAGTTCCGACTTGAACTTCCTTTTGAATCCAATGCTCGTATTGGACAAATTTTTGTGTTGAGAATTCGAGTTTTTAAACTCAATTCTCATTTCATTTCCTCATATTTAAAAACCGGGTTCCGACTCGGATTTTCCTTTTGTATATTCTTATTTTTGAAGGCTCAAGTTCCGACTTGAACTTCCTTTTGAATCCAATGCTTGTATTGGACAAATTTTTGTGTTGAGAATTCGAGTTTTTAAACTCAATTCTCATTTCATTTCCTTATATTTAAAAATCGGGTTCTGACTCGGATTTTCCTTTTGTATATTCTTATTTTTGAAGGCTCAAGTTCCGACTTGAACTTCCTTTTGAATCCAATGCTCGTGTTGGACAAATCGTTGTTTTGAAAAATCGAGTTTTCAAACTCAATTCTCATTTCATTTCCTTATATTTAAAAAACCGGGTTCCGACTCGGATTTTCCTTTTGTATATTCTTATTTTTGAAGGCTCAAGTTCCGACTTGAACTTCCTTTTGAATCCAATGATCGTGTTGGACAAATCATTGTTTTGAGAATTCGAGTTTTCAAACTCAATTCTCATTTCATTTCCTTATATTTAAAAAACCGGGTTCCGACTCGGATTTTCCTTTTTTATATTCTTATTTTTGAAGTCTCAAGTTCCGACTTGAACTTTCTTTTGAATTCAATGCTCGTGTTGGACAAATTGTTGTTTTGAGAATTCAAGTTTTCAAACTCGATTCACACTCATTTTCTTGTGTTTGAAAAACCGAGTCTCGACTTGGATTTTTTGCTTTTATACATCCTCATTTTTCTTAAAATTTTGACTTGAATCGCATTTGAATCAGAGTTCTCCTTGAATTTCCCCTTCAGGATGAGGGATAATCCTGAAGCATCGGCAATCATTCTTATTCAATTCTCAAGCATCTTAGAATGTCGATCTCCTGTTCAAAATCTCTGTTGAAAAATCCAGTGCTCGTGCTGATATGCATTTTCGAAAACCCAGTGCTTGTACTGGGGTGCATTTTTCGAAAACCCAGTGCTCGTACTGGGGTACATCTCTCGAAAACCCAGTGCTCGTGCTGTTGTGCATTTTCGAGACCCAGCGCTCGTACTGGGGCATTTTTGAAATCCAGTGCTCGTGCTGGTACATCTAGCACTCGTGCTAGTGTCTGGCTGACTGATTAGTTAGCCCTCTCGGTTCAGTCTTTGTACTAACCAATCTTCATTATTCAAGCTCTAAATTCTCAATTTCGACCTTCAGGTCATCATTTTATCAAAAAATCAATCTTTTTCTCTTGCGAAGGACCCTCTTCAGGGAGAGGTCGAGGGAGCTCGCTCCTTTCGCATGCAACCATCTTTCTTTCGCAAGAACTCTTTTCCAGGGAGAGTTTGAAGGGACTCGTTTTCTTCGCGAACAGTTTGCAAAACAACAACCAACTTTACACAAAAGAACCCTTTTTCTAGGGAGAGCTTCGACGGAAGCTCGTTTCTTTTTGTGGCCCCCATTTTTCTCATCTTTGGCCAACCCCTTCACAAGGTACCCTCTTCTAGGGAGAGTGTGATGGACTCGTTCCCTCTGTGATACTTTCTCAACTTTGTTTTTCGGCCGCCTTTCCATAAGAGAAGCCTAGAGATAGGGAGTTTTGACGAAAGCTTAATTTCTCTTCAAAAGTTCTGTTTTGCAAACACCTCCTCTTTCAGGGAAGAGAGGAGTATTTCCAACTTCCCATTCAGGTAAGGGCTTAAGCCTGAGTCTCTCTTTTTGGGGAAAAAGAGAGGAGAATTTTGTCACGGACGTGTCAATTCGATATCAAGCGATCTCTTTCATCAAGGATTTTAAGAATATTTTGCCAATTTGTTATCAAGTCATTATTGATCTCAAAATTTTCATCATATAAAGAATTACCTCAAACTACCTTTAGTATTATTTCCAAAAGAGCAAAACTTTTGTGAAATAAGAACTGAATTCAAACCTTTTCTGTTGATCAACCAAGAGGATGAAGAAAAATCTTCAATATGACCAGCAAAGGAAAATTCGATGATGTTGAAAAGCCATGAGCGAATTGATATTGATCATAGCTATGACACATTCTTAAAGACATTCTTTGGCAGTAAGACAGTGGAAATATCCTGAGCAGGAAAAAAAAACCTACCCAATCCATATCTCCCCAATCATTTGAGTTGTAAATCAAATATTCGCAAAAGGGATCTCTCAATTGTCGTCAAGATGAAGACGAATTATGCGAGCTAGATCTCCGAGGCCAAAGAAGATTTGAAACATCTCCAAGATGACGGAGCTTGTGACGGATCCTTCCAGGGAAAGTTTGGATCACCGTCGAGATAAAGGCGGATGTGATGGACCTACCTACAAACCCTAAAAGATATTTGATTTCTGCTATCATCTAGAGAATTTTGACCAATGAATCTATGTCGTCAAGCCTAACTCCTAAGAAAAGCAAGGATCGGAACATCTCCAAGATGAAGGAGTTTGTGACGTACCCTTCCCCTGAAAAGAGAGAGAAAAAGTCAGGACATCTCCAAAATGAAGGAGGATGCAAAAGAACCTAAAAAAGCTCCATGGTTCAAAAGAGTGCAAAAAGATCATCATGGGAAATACCTAGGATATCGAACTGCCCAAAACTGTCAGGAATCATCTTTATCTATGTGATATTCTTTTATCAATATCTCTTCACTCAATTGCTTTTATGAAGCTGAGAATGTTTCCTCTCTTTTCATATCAGGGAAACTGATGTCTTCCTTAAAGAAGCTCAACAACAACAAACTTTGAATTTGACTCTTGATTCTACAGAGTTAGCCCAATGGAAGCTAATACTCTAGCTGGAAAAAGGTGGTATTTTTCATACACAATTCAATCATGCTGAATCAACTACAATTTTGACATCTTATTGGCAATATTTTCTCATTATCCCAAGATGAAGTGTGAACTTGATATTCGTTTTGACGTATCCTGACGTCATCCCTCCTTAGGACTGAAAAGTCCTTTCCTTCTGTCTGATCTGAGCGCTCTTAGATTTGCACGCTTCCCTGTATTCCCCACTGTCCCACCATAGACAGTTCCCGCTCAGGATAAGGGTTAAACCTGAACTCTTTGCAAAAGGTCTGTTATTGTCAAAAGCTATTTTCAGTCTCAGCAATGAGGCGCCCAAGAACAACCCCTTTTCAAGCTTTAGGGACCCCCATTTTCATCCTTTTGCAAAAATCCCTCTCGGACTTGTTGTGCAAAGTCTAGAGGTCCCATCACAGTTTCCCCGCTCTTCGAGGATCCTGTATCCATTCAGGCTAAGGATTAAACCTGTTACCTCACTCCTCGAGGTATAGCCCAAAAACCTTCTGTGAGAGGTCGTCTATTTTTAGAAAGCTGATTTAGTCTCAGCAATGAGACGCCACAGATCATCCCCTTTTCAAGCTTTAGGGAATCTCTTATTTTTCTCTTCTTGCAAACCCCTTCTAGATTTGTTCGTCTAAATTCTGAAGGTCCCATCATGGTTTCTTCATCCAAGGATTCCGTATGGTTGCCTCTTTCAGGTTAAGGGTTAAGCCTGAGCCTCGTTCCATGAGGTATCTTTCCGTTCAGGTTAGGGTTAAACCTGAGCCTCATTTTCGACTAGATATCCTTTCTAGTCCTTCCACGGTTTTTTCACTTGAGAACTTTGTGCGATTCCTCCCACTCAGGTCAAGGGTAAAACCTGAATCTCGCTTTTGCGATGCATTTGTTGTCCCATCACGGCTTCCTCGTTCGAGGATTCTGTATGGTCGTCCCTTTCAGGATAAGGGTTAAGCCTGAACCTCGTACTTCGAGGTATTTTTCCTTTCTCAGGTTTGGGTTAAACCTGAGTCTCGTTTCGACGAGGTGTTTTTCCTCCAATCCCATCGTGGTTCTTCCCATTGCGGAATTCATGCTTTGTATATTCATCCAGGATAGGATCCTACTTAAGCTTCATCTCACGAGGCATTTTCCAAAATGTCCCATCAGGGTCCTCAAATATTCCTTTCCCCATTCAGGTTATTTTGAGATATATTCGTCCCATCCAGGTTAAGGGCTAAACCTGAGCCATCCCACAAAGATTGATCTTGCCTCGCCCATGAGACTTGATCAGAACTCCCATCTTTCATCATTTCGGGATCATCACTCAAAATCCCATCACGACTTCCTCATTTTCTACTCAATCATATCGTTTTCGAGGATTTTGTCTTCCCAAATCCATTCAAGGATAAAGTTTTAAACCTGAAAAACCATGTCTTTCAAATAAATTGTTCCACACCCAGATCAAGTCTGCTGACTGGGGCATTTTTCAAAATTTGGAGTGTTTCTTTGCCACTAAGCTCGGCTTTCAACCGGCTTAGTAGCAAAGAGGGGCATTTGTGAACACCCCAAAATTTTCAAAATGTGGTAAGTATTTTCTTTTTGGCCTTTGACCCCATTTTCTGAGTAATTGAGTCAGTAAATCTAAATACCAGTTTGATTCTCAAAGTTTTATTCAAATTAAATTCATTTTATATATCTGACTCAATTTCGGATCCGGATCCATATAAAAGATCCAAATCTGAGCTTCGTTGTCCAATGTTTAAAATCAAATTTTCGAAATTTCCAAACTAACCTTTTGAAAAGCTCAGACAGTTCGTCCGGTATCCGTTTGGATCCATCGAATTATATTTCTCAATTCGAGGTTTAAAACTCAAACATTTTCTCAAAACCTGGGTCCAAACCCATTCTTCTGAAGAAATTTCCCCGAAATGGTCCGAAATTCTCAGAAAAATGCTTTTGTAAATATTTCTCAGAAAAATATAAAAAAAAAAAAAATTCTCGTAAAACCTTAGATTTTTATACAAAAAAAATGAAAAATGCAAATAGAAAAAAAAAACAATAAATAAAAATGTTTTTATGGAAAATGAAGAAGAAAAAAATACATATGGCTTTTTAGACCTGTTGTAGAAAAAATTATTTTAAAAGACCCTTTTTTTGGAAAATTTTAAGAAAAATCCCCATTAACCAAGTTAGGGTTTCTCGAAATGAGGCTTTTTTTCTCTCTCCACTCTCTCTCGCATACTCTCGGCTCTCTGGCCTTCTCCCTCCCCTTCTCTTCCTCTTCCAGAACCATCTTCTCCCCATGTGCAACCTCCTCTCCACCGCCCTCCGATCCTCTTCTTCTTCCATCATCGAGCAACCACCACCTTTCGATCAACCATGGCCATCATCGACCCTCAATCTCCAACAGTCTCTGCATCTCTCCCTTTCTCGCCCGCTAGATCAATCTCCCCTCCATCGCATGTCTCATCTCTCATTCATCCCTAACCGTTTGGCACCCTTCTGGATCCTTCCTCCGCTTCTTAAAAAAGCAAGCATAGGGGGGGGATCAGGGAGGAGGACATCGATCACAGCCGTCAAAGGCAGCCATCTCTATTGGGTTTCACTGCGTTTGATCTTTCTCCCCTCACTAATCCATTTTTTACCACCATCAAACTTCTCTTTTCTCCCTTCGGATCCATTTTTTTTTACCTTCATCTCTTTTCCCTTCCCTAAACCCCTCTTCACGGTGCCTCCTCTGCAAGTAGCTGCTATCAACATCTCCTTCACGGTGCCTGTTTTACAGGATTCCCAAGCAATCCGATTGGTCTAACATCAGTGAAGTGCGGGAACTACAGCATCTCTGCAAGAACTTGTTTCCTCTGCTGATCGACTGAAGAGGGCTGATCCATCCTCAACTTCCCAAGGAAAGACCATCACTCGATCGATTAAATCGAAGCAAAGCTCCACCACGACAAGTAACGATCCCCCTCCTCTCTGTGAAAGTTTTTTTTTTCTCTCTCTCTATAGGATTTCCTTGTTATCTTTTGCCTCTCCTTAGCTTTAATTTTCTTTTCCTGTTGGTTATCAAAGCACAATAGGCAGGATTGACCTGCATATGACAGTGTCGATCCACCTAATTGCTATAGTAAATGGAGCGATTAAGTTCTAACATCTCCTTTTTTTTTTCTTTTTTTTTTTTCACCAGTGATTTTCTATTTACAGATTCCTCTGGTTTCTATTTTCTCGTTCATGTTTATGATTTCTCGTTTCTATCCCCTCTATGTTCATCATAGGCGCATGCTATATTAGGATTATGGTTACACTCTTGATTACTTCATTGTACAGAGTCGTAGTATGTACCTCTATTGATCGAAATCTCGATGTAAGCATGTGTTTATGCTTTGCTATAGCATAAACGCAAGCTTTGGTTTTAACGTTGATTTCCTGCAACATCTTCATTGAGGTGCCACATTCTCCACAACAGCCTTAGATGAGTCTGTTTCTTTTATGGCCGAATCGTCGTATTCCATCCACAAATCTCCTGTTTACTCATCGATTCTTTTTAGCAAAAACCATCTGCATTTTTTTTTTATCTTATTATTTTCATTTAATTCAGTTAGCATATCATTTGCATACCCTGCTTAATTTCAGCATCTTATTACATATATCAATTTCTCAACATGGTATGTTACAGAGCTTCATTTCATAAACCCTGTATTTCTGCTCATCATCATTGGCGTCCAATGGCTGCTGTGTGTCTCGTATCCCATTTATGTCGTTAGTGCATCTGTCTACCCACTCGTTCCTTTGTATTGCTCATTAAAAACCAGAAAAACCTCTCTCAATATCTCTCAAGTCCATTTAATATGCTCATCTATTTTGGTATGAACGAGTATTGTATTCCTTTCTATGAATCAAATTCTGATCATCAAGGTGTTTTTAAGATATTTTTTGAGATTCTCGATTCAAAGATGATTTGAAGATCTCTTAATTTTGGGCTGGATTCAAGGTTAAGTGTATTGGTTTGTGTTGTGAATTGACAGATTTAGCTCTGTATACCCATCTGAACTCGTTTTGTATTCAATTGCATGCACAAGATGATGGGAGTTAATGAACAGGATAAGAAATTTTTTTTTCCATATGCTTTTTGAGAGAGATTCTGAATGCTACTTCTGTTGGAAATCTTAATTTAAAGGAATCTGGAGCCACTAATTTGTTGATAAGTGTTGTCGCAGCTCCTTTTTGTGAAGAAACCATGGAGAAAACCTTCTGCTCCAATGTCCTTATCACTCTGCTTTGCAATCACCAAAGCGTAGGGCTAATGCTGTATCAGATTATCCTGTATCTCCGTACATGTATCTCATTCTGGGCATACATTCACTGAATGCATACTCACTAAGCACATTTCACTATGCACACACGTACTGCATGCACATCTATTATTGTTTACTGCATTATAATTCATGTATGTTATGGTTTTCTGTATCCTTAAATACCTTGATTTATTACATTATTAGAATCAATTTACAAAATCGATTTACCTGTGCAAGTCCCTTTGTATTTAGCCATATCCTGTCAAATCCAAAATGAGGCTCTTGAAAATGTATGTTCCCTTAAGGTGACACAGAAATTTAGATTGCTCTGTTGGCTGAATGGAAATCAGGTTTTTGACCCTCATCCACTGTTCATTATACCTCCCCCCCCCCGGTATGTTCAAGGATTAAGCTTATCATTTGATTTTGACAGTCACAGAATTCGTTTAGTAAAGCCATCCGCTGTGCAACATGATCATTCGTCAGTGTCTCACCACTGCTCATACTCTTATTTTCATTTCTGTGTCTTTTCATTTGTATTTTCAATGTTATCTATGTTCACACCTCATTGCCTTGATCTCAGATTTCATATCTATGCCACGACAAATGATACTTGTAAGAGTGTAGGACTCAGAAATTGTGCGCAATCAGCCGCCACGCGTCACTGAAGCTCAATCTACAGTGCCAAAACATATTACATCACAGCCACTCGAGTTTATCACAGTAAAGTGGTATTCCTTTTTGTAAGTATTATAATCACAAGGGCTAGCAATAATTAAAATTGTCTTGGTTTTACTGTAAAAATACTGTTGGCTGAGGTTGCATTCAAATTCACATTATGTACATCTTTGCATCTTAATCTGTGCACCTCTCCACGCTAACCTGTGGCTGCAGGCTAAACAGCGATCGAACCAGGTCTTCGTCATCAATGAGCTATCATCGATAGTATTGATTTTTGTTGAAATCAATTTGAGTGGCGTCTCATCAATTACAATAATTTCTTTGGCATCAAATAACATATACCCACCTGTGCACATTCACTAGCATAGTTCCTGCACTTTCATCTTTTGTGCTGCACCTCACAGGGTCCATTGCATTCTCATAATGTTATTTATAGCATTTGTTTTTGCACATCACTTCACTTCACCATAATTTTCTATATCACTAACATCACACCCTTTATGTACCTTCCATTCACAAACTGTATCCAGTTTACTGCATCGACTGTCAAACCCATGTCCTGCCAATTCAAAGTCAGATGCATACTTTGATCGAAATCAGACTTCTGATCAATAAGGAGATACATGCTTTGTGGCCGTGCAAAACTACTCTGGGTTTACTGAATGAGAGTCACAATGACTGTGATTTGCTGTAAAGAAAAGAAACCCCTCCTAAGCATTCTGTAAAAACTGACAATACAACAAAAGAAGATGATATCTCTCCATCCTAGTTTCTTGCTATTTCTGGAGTCTTTTCTAAAGAGCAGATCTTCTCATGACACAAAATCTCGATAAGAGGTTTGATCGGGACAAGAAGGTAGGGATCCTACCTTTCATCTTAAGTTCTGCGTTAAGATTACCACACCATGGAAAGCTTGTATTATCATTGATGCTTAAGGCAGTGGGTAACATCTTGCTATTTATTGAGGAGATAAAACAATTGTTATTTAGTCATGAGCATGAGTTGTTAGGAACTAAAACTAAGATTCTTTTTACATTTATTGGAAAACGTGTTGTTCTTTTGTTCCCTATTTATTTCTATTTCCCAGTATTATGTTTTAGTGCTTATCATATCTCGCATCATGTCATCATTTGTTACTCCATTTCCATTGGTAACCAGTCATAACAGTGACATTGTTTTGCAGGGTTCAGTTTGCAGCAAATCGGTCGGCTGTGTGTTGTCAATTTGCTGCAAAATCAATTTAATTCCGTCAAAACAATTCATCGTATGTAGTCATTTTCTCCGCAGCATTCCCTGCTGATCATGCTCCACTATTAGCATATCTCCACTTGCCACCAGTCACTATTTATGCACCTTCTCACTTCCACTGTGTCACCACTACTTTCATGGTAATATTTTCAGCAGATCTTTAGTGTTTTATTTGTGCACATTCATATATAACCCCTATGCCACACCTTCACCTACACTATGCACCTATGCATACTCCACCATTCACTAGGTATGAATTCTTCCATTAGCTCAGGCACATCATTTTAGCATTACACTTCCATTTGGAGGGCATATATATATTCTAACTAACTTAGGATATCATTCATACCTTTCAAACAAACCTACTTTAGGTTCATTATTACATTACATTTAGGATGTTACATGTATATTCTAATACTTACTCAACATATGATTCCAGTATAGAGTTTGTCATTCACATTGCATTTTCATTAGCATAAAATATATGATTGAGTATTTCATTAGCTACATCTTAGGTCCAATGTGATATAGGTGAATTGCTTTCAATGTATATATATCTTGTGTTAACTTGAATTTTACAGGGATTAGATAGAAATGTTCTTTTTCTTCTTAGTTTTTTTTATTTTTTTTTTTGAAATTGTAATTTCAATTCCCTTCAAAATCTGTAATAGTTAGATACTCATGAGAAATTTTACTCTTCCTTTTCTTTATTAGATTAGAATGTATGAGCATATACACCCTCTAAAAATGTATGTTTCATATCATTTTTCTTTTTGTTATTCCAAAATCTCACCAATGGTGCAACACGAATGGCACGTGCACCATTTTGTAAGAGGTAATTAATCCGAAGTTGATGATTTACATCAATGGCCATAGTCAGGATGTAAACAAAACTTAGTATTTTTATCTTTTATGAAATAACACTGGATCCACACTAGATCCTTTTCAAAAATCATCATATTTTCAAATATTTCACCTTTTATCAGAGTTTAACTTAGAATTAATTCAATATATATACCAATGGCCATAGTCAGGGTATATTGAGAGTTAATTTCATTTTAAACTCTATAAAAGCACAAAATGTGTTTCATTCTTCACCCAAATTTAAACATAGATTATCATATAATACATTCAATGACCATAGTCAAGGATGTATTATATCTTCAATCTTGTTTTAATTCACTTAAAGAATGGAATAGCTTTTCAAAATCCAATTTTAAAATTCTTCAAATTCATTCTTCATTTAGGATAGAATTGCATCATATTTCCGATTCCTTTTTCAAAAACTCCAAGTAATGTAAATATCTTCCTCAATCTATCTTCAATCCTTATCAAATCCGATTCATTCTTTTATTTTTCAAATTCTATTTCATTTTCAAATCTCGGAGTTCAATTTAACTTTGAGATTTCAAATTCATTTTATATTCCAATTCAAATCATATTTCAAAGTTCAAAATTTTGAAATTCCAAATTCAGTTTATATTCGAAACTCCAAACAAACTCAAAGTTCAATCTAACTTTGATTCCAAAGTTCAAAGCTCCAAAACCAAAGTCCAATTTGACTTTGAAATTCATTCTCAAAATCAAGTCTGGAGCTCCAACTCCAAAGTTAGATCCAAATTACATCTCGGATTCCAGATTTTGGATCCAATTTCCATTTAGGATTCTAGAATCCATAATCCAACTTCACATTGGATCTTAGACTTCAGATCAGATTCCATTTTAGGATCCAAGACCCAATTCTACATTGGATCTCAGACTTCAGATCCAATTTCCTTATAGGATCCAGAATCCAACTCTACATTGGATCTTAGACTTCAGATCCAATTTCCTTATAGGATCCAGAATCCAATTTCATATTGGATCTCAGACTTCAGATCCAAATCCATCTTAAGATCCAGAGTCCAACTCTACATTAGGATCTCAGACTTCAGATCCACCCCATTTCAGGATCCGGAATCCAATTCCAATTCTAGACTTTAATTCCATTTTCGGATCTAATCTGAATCTCTTAAATCCATTTTTATTCTTAAATACCATTTGATTTTCTCAGTTCATTCTAAATTCAAACTTCAAAATCTAAATTCAATTCCATCTCAAGTATTCATTTCCTTTTCTAAGTTCAAGTTCAGAATTCAAAGTCCATTTCCGACTTTGAACTTCATTTCCTTTCATCTCAAAACTTCCAATCACTCTTTCTCAAAATCAAGATTTATCCTTCCAAACTTTGATTTTACTTAGAATTTCTTTGATCTATCTCGAGTTCTTAGTTAAATTCAATCATTTCTTCACCCCTTTACCAAGTTCATCTCAGAATACTTGGAAATTTCTAAATCAAATTTCAAAAGAGCATACATCTTTGCATTGCACAAGTATGATTCTTTGTGCATTTAGAGTTAGAATAAATTCTTAGATTATATTTAGGCAAAGCAAAAGGCATAGATTCGATCCTTGGTTCGATTACCCCTGGTAAAGGCGCTAGGAACGGTCGAACCTCGTACCGACGACCGAATCCCGTCTCTCCATTTTCCCGCAAATTTTCAAAACGGAGGCGAGTTATTTGCTAAATATTTTCAAATTAAGGTCAAGTGAGACCGCGCAAAATAGTTCCTCTTCTCTCTTTCTTTCTTTCTTTTCTCTTCTCTCTTTCTTTTCTTTCTTTTGTTCTTCTCCCTTCAAAAAGGAGGAGAATGGAGGTTAGAAAAGGGAAAGAGAAGGAAGGGAGAGGAACCATAAAGAGAGGAAAAATTTTGCGACGATCACACCTGACTATGGCCATTGATGTAAATCATCAACTTAGGATTTAATTACCTCTTATGAAATGGTGCACGTGCCATTCATGTTCCCATTTGTGAGAATTTGAGAAATAAAGGTAAAAATGCATGAAAACAAACAATTCATGATTTTTACAATGCTCATTCATTTTACCTAAAAGCAGGAAATGTAAAGAACTCTCATTTATATCTAATTATTATAAGTTTTGAAACTGAATTTTGAAACAACTTCTCTAATCCGAGATGATTTTTCATGACTTCCCTGCAAAGAAACGAGTTAGCATAATGCAAGAGAAAACATTTTGTTGAGAGCAAAATTATATATGAGTGTGTTGATTCAAATGCCAGATGCTATGTTTATGCTGAATGAGAAAGGCATATACAATGGGTGAAGTCAAGAGCCAGGATGGTCCAAGACGAATCAACCTGAAATATGGTAGTTCCCGATGGCCCACCATAGAAAAGAAGGGACCCAGTGATTCATTGTGAACCACTTATGAAAGGAAAACTATTATAGTAGTTTTCGATGAACTACTTATAATAAACCAGGATTGTAGGGATTCTTTATGAATCATTGCAAAAGATGACTACCGTAGTAGTCCCTGATGAACTACTATAAAGGAAGGAGACCACGGTGGTTCGTGGTGAACCACTGTGAATACGCAGCAACTATGGTAGTTTTTAATAAATTGTCATAGAAAAAAAAGGGGACACAGTGATTCATTGTGAACCACTATGAAAACAGAGTAGGTTCCCTAACTTGGTTACTTAACCAGTAAATTGAATTGATTACATAACTCAAAGATCAAATATACAAGTTTAATTCAATCAACTCGATGCCACAGGTCTGCATAGTTTCAGCAAGCCGGTTGAAATAAGCTGATCGTATCAATTGATGACACAAAACACCATAAGATCAATTGACAGATCAATTTCTGTAACTGGATTTCCTGAAATAACTATTCATTATGCAATGAGTTGGCTGTATGCAACAACCGTGACATAGGAGATACAAATTCAGGGAGATTAATGGTCCTGTGAATATCAGATATAAAATTGAAAATGCCATGGAATGCTTGCACATATAGGGTGAACTGAAACATTGCAGCAGGATATTATATTGATGTGCAGTAATTCAAATATAGAGATGTTGGTGTGTGATGGTGGTTTGGGATGTTGTGTACTAAGTGTGCAACATGTGGGATTGTGAGTGGCTAATGTGTTGTAACAAGGGTAACACAGGTGCACAGGAAGTGGATGTAAGATGCATTGTTTTAAACCTCAGCAGGATAAAGGTGATGGGGCAATGATATGTGTTGCTGTAATTACAACAATAAAATGTTGAAAATGAGTGGAGTGCAAGATAGCAATTTGTGACACAGTGAAAGATGCTGCATGTTTAACCCCAACATGTAATGAACTGGAAAAGAGGGCGTTCCAGAAACAGTTGGCTGAGCCTTCATTGCTCGGTCTGGGCTAAGTGGACATTGCTATGAACACATGATTGCTACTATAGGTGCAAAAATCAGGTGATGGTGATAGTGACTGTATGGTTCCAGCAGATGGTTGGAAGTCTGATGGCTGTCAAATATGTGAGCCACGTAGGTGTAAGTATAATTTATAGAGGAGAATGGCAAGTGGCAGCAGACGGGTTAGGCATGGCTGGAAGGGACTGACTCCATGTAAGTTAAAGAAAGTATGGGAAAAGAGAATACAACAGCTATATATTTCCCATGATATTCCAAGTTTCTTGCAGGATCACTGTGGCCAACACCCCATCCCTGCACCAGTTCAATAGTTCCAATTCCTTTCAAATATCAACAGTTAAGCATTGTACTTGCATGAGGTAATCCACACAAAAAAAATATATCACTTCTAAAAAAAAGATGCAGGAACTAAAACAACTATGCGAGGACAAAGATTGATTCTAAAAGAATAGATCATCAGAATCCAAATACTAAAGCAGTCTTAAAGAAAGAAACTCACCTAGAAGCTCTGAAGATATCTAAGAAATGGCTCCAGCAGGTGCCAAAAGTGACTTCAGAGATCGATAACTATTCTAAACAGGCTCTCCTCGGAATCAAGGGCTTGAGACCATTGGACCTCAAAGTTGGATCAATTACGTATTTCCTGTGATTTACCCAGTTAGCAGCAAGCATATAAATTACAATTATCTTCAGTTGCCCATTCGATTGCTCCTTTAACAGCAAATGGACAAACCCTTTCATCCATAGTCCAGTGATATGCAAAAACGGATGCTATGATATTATAAAAGTGCAATGGGTATCGTGAGGTTTGAGCCCATGAATGCTGATTTCCAAAACAAATTGTTTGCTTCTTTCTAATCGACTGTTGATTACTTATTTCACAGGCACGCTAATTAGAGATTGACTGAAGACTGATGCATGAAGTTTGTCGGATGTCCTTTTCAACAGGATCATATCTGAGATAATTTCTGAATAAGAAAAAGGGGAATGCAAAGGGAAGACCAAACGACAATCCAGTTTAAATCCACCAAGCTTGTCAGATATTCTTTTAGATCCATGGATTTTGAAAATGCTAATATTGCCTCAGAGAGATAATCAAAATATATTCAAAACCAATATAATAACACCATCATTAATCTAGAATTACCAAAAGAGAAGAGAAAAGAAAAGGGTAGTAGAAGTATTTATCCTGATCTCCTTGCTGTGTAGTAAAAATTTGCAAAACACTGCCGCTATATAGTTATACCATCATGGACCGAGCAAGCTCCCCATCCTCCTCGGGGATATAAAAGTATTAAACCAAAAGATATTGACGCAACCATCCTCACCAAACTTCCGATCCTCAGGGATATATACTAACTGTAACCTCGTGTACGACATAATGGACAGACCTAGGCAGATGGCTTCAAAGTAAAAAAAAAAGTGATCTGAAATCGGCGTGCTGAATGGAAGATCAGCATAATGATCGCTTATAAAGGGCATATGTGGGGAGTGCCTTTCCTGAGCAACTGGATTGCTGAATGACCCCGCAAAACTCCAGATCATCCCTCATGAAAAACACGATTTTAGAGCAGGCCTTTGGCAGGGACCCAGTCATACTTTCCAGTTCACCAAAGCATATTCAGGTGATATCGATTCTAGCATGTCTTTGCAATTTCTCACCAGATCTATCTCCTCTTTTGCAGCAGAAGCTCAGCAATTGGTAAGAGTTAATAAGGACCGGGTGCATTATGGGGCTAAGTATGTGAATGAAAAGGGGTAAAATACAGATGTAATCATGTGCGAGGATGGTGCCTTCCATTACTTAAACCTGGACATAAGGTGCTGTGAGGGTGAAAACACCATGTAGCCATAAAAGAAACAAATAAAATTTACAAGAAATAAGAAGAATCTACACGATATACTGGGCTTGGATCTGCATGAAAATCAGAAATCAATTAATGGGGATGGCATACAGACGTTTATATACAGAAGGTTTTTGATGCAAATAATCAATAACTTAAAATAATGGTGAAACTGGAAATCAAATGTAGAACAAATAATATGATATGAACATCAGGGGTAAATAATAAATAAAAAAAAATGATGAAAACCAAAACGAGACTGGACATATTAACATTCAAATCTTGCCTAAGCATAAAGAAAATTTTGAGAAAGGAAAACAAACGATATTGGAATCGTGCTCCGTTTGCTGTTGCAAAGGAGTGAATCGGTTCTGCTACATGCATACTGATAACACAATCTTGCTAAAAAAAGAAACGAAGACAATGTATATGGATGAAACTTAGAAGAAGACAAAAGGAGATTTCTATGAAAAATAAAAAGGAAAAGGAAGAAACTCTTACTTGATATGAAGGAGGAAGGAGGAGAGGAGCGGGAGTGAGAAGCGTTCCTTCGACTGCTGCCGTTAAGGCTGAAGCTCCTCCGGCCTTGATTCTGTTACCTAGAGGATTTCTGGGCTTTAACTTGAGAATCAAGGGTTGCTTCCTTTGGAGTGCCGATTATTGCAGAGATTGGTTGGCTTCCTTTGATTGAAATGGGGAAAATCCAGGAAATAGGAAGAAGAAGAAAGAGGATCGGAGGGAAGAGAAAAGGAAGAAAGTATGAAGAAGAAGATGGTCGGGTAGAAGCTGGATCAAGAAGAGGAAATGCACATGGGAGGGTGAGAATGGATGGTCGAATGGGGCGTCTTGCGAGCTCTTTTTAAAGAGGAGAAGAAGGTTCGGGAAGGGCCGAGCGGTTAGGGATGCCGTTGGCGATCGAGGGTCGCGGTGAAGCAGAAGGAGGATGGGTGGTTAATGGAGGCTGAGATGGAGAGAAGGAGGAGCAGAGCCACGGAGGGGATAGAGGGGAATCAGTAGGCGATTTAGGGTTTCTCAGGGAAAACCCTGAGAGAAATCGGGCGAGAGAGGAAATAGGGAGGTTTTAGAAGGGTTTATTTGTGAAATTTTTTGGTTTTTCCAAAAAGAGGCTCTCTTTAACAAAAATTTTTCATAAAAATGGTTTAAAAAATGAGTTTTTTAGCAAAATCGACTTTAAAAAGTTAAACTCATTCATTTTTCTTGAAATTTTCCATTTTTTGGTTTTTTTTGTTTTATTTTTCCATTTTTTTTTTTGCATTTTTAGAATAAAGTCCTAAAGCTTGTGAGAAAACAAAGATTAAAACTAATTTTTTTGTGTTTTTGCAAAAATATTTACAAAATGAAATTTTTCTGAGAATTTTAAAGTCATTTTGAGAAAATTTCTTCAGAAATGGGTTTGGATCCGGGTTTTGAGGAAATTTGGATTTAAAACACTGGATTCGGATCCGGAATTGATTTTGAATATATGAATATTTTAATTCAAAAAATCTGAAGAATGACTGAAATTTAGTTTTGAAATCGCTTTGATTTTCTCAGAAGATGGAGTGAGGGGCAAAAGGGTCATTTTGCAAGTCTTTGAAAATTTTGGGGTGTTCACACCTGGGCTTTTACATCATCCTTTATTTTGGAGATGTCCTGACTTTTCTCTCTTTTCGGGGAAGGGTACGTCACAAACTCCTTCATCTTGGAGATGCTCTGATCCTTCTTTTCTTTCTCAGGGATTAGGTTAATGATATAGGTTCATTGGTAAAATCTCTAGATGATAGCAGAAATCAAATATCTTTTAGGGTTTGTCGGTACGTCCATCACACTCGCCTTCATCTCGACGGTGATCCGAACTTTCCCTGGAAGGATCCTTCACAAACTCCTTCATCTCGGTAGATGATCCAAATCTTCTTTGGCCCCGGAGATCTAGCTCGCATAATTCGTCTTCATCTTGACGACAATTGAGAGATCCCTTTTGCGGATATTTGATTGCGGCTTGATAGGATAGGGGATATATGGATTGGGTAGGTCTTTTTTTACTGCCCAGGATATTTCCACTGTCCTACTGCCAAAAGAACGATCTTTAAGAATGTGTCATAGTTATGATCAATATCAATTCACTTATGGCTTTTCAACATCATTGAATTTTCCTTTGCCGGTCATATCGAAGATTTTTCTTCATCCTCTTGGTTGACCAACAGAAAAAGCTTGAATTTAGTTCTTATTTCACAAAAGTCTTGCTTTTTTGGAAATAATACTAAAGGTAGTTTGAGGTAATTCTTTATGTGATGACAGCTTTGAGATCAACAATGACTTTTGATAGCAAATTGGCAAAATATTCTTGAAATCCTTGATGAGTGTAATTGTTTGATATCAATTCGACACGTCCGTGACAAAATTCTCCTCTCTTTTTCCCCAAAAAGAGAGACTCAGGCTTAAGCCCTTACCTGAATGAGAAGTTGGAAATACTCCTCTCTTCCCTGAAAGAGGAGGTGTTTGCAAAACGGAACTTTCGAAGAGAAATTAAGTTTTTGTCAAAACTCCCTATCTCTAGGCTTCTCTTATGAAAAGGTGGCCGAAAAACAAATTTGAAAAAGTATCACAGAGGAACGAGTCCATCACACTCTCCCTAGAAGAGGGTCCTCTATGAAGAGGTTGGCCAAAGATGAGAAAAATGGGGGGCACAAAAAGAAATGAGCTTTCATCGTAGCTCTCACTGGAAAAAAGGTTCTTTTGTGTAAAGTTGGTTGTTGCTTTGCAAACTGTTCACGAAGAAAATGAGTCCCTTCAAACTCTCCTTGGAAGAGGGTTCTTGCGAACAAAAGACGGTTGCATGCGAAAGGAACGAGCTCCCTCGAACTCTCCCTGAAGAGGGTCCTTTGCAAGAGAGAAAAAAAAAAGATTGATTTTTTGAAAAAATGATGACCTGAAGGTCGAAATTGAGAATTTAGAGCTTGAGTTTTGATGATTGGTTAGTGCAAAGACTGAACCTGGAAGGCCAACTGATCAGTCGGCCAGACACTAGCATGAGCGCTAGATGTACCAGCATGAGCGATGGATTTGAAGATGTACCAGCACGAGCGCTGAGTTTTGAAAAATATACCAGTACGAGCATTGGATTTTTAAAAAAATGCCCCAGTATGAGCGCTGGGTTTTCGAAAACGCACACCAGCACGAGCACTGGGTTTTTGAAATGCATACCAGCACGAGCACTGGGTTTTTCAAAAGGAGAGTTGAAAATGAGACAGACATTCGAAGATACTTGAGATTTAAGCGAGAATGATTGCCGGTGTTTCAGGATTATCCCTTATCCTGAAGGGGAAGTCCAGGTTTTGTCCCTTAACCTGAAAGGGAAAGTTCAAGGAAAACTCTGGTCCAAATATGAGCATTAGATCGACAGGGAAAATTCAAGTCGGAACTTTGAGAAAATAAGGATATACAAAAGCGAAAATCCAAGTCGGAACTCGGTTTTTCAAATATAAGAAATAAGTGAGAATCGAGTTTTGAGGACTCGAATTCTCGACACCACGATTTGTCTTATACGAGCATTAGATTCAAAAGGAAGTTCAAGTCGAAACTTGAGACTTCAGAAATAAGAATATACAAAGAGAAAAATCTGAGTCGGAACTCGGGTTTTTTAAACATAAGAAATGAGTGAGAATTGAGTTTGAAAACTTGAATTCTCGACGCAACAATCTGTCCAACACGAGCATTGTTTTCAAAAGGAAGTTCAAGTCGGAACTTGAGACTTCAGAAATAAGAATATACAAAGAGAAAAATCCGAGTCGGAACCCAGTTTTTTAAACATAAAAAATGAGTGAGAATTGAGTTTGAAAACTCGAATTCTCAACACAACAATCTATCCAACATGAGCATTGGATTCAAAAGGAAGTTCAAGTCGGAACTTGAGACTTCAGAAATAAGAATATACAAAGAGAAAAATCTGAGTTGGAACCCGGTTTTTTAAACATAAGAAATGAGTGAGAATTAAGTTTGAAAACTCGAATTCTCGACACAACAATCTGTCCAACACGAGCATTGGATTCAAAAGGAAGTTCAAGTCGGAACTTGAGACTTCAGACGAAAATAAAAGGGGAAACCCGAGCCGGGACCCGGATTTAAGAAAAATAATGATAAAATGGAAAATGAAATCCTGAGTTGGAACTCAGATGGGAAGGAAATGATTCCAACCCGAGAGTCGAAACTTGAAGGATTGACAAAAGCATGAATAGATTTCGACGATGAAGATGAGAGATTCATTCGAGATTCTTGACCCAAGGTGGCCTGAGATCCGAATTTATTTATGATGGCTTCAGGATTTTCCCCTATCCTTAGGAAATATAGAACAAAATTTGATGTGAATTGAAGAATTTATGGAAAATAATTCAGGTTTATCCCTTAACCTGAAGAAGAATAAAATTTATAAAAATGGAGAAGAATTTAAAGAAATTTATCGAAAATTTATTTTGGAAAAGAATTTTCACGGGTAGCAGCGGTGCTCCTATGAGGGGTATCAGGATTATCCCTTATCCTGAATGGGAACACCTCGGACAACGAGGGTCAGGTTTTTCCCTTAACCTGAAAGGAAAAATGAATAAAAGAATACCTCATGGGAAAGTGGCATCAGGTTTATCCCTTAACCTGAAAGGGTTAAAAAGAAAAAGATTAATAAAATATAATTGATAAAACTTGATAAAATCTGACAAAATTGATAAATTTAATAATAATTGGATGAAAACTTGATTAAATTGGAAAATGAAACGAATGCAATTAATAAAGATAACAAGATTAATAAAAAAATTGATGAAATTTTAGAAAAAGATTCGCCTGATCCTGCCTGCATATGATGAAGAAAAATGAGTATAGATCCACAATAAAAATGCCCCAGTATCAGGGAGAAGAATGTGAGAATTCAATGGAAGATTGATTGCTTTATTGGAACAGACTTTTGAAGAGTACAAAAGGCTAGGATGAACAATTTAAGTGTAGAATCTATTTAAATGCAGAGCATTAATAGGATCTGGCAGTTCCACTCCATCTGCATTGATCAGACGATAGGAATTGCGAGGCAGCGCTTCTTTAACCACATTAGGGCCTTCCCAATTGGGCGACCACTTGCCGTTCGGCCGATGCTTGAGATGAGTTGTTGATCTGAGCATAAGATCATTAACTCAAAATCTTCTCTCAATAACCGATTTGGTGTAGTGCCGAGCTATCCTCTGACGATAGGCCTGAGCATGCTCTGCTGCCTTGAGCCTTTTCTCATCTAACAAATCAAGTTGTACCAACCTTTGCTGCTGATACCGATCAAGCGGAAGTTCGACGAGTGATGCAAACTTGAGTGCAGGTTTCTGAACGTGGAGAGGTAACACTACCTCAGTCCCGTAGACAAGCTCTGAAGGAGTAGCATTGGTTGGGGTCCAAATGGTGGTTTGGTATGCCCAAAGTGCATCATGCATCTTCTCGTGCCAATCGCGGCTTGTTTCCACAGTTCTTTTTAGAATGCGGATTAAAATCTTGTTGGTGGCCTCTGCCTGGCCATTTCCTTGATGATAATAGGGAGCTGAGAAGTGGTGGTGAATCCTGAACTTCGAGCAGAAGGTCTTCATCTTCTCATTCTTGAAGTGGCTGCCATTGTCCGTCACGATATCATGTGGGACGCCAAAGCGGCAAAGAAGATTCTTATGAATAAACGAAACCACATGCCGACCTTCTACCGTTCACAGAGTTACAACTTCGACCCATTTGGTGAAGTATTCTGTAGCTGCGAGAAAGTATCGGTGGCCATTAGAAGCTGAAGGAGTGATCGGACCCACTACGTCGAAGGCCCACATCGAAAAAGGCCAAGGAGAGACCACAGATTGCAAGTAAGCGACTGGTGCATGAATGGCAGGTGCGTGCATCTGACATTTGACGCACTTCCTTACAAATTGATGGCAATCCTGCTGCATGGTTTTCCAATAATATCCTTGTCATCGTCGCAAAATTTCTCCCGTCTTCCCTTCCTTACGGAAGAGAGAGAGAGGGAAAATGCTTTCGCGCTTCAAACTTGATCGGGTTTTGGAAATTGTTTTGAAATACTCGCCTCCGTTTTGAAAATTACGGGAAAATCCATGGGATGGGGCTCGACCTGTCGGTACGAGGTTCGACCGTTCCTGCCGCCTTTAACAGGGGTAATCGAACCAAGGACCAAAATTGTGCTTGACTTGGTTAAATCATCGAAATTATGTTCTATCCTAAATGCACAGAGAATTCAGGCATGTGCTATGAGAATTTTGGGAAATGTAAATTGGAAAATATGATGTATGCTTAGAAAACATTTGGAATTGAAAAGCATTTCTCAGGAAAAAGATGGAAATCAATCTCTCAGGAAACTCAAACAAAGAAGGTTTAAAATCTCGAGAAAGTTTATAAAGAGTTGGAAAATCTTGAAGAAGTGAGAATCTTGAGAAAGTTTAAACGAGAATCTCGGGAAAATCTTGAGAAAGTTTTATAAAGATTTTAAAAAATGAGAATCTTAGGAAAATTTTAAGAATTCTTGAGAAAATATGAACTTTTGAAAAGGAAAGCGCTTGTTGAGAAAGTGCAGACTTTGAGAATTTTCTTAAGAAAATGATAAGAAATTTATAGGAAAGATTCATTGGAGAAGGAAATTTAGAACTTAGGAAATTGAAATCCTGAGAATCTTGTCTTTGAAATGTCTGAAAATCGACTTTGATTTTGAGAAAGATGAAAATTTCTTTTGAAAATGGATCTTAAGAAAATAACTTTTTAAGGAAAATCATAGGAAAACTTTGATTTGGAAAATCCAACTCCGAATATCATCATAGTTTCTTGAGAAAATCGATTCCATGAAGTGAAAACCTTTTGAGAGAATCATGAGGAAAACAAATGATGCAGATGATTTGAATGGAAGAATACACTTTGAAAGGTTTTCTAAAAAATTTGTTGGAGAATGTGCATCAAGTCAAAATAAATCCTTCACATATCCTGACTGTGGCCATGAATATGTTCAGAGTTTAATTGATTTAATACACAAGATTTTGAAAAATTTAGAAATATGATGTGCATTTTCAAGATAACCTAAGAGTGTAGGCTCAATGTGACTAGTAGAAAGATGATGGATCTGGGTCTCGTCCATATTCCGACTAGGGCCGTAAATATGGATTCCACCGAGTTCATCAACTCCCTAAGAGTTGGTGCACGTGCCATTCGTGAACATCCACAGTGCTTTTGAAATAAAATGCATGAATCATATAAGCAGGATATTGCATAAATTTAAACTATATGATATGCATCCTAGTTTAAACAGAAAATTAAATCTCTTATTCCAAAATTTACATTATTACATCACTAAATGAATGAAATAAATAGAAATTGTAGATTTCAGCTCCTTCATTAGAATGTCCCTGCCAAACTGGAAATGGGGTTAGTGTAGACCTGTAGGTTTTTCCAGAGTATTCCAATAATATCCGGGAATTATTGGATTTATCCAGATATACCTAACCTCATATCTCCTTGCCATAAATATAATTAAAATAACATGGATGCAAGAAAATACGAAAATAAGAGTTTTGTCCTTTTGAAATCATGGTGAAATCGACTAAAATACTCCCATAAACTGATGACCTTGAAACAAATATACATATATATATATATATAGATAGATATTATTTCAAATAGGGGTAAGGATAAATTGATCATGAAGTCTTATGGAATAGTGTCATGTAGGATAAGGTCCGAAAATCATAAGGGTTTCTAAAATCGAAACTGATAAAATGCTAGTCCATCACCAGAAATCATGAGATTTAAGGGAGCTTCGTTAATGAACAAAGCCACCGATTTTGCTTTGATAGCTTTAAGATTCAAACAAACACTGGAAAAGCATAAATTTGAAAGAAAAAAAAATTTAACATGAGTGAGCAATAGAAATATCGGTTTTCCTAGATTGATTGGAAAAGTATTAACTCTTTCAAAATTAGGAAATATTAGCATCATACAACAACATCTGCAATAGGGTTTATACAAACTGTAGCAAAGGAAAGACACTAACTCATGTGCAGCCGTATGCACCTGAACTATTGGCACAGCCATATATAGTGACACAGCAACCTACTATCCTAATACATATAAATGGTGTTGGACCTCAACCATCTATGCATAAAAAATAAAAAATAAAAAAAAAATATATAAAAAAAAACAGTTAATGAAGAATCATAAGCACAACCCAAGGGTCATTTCAACTGTAGACACAACATTTGTCCATCCCAATCCGCATCCGTGTCATACCCTCTTCAGGTTTATGCACCCAATGAGCAAATCCATTAGGATTCAATCTTCATCTTTTTGTAATAATAACAAAACATTCAGCAGCATTCCAACTAAACAGAAATTTACCAAAAAGATCTAATTAATTTGACAAAAAACCATGAGATTTATCAATGGGCTAATATACTGCAGAGAGATACAAAGCAGTCATGCTACCTCACAACAGTGTATGGCTGTGTGAGTGAGAGACAGGGTTGACAATGGATCCGTAACCATATTACTTGTATACAACAATTTGCTAGCATCTTTATAAGCTGAAACCTGAGACATCGTAAGTTCTGGTAACATGGATCCACCATTTCGAAGACTACCTTTAGTGCTATTGGCAGCAGTTGGGCTGGATAGTGCGGAACTCTGTGCTGACATGCGATTAGATGCAGGAACAACCAATGGAAATGGAGGATCATGAGCTGATGGAGGATCCACTCCTGAACCTGACTGACACAGACACACCTATGCGGGCCTTATACATGTACACAATGCTATTGCATGTGAAATCGTCTATGGAAAGGCAGCCTTTTACAGGTTTTAACTTAGATTTTTTTTTTTTTTTTTAGAGAAATCAAGAACCATCAATCTGATGACACTAAGCTAAAAGACTAAGCACACGAATAAAAAGAGAGCTTGTGGAATTTAAACAACAAACAGAGATACAACGTATTTAAATAAAATATAAAAAAATAAAATTCATATAACAAATAACACAGGAGATCTGCTATTCTTATTGATATAGGGCATTGGAATGAGAGGTTCGGTCCATGAAAAGGACGAACCATCTCATCCAATTCATCTGATTGTAAAAGCCCTCCCATTGTCTCTTTTGAATTCGTTTGTAATGCTGAAGTTTAGACTGCTAATGGCCCTTCTCGACACTACCTTTTCTTCCAGCCGACGACAACAAGATCTGCTTTAATAGATCTGAACAAAGGGAGGAAATGATATAGACTTACCTTGGGGTCTCCTGGCCGATTGAATCCGTAAATGAGGATCCCAGGGATTGGTCCCTTTCCGTCTGGCTCCTGGTAGATTGTCACTGCAGGCTAGGCGTTCTTATACTGTTCCTTGTAACTTTATTGGAGGAAAATGGCAGAAAGAACAGATGAGGGGTCAAAGCAGTTTTGTCTGATGGGCAGGGAGGAAAGGAGGCGATGAGGGAAGATCCAGAGATGAAAGAGGGTTCAACGATCTGCAATGGGCTCGCTGGAAAGGGGGGTTGAATCTTCAGAGGGGAGCAGAGGGTTTCTGCAAAGAGGACCTCCACAAGTCTTCTCCTGCTAGCCGAGAGGGGACTCCCTGAAGAAGAGGGCGCTGAGGGGTTAGGGAAAGAAATCAAAGGGGCGATGCTGGAGAGTTAGGGGAAAAAGAGAAAAAGTCCCCTTTTTGGGTGGCTTCAGCCCTCTTTTTAAAAAAGAGGTTCCGCCCTTTCAGCCCAAAGCTCGGGCTCCTTCGTGATAAGTTTTAAAAACTGATTTTTGAAACATTTCAAAAATTGTCGCCATTTGGGAGGGCGGCTCCTTTCTTCCAGCAGATTTTTGAAACTTAGGAAAAATGGTGTCTTGGGTAAGGTTTCACGGTGGCTCCATCTTGGGGCTGAAAAGTAATAAAGTAAAAAAAAAAATGAATTTTGTTGTGGTGGTGCCACCTCTTTTGAGAAAACAAAATTTTGCCTTTCTTGGCAAGAAGCCTTAGTGGGGTGCCACCTACGTGGGCCCACTAAGTATTTTATAAAAATTTAAATCAAAATAAAAGGATTTTCTAAATCGGTGCCACTTTCGAGTGGGCACTATTTTGGAAATAAGGGAAATTTCGAGAATTTGAGTGTGACACCACCTCGAGGCGGATCCCCCGTCCTTTATTTGAAATAAGAGCCAAATGAGATATTTTGGAATTTTCACAATAATAGGCTAGTTTTGGAAAACACGAAGCCAAATTTGGCTTGATTTCAAAAGTTTTAAAGAAAATGGCTCTTCGGGGCGAAATTTTGAAAGAAGTAGGGAAATTCTGAGTCTTTTTGTAAAAATTTGAAATAGGATCTTATGAATTTTGAAATTGTGTCCCCCTCTTTCCAACTGGCGAAATTCTGAAATGTCAAAACCATCCAGATTGTTTTCTTGAGAAAACTTTTCGTAATTCAGGGTCCTGGGGGTAAAATGGGAAGAATTGATAATTTTAAAAAACCAGGGTTTTGAAATCAATTTTGAAAAGTTTTAAAATCATATCTGGATTGACAATTTCGGAAAATCAGGAGTTCTGGATCTCAAAATGACATGCTGTGCAGTGAAATGATATGAAATGCTCGTGCAATGCTATGCAAAAGACATGTTCTACAAAGTTGCCATTCTGAACTTGAATTTGAAAATTCTGACTTTTGGTTAAGCATGAGATTTTGAGAATTTGCAATTTGAGGGTGTCTCTGAGTCTAAATGGAGAAGTCTTGAGACTCGAGAATGGAATTTAGGACTCTCTGCAAGGTTCCATCTTGGAAAATGACCATTTTACCCTTCCTTGGTTCTGGAGAACCGAAATGTGATGCTTGGTGGAAATGTCAAGAAGGTGAGTGAAAATTTGGGGTGTTTATAGATGCCCCTCTTTGCTACTAAGCCGGCTTGTGGCCGAGCTTAGTGGCAAAGAAAAACACTCCAAATTTGGGCTATACATATAAAAAAAAATGCCCCAGTTAGAAGGATCTGACTCGGTGTGAAGAAATTAGCCCGAGGAAGATGGTAGATATGAAGCGAAGAATGGAGAGGAAAGACTCACTCTGTGAGAGCGAAATTCCGGTTTTTATGCCCTTAACCTGGATGGGACAGAAAATGCTTCGTATGGAACGAAGCTCAGGTTTGACCCTTAACCTGATTGGGGAATGAAATATCTCATTGAAATGAGACTCAGGTTTGTACCCTTAACCTGATTGGGTGGAAAATGAAATACCTCTTTGAATGAGGCTCAGGTTTGTACCCTTATCCTGAACGGGCTAAAAATGAAATACCTCTTTGGATGAGGCTCAGGTTTATACCCTTATCCTGATCGGGCGGAAAATGGAATACCTCATCGATGGAGGCTCAGGTTTGTACCCTTATCCTGATCGGGCGGAAAATGAAATACCTCTTTGGATGAGGCTCAGGTTTATACCCTTATCCTGATCGGGCGGAAAATGGAATACCTCATCGACGGAGGCTCAGGTTTGTACCCTTATCCTGATCGGGCGGAAATGGAATGGAATCCACGAAGGAAGAGACCATGATGGAACCTCCGGATTTTGCACAATACATCTGACAGGGGTTTTGCAAAAGGAAGGAAAATGGGGTCCCTAAAGCTTGAAAAGGGATTGATTTTGGGTGCCTCATTGCTGAGACTAAATAGCTTTTGAAATTGTCTTTTGCGGAAAATGATTGGTAGTTCGACCTCGAACCAAAATGGGACTGTCTATGGTGGGACAGTGGGGACATAGGGAAGTGTGCAATTCTGAGAGTTCATGCTCTCAAAGAAGGGAAGGAACCAAGTCCTTAGGAGGGATTTAAAATTGGTGTCTGGATGTATCAAAGACGGACATCAAGCTCTCACTTCACGTCAGGATAGCTAGAAAATATTGTCAAAATGTTGGAAATTTTGTTGTTGATTCAAAGTTTTTGAAAATGTTGCACATGATCGCAAAGATATTCTTTCTTTTCTACCCAAAGCATTACCTCCAAACGAGGTTCACCTCGTAGAATCGAAATTGGAAACCCAAATTGCTTGCAATTGACTTTCTCCAAGGAAGTTATCAATTTCCTTGATATGAGCAGGAAAGAGAATTTGATATTGTGAAAGCAGTTGATGAAAGAGTATTGATAATAGAATTTCACAAATTTAAAGAAGATTCTTGATAGATTTGGAAGTTTGATATCCTGAGAGCTTCTCTCTTGATAATCTTTCTGCACTCTTTTGGGCCTCTGGTGTTTTGCTACATTCTCCTTCCTTTTGGAGATGTTCTGACTTTTTCTCTCTTTCTTTTTCCTCTCTTGCTCTCTTTTGGGAAGGGTACATCACAAACTCCTTCAACTTGGAGATGTTTTGATCCTTCTTGGGCGATGGGTTTGGAGATCTTTGGATGATAGCTGAAATTAAATATCTTTTAGGGATTGTCGAGAGGTTCATCGCATCTGCCTTCATCTCGACAGTGCTTTGGACTTTCCTTGGAAGGATCTGTCACAAACTCCATCATCTTGGAGATGTTTCGAATCTTCTTTGGCCCCGGGGGTCTACTCGCCTAATTCGCCTTCATCTTGACGACAGGTGAGAGATCCCTTTTGCGGATACTTAATTGCATCTTAGGTGATTCCGAGGAGACAGGGTTTTGATGAATGCTCTCTTTTTCTAGCACTTAGGATATTTCCACTGCCTCATTTTACAAGAATAATCTTTAAAGATGTGCCATTCACTGTGATCAATATCAATCATCCATGGCTTTTCACTAACATTGAATCTTCTTTTCTGGCCATATCGAGGATTTGTCCTTCATCCTTTTGGTTGGCCAATAGAAAGAATTTGAGTTTTGAATCTCTTTTCGCAAAAGCTTCACTCTTTTGGAAGTGATGCTGAAGGTAAATTGAGATAGAGATTAGTGCAATAAAGATTATGAAATCAACAAATAATTTGATTGACAAATTGACAAAATTTTCTTGAAATCCTTGGTGAAAATGAGTATTTGAAATCCGACTCAACACATCCGTGACGAAAATTCTCCTCTCTTTTTCCCCAAAAAGAGAGACTCAGGCTTAGCCCTTACCTGAATGGGAAATGGGAAATACTCCTCTCTTCCCTAAAGAGGAGATGTTTGCAAAATGAACTTTCGAAGAGAAATTGAGCTTTCGTCAAAGCTCCCTAATATTAGGCTTCTCTTATGGAAAGGGGGCCGATAATAGTGAGGTCTGAAAATTGGGTCATGAAAGGAACAAGTCCATCACACTCTCTCTGCAAAGAGGGTCCTTCATGATGAAAGTGGCCTAGTATGAAATTGGGGGGTCACAAGAAAAGCGAGTCTCCGTCGAGCCTCTCCCTATCAAAGGGTTTCTTGTGTGAAATTGGAAATTGTTTTGCAAACGGTTCACAAAGACGCGAGTCCCTTCAAACTCTCCCTAAACAGGGGCTAAGTGAACAAATTGGATAGCATACGAAAAGAACGAGCTCCCTCGAACTCTCCCTAAACGGGTTTCTCGCAACAGAAATGATTGAAATTGGATATTGAGATTGATTGACCCAAAGGTCGAAATTGGAAATTGGAAAATTGGTTGCTGGAAATTGAATGACCTGAAGGTTAAAGATTGAAAATTGATTGACCCGAAGGTCGAAAATTGGAAATTGATTGACCCGAAGGTCGAAAAATTGGTAATTGAAATTGAGAATTGGAAATTGGGTGACCCGAAGGTCGAAATTGGAGAATTTCCTTATTTGAAGATTTAAATCGGAATCTGGAGGGCAAAATGTCAAATCCGAGCAATTGACAGACCCTGATGATTGAAATGACTTGGATCAATCAAAGGAGAATGATGAGTTCGAGTCAGAGCTCAAATAAAATATAGAGATCACGAGTTGGAACCCGGATCAACAAAAGAGAATGAAGAGCTCGCATCTGAGCTCAAGTAAATAGAGAGATCTCGAGTCGGAACTCGGATCAACAAAAGAAAATGACAATCTCGGGTTTCAGCTTGAGTAAAGTATAAAGATCTCGAGTCGGAACCCGGATCAACAAAGGAAAATGAAGAGCTCGAGTTAGAGCTCAAACAAGATAATGGGATCACGAGTCAGAACTTGGATCAACAAAAGAAAATGATTTGAATACAAACCCAAGTCGGAACTCGGTTTTTCGAAAAGTTGGGATTTTGAAAATGTACCAGTTTAAACACTGGATTTTGAAATAATACCAGTTCGAGCACTGGGTTTTGATTCAGTATTGGTGATTACCTTTCAGTTTTGAATCATTTAGGAATTGTGATGGGACTGTTTGTTGGGGTCCCAATACTGACCGGTTTGCTGTTAATGCAGTTGAATGCAAATGAATACAAATTGATGCACATGAATGCACAAGTGCGTGAAATGAGGAATTTGTTTATTCTGCCTGCATACAGGATGACATTTTTTAAAAAAATGCCCCAGTGTAACTGGGAAAGAGAGTTTGATTATTATTTAAAGAAAATAGAAAGATTACAAAGAAAGAATAAAGGCTTCAAGTATAGAACTTTTTCAAGTGTCGAGCATTAATAGGATCTGGTAATTCCACTCCATCGGCGTTGATGAGCCAATATGAGTTGCGGGGTAATGCTTCTTTGACGACATATGGGCCTTCCCAATTTGGCGACCATTTACCACCAGGATGATGCTTGAGGTAGGCTGTGGATCGAAGCACCAACTCATTGACTTTGAATCTTCTTTCAATGACAGACTTCGCATACTGCCTGCCTACTCTTTGGCGATAGGATTGAGCATGTTCTGCTGCCTTCAGCCTTCTCTCATCGAGCAAGTCTAACTGTACTAGTCGCTGTTGCTGATATTGATCAAGAGGTAATTGCAGAAGCGATGCAAATTTCAAAGCGGGCTTCTGAACATGTAGCGGCAACACTACTTCTGTTCCATAGACCAGTTCTGATGGAGTAGCATTCGTTGGGGTGCGAATAGTGGTCCGGTAGGCCCATAGTGCATCGTGGATCTTCTCATGCCAGTCATGGCCTGTTTCCACAGTTCGCTCCAAGATACGAATTAAAATTTTGTTGGTGGCCTCTGCCTGACCATTCCCTTGGGGATAATATGGGGCAGAGAAATGATGATAAATCTTGAACTTTGAGCAAAATGTCTTCATTCTTTCATTCTTGAAATGACTTCCATTATCTGATACAATGTCATGCGGGATGCCGAAGTGGCAAAGGATGCTCTTGTGAATAAAAGAGACCACATGTCGGCCTTCTACTGTGCGAAGAGTGATAGCTTCTACCCACTTGGTGAAATATTCTATTGCGGCAAGGAAGTATTTATGGCCACTTGAAGCTGAGGGAGTGATGGGACCTACGACATCGAAGGCCCACATAGAAAATGGCCATGGAGAGACAACAGACTGTAAATAAGTTGCCGGAGCATGAATAGAAGGTGCGTGTATCTGGCATTGCACACACTTCTTCACATAATGATAACAGTCTTGCTGCATAGTCTTCCAATAATAACCTGCTCTGATGATCTGCTTGACAAGGGTTTGGTAGCCGACGTGGCCACCACAAATGCCTTCGTATGCTTCTCGCACGACTTCTTTGGCTTCGTCTTCATCTAAACATCTGGAATACTCTGAACTGAATCCCCGACGATAGAGGACATTCACCAGAATGAAATATCGGGTAGACATACGCTGGATTGCTCGTTGTTCTTTCCTTGAGAGTTCTAGAGGAAATTCGCCAGTTTCTATGAAAGTTTTGATATTGTGATACCAAGGCTTCTTCCTTTGCTCAGCCTGGTTTACTTGTTCCGCTGGAAGGAAAGCAGGTTGGTCAAGTCTGCCAATTTCAAAAGAGCGACAAGATTCTCCATTTCTGAATGCCATAATGGAGCCTAAACTGGCTAGGCTATCGGCTACTTGATTGAAATCTCTCTTGATATGGAAGAGCTGAAATTCTTCAAACTTGTTGACAAGAGCTGAAACAATTTTTTGATAGGGAAGTAGCTTCTGATCTTTGACTTGCCATTCGGCTCGAACTTGATTGACAACAAGTAATGAGTCACCGTAGGCATGTACTCTCTTGACATTGAAGTCTAATAGAATCTTTAAACCTTGAATCAGGGCTTCATACTCAGCCATATTATAGGTACATTGAAAATCTAACTTGAGAGAAAATAGAATCATTTCTTTCTCTGGAGTGATTAATAAGATTCCAATGCCTATTCCAGCCATATTCTTGGAACCGTCGAAAAACAAATTCCAGATCGGGTATCGCTGGATGTTGCATATTTGCTCATCAGGGAAGTCATCTTCGGCTTTCACTTCTTCTGCTAGAGGAAAATCCGCCAATTGATTTGCAATTGCTTGGCCTTTGATCGATTGTTGCGAGACATATTCTAAGTCATACTGCATCAATAAGACTTGCCATTTGGCGACTCGTCCGCTGAGGAAAGGTTGCTCTAAGATATACTTGAGGGGATTGAGTTTAGACAAAATTTTGACTTTTGACACCAACAGGTAGTGTCTTAGCTTCTGACACATCCATACCAGAGCTAGGCAGGTCTTCTCTATTTGAGAGTATCTCTTCTCATAATCTATGAAAGTCTTACTCACGTAATAAATGGCATGCTCTATCAAGCTACCTTCTTTGTACTGCGCCAAGAATCCGCCGCATGCGACTTGATTGTCTGAGATGTATAGCAAAAGAGGCTTTCCCAATTCTGGAGGCTTCAGAATTGGAGGGTTGAGAAGATACTTCTTGATTCGATCGAACGATTGTTGACATTCTGGTCCCCATTCGAACTTCACTCCTTTTCTGAGCAAGTGGTTGAAAGGCTCGCATCTCATCGCCAAGTTGGAAATAAATCGCCGGATTGACTGCATACGTCCTTGAAGGCTACGCAGTTCTTTGAGATTCTTCGGGGGTGGCATATCAATGATAGCCTTGGCTTTGGCCGGGTCAACTTCAATTCCCTTTTTGCTGACCAGGAAACCCAACAGTTTGCCTGATTCGACTCCAAAGACACATTTTTGCGGGTTAAGCCTTAGCTTGTAAAGAATGAGTCTCTTAAAGACTTGATCAAGCACTTCGAGGTGATCTTCTCCCTCCTTAGATTTCACGAGGATATCATCAACATATGCATCCATGATTTTGCGCATCTGATCGTGAAAGATAACGGCCATTGCCCGTTGATATGTTGCTCCAGCATTCTTGAGCCCAAAAGGCATAATTGTATAGCAGAAAGTGCCCCAAGGCGTGGTGAAAGAATTTTTGGATTGGTCGCGGGCGGCCAACTTAATCTGATTATAGCCGGAATATCCATCCATGAAAGAGAACATAGCATGTCCTGCCGTGCTATCGACTACAAGATCGATGCTTGGAAGTGGATAGTCATCCTTCGGAGTTGCCTTATTGAGGTCTCTGAAGTCTATGCAGATCCTTACTTTGCCACTTTTCTTTGGGACAACGACGATATTGGCTAACCAATCCGGGTAGTCAATAGCTCGGATAAATCCTGCTTTGAGCAAATCTTCAAGTCCCTCTTTGACTTGTTGTTCTATTCTTGGATCCATTTTTCTCAGCTTCTGCTTAACTGGTTTAGCATCTGGCTTCAAGATGAGTCGGTGTTCGACCAATTTGGGGTCTAAGCCCGGCATGTCTTCATATGTCCATGCGAACACTTCTTCACGCCGCTTGAGAAATTTAGTAAGTCTTTCCTTTTCTTCTGAACTCAAACTGGTTCCGATGTGGAGAATTTTGGGATCTTCCTCTGAACCGATATTAACATCTTCGGTTGGATCTTGTACTAGAGGAGACGGTTCATCTTGCTTCTGAACAGCGGCGAACTCCGGTAAATCCTGAAGAGACTGATCATATTCTGCACAATCATCTGATCGCTTTGCAATCTGGCCATCTTCGGTGATTGCTTTGATTCTGTGAATTGTTGCCGACTTCTTAAAAGCCTTGGGATTGAGAACGAGCTTCTTAATTGTCCGAGAAGTCATTCTGAAATTTTGGAGAAGAAATCTGGTTCAGATAAATCGGCCTATAGTAAGACAAGCAATCATTTGAAGAGAACCATGCATGAAATTGAATTATAAAATGAAGAGATAGACAGAAAGGGAATGAATGGCATCCAGATAGACAAAGAAACTTGGAATTTTATTGATTGAATTGATCAATGACATTTGATAAAATGAGACATTTATTTTGGAAAGAATAGAAAGAAATAACAAATGGTCTTTATTGTGCCCCTTTGACAAAAACCGTCTCTTTTGACGAGCTTCCGCCGGCAAACCCTAGTCCTGCTCTGTGGGGACGATGTTTCTGGATCATTGGCTCGATGCGGCCATCTTCATTCTTGCCGAGTCCCTTGAAGGGTTGATAACCATGTTTCAGGAGCAAATCGAATCCCTTTCTTGACTTCATGAATTGAGGATACAATGGGTGATCCTTAATGGTGCTGTAGTTGATCCGGCCTCCAACCTTGAAAAATTGAGGACCTTTCCATCGGGCCATGGCTACCGTGTGCAGAGATGGTTTTGATGATGCCTGGAGGATTTCTCGATTCTCTCCGAGATTGATCTCTTCACTTTCCCTGATGCTGGGAATATCTGCATTGAATGAGGGCCGAGGAATCATTGGCTGCGGGAGCCTTTCTTTGGGGTCTTCTCCCAGTATTGTGGTAATCATCCCACCTTTTGACCACTTCACGCATTGATGCAGGGTGGAAGGCACTGCATTAGCATTGTGAATCCACGTCCTTCCGAGGAGCAAGTTGTAGGTTAGTGGTACAATAACCACTTGAAAAAGCACTGAATGCACTGAATAGTTGATGAACACCTCCAGGAATATCTTGCCCTTGGCCGTTTGACCATGATTGTCAAACCCATAGATAGTGATGGGATCCGTAATATATTCTTCATCCTTGATCCCTAATGCCTTTGCAGTCATTTCGGGACATATATTGAGGCTGCTGCCTCCATCTACTAGCACATGGGGTACTGTCATTCCTCTGACTCGAACGACAATGTACAGAGCATTATTATGAAAGGAATGAGGCTTTGGAAGGTCCTCATCTGAGAAGGTGATTGGTGCATTGGTCATGGCAGAGTTCACAATCTGTGCCATGTCTTCAGGAGTGGTACTGGGCTTAACTTTGATTTTCCTTAGCAGATCATCCAGTACTTGCTGATGCTTGCTAGAATTCTTGGTCAAGTCAAGGATGGAGACATTGGATAGAGCGGTCAAAGGCTTTTGACTTGACCTTTCTGGCCTAGGTTTGATGATTTGCTTGAGGAAGTCAGGAGTTCCCTTTGACTTGGGGGCTGACTTTATAGGTGCTTCCGAAACTTTCATTTTGCTGAATGATGAAATTAGGTCCATCTTTTTAGAAGCTGGAGCGGCCTGTCGTAGTACTGACACCTGATGCTGAACCTGAAGATCTTGTGCAGAACATGGCTTGACGTGCTCATGTGGTAAGAATGGCTGTGCCGACACTACTGCTGTGGTGTGTGGAGGAAATGGCTGATTGAGAATATCCATCTTCTCTTCTTCTTCTCCTTCCACTAAATTTTTTTTTTCAATGAGATCTTGCACGATGTTTTTGAGAACAAAGCAGTTCTCGGTGTTGTGCCCCACTGTCCTGTGAAACTTGCAGAACTGATCTTTCCATTTCCCCATGGGCACAGGGGGATCAGCCAATCTGGGCAACTTAACCATTTCTTTTGATAGCATATACTCGAGTACATCCTCGAGTGATTGGTCAAGAGGAGTAAACTTTCTGTCGTAGCTCCATCCTTCATGTTTGGTCTTCTCACGCAGTTTTGGCCCTTGATCCTGCTGAGGAGGCTTGCTGTACTGAGGAGCAGGCTTTCCTTTCTGATCCTTGTTGTTTGAACTGCCTGTGCCGTAGCAGTAATCTTTCTTCTGCCCTTTGTATCGATTTTGGCCTTTGTTGTTGTTGCTGGCAGAATAAGTGAAGTGAGCTTTCTTTTTCTGCTCACCTTGGGAGTTGTTCTTGGAAAAGGTAAAGCCTTCATAGACTCCATTTTCCACACTCAGCTCGAGCCATTCGGCTCGTTCAGTCAGCTCAATGAAGGTCCTGGATGGCGCTGTGGAGATCAATCCTCTTAACGGCTGCGAAAAATTGTTGAGGATTAGGGACAATGCATGCCTTTCCGAGATAGGATCTCTCATCTTATTACAGGCTGATCTCCATCTATGAATGAAGTCCCGTGCTTTTTCATTCTCATTCTGCCTTAAATTGCAGAGATGACTTAATGTAGAAAGCGCCTCTGTGTTGAACAAGAAGCGTTCAATAAAGAGATTCACAACTTTGTCGAACTCCTTGAGCTCGATGGGGTTGATATGCTCAGCATACCACTTGGCTGCAACTCCTTCCAAGCTGCGGGGGAAGCATAGAAACAATGCTCGGTTATCCCTTTTGAACCTCGAGCATTCAGCAAAGAAAGTGGCGAGATGCGCTTTTGGGTCGCCAGAACCATCGAACTTGATGAATTTACATGGGAGATTCTCCAGATCATCATCCCCTTCTAAGCCGTCATAGAAGTCCTCACTGGTGAAGACTTTCTTGCCCTTGTCGCGGGCTTGGAGATCCTTGACAACTCGGGCCATTTCTTTAAACTGCGCTTGCAAAGGCTCTTCTTTATCTCGGCCCTTTGATTTGCGACTTTTACTTTGGCCATATTTCTTAAATGCCGGAGGCACTTCATATTCTTTATCTGTATCTTCAATGGAGTCTGATTCATCTGAGATTTCCTCTGGCTGGATCCGCTTCTTGGGAGCCTTCTTACTCCTGGGACCATGAAACTTTTCTCTAACTGGATCCCTTTCTGAGCTGGTATCGGGCTGTTCATTCATCATCTTATTCATCATTTTTCTGAACATGGCATACATTTGAGGGTCTATGCCATCATCTTCTTGCTGCTGCTCTTGACTTTTCTCGGATCGAGGGGAACCCATCTCTTCTTCTGAGGCCGACGAGTACTAGGATGCTGTGGTTCTTTTGCCTGATCTTGTCTCAACCATCAAATGCTGTAGATGCTCTCTGCAGAGCAAAGACCTGATTAGATTTTGTAGGAATTGATTTTTTTTTTTTGGAAGAAATATTTGCTGGAAATATAGTGGACAATTTGAAAAAAGATATCCCATTACTGAGTCGTCGCGGGAATCACGACAATTGTGTTGTTATTTTTTTTTGCAAGAGAAATAAACAATAGAAATATGCCTTCTTACCTAGGCGAGGTCGTCAAACCACAATAGAAAAAAAGAGAATTTTATTAAAATGAGAAGAATAAGATTTTATTGATCTTGACAAAGAGGTGGAGGACAGACGATTTGCCACCATTCACGATAGTCGGCAGACACTCTAGGACCTGGAAAGATTTTAAGAGAGACAAAGGAATCCCAGCTGTAGCGGGCAGAATGATATGCCCCGGACCATTGTGCGGAAGTGAGATCAAACTCTGCCATAACTCCTGATAACAAGCGGGCTTCAACGTACTGCTGCCTTTGAGAGAACTGCAGAACACATCTCTCTGGTTGGTAATAAGTGCAGAAGAAAGGTCATAGCAACTTGAATCGATTGCCATAAGCGTAGGTATATCTGGGAGGAGATATTTGCCGATCATAATAGTCCCAAACAACGTCATCTTCTTGAATGTTGTTGATCATGGTTCGGTACTGCGCCACTGGAAGGAGTTCTTGTCCATTGTATCTAAAAGAGTTTGCTCGGGCTGGAACATGCCGGAAGAACCAGGATTGAAGTGCGTAGATGCAACCTTCAACTAAAATGGATTCTCCAAGCGAGAATCGAGTCAGACCTCGATATAGAAAGGCGAGCGCTGCCATGGCTATGGAGAGGCGATTGGTTTGCTGACTTCCCCATCTTCTCATAAGTTGGATTATCCTGATGTCCATGTAGTTTTGTCCATCTGGGAAGAGGGATAATCCTACAGTGCACAGGACCATCGCATTCTGGATCCTTTCTTTAGCTGTTCTGGATAGCGAGTTGACTTCAACGAAGGTCCCGTACTGGTGGTACAACTCAAGTAGGTCAACATATTCATTTCCTTCCAACTGGATCAGGGGCCAAGATCGGCGGCCTGTCATACGAGCTAAGGAGTCTCGGGGGTCCAAACCCTTGATATTGATAAGGAATTGATGCTCTAATGGATCGCTTGGCTGACCGGCTGGTTCTGGCAATCCTATGATTTCTGAAAATTCATCCATTAAAACAGTCATCTCTCCCCATGGGAACCAGAAGGTGCACGTTCGAGGATTCCATTGCTCCGCCATTGCATGGATCAAGTTGCCATTGATGGTCTGCTTTCCGACTGCTGATGCTAGTTCTAATCCGCACTCGCTCAAATGGTCCGGGAACATTCGAGAAAAGCTTTTTAGCTAGGAATAGTACCACCGGGGAATGAAAGTTCCGGTGCTAAGGGCTCGATGTTCAGGACGACCTTGTCGCACCTCGTAGAAGATGTGACCTTCAGGAAAGATAGGATCGACTTGACTGGATGCCATCGAACTGAAAACAGAGAAAGACTCAGAATGAGACTTAGAAAAATGTGAGAAATTTTGAAAAAAATTTGCAGGCAGGATAAAAAATACGGCTGGAAGTTTGAGATCCAGTGGAAAGGTAGAATGTAAAATTACCTGGAGTTTTGAAAGAAATGGGATATTTGAGAAAATCATCCAGGGTTTGAGAAAAATATCTCGTGCAAAATAAGGATATTTGAAAAATGCCTAATAAGTTGGAAAACATTGGGAAATATAAAGAATTGAGGAAATCACACATATAATCACATCCTGCACAAACATTTATGCACATTCAGCACTCCCTAAAAGGCTGACTCTAGATGCATCATTTGAAAACAGCTGTAGGACCCTAATCCTAACTCTAGGTTCAGATCATCTTTGTCCAATCCAGTTATGCCGATATACCCGAATCGAAATCCGAGGTACGTGGCATATAATTTCAACTCCGGTTCTAAGGTAAGGTTTTCCAACATCCTTGAGCACCTACCGATATACTTCGGACTGTGGCCCGCGGTACGTGGTAGGGGGGTGTTAACCCAAATAGTTGGCCCAGTTGTGAGGCTCTGTCCCGAACTAGGGTTCTGGAAGAGAGCCCAGCAACGTGAAGACCGGGTAATAATAGGTAATTGAGGTTTTGAAAAATGATCACATGCAAGAAATAGAGGGCTCTAAATCCTAGAGAGATAGACTTTTGAAAATCTTTGAAGAAGCATACATTGTTTGCATTCAGATCCTAAATTGAGGAGAGTTGTATTTAGACCTAAGTCTATGTGAGCATGAAAATTTCTCCTCAATCTGGTCCTACCAAACCATGCCTAAGCTATATGCAGTCAATGTCAGCTAGGTCAGAATCTAGGCTCCTAGGCTCACATGATATTGAAAGTAAAAGAGCTGACATTTTGTGAACATAATTTCGATAATTGAACTAAGTCAAGCACACTTTTGATCAGACGAGGACAGGTCCCATCTCGGTCGCCAAACCTGTCATCGTCGCAAAATTTCTCCCATCTTCCCTTCCTTACGGAAGAGAGAGAGAGGGAAAATGCTTTCGCGCTTCAAACTTGACCGGGTTTTGGAAATTGTTTTGAAATACTCGCCTCCGTTTTGAAAATTGCGGGAAAATCCATGGGATGGGGCTCGACCTATCGGTACGAGGTTCGACCGTTCCTGCCGCCTTTAACAGGGGTAATCGAACCAAGGACCAAAATTGTGCTTGACTTGGTGAAATTGCCGAAATTGCGTTCTATCCTAAATGCACAGAGAATTCAGGCATGTGCTATGAGAATTTTGGGAAATGTAAATTGGAAAATATGATGTATGCTTAGAAAACATTTGGAATTGAAAAGCATTTCTCAGGAAAAAGATGGAAATCAATCTCTCAGGAAACTCAGACGAAGAAGGTTTGAAATCTCGAGAAAGTTTATAAAGAGTTGGAAAATCTTGAAGAAGTGAGAATCTTGAGAAAGTTTAAACGAGAATCTTGGGAAAATCTTGAGAAAGTTTTATAAAGATTTGAAAAAATGAGAATCTTAGGAAAATTTTAAGAATTCTTGAGAAAATATGAACTTTTGAAAAGGAAAGCGCTTGTTGAGAAAGTGCAGACTTTGAGAATTTTCTTAAGAAAATGATAAGAAATTTATAGGAAAGATTCATTGGAGAAGGAAATTTAGAACTTAGGAAATTGAAATCCTGAGAATCTTGTCTTTGAAATGTCTAAAAATCGACTTTGATTTTGAGAAAGATGAAAATTCCTTTTGAAAATGGATCTTAAGAAAATAACTTTTTAGGGAAAATCATAGGAAAACTTTGATTTGGAAAATCAAACTCCGAAGATCATCATAGTTTCTTGAGAAAATTGATTCCATGAAGTGAAAACCTTTTGAAAGAATCATGAGGAAAACAAATGATGCAGATGATTTGAATGGAAGAATGCACTTTGAAAGGTTTTCTAAGAAATTTGTTGGAGAATGTGCATCAAGTCAAAATAAATCCTTCACATATCCTGACTGTGGCCATGAATATGTTCAGAGTTTAATTGATTTAATACACAAGATTTTGAAAAATTTAGAAATATGATGTGCATTTTCAAGATAACCTAAGAGTGTAGGCTCAATGTGACTAGTAGAAAGATGATGAATCTGGGTCTCGTCCATATTCCGACTAGGGCCGTAAATATGGATTCCACCGAGTTCATCAACTCCCTAAGAGTTGGTGCACGTGCCATTCGTGAACATCCACAGTGCTTTTGAAATAAAATGCATGAATCATATAAGCAGGATATTGCATAAATTTCAACTATATGATATGCATCCTAGTTTAAACGGAAAATTAAATATCTTATTCCAAAATTTACATTATTACATCACTAAATGAATGAAATAAATAGAAATTGCAGATTTCAGCTCCTTCATTAGAATGTCCCTGCCAAACTGGAAATGGGGTTAGTGTAGACCTGTAGGTTTTTCCAGAGTATTCCAATAATATCCGGGAATTATTGGATTTATCCAGATATACCTAACCTCATATCTCCTTGCCATAAATATAATTAAAATAACATGGATGCAAGAAAATACGAAAATAAGAGTTTTGTCCTTTTGAAATCATGGTGAAATCGACTAAAATACTCCCATAAACTGATGACCTTGAAACAAATATACACATATATATATATATATATATATATATATATATATATATATATATATATATATATATATATATATATATATATATATATATATATATATATATATATATATATATATATATATATATATATATAGATATTATTTCAAATAGGGGTAAGGATAAATTGATCATGAAGTCTTATGGAATAGTGTCATGTAGGATAAGGTCCGAAAATCATAAGGGTTTCTAAAATCGAAACTGATAAAATGCTAGTCCATCACCAGAAATCATGAGATTTAAGGGAGCTTCGTTAATGAACAAAGCCACCGATTTTGCTTTGATAGCTTTAAGATTCAAACAAACACTGGAAAAGCATAAATTTAAAAGAAAAAAAAATTTAACATGAGTGAGCAATAGAAATATCGGTTTTCCTAGATTGATTGGAAAAGTATTAACTCTTTCAAAATTAGGAAATATTAGCATCATACAACAACATCTGCAATAGGGTTTATACAAACTGTAGCAAAGGAAAGACACTAACTCATGTGCAGCCATATGCACCTGAACTATTGGCACAAACATATATAGTGACACAACAACCTACTATCCTAATACATATAAATGGTGTTGGACCTCAACCATCTATGCATAAAAAATAAAAAATAAAATATATATATATATATATATATATAAAAAAAAAACAGTTAATGAAGAATCATAAGCACAACCCAAGGGTCATTTCAACTGTAGACACAACATTTGTCCATCCCAATCCGCATCCGTGTCATACCCTCTTCAGGTTTATGCACCCAATGAGCAAATCCATTAGGATTCAATCTTCATCTTTTTGTAATAATAACAAAACATTCAGCAGCATTCCAACTAAACAGAAATTTACCAAAAAGATCTAATTAATTTGACAAAAAACCATGAGATTTATCAATGGGCTAATATACTGCAGAGAGATACAAAGCAGTCATGCTACCTCACAACAGTGTATGGCTGTGTGAGTGAGAGACAGGGTTGACAATGGATCCGTAACCATATTACTTGTATACAACAATTTTCTAGCATCTTTAGAAGCTGAAACCTGAGACATCGTAAGTTCTGGTAACATGGATCCACCATTTCGAAGACTACCTTTAGTGCTATTGGCAGCAGTTGGGCTGGATAGTGCGGAACTCTGTGCTGACATGCGATTAGATGCAGGAACAACCAATGGAAATGGAGGATCACGAGCTGATGGAGGATCCACTCCTGGACCTGACTGACACAGACACACCTATGTGGGCCTTATACATGTACACAATGCTATTGCATGTGAAATCGTCTATGGAAAGGCAGGCTTTTACACATTTTAACTTAGATTTTTTTTTTTTAGAGAAATCAAGAACCTTCAATCTGATGACACTAAGCTAAAAGACTAAGCACACGAATGAAAAGAGAGCTTGTGGAATTTAAACAACAAACAGAGATACAACGTATTTAAGTAAAATATAAAAAAATAAAATTCTGATAACAAACAACACAGGAGATTTGCTATTCTTATTGATATAGGGCATTGGAATGAGAGGTTCGGTCCATGAAAAGGACGAACCATCTCATCCAATTCATCTGATTGTAAAATCCCTCCCATTGTCTCTTTTGAAATCGTTTGTAATGCTGAAGTTTAGACTGCTAATGGCCCTTCTCGACACTACCTTTTCTTCCAGCCGACGACAACAAGATCTGCATTAATACATCTGAACAAAGGGAGGAAATGATATAGACTTACCTTGGGGTCTCCTGGCCGATTGAATCCGTAAATGAGGATCCCAGGGATTGGTCCCTTTCCGTCTGGCTCCTGGTAGATTGTCACTGCAGGCTGGGCGTTCTTATACTGTTCTTTGTAACTTTATTGGAGGAAAATGGCAGAAAGAACAGATGAGGGGTCAAAGCAGTTTTGTCTGATGGGCAGGGAGGAAAGGAGGCGATGAGGGAAGCTCCAGAGATGAAAGAGGGTTCAACGATCTGCAATGGGCTCGCTGGAAAGGGGGGTCGAATTTTCAGAGGGGAGCAGAGGGTTTCTGTAAAGAGGACCTCCACAAGTCTTCTCCTGCTAGCCGAGAGGGGACTCCCTAAAGAAGAGGGCGCTGAGGGGTTAGGGAAAGAAATCAAAGGGGCGATGCTGGAGAGTTAGGGGAAAAAGAGAAAAAGTCCCCTTTTCGGGTGGCTTCAGCCCTCTTTTTAAAAAAGAGGTTCCCCCCTTTCAGCCCAAAGCTCGGGCTCCTTCGTGATAAGTTTTAAAAACTGATTTTTGAAACATTTCAAAAATTGTCGCCATTTGGGAGGGCGGCTCCTTTCTTCCAGCAGATTTTTGAAACTTAGGAAAAATGGTGTCTTGGGTAGGGTTTCACGGTGGCTCCATCTTGGGGCTGAAAAGTAATAAAGTAAAAAAAAAAATGAATTTTGTTGTGGTGGTGCCACCTCTTTTGAGAAAACAAAATTTTGCCTTTCTTGGCAAGAAGCCTTAGTGGGGTGCGACCTACGTGGGCCCACTAAGTATTTTATAAAAATTTAAATCAAAATAAAAGGATTTTATAAATCGGTGCCACTTTCGAGTGGGCACTATTTTGGAAATAAGGGAAATTTCGAGAATTTGAGTGTGACACCACCTCGAGGCGGGTCCCCCGTCCTTTAATTGAAATAAGAGCCAAATGAGATATTTTGGAATTTTCACAATAATAGGCTAGTTTTGGAAAACACGAAGCCAAATTTGGCTTGATTTCAAAAGTTTGAAAGAAAATGGCTCTTCGGGGCGAAATTTTGAAAGAAGTAGGGAAATTCTGAGTCTTTTTGTAAAAATTTGAAATAGGATCTTATGAATTTTGAAATTGTGTCCCCCTCTTTCCAACTGGCGAAATTCTAAAATGTCAAAACCATCCAGATTGTTTTCTTGAGAAAACTTTTCGTAATTCAGGGTCCTGGGGGTAAAATGGGAAGAATTGATAATTTTAAAAACCCAGGGTTTTGAAATCAATTTTGAAAAGTTTTAAAATCAAATCTGGATTGACAATTTTGGAAAATCAGGAGTTCTGGATCTCAAAATGACATGCTGTGCAGTGAAATGATATGAAATGCTCGTGCAATGCTATGCAAAAGACATGTTCTACAAAGTTGCCATTCTGAACTTGAATTTGAAAATTCTGACTTTTGGTTAAGCATGAGATTTTGAGAATTTGCAATTTGAGGGTGTCTCTGAGTCTAAATGGAGAAGTCTTGAGACTCGAGAATGGAATTTAGGACTCTCTGCAAGGTTCCATCTTAGAAAATGACCATTTTGCCCTTCCTTGGTTCTGGAGAACCGAAATGTGATGCTTGGTGGAAATGTCAAGAAGGTGAGTGAAAATTTGGGGTGTTTACAATCCTGCCCAGATAATTTGCTTGACGAGTGTTTGGTAGCCGATGTGACCACCACAAATCCCTTCGTGTGTCTCTCGGACAACTTCCATGGCTTCATCTTTATCTAAGCATCTGGCATACGTAGAACTGAATCCACGACGATAAAGAGTATCGACAAGGATGAAATAACGGGCTGACATGCGCTGAACCGCGTGTTGCTCCTTTCTTGGCATTTCCGCTGAGAATTCACCAGTTTCAATAAAGCTTTTGATATCTTGGTACCAAGGCTTCTCTTTCTGAACGACTTGGTTTACTTGCTCAGCTGAGATGTAGGCAGGTTGATCAAGTCTGCCGATCTCGAAGGAACGACAAGATTTACTATCTTTAAAAGACAAAATGGAACCCAGACAGGCTAGGCCATCTGCTATATGATTGTACTCCCTCTTTACATGGTTGAGCTGAAATTCTTCAAAGTTGTCTATGAGAGTTAAGGCAATCTTCTGATAAGGGATAAACTTTGAATCCTTGACTTGCCATTCGGCATTAACTTGGCTTATAACGAGCAATGAGTCGCCAAAGGCATGTACTCTCTTGACATTAAAGTCTTGCAAAATCTTGAGACCTTATATTAGAGCTTCATACTCGGCCATATTGTGAGTACATTGGAAGTCTAGCTTGAGGGAATAAGGGAGCATCTCCTTTTCAGGAGTGATTAGCAAGATCCCAATTCCTATACCATACATGTTTTTATCTCCATCAAGGAATAGAGTCCAAACTGGGGACTCCTGAACATTGCATATGCGATCGTCAGGGAAATCATCTTCTTCTTTGATCTCTTCTATCAACGGGAAATCTGCCAATTGATCTGCGATGGACTGACCCTTGACTGACTTCTGAGAAACATATTCCAAATCGTACTGCATCAGGAGGACTTGCCATTTTTCAATCCATCCAGTAAGGAAAGGCTGCTCAAGGATGTATTTGAGAGGGTTAAGTCTTGACAGAATTTTGATTTCTGATGCCAACAGATAATGTCTCAACTTCTGACACATCCATACTAAGGCTAGACATGTCTTTTCCATTTGAGAGTATCTTTTCTCATAATCGATGAAGGTCTTGCTGATGTAGTAGATGGCATGCTCTATCCGGATGCCTTCCTCGTATTGTGCAAGAAATCCACCACAAGCATTATGGTTGATGAAAATATATAAAAGGAGTGGTTTTCCGAGTTCTGGTGGCTTCAGAACTGGTGGATTGAGAAGATACTTCTTGATGCGCTCAAATGAGAGCTGACATTCCGGTCCCCACTCAAATTTCACTTCTTTTCTCAACAGGTGATTGAAGGGTTCGCGTCTCATGGCCAAATTGGAGATAAAGCGACGAATAGACTGAATGCGACCCTGAAGGCTTCGCAGTTCTTTAAGATTAGTGGGAGGCAGCATATCAATGATCGCCTTTGCCTTGGCAGGATCCACTTCTATGCCTTTCTTGCTGATCATATAGCCAAGTAGTTTGCCTGACTCTACTCCAAAGATGCATTTCCGTGGATTGAGTCTCAGCTTGTAGAGAATAAGTCTTTCAAAGACTTGGCCGAGAGCATCGAGATGATCCTCTCCTTCTTTTGACTTAACCAGGATGTCGTCCACATAGGCATCCATATTCTTGTGCATCTGGTCATGGAAGATATCTGCCATTGCTCTCTGATAGGTTGCCCCAACATTCTTGAGCCCAAACGGCATGACTGTATAGCAAAATGTACCCCAAGGTGTAGTAAAAGAAGTTTTGGATTGGTCTCGAGTGGCCAATTTGATTTGATTGTAGCCTGAGTATCCATCCATAAAGGAAAACATGGCATGGCCTGCTGTGCTATCGATCAAAAGATTGATGTTGGGGAGTGGATAATCATCCTTTGGGGTTGCTTTGTTTAGATCTCTGAAATCAATACAGATTCGGACTTTGCCATTCTTTTTGGGAACTGCCACGATGTTCGCCAACCAGTCTGGATATTCAATGGTCTGAATGAATCCTGCTCTTAACAACTCCTCAAGTCCTTCTTTAACTTGCGGTGCCACCCGAGGATCCATTTTTCTTAGTTTCTGCTTGATTGGTTTGCAATCTGGCTTCAACACAAGGCGATGCTCGACTAACTTGGGGTCTAAGCTTGGCACATCCTCATAAGTCCAAGCGAAGACTTTCTGATGCTGTTTGAGAAAATAGACGAGCCTTTCCTTCTCATCTGAATTCAAGTTGGAACCAATCTTGAGGATTTTTGGATCATCTTCCGAACCGATATTGACATCCTCTGTTGGATCTTGAACCAATGGTGATGGTTCATCCTGCTTCTGAATACTTGCAAATCTTGAATCGTTGAGTCGAATTATGCCAACTCTTCGATCTACCCTATCACTTTGCTGACTTTTGCCCCTGCCTTTGCCTTGCAGATTCTGGCCGGTTTGGATTTATTTTGAGAAAAGTTGGTATTGATAACGAGCTTTTTGAGCGATTTAGGAGCCATGATTCCGGCAATCCTGAAAATGCAAAGAAGGTTTTTTTTGAGAAAAGAGTAAGATATTTAAAAATAGCCTTTTGCACAAAAATAGAGAATGACGATATAGACAAGGATACAAGCGAGGAATTTGTGTACACCAAAATAGGAATCAAAATTTCATTGATTTGAAACATTCTTGATATTTACATATGCTTTGATAAAAGAAGGAAACTGGGGCAGATTTTCTGCCCCTACAAGATGACATGGAAAAGAAAGAAAAAGAAAGCAGAAAACACTGGCATTGTCTTCATTGTGCTCCTTTGATGAAGGTGGTCTTCCTGCTGGACAATTGACCCGTCAAACCCAAGCCTGTACCCTCGACATGCCGAGCGGAAACAATCAACTCCAGAATGCCGTCCTTATTGCTGCCCAGGCCTCTGAAGGGCTGATAACCGTGTTTGAGCAGGAGATCAAATCCTCTATTCATTTTTGAGAACTGAGGGAAAAGAGGGTGATCCTGAAAGGAGGTGCAGTTGAGGCGCCCACCTAGCTTGAAGAAGTGAGGTCCCTACCACTGGGTTACTGCCATTACACTTTCTGTTGGCTGGACTTCTTTCAGCTTTAACATGTCCAAGCTTTTACTTAAATTGATTTCATCGACTTCCCGGATGCTCGGGATGTTGGCAGTGAAAGTAGGACGGGGAATCATCGGCTGCGGGAGTCACTCTTTTGGGTCCTCTCTTAGGACCGTAGTGATCATGCCTCCCTTCGACCACTTGATACATTGGTGCAAGGTTGATGGAACAACATTGGCGTTGTGAATCCAAGTGCACCCAAGCAACAGATTGTATGTGGGCGGCACATTGACCACGTGGAAGAGGACCGTATGCACTGAGTAATTGATGAAGATTTCAAGAAATATTTTCCCCTTGGTTGTCTGTCCATGGTTGTCAAAATCGTAGATCGTTATCGAATCTGGGGTATATTCCTCTTCTTTTAGGCCCAATGCCTTAGCTGTCATTTCAGGACAGATATTGAGGCAGCTGCCTCCATCGACGAGCACATGAGGGACTATCATGCCCCTGGTTTGCACCACTATGTACAAGGCGTTGTTGTGAAATGAATGAGGTTTTGGCAAATCCTCATCTGAAAATGTGATAGGTGCGTTTGTCATGGCCTGATTGACGATTTGAGTCATATCTTGCGTTGTTGTGCTAGGCTTGACCTTGATCTTTCTTAGAAGGTCTTCTAGCACTTGTTGGTGCTCTGGCGAAGCGTGGGTCAGATCTAGGATAGAAATGTTGGATAGAGCAGTGATTGGCTTTTGAACTGACCCTAAAGCCTCTTCTTTCTTCAAAGCTGCCTTGATAAAGCGCTTCGGGATCCTGGGAACTATCTTGGCAATTTCTGCCGCTGCTTTCGCTGGTTTCTTGTTGCTGGAGAATGCAGTAATATCCACCCTCTTGGCGGAAGACTGCGCTTGATGAAGGACCAAGACCTGATGTTGATCCTGAATGTCCTGATTAGAACATGGCTGGATGCTACCTTGAAGAGTGAATGTCTGCTCTGTGATGACTGAAGCTGAATGCTTGGGAAATGGCTTGGACAAGATTTCTGGTTGTTCTTCCTTATCCTCGATCAATAAATTCTTGTCAATGCAGTCTTGGATGATATTCTTAAGAACAAAGCAATGCTCGGTATCATGTCCCACAGTCCGGTGAAACTTGCAGAATTTATCTGTCCATTTTACCATAGCAACGGGTGAATCTGCCACTTTGGGGAGTTTGATCATACCCTTCGACATCATATATTCCAAGATGTCTTCGCGAGATTGTTCTAATGTTGTGAACTCTCGATCATAACTCCAACCCTCGTGCTTCGGCTTCTCTGGCTGCTTTGCTTCGGGCTGAGGTGCTGACTGAACGGGCTGTGGCTTGACAAACTTCCCCTTCTGGGCTGCAGAGTTTGTCCTTTCGACCCTGGAGTGCCCTGAGTTCTTGCTGCGATTTTTTTTGCTCTTCTTACGGTTAGAGTCGCTACCATGATCTGAAAACTCTGTAGAATAGGCAACGTGCGCCTTCTTCTTCTGATCAGGATTCCCCTTGACAAAAGGATATTCTTCGTACAGACCATTGTCCAAGCCAGTCTCAAGTCATTCGGCTCTCTCAATTAGTTTGATGAATGATTTAGCAGGCGAGGTAGAAATGAGGTTCCTCAGGGGCTGGGAAAAGTTGTTTAAAATAATCTGTAGGGCGTGCTCCTCTGGGATGGGAACTTTCATTCTGTTACAGGTGTTTCTCCACCTGTGGATGAATTCGCTGGCTTTCTCATTCTCATTCTGTTTTAAATTGTACAGATGGTTGAGGGTTGGTGAGGCTTCAACATTGAACATGAAGCGTTCAATGAACAAGTTAACAACTTTATCGAACTCTCGTAGTTCGATAGGATTAATGTGGTCTGCATACCACCTGGCCGCTACACCCTCTAGGCTGCGAGGAAAGCAAATGAATAACGCCTGGTTGTCCTTCCTGAAACGGCCGCACTCAGCATAGAAAGTGGCCAAATGAGCTTTGGGGTTGCTTGTTCCATCGAACTTAAGGAACTTGCCAGGGAGATTTTCCAGATTGTCATCCCCATCTAGGCCATGGTAAAAATTTTCACCAGAATATGTCTGCTTGCCCTTGCTTTTGGACTGGATATCTCTGATGGCCCGATTCATTTCTTTCATCTGCTAATGCATCGGATCATTAGCCGGAACGGGTTTGTTTATTGATTCAGGCTCTACAGCGATCTTTACAAACTGCGGCGGAAGATTCTGATGATAAACAAACTGTTCTTCCTCTTCTGATTCCTCTTCAACTGATTCTGTTTCTTCAGAAGTGGTGTCAGGCTGCACTTTCTTCCTGACGATCCTGACTGGTTTTTTCACAGCCTTCTTCTTTGGTTTGCTTTTTGGAGCAACCTCCTTCTGACTGGCCTCAGCCTCTTCTGACATCATTCTGGTCATCATCCTTTTGAACAAATTATACATGGCAGGGTCTATGTCATCGATTTGGTTCTGATTTTGCCCCCTGACTGACTTAGGAGAGCTCGTGGCTTCGACTTCGCTGTCGCTGTTGATGTCTTCTTTAAAATCATTGTAATTTTGAAAAGATTTTTTTATGAAAATCATGTGAAAACCAGACATCAAATAATAAAAACCGGTTCTCACTAGTGGATGAGACCGGGTCGAACTCAGGGAACGGGAATATATCGTATTCGAGTACACAAGTCTGAACTATTCTTTATTGCCGAATTATTTGAAATGTAAAATGTTCAAGTAAAAACAACTAACTATTACAACAAATGAATACCCATCGCAGAGGGCGTAAAGTGCAATATTTACAAACCCAATCAAAGTCCTAATTCTAAACTAAAAAGTAAAACGAAGCTTTATTCTTCGTACTTCGTGTCACATAATCGCTTCCACTCCAGTCTGTGCTATCCTGCACAATTCAAATGAACACGAGCAGTACACGAGATAAAAGTAAAAATTATACTAAACAAAGTACACTAAAAAATTCTAAAAGATATCATGAAAGGAAGCTAATGACAATTAACTAATTAATTCTAAGACTAAAAATAGTATAAAAAACTAACATCATATTTCTTTACTAAGTAAACTAATTACTAATTAGCTAAGTATTCTAATTACAAAGCAATTACCATTGCTAATTATTTCAAATCAACTAATTAAACCTAAATTCAAAACAACTAAGTAAATGTAGTTACTAATTAGTTAGTAACATATAATCAACAGTAATGGTCATGCAGCAAACAGATAGTAAGCTGGAAATCAGACTGAGATCGGCATTCAAATATTGCTCAGTAATCCGATGTTCAAACAATAATCCGAACAGTCATTCAGTCAAGAGATTAGTAGTTTAGAAATAGTTCAGAAATCAATGCTCAGAAAGAAAATTATTCATTTGATCAACTTTTCTTACAAAGAAACTAACAGCTTTAGAAATTAGGCCTTCAGAAATTAACTCTGATAGTTCAAAATTCTCAAACCTCCGATTGATATTCAGATTAGCTAATTCTCAGAACTCAATAGTTTGATCGATAACAAACATTCGATTGGTGACACAGATCAACCAATCAGCTGTCAAACAATTTTCACCAGAGATTAATGAAACCACACTTACCGGAGATCCATAAGTCGCCGATTCAAATTCAGATGCTCCGATCAAAACGCAGATATTCCGATCATTGGCTTTCAATCGATTGATATTCCACTGATCTTCAGTTAGATCATTGCTTCAACAACATTTTAACAAACTAGAATTGATCTAATCGTTCAGTCGATCAACATCAGGCAGTCGATCAATTAATCCATCGGATTCTCATATTCAGTCGCCGGAAAATAGCAAATAGGGCAACGGCTCATACAAACCACGCTTCAATCATCGGGAGTCAAATGACATTCGATCGGATGATCGATTAAAAATTAGCCGATTCAATTCAATTAAATCAAAACTCTACAGGATTTTGATCAATTAATCAATCGGATTCTTATATTCAGTCGCCGGAAAAATTGAGAATCGATCCAGATGATCGATCAAGCTTCTGTAGAAAAATTGAATTCTGGCGGTAGATTTCAGATTAGTTCTTGTAGAAATGTTGAAATCACCGATTGCTGAAACAATTTTTTTTTTGTTTTTAATGTTTTAGATTTGAGGTTTTATCAAGACTTCAAATCTAAGAAAACTGGAAAAGCTACAGAAGTTCTGAGTTCCATCGGCAAATTTTTTTCTTCTTTTTTTATTTATTTATTTATTTTTTTATGCAGAACCGATTCATGTAACTACGAATTAAAAAATTTATGAAACAAAAACTGTAAATCAAAACATATTTCTTTTAATATGAGCTATGAATGCTTAACAGAAATCAAAATGAAAATTCATAAAGAAGAAGAAGAAGAAGAAGAAGAAGAAGAAGAAGAAGAAGAAGAGGAGAAGAAGGAGAAGAAGAAGAAGAAGAAGAAGAAGAAGAAGAACTTACCGAATTGGAATGGTTAGAAGAGAGGTTGGAATCCTCTCTCTTGCTTCAGCCGTTGTCGGAATTCTCCACCGGAAAGAGGATGAGAAAAAGAGGGGAAAATAGGGAGAAGAAGAAGAAGAGGTAAGAAGAGGTGGAGAGGAAGGGGAAGAAGAGAGGGCTTGGGCCAAAGAGAGAAGACAAGCCTCTCTTCCCCTTACGTATGATATTTATAATTTTGAACTTTTCTCCATAAGTCCCTCTTCTTTGTAAAATTGCATTTCAAAAACCTCTCTTCAAAAAGTTATTTACAAAACAACTCAAAATGACTATGTTTTAGAAAATACCAAACTAAGTTTATTTTAACTCTAATTTTTTTATGATTTTCAAAAACTAAACTACTACAATTATGTCAAACACTAAAATAGGCATTAAAATGTAAAATAAAACTATTTTTCATGCATTTTCTATTTTTAAATCATTTTAGCACATTTACTCGAAACTAACATAAAATTGGGTTTTTAAATCATTTTCTCGTGAAATCATGCATATTTTTATATGAAATATCCCTAAAATATATGCATGATCAAATACCCCCATGCTTATGTTTTGCTAGTCCTCGAGCAAACTAGAAAAATGCATGAAATCAAACTATCACCTAACTCACTTTCATAGGAATCACGGTTGCATTTAGCTCATGCAACAAGCCCTTTCAACCCCTGGGTTACCCCAGTGGACGAGTAAGGTCTCGTGAGGGTTTGCAGTGATGCTACCCACAAACATCTCTGTCATGTATGCATAATATTACACATCCTCATAATCAGTAGGTAATTAAAGACTCTATTTTCACAAATATTTCCTATTATTTCAAAATCACAATATAATTAGAGTCTTTTATGCACCACCACAGAAAAAGAATTTCTTTCACTTTTCTAAATATCACAATTATTTATGTTTTATTCTTAAAAAATCCAATAAAAACAAGTTATCATTTACTTATCCTCACTCATATGTTTTCTGCACAGGTTTTCTCAATCACACTTCTAAGCACTGAACTTTTCTCTCTTTTTCAGCTCTTTTCTCTCTTTTTTTTCTCTTTTCACGCTTTTTCTTTTTGCGCACTTATTTTTCTCATATAGCTTGCGTGTGGTCTGCTTTTATGCCTTGTGCAATGTTAATATCTTCTATACTTCATACCAAAAGATATCAACTAAGACATAAAAGTGACTTCCTTCATTCACCTTTATAACATGAGAGTCAAATATTTCAACTTGTATCTGTTCTCAGTTACTTAGGATCACAAAGTTTTCCACTCTCCTTTTCGAAAATGGAATTAAAAGTTTCAACTTACATCTAAGTTCCATCTACTAAGGATTGTGAAATTATCCAAACAACCTAACACATGCTATATTTTTTTCTTTTGAGCTCATTTTTTTTTACACTTTTGTTCATTTGCTTAGTTTTTCAAAAATACAACTATGCATATTCATATTTATGATTCAAAATAAACTTTAACATGTATCTATCATCATTTCCTCGAAATCCGCATAAACAACCATAATTTTTAGATCTATGTCAGAAAAAAAATTTGTGGGGCTTAAAAAATCCTCTAAAAACATTAGATTTTAAATAACATTCATATAAGTTCAAATTCTTTCTTTAAAAATCTACTTTTCATGAGATATGTGTAAACATGTGCAAGAACGTAAACAGAAATATCAAGGTGTGCAAACTACACCCTGCCCCATGCTTATATGACACTGTCCCAGTGGCACTCCCCCATGCTTATATGAAACTAAGTGAATGCACATGAGAGGAAATAAATGAGGGAAAAGAGTAGAATGACCTGACATGAATTAAAAATATACGTTCTATGAATGTAATGAATACAATGTATACATGACAAAACATGAAACTCATAGAAAAACCAAAAATAAAACCAAATAAAATCTACAAATCCTAGCAACAAATGTAATACTGTACAGAATATGGGTTGCCTCCCATAAAGCGCTAAGTTTCACGTCCCCAGCCAGACGGATCCCTAGAAAAATCCTTCATCGTCCATGAGATTAATGGACATGAAGTCAGACTCAACCGGGCTCAATGTAGAAAATAGTGTCATCTGTGACACTACGCACTGTGTTTCCATCCCTTCTACCTCCAAATGTAGTATCATGACTCTCTTGACATGAAGAACTGAGATTAGTCTCATGTGAGAGACTGGTCAGGAAATGAGAGTCTAGGACCGACCGACTATCAATGAATGCAACTTCAAACAAGTGGTGAATATGATAAGGCTTGACTTGGTCAAGCACCTTCTGCATCTGTACCTCTTGCTTACTAAAAACAATCGGTGATCCTAAAGGCTGAGAAAATGGGGCTCTATATGATGATAATGCATGCTGTGAGTCTGGCCCCTTCTGTTGAGGTATCATGGAGATCGACTCATCAGTAGAAATGATATGGGGTTCATGAGTCGATTCCTGAGTGGGGTGACACGCCTTCCCATACTGAAGGGATGTAACAGATTCGACTTGTTTATGATGTGAATCAGTGGGTTGCAAGTCAAATGACATGGAATCCTCTCCCTTTGAGACAACAGACTGACTATGAAGGTTCCCCTGGCTTTGCCTAGTAAAAGTCTCAACCAACTGTCCCATTTGAGTCTCTAGCTTGGCTATTGACTGCGTATGGGAGCTCAAAAGTTGTAATATCCTATCTTGGAAAGATTGACTAAATAAAGGCTCATGGGAATGGGGTTGAGTATAAGCATGTTGGGCTGGGGGATGAACCTGTGGAAAAATGGGGTGCGAGTAACCTTGTGAAGGGTTACTGGGTCTATACTGTGTCTGGGAGAGCTGATGGGATGAGGAAATAAACTGGTTTCACCAACCTGGGTTATATGAGGATGTAAATGAATCGGACATGGGTTTAGCGAAACCTTGGGCAGCATTCACCTGCTCCTGAACGAATTCAGGATATAATGGTGCTGCCGGACAATCTGAAACACAGTGTGCAGGGCTAGCACATAGCTCGCACACTCTTTCTACTGGATTTCTCGAAGAATTGGCTAGGAATTGATCTAACTTTCTAGTCAACTGGTCAACCCTGGTACGCAATTCTAACTCAGACCTAACTTCGGAAATCCCAACTTTCCTAGGACCACTAGACACAGGTGTAGTCCTATCGATCCGTGAAGACGAATTATGATGCATCGTGTTTTCACTCAAGGTCTCGAATAGAGACCACGCCGCGTCCTCACTCTTGAGCATAAAAGTGCCCCCACAAGACGAATCAACCATTTGACAATGCTTTTCAGTAAGCCCGTCATAAAAATACTGCACCAACTGCCAACGAGGCACCTGGTGATGGGGACACTTGCGGAGAAGATCTTTCAATCTCTCCCAAGACTCGTGAAATTGTTCTCCCTCAATTTGAGAAAAACTGGTTATAGCTTTACAAAACTGATTCGTTTTACCAATTGGGAAGTATTTTTTTAAAAATTCTCTTTGCATTCCTTCCCAAGTAGTAATACGAACCGTCTCAAGAGATTTTAACCAGTGCTTGGCTTTATCTTTGAGAGAGAACGGAAACAAAGTTAACCGCATAGCATCTTCTCCAAAAGTATTGATTCACACAGTTGAGCAAATCTCAAGGAATTCGTCGAGATGACGATATGGGTCCTCATTGCTAAGGCCATAAAACGAAGGTAACATTTGAATCACACTGGCCTTAATCTCAAAATGGCTCGCTCCTACATCAGGTCTCGTGATGCAGGAGGTGAGAGTATACGTATTTGGCATGAAGTACTCCCTCAAAGGACGGATCAAATGATGATCGTTAGCCATTGCATACACCTTAGAGTAGACCGGTGTAGCACACGTCCTAACTCTGGGTTTTCTACCTAACTAATGCACTAAGCGGCCAAACCACGCAAACCACAAAGCGAGTAAACTAAAAACAACAAAAACTAAACAAACACCACGCAGTTACACATAACAGAGATTATGCATAAGAAATATGAAATCTATGTGTACGGTACCAATCGTACACAGTCACCTCTAAGGGGATCCTAATAGGTGGGCTGTGCAGAAAAGTAAGCTCTTCTCTAAGATATGCACATACGTGGTTCTAAACCTAAATGCAACACAAACACTAGGCAATAAAGTGAATACTAATATTACGCCGTTCCCCGGCAACGGCGCCAAAAATTTGATGTCTTCTTTAAAATCGTTGTAATTTTGAAAAGATTTTTTTATGAAAATCATGTGAAAACCAGACATCAAATAATAAAAACCGGTTCTCACTAGTGGATGAGACCGGGTCGAACTCAAGGAACGAGAATATATCATATTCGAGTACACAAGTCTGAACTATTCTTTATTGCCGAATTATTTGAAATGTAAAATGTTCAAGTAAAAACAACTAACTATTACAACAAATGAATACCCTTCGCAGAGGGCGTAAAGTGCAATATTTACAAACCCAATCAAAGTCCTAATTCTAAACTAAAAAGTAAAACAAAGCTTTATTCTTCGTACTTTGTGTCAGGTAATCGCTTCCACTCCAGTCTGTGCTATCCTGCATAATTCAAATGAACACGAGCAGTACACGAGATAAAAGTAAAAATTATACTAAACAAAGTACACTAAAAAATTCTAAAAGATATCATGAAAGGAAGCTAATGACAATTAACTAATTAATTCTAAGACTAAAAATAGTATAAAAAACTAACATCATATTTCTTTACTAAGTAAACTAATTACTAATTAGCTAAGTATTCTAATTACAAAGCAATTACCATTGCTAATTATTTCAAATCAACTAATTAAACCTAAATTCAAAACAACTAAGTAAATGTAGTTACTAATTAGTTAGTAACATATAATCAACAGTAATGGTCATGCAGCAAACAGATAGTAAGCTGGAAATCAGACTGAGATCGGCATTCAAATATTGCTCAGTAATCCGATGTTCAAACAATAATCCGAACAGTCATTCAGTCAAGAGATTAGTAGTTTAGAAATAGTTCAGAAATCAATGCTCAGAAAGAAAATTATTCATTTGATCAACTTTTCTTACAAAGAAACTAACAGCTTTAGAAATTAGGCCTTCAGAAATTAACTCTGATAGTTCAAAATTCTCAAACCTCCGATTGATATTTAGATTAGCTAATTCTCAGAACTTAATAGTTTGATCGATAACAAACATCTGATTGGTGACACAGATCAACCAATCAGCTGTCAAACAATTTTCACCAGAGATTAATGAAACCACACTTACCGGAGATCCATAAGCCGCCGATTCAAATTCAGATGCTCCGATCAAAACGCAGATATTCCGATCATTGGCTTTCAATCGATTGATATTCCACTGATCTTCAGTTAGATCATTGCTTCAACAACATTTTAACAAACTGGAATTGATCTAATCGTTCAGTCGATCAACATCAGGCAGTCGATCAATTAATCCATCGGATTCTCATATTCAGTCGCCGGAAAACAACAAATAGTTGATAATCCCCGGCAACGGCTCATACAAACCACGCTTCAATCATCAGGAGTCAAATGACATTCGATCGGATGATCGATTAAGAATTAGCCGATTCAATTCAATTAAATCAAAACTCTACAGGATTTTGATCAATTAATCAACCAGATTCTTATATTCAGTCGTCGGAAAAATTGAGAATCGATCCAGATGATCGATCAAGCTTTTGTAGAAATATTGAATTCCGGTGGTAGATTTCAGATTAGTTCTTGTAGAAATGTTGAAATCACCGATTGCTGAAACAATTTTTTTTTTGTTTTTAATGTTTTAGATCTGAGGTTTTATCAAGACTTCAAATCTAAGAAAACCGGAAAAGCTACAGAAGTTCTGAGTTCCATCGGCAATTTTTTTTTCTTCTTTTTTTTTATTTATTTATTTATTTATGCAGAACCGATTCATGTAACTACAAATTAAAAATTTTATGAAACAAAAACTGTAAATCAAAACATATTTCTTTTAATATGAGCTATGAATGCTTAACAGAAATCAAAATAAAAATTCATAAAGAAGAAGAAGAAGAAGAAGAAGAAGAAGAGAAGAAGGAGAAGAAGAAGAAGAAGAAGAACTTACCGAATTGGAATGGTTAGAAGAGAGGTTGGAATCCTCTCTCTTGCTTCAGCCGTTGTCGGAATTCTCCACCGGAAAGAGGATGAGAAAAAGAGGGAAAAATAGGGAGAAGAAGAAGAAGAGGTAAGAAGAGGTGGAGAGGAAGGGGAAGAAGAGAGGGCTTGGGCAAAAGAGAGAAGACAAGCCTCTCTTCCCCTTACGTATGATATTTATAATTTTGAACTTTTCTCCATAAGTCCCTCTTCTTTGTAAAATTGCATTTCAAAAACCTCTCTTCAAAAAGTTATTTACAAAACAACTCAAAATGACTGTTTTAGAAAATACAAAACTAAGTTTATTTTAACTCTAATTTTTTTATGATTTTCAAAAACTAAACTACTACAATTATGTCAAACACTAAAATAGGCATTAAAATGTAAAATAAAACTATTTTTCATGCATTTTCTATTTTTAAATCATTTTAGCACATTTACTCGAAACTAACATAAAATTGGGTTTTTAAATCATTTTCTCATGAAATCATGCATATTTTTATATGAAATATCCCTAAAATATATGCATGATCGGCTGTGCTGAGGGGCGGTTTCCTTTCCAGCTCTTGTTTGGACCATTTTGACAATGCCAGATGATTTTTGCAGAAATAGAGGAATGGTTAGAGCCCGGAGGAATTTTTGAAAATGCGACCTTTTTGAGAAAAAGACATGAAAGAAGGAATTGATAGACAATTTAGACAAGTTATCCCATCACCAGAGATTGGGTCATCACAAATTTTGCGATAATTGAGTCACCATTTTGCGGCGACAAAAATGCGCCTTATGACTTAGGCTAGGTCGTCCATCATGATGAGAGATAATCGAAGAAAGAATGTAAGAAAGAGGTCTCATCACTGGGGATGAGGTCATCACGAGGATCGTGACCATATAAAACAAATTAAAATTTTGGCCATAAAGAGCTTTTTATCAGAACAAAAAGTTGCATTTTTATTGATGACAAAATTTAAATACAAAGAGAAGGTGGGCAGACAGTTTGCCACCATTCTCGATATTCCGAAGATACATTAGGACCAGGAAATATAGACAAAGGAATGAAGGAGTCCCAAGTGTATTTGGTTACATGGTATGCCCCAGACCACTGATCCGACTGCAGATTGAACTCTGGCATGCGGCCGGTCGAAAAGCAAATGTTGGCGCGAACCTGCCGCTGCGAGAACTGTCGGAGAGACCTCTCTGGCTGATAGTCGACACAGAAGAAAGGGCCGAGCAATCTGTAACGCTTGCTACGAGCATAAGTGTAGCGAGGAACTGATTCTCGTCTGTCAAAGTAGTCCCAGAGGATCTCTTCTTGGTGCAGACTTTCGATCAAGGATCGACACTGAATGGCAGACTTCGGCTTCTTGCTGTTGAACCTGAAGGAACTGGCTTTTGATGGCACATGTCGCAGGAACCACAACTGCAAGGCATACGTGCATCCTTCCACCAAGATGGTTTCTCCGAGGGCGAAACGAGCTAAGCCTCTGTAGAGAAAGGATAGAGCTGCCATGGATACTGAAAGCTGACGGGTCTGTTTGCTTCCCCATCTTCGAAAGAGTTGGGCGACTCTGACATCGATGAAATTCTGACCATCCTGAAAGAACGCTAGTCCCACTGTGCATAGGACCATGGCATGCTGGATTCTTTCTTTCGCTGCTCGAGACAAAGTATCGACTTCTTCATAGGCCCCATACTTGCGATAGAGTCCAAATAGGTCGATGAACTGACTTTCGTTGATCTCCGTGAGAGGCCAAGATCTGCTCCTTGTAGCTCTGGCCAATGCTTCTCGAACATTTATCCCTTTGATATTGATCAGAAACTGTTGCTCGACCGGATCGTCTGGATGACCGCTAGTTCTGGCAATCCCATGATGTCGCTAAACTCGTCCATTAGCAGAGTCATTTCTCCCCATGGGAACCAAAATGTGCAGGTACGTGGATTCCAACATTCTGCCATAACTTGAATCAGACTGTCGTTGATGGTTTGCTTGCCAACTGCCGATGCCATGTCCAATCCACAATTATCCAAGTGGTCTAGGAACATACGCGAGAAGGTGGCGAACCAGGAATAATACCACCGAGGGAAGAAGGTACGAGACTGGATGACCCGATGATCTGGGGTTCCATCCCTTATTTGATAGAAGACATGATCCCTGGGAAAGATAGCATCGAGAGATTCAGATGCCATTGGAATGATACTGAGGCAAAAGAGGAAAAGAGTCAGATAGAATGTAAGACTTACGAATAGGCTTTGATGAAAGAAGAGGATAGACACAAATCCTGTAAATTTTTGAAAGATCAAGGGACTTGGAAAAAAAAAACTTTCCAGGGCTTTTAAGAAAATTTTTGACACAAAAGAGAAAAGAATGTAGGTAAAGGAAAAATATGCACCTGGGGTTTTTGAAAATAGAGGGAAATTTTGAATAGTACCCCCAGGGTTTTGAAAAAAAGGGTTTGATATATACAGGAGAATTGTGATCATCGCAAAAAAAAATTCTCTCTTGTGGTTTCTCTCTCTTCCTTCTCTTTTCCTTTCCAGCCACTATTTCCTCCTTTTTTGAATGGAGAAAATAGAAGAAAGAAAAGAAGAGAGAAGAGAAGAGAAAAGAATAGAGAGAAGAGGAATTCTTTTGTGGGGTCTCACTTGACCTTAATTTTGAAAATATTTAGGAAAATAACTCGCCTCTGTTTTGAAATATTTGCGGGAAAACTGGGAGACGGGATCCGCTCGTCGGTACGAGGTTCGACCGTTCCTAGCACCTTTACCAGGGGTAATCGAACCAAGGGTCGAATTCATGCCTTTTGCTTTGCTAAGAAATTATCTAAGAATTTATTCTAAGTTTAGATGCACAAAGAATCATGCTTGTGCAAATGTGAAGATGTATGCTGTTTTTGAAAATGATTTGAAATTTTCCAAGTGTTTCTGAGATGAATTTGATGATAGAGTGAAGAGATGGTTTCTAACTTAGAACTTAAGATTTAAAGTTCTAAGTTTTTGGAATAATCAAGAGCTTGGAAAAATAAATTTGGATTTGGAAAGAGATGATTTTGAAGTTTGAGATAAAAGAAGAAGAAAGGAAAATTCGAAGTCATAAATGGACTTTGAATTAGGACTTTGAATCAGGATAGAGATGTAATGGAATTGAATTATAACTTTGAAGTTTTTGAAATCAGAATAAAATGTGGGAAATCTAAATAGAATTGAGAAATAGAATTTGATTTTAAAGTTGGGAATTCGAGATAGAATTTGAATCCAAAGTCTGGATTTTAAATCGAGATCAAAATTTGAATTATGGATTTAGAGTTTGAAAAATGAGAATTGGATTTGAATTTTGGGGTGAAATGGAATTGGATTTTAGAATTGGAATCCAATGATGGAATTTGGATCTGAAATTTTGAATGGAATTGGATTCAAGATTTGGAATCCAAGATGAAATTGGGATCAGAAATTTGAGATCCAAAGTAAAGTTGGATTCTGAATCCTAAGATGGAATTGGATCTGAAGTTTGAGATCCAAAGTAGAATTGGGTTCTGGATCCTAAGATGGATTTGGATCTGAAGTGTAAAACCCGTGAAATTTATGAAATTCTAAATGAATAAAAGGGATCCATTATATGAAATAGTAAGATTTTAAGTTAGGCAGTACAAATTTTATGACTTGTGGTTTCTAGAACGAAACCGATAACAAACTCTCACAAGTGGTTTTTGTTGAGAAACTCGGTTTTGATGTCACATAATATGATACACTGTCTTATTTGATTTTATATGATATGATAATATGTTCTCTTGAAATAATGTTATATTATGACTGAATATGTTTTGCCTTAAATCTAACGAGTATTTGATGCAAGGATATCTCACCCAATAAGGATGGAGACTTCCTGTTCAAGTACAACTATGGTGCAATCATACTCCTTGAAGAAAAAGCTTGATGAGCCATGCTTTCCTAAAAGTTCAAATGAAGAAATCGGCTACCTCAAGATGAAGATTTTTTTCTTCTTTAGAGTCATATGTAACAGAACCTTCAGGAACTTGCATTTTGCATATTACATACTCATTCATACATACTATATCATAAAAGTATACGATAGTTTCAAAAAGCTTCTTTTTTGAAAACCAATAAGTGTACCTTCTTACAACCTTTTATGAAAAAGACTTTTTGTCATATAATAAGTGTACCTTCTTACAACCTTTTATGAAAAAGACTTTTTGTCATATAATCATTGTACCTTACACTATATACAAGACAACATGAAAAAAGGAATGTAGGAAAAAGACAAAAACATAACATCGACTACATGGAGAAAACAAATAAAATATGTTTTTGAAAAGACTCTAATTTCCCTCTTTAAAGAAATATTTTTATAAGAAGAAGACAAAAACATAAAATCGACTATATAAGAAAAACAAATAAAATATGTTTTTGAAAAGACTTTAGTTATCTTCTTTAATGAAATGTTTCTTAATACAAGAAGAAGACAAAAATATAAATCGGCTACACATAAGAAAAACAAATAAAATATGTCTTTAAAAGGACTCTAGTTACCTTTTTTCATAACCATAGAATGTCGACTTACTTGAAGTCATCATTCTCTCTAGTTACCTTTTTTCATAACCATAGAATGTCGACTTACTTGAAGTCATCATTCTCTCTAGTTACCTTTTTCATAACCATAGAATGTCGACTTACTTGAAGTCATCATTCTCTCCTGTAACAAATCCTTTCTAAATATCCTTCCCAAAGAATGTCGACCTTCTTTTTGGTCCTCATTCTCTCTGGAGACTTTGAAAAACACAACATAAAGAAAACACTAGACATGACTATGTACAAATAAATATCTCCAAACACTCATAGTACTTACACTCATTTAAAGCAAAGAAGTACTAATGTACCTCAAATCATTAATTAGAATAAAGACAAAACTACAACCCAACGTTCAATGTACTATTGTAAGAAATAGACTTTTTACATAAAATATGTATTACCTAAAACAGTACAACGACTAGTGTACCCTCTATTATACTCTTATGGAAAAAGGCATTCTCGATCTTCTCTAAAAGATATTTTTGAAATGACATAACATTTCACATTTCAAAAAGTTACAATCCCAAAATGTAACGACTACTTTTTAAAGGCTATATAAACACACTCAAATAAACTATTCAAACATGGAATGAAATAGACGTGTGAGCTTACAAAGAGAAAATTTTTCTATTCGTGATTTGAAAAAAGAGCCTTGAAAAAGAAAGAGAAAAAGAAAAAGAAAGAAAAGAGAAAAAGTCAAGTCCAGCTTTTTGACAAAGAGTATCCTCTGAGTGACAAACAGAACATTCTTAGAATCCTTCATTCGTGCATTCATATCATTCTGAAGGTTCTATAGGAAGTATTGTAAATTTGTTTATTCACTGTATTCCTTCTTTGTTTAAAGAAGTAGACCTCTGTGAAAGAGGGTGTTGCCCTTCTCTGTTGAGAGAAGAAGACCTCTTGGGAAGAGGGTGTGCCCCTTATCCGGTAACTCGGATGTTATAGTGGAATCTCAAGTGGTTTGCTTGGGGACTGGATGTAGGTCTGGATATTGACCGAACCAGTATAACTTCTGTGTTTTATGTGTTGTGCCTTATTGCTTAATTATTTTATTTTGTCGATCATAATCATATTTCACTATTCACCCCCCCTCTAGTGGAATTTCATTTGGTATCAGAGCAGGTTTGCTGGTTTCGACGTAACAAGTCTTCCAGCACAAATGGCATCTACCTCTTATGCTCGTGATATTGAAGGTCAACACGCATCTCGTCCTCCTTTCTTCAATGGCTCCAACTATGGATATTGGAAGTGCAGAATGGCTATCTTTCTCAAATCCATAGACTTTGCTGTATGGAAAATTGTTGAGCATCCATACACATCTCCATCCGCAGACTATATCTTATGGTCTGATGAAGAAAAGAAAATGGCAAACCTAAATGCAAAGGCTATGAATGCCTTATATTGTGCCATTGATCAGAATGAATTCAACAGAATATCTATATGTGAATCTGCATATGACATTTGGCATTCTTTGGAGGTTATTCATGAAGGAACCAACAAAGTAAAAGAAGCCAAAATATCATCTCTTGTTAGAAAATATGAGTTGTTCAAAATGAACAAAGATGAACCCATCACAGAGATGTTTACCAGATTCACCAACATCACCAATGATCTGAAATCTCTGGGTGTAACATATTCCCAGACTGAAAAGGTGAAGAAAATCTTGAGATCTCTCACAACTGATTGGGAGAAAAAGACTACTGCTATTGAAGAAGCTCAAGATTTATCTAAACTTACATTGGATGACTTAATAGGCAATCTTATGGCCTATGAAGTCCACATGAAAGAAAGAAGGGAAGAAGAGCAACCAGTAAAGAAAACTCTAGCTTTCCCAGCCCTATCTGAGAATGAAGACTCAGATAAAGAATCAGAAATTGCGCTACTTACCAGAAAATTCCAGCACTTTATGAGAAGGAACCGACTTCCAAACAGGCACAAGGAAAGAAAAGATCTTAAAGAAGATCCCATGTGCTTTCAGTGTAATAAGCCAGGCCACTTAAAACGTGACTGTCCCCTTCTCAAAAGAAAGTCCAGAACTGAGGAACCAAAGAAGAGGTTCTTCAAGAAAAAGGCTCTGCATGTTCAATGGGATGATTCAGAACCATCCACTAGTGAAGAGTCAAGTGATGATGAAGCCGAAACTACAAATATGTGCTTCATGGCAAACGAAAGTTCGGTAAGTGAAATCTCTAATTTTTCCTTTGAAGAACTTCTAGATGCTTTTCAAGAACTATTTGAAGAATCTAGAAAATTAAGTTTCAAAAATAAAGTTTTAAAATCTGAAAATTTAAAGCTTTCTCAAGAGAATGAAAAACTCAGCAGTGAAAATTCTGAGTTGAAAAAGAAAAATCTTTTGCTTATGTCTGAAATTTCCTCTACTAGCTCCAAAACTAAAGATATGCAAGTAGAAATTTCAGAGCTAAAAAGTAAAACTGAGAACCTCATGAAAACGGTTTTCAAGTTTACTAAAGGTAAAGAGAACTTGGATAAACTCTTATCCTCTCAGAAGGTCTCCTTTTACAAGAATGGTATTGGCTATTCTCATTTCAAAAAACCTTCTTGTATAAATCAAAAGACCACGTTTGTGAAAAGTTCATCTGAACCAAATAAGGAGTATTATAATGATAATCTTTTTAACTCCTCTAAAGAGATAGACAAACTCAAATGCAAATGGATATGGGTTCCAAAGTCTAACAAAAAAGGACCCGATTGGGTACCAAAAAGAAGATTTACTTGATGTTTTGCAGGCTCCAAAGAAGAAGAACAGATGGATACTAGATAGTGGATGTTCAAAGCACATGACAGGACATCCAGACCTTTTTGCTGTTCTTCATCATAAAGAAGGAGGAACCGTCACCTTTGGAGACAACAACAAAGGTTTGATAATTGGTATTGGAAATATTGGTAACATAGACAAACCTCTTATCAAAGACGTTCTCCTTGTTAAAGGCTTAAAACATAACCTACTAAGTATCAGTCAAATGTGTGACACAGGTTATAATGTTAGCTTTAATCATGATGCATGCCTCATAGCTGACACCAATGAAAACATCATCTTAAAAGGTATAAGAAAGAATAATATATATGAACTGTACCTAGAAAACATCACAGAACATTGCCTCATAGCTAATAATGACACTCAACATCTATGGCACATGAGAATGGGCCATGTCAATTCTAAATACATTTCTAAACTAGCTAAAAATAAGTTAGTACGTGGGTTACCCAACATATCTTTTAAAAAGAATTATTTTTGTGATGCATGTCAATTAGGAAAATTGTCAAAATCTTCTTTCAAATCAAAAAATGTCATTTCAAGTAAAAGACCATTAGAGCTTCTCCATCTGGACCTTTTTGGTCCTTCTAGGGTAGCTAGCCTTAATCATAATAGATATGCTTTTGTCATTGTAGATGATTACTCAAGGTTTACTTGGGTAATATTTTTGAAAAACAAAAGTGACACGTTTTGTCAGTTTGAAATCTTATGTACTAAATTACAAAACGAAAAATCGTGTTCTATTGTTAAAATCCGTAGTGACCATGGAGGAGAATTTGAAAATGAACTCTTCGAAAATTTTTGTAACTTGCATGGTATTTCTCATAACTTTGCCTTTCCTAGAGCTGCACCTCAAAATGGTGTAGTAGAAAGAAAGAATAGAACCCTTCAAGAATCTGCCAGGACTATGCTCCAACACAATAATCTTGCAAAATCTTTTTGGGCAGAAGCTGCATGCTACATAACAAATAGAGTTCTCATTAGACCCTTATTAAATAAAACTCCCTATGAACTATTCTATGACAGAACTCCAAGAATAGACTATTTCAAAGTCTTTGGATGTAAATGCTTTATCCTAAACACAAAAGATAGCCTGGATAAGTTTGATGCTAAATCTGTTGAAGGCATATTCTTAGGATATTCAAGTCATAGTAAAGCATACAGAGTTTTCAATAAGAGTCATAATACTATTGAAGAATCTATGCATGTTAGTTTTTGTGAATCTATTGATCAATCTGTTCATATACAAACTAATGATAATGATGTTGAAAGTATAGATTTATTTTTAGATAACACAGCTAAGTCTAATGAAGATGATCACCAAAGAACCTTTGTCGATATCAAAGATCATCCTCAAAAGCAGATTTTGGGAGAACTAACAAAGGGGGTTCAAACTAGAGCTCAGCTAGAACGGATTGCAAACATGGCATTCATTTCTCAACTTGAACCAAAGAAGATTGATGAAGCCATCATTGATGAGTTCTGGATGCTAGCCATGACTGAAGAACTGAATCAATTCCAAAGAAATGACGTTTGGGATCTTGTACCTAGACCAAAGGATCATCCAATCATTGGGACAAGATGGATCTTCAGAAACAAGCTAGACGAAACAGGTAATGTTATAAGAAACAAGGCCAGACTAGTAGCTCAAGGATACAATCAGGAGGAAGGTATTGACTTTGATGAAACATTTGCTCCTGTTGCTAGACTTGAATCTATTAGAATGCTCTTAGCATATGCAAGCTATATGGATTTCAAATTATTTCAAATGGATGTTAAAAGTGCTTTCTTAAATGGTTTTATAAATGAAGAAGTCTATGTAAAACAACCTCCAGGATTTGAAAATGAACAATACCCAGATCATGTTTTTAAACTCAAACGTGCTTTGTATGGTTTAAAACAAGCACCTCGTGCTTGGTACGAAAGACTTAAAACCTTTTTATTAAAAACTGGTTTTTCTGTTGGCAAAGCAGATTCAACACTATTTGTCAAAGTAGTGAATAATCATACCCTAATTGTTCAAATTTATGTCGACGACATCATCTTTGGATCTTCTAACAGCACTCTCTGTGAAGATTTTTCTAAGTCCATGCAGAAGGAATTCGAAATGAGTATGATGGGAGAACTCACCTACTTTCTTGGACTGCATATTAAGCAAACCAAGGATGGAGTTTTCATCAACCAATCTAAGTATGCTCGTGAACTTCTGAAGAGGTTCAACATGAACTCAACTGCTTCAAAATCTACTCCTATGAGCACTACTACTGTGTTGGACAAAGATGAAGATGGTAAGTCTGTTGATACAAAGGTATACCGAGGTATGATAGGATCACTTCTTTATTTAACTGCTAGCCATCCAGATATAATGTTTAGTGTTTGCTTGTGTGCTAGATTTCAGTCAAATCCAAAAGAATTACATCTTAAAGCTGTAAAAAGAATAATGAGATATTTAAAAGACAGTTGATTTTGGATTATTCTATTCAAAATCCTCTACATTTGATCTAATCTCATACAGCGATGCTGACTTTGCTGGAAGTAAATCTGACAGAAAAAGCACAAGTGGAACATGTCACATGCTAGGGCACTCACTAGTATCATGGTTCAGTAAGAAACAAAACTGTGTATCATTATCAACTACTGAAGCCGAATACATTGCTGCTAGCCTAGCTTGTACTCAAGTCATCTGGATGAAACAAACTTTAAAAGATTTTGGTTTAATTTTTGAAAATACAACTATTTTCTGTGATAATACGAGTGCTATAAACCTATCCAAGAATCCTATTTTACACTCACGAACTAAGCACATTCAAATAAGACACCACTTCTTAAGAGAACAAGTCTTAAACAACATAATTAAACTAGAATTCATACCCACTAATCAACAGTTAGCAGACATATTCACTAAACCATTAAAACATGAAGACTTCACACGAATTAGAAGAGAACTAGGAATATGCAAACTAAGTGACTTATAAATTAATCACACTTATTATACTTCGTATAAGTCTTGTTTAAATCTTATTTTAAATTGCTTTCCTTCTTATCTATTTTTAGTTAGTCTAACTAAGTTTCCATATTCACGTATTCTTATAAGACACATTCTTTGTCTTTCAACTTGTCATCTTTCAAGTACACATCCATTATAACTCCTTGTCCCATCTCCTTTCTCTCATATCCATAAAAACTAATTATATTAAAAGCTATCATAACAATGTTCACATCACTCAATTCCTTTATTATTTTTTGTCCTTTATGAAAACTTGTCTTACGATAAATTGTTTCACCTCTCTACTTAGTTTATGAGAACTCATCCTCTTCATTAGTTAAAACCGAATGACTAGTTGATTTCTTTAAAAGATCTAGTTGTTATATTCACACGTAAATTTTTTTTACTATATCATCTATTATATCATAACCCAACAAACTATCTATTATCATATCTTTCGTATACAAATTAAGCCTCCATTCTTGTCAACTCTTGTGTAAAACTTTACCTTGTCGAGTTTCTTTAAATAAATCATATCATTCATAACTTTATGTCTTTCATCAACCTTTTTATTACTTCTTTATTCTTCACAAAAATCCATATATGTCATCTCACTTCTCTCTATGACAACTCACATTTATTACTCTTCATTCATACATAATTCTTTGTCTCCTCATTTCATCTCTCGAATACATTCTATTATACATTTTTGAATCCAACCCCTCCATGTCTATTCTTATTTCAATTCTTATATATTTTTAACTCTTTCTCCTCTTTTTGTCTTATCATCTCTCTCACCACTAGTCTAAGTCAAAATATGTCCTTCTCATATCCACGTATACTCATAAAAATTACAAATATTAATCATGATTTTTTTTTTTGGCACTCTTTTCTTTAAAATGTCATATCTTTCAAAGTACACATCACATGGTCACCCTATCACCTTTCTCTCCATCCGTAACCTTATCTCTCTCTCTTATTGTATATCTCTCTAAAATCGAGAACCTTTAAAGTCTTGTCTCCAAGCAAACCTTTATTTATTCTATCTCTACTTTATGTCATATCTAAATCAAGTAAATGTTGTCATTTACCTTCTTTCTCTCCTCTCTAGATATCCACATCATCTTTTTTATGTCTTTAACTCTCCATTCACAAATTTTGAATCCCTTCACATAGAGTAACAAGTTGTTTGTCTTGTTAGGCCATTATTTTTAAAAAAAGATCAATCCTTTTGTAAAAACATGACACCCCATACTCTATTAATGGTTTCCCTCACTAGTCGATAAACTCATCCATAGTAAAATCTATATATTTCAATAACTATGTCCTCCTCAATCTAATATAATACACTATCCTCACACATTGATTTGATTTGTCATTCACAAGTCTCTTAACTTACTCCTCACGGATTTCCTTATTTGACTAAAATCTAAAAGTTACTCACTTCCAATGTCATTCATTTCATATCAACAATTATTTTCTTCCTTCTATTTAATCAATTGGTTCATCTCTTACCATTCCATTCGAACTTTTCTATCCTTATACAAACTTTCTCTCGGTTCTAGCTCCTTTCTCTCCTAGTGATTTATTTTCAAGACATTCGATAATGGCTTCCTCCTCTACCAATGTAATCACCTCCGCCGATCTAAGGTATCCTGATTTGTTTCACAACTACAACTCACTCTGCTCTCGCCCCATTCATGAAGGAAAATTGATCAACTTTGACGACTTCATGTTCTTCGACTTAGACACCTATCTCCGCAAACCTCTCATAGGATCTTCATCTCCAGCTGCCTATTATCCCGAACTAGTCCGACTGTTTTACACCAACTTCTCTTCTGATCATGAACAAACCTCAATCACCAGCAAAGTCCGAGGACAGCTGATGATCTTCGATGCTTCCGACCTAGGTAGAATTCTAAACTTACCTTCCACCGGTACCGACCTTAACACCATAGTACCAATCGACCGATCGGTACTTCGAAAAATACTTCTCTGCACCAACTGCTACCAACTTCTGTGGCACATGAGGAATCTCCAACCTCATGCTCAGCTACTTGCCCAGATTCTTCTCCACAACATCTATCCCAAGCATCCCCGCCAGGGATTAGTTCCTCGAAAAATCTCTCTTCTTATCTATGCAATCCTTTCTTCTCTTCCGATAAATTGGTCATCCATTATTTTCGACCTCTTTATTCGTTATCAGAAATTTGAGCCTCTTCTTTTTGGGTGTTTTATAATTCCCATTCTCAAATACTTCCACGTACCACTTCACAACAAAGTCATCCTCCATCCCTCTCACGTCCTCGATGGTACCACCTTCAATCTAAGGTCCCTGCACATGCCCGGCTCTGATGAAGCAGATCCAATGTCCTCCTTCAATTACTTTTCTGCTATGATGGATATCGAGCAAACTCAGGATCGAATCCTTCGTAATCAAGCTCTGTTGCAGCAGACTCGCAAGCGGAATCGTGCCAACCGGACACCTTCGCCTTCTCCACCATCGAGATAGACTCATTTTTTATTTTATCTGTAATAACTTTTAAATTACTTTTTGGTCTGTAATAACTTTCTTACTCTGATCCCTCCTTTTTGTCCATGACAAAGGGGGAGAAAACCTGTCTCCATTATTGGAGAAACATTCTCTCTTTAAACATTATTTCACTTTTTTATCATATTACTATTTCTATGCATAATGTCTTTTTGACAGTTGGAGCATATTTTGTCATCATCAAAAAGGGAGAGAATGTTGAGAAACTCGGTTTTGATGTCACATAATATGATACACTGTCTTATTTGATTTTATATGATATGATAATATGTTCTCTTGAAATAATGTTATATTATGACTGAATATGTTTTGCCTTAAATCTAACGAGTATTTGATGCAAGGATATCTCACCCAATAAGGATGGAGACTTCCTGTTCAAGTACAATTATGGTGCAATCATACTCCTTGAAGAAAAAGCTTGATGAACCATGCTTTCCTAAAAGTTCAAATGAAGAAATCGGCTACCTCAAGATGAAGATTTTTTTCTTCTTTAGAGTCATATGTAACAGAACCTTCAGGAACTTGCATTTTGCATATTACATACTCATTCATACATACTATATCATAAAAGTATACGATAGTTTCAAAAAGCTTCTTTTTTGAAAACCAATAAGTGTACCTTCTTACAACCTTTTATGAAAAAGACTTTTTGTCATATAATAAGTGTACCTTCTTACAACCTTTTATGAAAAAGACTTTTTGTCATATAATCATTGTACCTTACACTATATACAAGACAACATGAAAAAAGGAATGTAGGAAAAAGACAAAAACATAACATCGACTACATGGAGAAAACAAATAAAATATGTTTTTGAAAAGACTCTAATTTCCCTCTTTAAAGAAATATTTTTATAAGAAGAAGACAAAAACATAAAATCGACTATATAAGAAAAACAAATAAAATATGTTTTTGAAAAGACTTTAGTTATCTTCTTTAATGAAATGTTTCTTAATACAAGAAGAAGACAAAAACAAATAAAATATGTCTTTAAAAGGACTCTAGTTACCTTTTTTCATAACCATAGAATGTCGACTTACTTGAAGTCATCATTCTCTCTAGTTACCTTTTTTCATAACCATAGAATGTCGACTTACTTGAAGTCATCATTCTCTCTAGTTACCTTTTTCATAACCATAGAATGTCGACTTACTTGAAGTCATCATTCTCTCTACAAAGCATTAAATGCCTTCTGTAACAAATCCTTTCTAAATATCCTTCCCAAAGAATGTCGACCTTCTTTTTGGTCCTCATTCTCTCTGGAGACTTTGAAAAACACAACATAAAGAAAACACTAGACATGACTATGTACAAATAAATATCTCCAAACACTCATAGTACTTACACTCATTTAAAGCAAAGAAGTACTAATGTACCTCAAATCATTAATTAGAATAAAGACAAAACTACAACCCAACGTTCAATGTACTATTGTAAGAAATAGACTTTTTACATAAAATATGTATTACCTAAAACAATACAACGACTAGTGTACCCTCTATTATACTCTTATGGAAAAAGGCATTCTCGATCTTCTCTAAAAGATATTTTTGAAATGACATAACATTTCACATTTCAAAAAGTTACAATCCCAAAATGTAACGACTACTTTTTAAAGGCTATATAAACACACTCAAATAAACTATTCAAACATGGAATGAAATAGACGTGTGAGCTTACAAAGAGAAAAATTTTCTATTCGTGATTTGAAAAGAGCGCCTTGAAAAAGAAAGAGAAAAAGAAAAAGAAAGAAAAGAGAAAAAGTCAAGTCCAGCTTTTTGACAAAGAGTATCCTCTGAGTGACAAACAGAACATTCTTAGAATCCTTCATTCGTGCATTCATATCATTCTGAAGGTTCTATAGGAAGTATTGTAAATCTGTTTATTCACTGTATTCCTTCTTTGTTTAAAGAAGTAGACCTCTGTGAAAGAGGGTGTTGCCCTTCTCTGTTGAGAGAAGAAGACCTCTTGGGAAGAGGGTGTGCCCCTTCTCTGTTGAGAGAAGAAGACCTCTTGGGAAGAGGCTGTTGTACTATTTATCCGGTAACTCGGATGTTATAGTGGAATCTCAAGTGGTTTGCTTGGGGACTGGATGTAGGTCTGGATATTGACCGAACCAGTATAACTTCTGTGTTTTATGTGTTGTGCCTTATTGCTTAATTATTTTATTTTGTCGATCATAATCATATTTCACTATTCACCCCCCCTCTAGTGGAATTTCAGTTTTGGATCCGGATCTTGGCGAGATCCGATGATCCGACCCGGTTCACAAGTCCAAGTAAGGAAACCCGATGCTTTCGGGATGATAGCGTGAGATCCGAAGCACATGTAAAGTAAGCAAGTGCAAGTTTAAAACCAACGGGTGAAAAATCTACTTGAAAATGGAAGAAAACCATCAACAAGGAAAAACGTCCCAATATGACATAAAAAGAATATTTTCGCAAAAGTAAACAACAAGTGGTGAAGTGGAGTTATGGTAGGACACATAGGGTTGTAGAGTTGCAACCTCAATTCAAAACCCCCTGTGCACAAATTATTATGATTTCTACCTTGGTGAAAAGGGTAAAAATGTGAGATTATGTTAAGCCTAAATTTTTGGCTTTTCCATCCAGCTCTACCAAGGATTGAGGAGAATCCCATGTGACATGGAAGAGGGGTACCCATAAAGCAAATAGTGAGGGAAGTTAGAGGAAATCATGCCAAAGACAGGAGGGGGCATTGTTGGAAATAGACATCACCCACCAAAAACGTAAGATTTGGGTGAAGTTTTAATGCCTTGAAAATTTGGTAACTTTTCCCTAAATAGAGGAGTTAAATGAGAGATTTTTGGTAAGGAGTTACATTAGACGTCTCTCTCTCTCTCTCTCTCTCTCTCTCTCTCTCTCTCTCTCTCTCTCTCTCTCTCTCTCTCTCTCCCTCTCTCTCTCTCTCTCTCTCACGGTGGTGGTCGATCTCCATTGGTGGACTGTGTGGACCTCCCTTGCTGAACGCGTGAACATCCATTATCGACGTGGGGTGCCGCTCTAACGAAGAGAAGGGATTGCAGCCTTGCCATCGTGAGACTCCAAAGAGGTAAGGAGCATTGCTATTTGTATGTAAGTGGTTGATGCCTTGTTGCACATCTATGTTGCAATATCATGGAGTTTACGCGACAAGCACCACCTATATGTAGGTATGTTTAGGGCCTTGAGACCCAGGTGGCATGAGTTGAAACACCTACTCGCCAATAGGTCAATATGTAGTGGTTCAGCCAATGGTTCTCACCCTTGGCCAACGTTGGGGCATTGTGGTGTTCTTTGTAAGGGCATTATGTTCCTATATGTATGCCTGGTGATATGTAGTACTCATATCAAAACCTACAGTTCGAATCTATGTAGGAAAAATGCATATATTTTTGGTGTGGGTGTTAGCCATGACAGATTCAAGATCGAAACAAAAATAAAGTAGGCAAATGGCGTGGAACCTTAAGTATCTCGGATTATTATTCATGAAATTATTGTTTGGTTGTATTTTCTTGTTCAATACACCTTTCATACCTTGTAGATTGAATGGTTTTAATCAGGTCTGAAGTTATGTATACGTGATTGCTATTTCACATCATGGTAAAATAAAGATATATCATTCCTATTGGGTAATTCGATTGGATTCGATGTTTTTGAGTGTGGAATGCACTCATATCTATAGTTGAAAGATTTCATACATTGAGGATGAAAGGGGTGGCAAAACAGTCCATTTAGAATGATCAAAATGTTTGAAAAACAAAAAGATACACCCTTTTAAAAGTTACAGAAAAATGACAAAATTAGTCGACTGGGACAATAGTTAGTCGACTGATAATATGTTCAGTCGACTGATAAAACCTTCAGTCAACTACTGCTAAAATTTTCAGGAAACAGATATTGTGTTCAGTCGACTGATAAAACCTTCAGTCGACTGATGCTAAAATTTTTCCAGAAAACAGATATTCTGATCAGTCGACTGATAAAACCTTCAGTCGACTGATGCTAAAATTTTTCCAGAAAACAGATATTCTGATCAGTCGACTGATAAAACCTTCAGTCAACTAATGCTAAAATTTTCAGAAAAATTGATATTCTGTTCAGTCGACTGATAAACTCTTCAGTCGACTGCTGCTAAATTTTTCCAGAAAACGGACATTCTGTCCGGTCGACTGATAAAAATTTCAGTCGACTAATTTTATGATCAGTCGACTGATAAACCCTTCAGTCGACTGCTGCTAAACTTTTCCAGAAAACAGACATTCTGTCCGGTAGACTGATAAATTCTTCGGTCGACTAATTTTACAAAAAAATAACGTTTTGCTTAGAAGATTTGAAGCCAAAAAGGTTGGTCGACCGGTGAGCCTATTGGTCGACTAATAAACATGAAAAATTGAGTAAAGAGTTTTCTAAAATGATTTTCATGAAGCGTTCTTTTAGAAAAGTTTTCTAAAGACTTTTTAGGTGAAACGCAACTGAAATATCTATGAAAAAAATAGTCGGATTATGTCCAGTACATAGAACACACATGATAAAGTTGGATAATGTCATGTTGCGGCATATCCAGTGGGGATACAGAATGTACACTCGAGCTCATAAAAAAAACTGAAAATGTCGAACGTTTAAGTACTCGACACAAAGTTGAACCAAAATTATGAAAAATTGTGGTTGGTGCCTTTGAGGCATTCGATGGGTAATGTGCATATACTAAGATCAACCTGAGTATGAGTTGGGGTTTTGAAAATCCCATGTGGTGCAATGACTTGCACATAAGAATAAATAAAATTAAAAATATGCACATATAAATTAAATATGGGATTCTGGGTATACCTGAAAGATGGTATATGTTACTGGTTTTCTCAGGGTTCTGGGTACATCTGAAAGAAGATGTATGTTACTGGATCCAAACAAACAAGAATAAAAAAATGTATACACATATAAATTAAATATGTGGGATTCTGGGTAACCCTAAAAGATGGTATATGTTACTGGTTTTTCCAAGGTTCTGGGTACATCTGAAAGAAGATGTATGTTACTGGATCCAAATAAACAAGAATAAAAAAATGTATACACATATAAATTAAATATGTTGGATTCTGGGTATACCTGAAAATGATATATGTTACTAGTTTCCCAGGGCTCTGGGTACACCTGAAAGATGGTGTATGTTATTGGACCCATGGTCTACCTTGGAGAGGGTAGGTGGTACAAGCTTCGTGGACATTCTTGTTCTTGTGAGAGCTAGGCGTCTCACCCGGTCCCCAGTCCACGAAGTTAGGGGACCAGGACTACCAGTATGTCCTAGGTGGTAGATCCAAGTCTTCTGCAGAAGTACAGGGTGCATCCTAAATTTTTGTTCTAGCCACTGGGGAGCTCTCTCTCGGCCACTGACCGTCCCCTTTGGATATCCGTACGGCTAGTCATACGAGTTATTAAATAATAGACCCCCGTATGGTCTCGGTCCGCTACGAGGTCTATGACTGTGCGTACCCACAGGGTAAGAGTAAGATAAGCATTAAATAATTTAAGTTGACTAGAAACTTATCTTTGAAGAATTATATATTGTTGAGTTGACTTTAGTAAAACTTGTGGAAGCTATAGCTTGTACTAATGTGGATAAATATACCTCTAGTTCAGTCATCTTTTGCACTGTATCATGAATTAGAAAGCATAATCATCTTCTTAGAATGTTATAAACTTCCATGCTAGTTATATCTGCAGTACTTGCACATATTTGTACAGAGGTCACTGAGCACCACATATAAATATAATGCTTCTTACGCAGACAGGGGAGTCTGACCCTTCTGCTTTAAATGTTTTTCAGGTAGCAACTAATTGGAGCATCGGGGTGTCGTTTTGGATAAAGCCAAGAGATCTCATTTATTCAGTAGTTTATGTTTGAACTCTGATTAGTAGATTTACATTTCTGTTATGGGATGTAATTAATGACATTAATGTTTTAATTAATTAATGGTATGTTTAGTACTTCTCTGTTTTACCCTGTAATGCGCCTGACTTGTGTTTTTCGCACTTCCGCTATTTAAAAAAAAAAAATTACTCCAAAATTTTTACTATAAAAAGTTGGGGCGTTACATGAAGTCTGAGATCCAAAGTAGAATCGGAATCTAAATCCTAAATGGAATTTTGGATCTTAAGCCTGAGATCCAAAGTGGAATGGGGATCTGGATACTAGAATGGATTTTGGATCTGAAGTCTGAGATCCAAAGTGAAGTTGGGTTCATACTTGGAAATCTGGATCCAAGTTGAGATCTAACTTTGGATTTTGGAATTTCAAAATTGATTTGAGGATGAATTTCAAAGTCAAATTGGACTTTGAATTCGAAACTTGAATTTGGAATTTAGAAAATGAATCAAGAATTTCAAAGTTAAATTGAACTTTGAATTTGATTAGAGTTTTGAATATAAAATGAACTTTGGAATTTCAAAGTTAAATTGAACTTTGAAATCTGATTTGATTTGGAATTTTTGAATACAAAATGAATTTGAAATTTCAAAGTTAAATTGAACTTTGAAATCTGATTTGAATTGGAATTTTTGAATACAAGATGAATTTGAAATCTCAAAGTAAAATTGGATTTTGAGATTAAAAAATGATAAGATGAATAGGATTTTACAAGAATTGAAGATTGATTGAAGAAGATATCAACATCATTTGGGTTTTTGAAAATGGAATTTTGGAAACATGATGCAGTTCTATCCTAAGTGATGAATGAATTTAAAGAATTTAAAATTGGATTTTGAAAAGCATATCCATTCTTTAAATGAATTAGGAATGAGGTTGAAGATATAATATATCCCTGACTATGGTCCTTGGATATATTATATAATAACCACATTTAAATTCAAGTGAAGAATAAAATACATTTTTAGTGCTTTTATAGAATTTAAAATGAAACTAACTCTCAATATACCCTGAATATGGCCATTGGTGTATATATTGAATTAATTTTAGATTAAATTCTGATAAAAGAGGAGAATATAAAAAAAAATATGATGATTTTGAAAAGGATCTAGTGTGGATCCAGTGTTATTTTATAAAAGATAAAAACACTAAGTCTTGTTTACATCCTGACTATGGCCATTGATGTAAATCATCAACTTAGGATTAATTACCTCTTACGAAATGGTGCACGTGCCATTCGTATTGCCATTTGTGAGAATTTGAGAAATAAAGGCAAAAAAAAAAATGTATGAAAAAACAGTAATTCATGATGTTTACAATGTTCATTCATTCTACCTAAAGCAGAAAATGTCGATTCTCATTAAGATCTAAATTATTACAAGGTTTACATTTGAAAATACAAATCTTAAGTGATTATGCTCTCCTCATATCCCCTGCAAAACACTTGATTAATATGAAAAAAATAGAAAGAAATTGCATATATCACACGGATATCTAAAAAAAAAAAATGTTCATATATCAAGACATAAATGATGGAAAAGATGAAAGGGATATATATACCTATATACATGTATATAAGTATATATGTCTATACATATGTGTATATATATATATATATACGCATATATATTGGGTATATACAATGGGTGAAGTCAAGAACAAGGATGGTCCGAGGTGAATCATCATGAAATGTGGTAACTCTTGATAATTATCCACAGAAAAGAAGAGATATGGTGGTTCATTGGGAACCACCGTAAAAAAATGCAGCAACTATGGTAGTTCATTTGTTGAACTACCATGGAGGGAAAGAAGATACAGTGGTTCATAGTGAACCACTATATATATAAAAAAAAATGCAGCAACTATGGTAGTTCATTGTTGAACTGCCATAAAGGAAAAAGAAGGAAGATCATGGTAGAATGATTTCATTAAGAAGATGATTTGTTTATAAGTGCTAATGAATTTAAACGAAGGGATGATTATCTAATGTCTAGCAGATCTATGAAAAGACGCAACTGACTATTCGCACGCAGTAGAATCATAAACATAAAAAGAAATATATACAACTACAGAATCGAAAAACATGAAATTGTGACAAGTAGTGGAGACCCTTTCACTCATATTTTTGAAGCTGCAAACGAAGTTTGTTGCCCTCTCCTACTAGTTTCTGAACAACATTCTGATGGAGGATAAACATAGTAACACATACCCGACCCAAACAAACTGTAACTTTTATAGCTAGACTAATGTTCACCTATAGTAATTTCTGCATGAAAAAGACCTTTTCAAAGGGGAGGCATCAACCACCCTGTTCTGCAATATAATTGTACTTTTGACTGCGAAATTCTATGATGATTCCATTAAACTATTGAACAATATATATCAAATATTGATAAAAGCCTGACCTGGAATATTTAGGTTCACCACACAGAAGGCCGGATCTGAAAGCACAAAAAAAAATGCACAGCAACAACTAGCATGAACAAACTAGGATGAGCAACTGCTGCCCCAACTTTGAAAAAGGACATGTCAATTGCAACCAGCATTCCGTCATATGGGGACACAAGTTTAAATGCACAGGAGTGTGACTGGATGAGGCACCAGCGGATCAGAGTTAGTTTATTTTAACCCTGCAGTTATTTGGAGCGGAGATCGCCAACTTCTCCATTATGGGAGATACTTTTGAGGAACTTTACAACATCTTCTACAAAGAGAAACACAGTTCTTTCTAACTGAATTTGTATCATTTCAATCTCTCTTGGTAAAATAAATAGCACAGGCAGATATTCTCATACTGTACTAGTTAGTATCATACGAGGTGGGCGAAATTGCAACTTTATCATAGAAACAGCTAGCATGTTCTGTGAAACCAAACAGTTAAAATCAATCAATCAGCTCAACTTATTAGCTGCTCCTCCCTTAGAATCATCACAAAATGTACAAAATTTGCAAATTTCACTATGGTTCTAGAAATCCCTTCTTCGCTGGGATACTCATCTTCATGATAGACAAATATTATATACAGGAAAAGACATAGTTCATGTATAACCTCTTTTTTTTAGATTTTTGCAAGTTTTGAAAAACCGACAGTACACGATGAGTCCACATAACTAGGTGACCTTTTCTATGATAATGGATGATAAATGTAATGATTTACAGAATAAAATGAGAAAGCAAAGTCCCTTCAATTTATAACAAGAGATTTTATTAGGTTAGGAATCTACCCGAATACTCATATCCAGCAAAACAAAGTTTTAACAGATGCCTCTTGCATAAAAGCTGACTCAGCAGGTCAGAAGAGATACCTTTTTTTTTGTTTGATGTGCCTTACTTTCTTCCGACCCCCCTTTCTCTTTTTTTTTTGAGAAAGACCTCACGTAAGCCGGAAGCATTCCAGCATATAGGATATCCGCATGTCAGGTCGAATGCCTCAATGGGGAACTGTTGCAAACCCTCAGGTGGAATCTGAGGATTCTGAAGAGCACGATGGATTGCAGCAACCCACAAGGCTAATGTATTGTAGGTGGTAAGAGGATATCACCCATATTATGGATGATGTATTGCAAAAATTGATAGCATCCTTAACGATATAACAACTTCCTTTAGTGATGAAAATCTTAAATTCATCGATCCTTCAAATTCAATATACTAACTAACAGATCAACCCCAAATATCGGATTTAGAATTTCATAATAATGGATTGATTTCTGCTGCTCATGTCCATAAGGAATAAAAAAAAAAAAGCAAATCCATTCAGCCAGATCTCGGTTTGGGAGTGGACAGGTTAACACGATGTTCCATATCATGTGCAGGATGCTACCCCAGCTTGGACTCGAACATTGAAGCATACGACATTGGGACTTAGCGATATGCAGAGGGTCAGAAATGGGGATGACATACAGACGTTCATACACAAGAGGTCACTGATGCAAATAACACAAAATTGCAAATAACACCGAATAACACTGAAACTGGAAATCAAAACGTAGAATAAATAATCTGATATGAACATCAGGGGTAAATAATAATAAAAAATGATGAAAACCAGAAACGAGACTGGACATATTGACATTCAAATCTTGCCTAAGCATAAAGAAAGTTTTGAGAAAAGAAAACAAACGATATTGGAATCGTGTTCCATTTGCTGTAACAATGAGGGGTCGATCCTACTATATGCAGATCGATCCCACCCATAATGTCGAATAATCAGAAAAAAATTAAAACAGAAGAGAGTAATAATAAGAAAATTTTGCAAAAATCAAAGAGAAAAAGGGGAAAACTGATGAAAAATTAGAAGGCAATAGGTAATAGGAGATGGGGAGAAAGGGGTCTCTTGCCTTTTCTGCAGGGATTCTAAATGATAGCCCTCGAATCAGGTCGCAGAAGTTTGATGTTTGTTGAAATTTTGAAAGAAGGGATCGAGCTTCTTCTCTTCTATTCTGGGAGCCTTCTGCTAATGGAGAAGAGGAGAGGATCAGTGGGAGAGGGTGGAATTTCCTTTGTAGTTTGCCATTTGCCGGAGATTGAGAGGAGGCCTGGTGCCAAAGACCGATCAGAAGCTTGAGGAACGATACTCGGCTGCCAAATTTTGATGTTCTGAGATGGGAACCTTTTAGAAGAGAAGGCAGGAAGAAGATAAAAGGGGAAGAAAAGGATGCGTGAAACGATGGAGGGGTGATAACGGATGTAGAGAGGAAGAGGGTGCCGGGGTGAAGATGGATGCCCTAGGGTTTCCTCGTCGTGCCCCTCATAAGGAGGGGGGCGAAGGTTCGAGAATGGGTTGACGGTTGAAGATGAAGGGCAATGGAAGGGGGTTCGAGGGCGAGAGATGGATGGTGATGGAGGGTTTTGATGGTTCTGCACGAAGGGGAAAGAGGTGAGAGTGAGAGGGGCGGCTTCCTTTGGCCCCTTCTTCGCTTACGAAGGGTTTTAAAACCCTAAAAAGAGTTTTTGCGGAGGATCCCCTCTATTTTTTTATATTTTGCAAAGAGGGGGCTCCCGAGGCTTTTAGCAAAATTAATTTTAAAAAAGACTTCAAAAACATTTGCTTTTTCTCGTAGTTTTTCCAATTTTTTTGGTTTCTTTTGTTATTTCTCAATTTTTTGTATTTTTAGAATAAAATCCTAAAAGACAAAGATTAAAATTATTTTTTTTGTGTTTTTGCAAAGACATTTACAAAAGGGAATTTTTCTGAGAATTAAAAGCTATTTTTGGGGAAATTTCTTCAAAAAATGCGTTTGGATCCGAATTTTGAAGAAATATGGATTTCAAGCACTGAATTCGGATCTGGAATTGAATTTGAATATATTAATATGGAATTTAATCCAGAAAATCTGAAGAACGATTGAAATTTAGCTTTGGTTTTCTCAGAAAGTGGAACAAGGGGCAAAAGGGGTCATTTTTACAAAATTTTGAAAAATTTAGGGTGTTCACAGATGCCCCTCTTTGCTACTAATTCGGTTGAAAGTCGAGCTTAGTGGCAAAGACAACACTCCAAATTTTGAAAATGCCCCAGTCAGCAGATCTGAACTGGGTGTTGTTATCATCGCAAAATTTTTAACTTTTGCAAATCAAACTGACCTTTGAAAAAGATTTTGAAAATAACTCACCTCCGTTTTAAAATGCGAGAAAATTTCGTAGAATGGGACTCGCCTGTCGGTACGAGGTTCGACCGTTCCTGCCACCTTTAACAGGGGTAATTGAACCAAGGATCAATCTTATACTCTGCTCTATTCAACTTGTCTAAATCATATTCTAATTTCTAAATGCACATAGAATCAGGCATGTGCTATGAATTTTCAGAAAATGCACATTTGAAAACATGATGTTTGCTTTGAATGATTGAAATATTTAGAAAATGTAAATCTTGGAAATGATATCACATGAAAAATCATGAATTGGGATTTGAAATGTACTTCTGAGAGAAGTAAAAATCGATTTTGAGGAATCCTTGACATTTGGTGCAAATCGATTCTGAGAAACTTGGTTTCTCTGAATTCAAACTTTGAAATTGAAATTCTAACTTAGAAAATTTAAATTTGGAACTTGGGAAATACTTGAAATATCATTGGCAAATCCATATTTTGAGAAAATCGATTTTTGAATAAGACTTAGAAAAATTTTGATTTTTCTAACTTCAAACTTTGAAATTGACTGCATAACTTGGAAAATTGAATTTATGAACTTGAGAAACACTTGAAATATTCTTTGAAAATCAATGCTTTTGGGAAAATCGATTTTGCTATAAGACTTGGGAGATTTTGAGGAATTCAATTTCCTTGACTTAGAATTTGAATTGGAATTGGCAAATGAATGAATATGGATTTGAGGAATTGATAAATGCTTTTTGTATTTTTGAGAAATGCAGTGCATTTTTGAAGTTAGCCTAAGAGTGTAGGCTGAATGTGGCTAATGTGAAGATCATAAATCTGGGTATCATTCATATTCTGACTATGGCCATAAATACAAATTCCACCAAGTTTATAAACTTCATAAAAGCTAGTGCATGTGCCATTCGTGTAGACCATAGTGAGTTTGAATATGCATGAATCATCATCCATCACACATTAACATTATTTAAAAAAATAAACTATATGCAATGCTGCCTAAGCTAAGCAGGAAATGTAAATTCTTATTCCAAAGCTTAATTTAGTTTACATCACTATTGAAATTTAAATACATAAAAAATAAAGTCTTCAATGTACCTACAAAACTAGAAAACTTTGTTAGTAATGATATGTTGGCTTTTCTAGGTTTATCTAGTAATATCTAAATTACTGGATTTTGCTAGATATAAGCCTTTTTGCCATGATTCCCTTAAATAAAAATGATAAAGATATGAAATCAAATTGAACAAATAATGAATATAATATATAGAATTTCGAAATTGGGGTCCAAACGACCAAAATACCCCTAATAACAAGACTATGACCTTGAAATTAGGGTTTTTAGAAAGATATTTTGGTAAAATGCAAGTTTTGAAATTTGAATGGAATAAACTAAGCTAAATATGATGTGACATGCTTAAATATGTGAAAATTAGGGTTAGGGATTTCGAAATTGAGGTCAAATGACCAAATTACCCCTGATAGCAAGACTATGGCCTTGAAATCAGGGTTTTCTGAAATAGATTTTGGTAAAAATTTGGGTTTTATGACCTAAATGAAATCAAATAACTACAAAATTAAACCTAAAGTATCCTAAGATGCTTCTGAACATAATAAAACCCTAAAATTTTATGCTTATGCACGAAAATCCAATAATATCACAAAAAATATGATTTTAACAGTGTTTTTGGATCTTTCAGGTATCCTGTTTTGCAATTTTATTAATTCAGACATCAAATGGATTCCAAAATTCATCAAATTCTGTACCTGCACTTGTTATAACCCTAATGTCGAATTTGAATTATAAAAATAATTTTTTGACATTAAATTAATCCGAAAATTGCATTAAACCCTAAAAATATGCTATTTTTGACCTAATTCACCAACCAGTTTCATTCCAAGACCTGAACCAGGGGTCAAATCTCCATGAAAATCCATGAAATTTTACAAAGACTAACTAAGAAGGAAAAAAGAGATTTCCCAATTTACAGATTGGAAAAATCATCTCCGGTTAGGGAGAAACTCTTCCGGCAATCTGAGCTAAAATATATCACTTTTAACACGGATTAAAACAGCTGTTTCAGATTGAAAATACAAACATAAATAAAAAACCTAAACACAAATCTCTGAAATTTTAACAGTAAACAGTAGACAGAAAAATAGCAATACTCACGTTTTACAGATCATAAATCGAATCTGTGGTTTGGGATTTATGACTAACACAAGTCTGATTAGGGTTTTGGTAAACCCTAATGAGTTTTAAATTTAAAAACAGATTCTCTGAAAGAGGAAAAATACTAAACACTGATAAAAAAATCCGAACAATTCACAACAGATAGATCTAATCAATGTGAATCCATAGCACTTCACAAATCTAAAATCGGATATAAGATGAGAGAAATATCATAACATCAAGTTACCTTCTTGATTTTAACCACGATTTTAAAGCCTTAAAAACCCGATTTGATGTCTGATTTTTTTTACAGGGTTCCCGAGATCCAAAACCTCTGATTTTTCTACAGTAACTCAATAACTCATGCATGCATCACATATAAAAAAATCAGAAATAAACAATGAGTACTTCAATCCAAAATAACATTATCTTTACTGTTCTAAACCTAAAACACACAGAAATTTAAGAAACTTGAAAAACCATGCATTAACTAATGTAAATCAATAAAATAAATCATAAAACAGTAAATAAAAATTATTTCTATGCTATATAACATAAAACAAACATGAATAAACATAAAAAATAAAATAAAATCAGGGAATCAATGGCTGGAATTCAATATTACCTTTAAAACATAGATTTAACCCATGAAAAGGGTAAATCATGTATTTTATTGGTTAATAATGTAAAGAATCATGATTGAATCACTTTTAATGGATTAAAATCCCTGTAAATCACATAAAACAGGGTTAGATCACCTTCTTGGATCGTTCTTGCTGATTCTTGATGGTTTTTGAGGTTAAATCATGATTGATCTTCCATGAGGAGGGGTATCCAAGCCTAGATCTAGGTTTAGAACATTAAAATCATTAAATAAAATATGAAAAAGCAAAGGAAATCATACCTTGGAGTTGCAGCAATGGAGGAAGGGCTGGAGAGGAGAGAGAAGCTCCAAGAATTGAAGGTAAGTGAATAGTAAAAATTGTCCCCCCCTATGCTCCCTTTTATAATAAAAAAATTAGGTTTAGTCTTGGATTTTCAAATTACTTTTTTGCCCTTTTTAAAACCTATCCAAAGTCATTAGGGGGGGGGGCGATTTTTTTAGAGACTCCTAATCCTAATTAACACCTAATGACACCCCTAATTAACCCTAGAGACTCCAAATGTGGTGCCACTTGGCACTTTCCACATTTGATTTTTAAAATCTTAACTAAAACCTTTAAAAACAATAGTTTGAAATCAAGTTTTTAAAAATAGGTTTTTAAAATGGATTTCGACTCTTATAAATTTCTAAAACTAACCAAGACAATAACTTGACCTAGTTTAGCCCTGACTTACTCGAATATGGCACCACCCCGAGTGGGCCCTACTTGAGTTTTTCAAAAAGCGATTTTAAAACTTGAAATTGAAGGAGTTTTCAAAAGGATTTTCAAAGACAAACTTCAAAGTTATAATTTTTGAAATGGCATAGGGTCCTAACTAGGTTAGAACTCCTCTAGATATGGTGCCAACTGAGTGGGCCCACATCGAATTTTGAAGAATTTTGAAATAAACACTGAAAATGGCTTTGAAAAGGGGTTAAAATCGACATTTGAAATTCAAGATCTTTGAAAATAGGGTCTCAAGCGAACTGGAACTCCGACTTAGAGTCCTGAACTCTTAGGACTCTGAGATCTTAGATTTTAAAAGCCAAATGAAAGAATTTTCGAAAGATTTTATCAAGAAATGATGAAATAAGTCAGAAAACACAGTCAGGGTTAGACTCCTAACTCGACCAAACTCTAAAATAGAGTTTTGAACTAACTAGACTCTGTAAAATGACCTAAATTTTGAAAATAATCAAAAAAGACTGAAAATGGAAGTAAAACAGACTCCTGACTGGATTAGGACTCTGGGACAGAGTCTTGATCGGACTGAAACTTTCAAAACTTTGAGAAATTTGATGAATAGAGGAATTCAGAAGCGACACCACCTCAATGGGTCTCATCTGTGAATTGAAATCGATTAAAATTTGAATTTGAAATGAATCCAGATTGTTTTCTTGAGAAAATATTTCGAAATATAAAGTCCTGGGGTTGGAAAATGACAGAGTATTGAATAAAAACCCAGGTTTTGAAATTGATTTGGAAATAAAAGCTTTAAAATTCAAATCTGGATTGAATGTTTTGAAATAGGAGTGCTAGATCTCGAAAATGAGATGCAATGCGATAGAATGATATGCAGAATACATGCAATGATATGCAATGATCTGTAATGACCTATGAAATGGACAAACATTGGATGAGGGTGAAAATTTGGGGTGTTTACAGGTGTGGAAGAATTATTTTAAAAAATATGGCTCTTCAGGCTTAAAACCTTATCCTGAATGGTTTTGGGGAGACGAAATCCTCGAAAATAATACGATTGAGTAGAAAATGAGGAAATCGTGATGGGACTTTGGGTGAAAATCCCGAATTGGTGGAAAATCAAAATTTTGATCAGGTCTCATGGGTGAGACAAGGTACTCTTTTTGGAATGATTCAGGTTTAGCCCTTAACCTGGATGGGACATTTTTGGAGAATGCCTCGTGAAAATGAAGCTCAAATAGGATCCTATCCTGGATGGATATATAAAGCATGAATTCCTTGATGGGAAGAACTATGATGGGACTGGAGAAAAATATCTCATCAAAACGAGGAATCTCGTCGAAATGAGACTCATGTTTAACCCAAAACTGAAAGGAAGATACCTCGCGAAGCGAGGTTTCAGGTTAACTCTTAGTCTGAATAGAAAATCTACCATACGGGTTTCTCAAATGGAGAAACCATAATGGGACCTTCGAAATTTGGACGAACAAATCCGAAAGGGGTTTCGTGAAAGGAGGAAAATATAGGGTTCCCTAAAGCTTTGAAAAGGGTAAGAAATTGGGCGTCTCATTGCTGAGACTGAAATAGCTTTTGAAATCAAATGATCTTTCGCAGAAAATTCAGGTTTGACCCTTATCCTGAGTGGGGGACGACCATGCGGAATCTTCGGATGAAGAAACCATGATGGGACAGGAAGAGATACTTCTTCTGAAGGAGGCAACTTTTCCTAGAAGATATAAACAACGCTAGGTTGCATCAAAACGGATATTGAATGTTTATTTCATTCTTGGAATAGCTAAAAAATTTTGCCAATAAGATAAAATTGTAGTTGTTTCAAACGCTTGAAAATGTGTACGTATGTGCAAAGATATTCTCTCTTTTACCTAGAGTATTTCCCCCAAATGTGGTTAACTCCCTGGTTCTAAGAGTCAAATTCAAAATTTTAGCACTGATGCTTTTCTTTAAGGAAGTTATCTATTTCTCTGATATGAGAAGTAGAAGAAATATTCTTAATTTCATAAAAGCAAGTAATGAGAAGATATTGATAAAGGAATTTTGCATGAGAAAAGATGATTTCTGGCAACTTTGGCAGTTTTGATATCTAGGTGTTTACCACGATGATCTTTTTGCACTCTTTTTGAGTCATTGAACTTTCTCGATTTTTCTCATCATCCTTCATTTGGATGTGTCCTGACTTTTCTCTCTTTTTCGGGGAAGGGTACGTCACAAACTCCTTCATCTTGGAGATGTTTGTGATCATCGCAAAATTTTTCCTCTCTTGTGGTTTCTCTCTCTTCCTTCTCTTTTCCTTTTCTAACCTTTATTTTCCTCCTTTTTGAAGGGAGAAAAATAAAAGAGAGAAAAGAAGAGAGAAGAGAAAAGAAAGAAAGAGAGAGAGAAGAGGAACTCTTTTGCGGGTTTTCACTTGACCTTGATTTGAAAGATATTTAGCAAATAACTCGCCTCCGTTTTGAAAATTTGCGGGAAAAAGATGGAGAGACGGGATTCGCTCGTCGGTACGAGGTTCGACCGTTCCTGGCGCCTTTACCAGGGGTAATCGAACCAAGGATCGAATCTATGCTTTTTGCTTTGCCTAAATATAATCTAAGAATTTATTCTAACTCTAAATGCACAAAGAATCATGCTTGTGCAATGCGAGGATGTATGCTCTTTTCAAAGATGTTTTGGAAATTTCCAAGTATTCTGAGATGAACTTGGTAAGGGAATGAAGAAATGTTTGAATTTAACTTAGAACTTGAGATAGATCAGAGAAGTTCTAAATTTTCAGAGTTGGGAAATAAATATTGATTTTGAAGAGAAAGATTTGAAGCTTTGAAATGAAAGAAAATGGAATTTCAAAGTCAGAAATGGACTTTGATTTTAATCATGGATTTAGGAGAAGAAGATGAAATTTGAAAATGTAATCTTAAGATTTGAAATCAGGACAGGCTTGAGAGATTCAAATGATATATAGAAAGTAGAAATGGATTCAGACGAGATCTGAAAATGGAATTGGATTTGAAATCTAGAATTTAGGAATGGAATTGGATCTTAAAATGGATTTAAAATTTGAAATCTGAGATCCGATGTAAATTTGGGTTCTGGATCCTAAGATAGATTTGGATCTGAAGTCTGAGATCCAATGTAGAGTTGGACTTTGGATCCTAAGATGGATTTAGATCTTGAAGTCTGAGATCCAATATAGAGTTGGACTCTGGATCCTAAGATGGATTTGGATCTGAAATCTAATATCCAAAGTGAAACTGAAGTCTGGATCCTAAAGAGGAATTGGATCTGAAATCTAAGATCCAAAGTGAAACTGAAGTCTGGATCCTAAAGAGGAATTGGATCTGAAGTCTAAGATCCAAAGGTAGAGTTGGATTCTGGATCCTAAAAGGGGGGGATTGGATCTGAAGTCTGAGATCCGATAAGAATGTTGAATCCAGGATCCTAAAATGGATTTGGAATTGTTGAATTTCCAAGTTTTGGATCGAACTTGGAAAATGAAATTTAAAATTTGAATCTTGAATATACAAATGAATTTCAAAGTCAAATTAGACCTTGAATTTTTGAAGTTTTGAATTTGAAATTTAGAAGATGAAGGGAATCTCAAAGTTAAATTGAACTTTGGATTTGATTTGGAGTATTTGAATTTGGAATTTAGAAGATGAATCAAGAGTCTCAAGGTTAAAATTGAACTTTGATTTTGATTGGAGTATTTGAATATAAATGAATTTTGGAATTTCAAAGTCAAATTGAACTTCAAAATCTGATTTGAATTTGAATATAAAATGAATTTGAAATCTCAAAGTTAAATTGAACTTTGAGATTGAAAATGAAATTGAATTTAAAAATGATAAGAATTGAAGATAGATTGAGGAAGATATTTATATCACTTGGAATTTTTGAAAAAGGAATTTTGAAAATATGATGCAGTTCTATCCTAAATGATGAATGAATTTAAATTTTTGAAATTGGATTTTGAAAAGCTATTCCATTCTTTAAATGAGTTAAAATAAGATTGAAGATATAATACATCCTTGACTATGGTCATTGAATGTATTATATAATAATCTATATTTAATCTCAGGTGAAGAATGAAACACATTTGGTGCTTTTATAGAATTTAAAATGAAATTAACTCTCAATATACCCTGACTATGGCCATTGGTATATATTTTGAATTAATTTTAAGTTAAATTCTGATAAAAGAAGAAAATATTTAAGGAAATATGATGAATTTTGAAATGGATCCAGTGTGGATCCAATGTTTATTTCGTAAAAGATAAAAATCCTAAGTCTTGTTTACATCCCGACTATGGCCGTTGATGTAAATCATCAACTTAGGACTAATTCACCTCTTACGAAATGATGCACGTGCCATTCGTGTTCCCATTTGTGAATTTTTGAAAAATAAAGGAGAAAATATGAGAACAAGTGATTCATAATGTTTATAATGCTCATTCATTCTATCTAAAACAGGAAATGTAAATTCTCATTAATATCTAACTATTACAATACATGAAATTGAATTTACAGCTTCAAATAATGACCTTTTCCATATATTCCCCTGCAAAACAACTAGATTAGCACCATGTAAATATATAAGGATATGCAAATACACATGCTTATGCCTATTCTAATGGAGGATATATATGCAAAATGCTATTCTCATGTTTAAATCTAAAATTCATATAGAAAGCCCTGCGTTAAGGGGAAAATATGCATGTGAATATGATGGAGATTTATATGGCAAAGGCATATGCAATGCTTTAAGCTAAATGAAAAAAATGTATATATCTGCCTGAGGTTAAGGAAATCCTATATGGGAAAGGCATATACAATGGGTTAGACTAAATGAAAGTCTATATTTGTCTACCCAAGGCCCTACATATATTTATGGATGAGATGCAATGGACAAAGTGCAAGATATGTTATATACACATGAAATGACATAGTGAACTTGTGGAGGGCAAGAAGGTGATGACAGTGTGATATGCAAGAGAAGATGCAACAGTGTATGAATGGTAGATGAAAATAGTGCAGAGAGTAAAGTATATAGGTAGTGATATGCAGATGTTCATTGGAGGGTAAGCTATGAAATGGAAGACTATATATATATATATATATAAAAGGAATGACTTGGATACAGGTTGATCCAAACATCACAGTTTTCTCCAATTGACCGAATCTTATCCCAGCTTCATTGAGTCACAAAATATGAATGAAGCAAATGGGGATGGACATGATTGCTTCAGCAATACCCAGCATTGCTGAAGGTAAATGAATATTGCAGCAATGCCTGGCATTGCTGCAAGTGTTTGTGGTGTTGGAATATGGAAATGTAGCCAGGTGAGGAAGTTGGGAGTTATTGATGAAGGCAGCTGGGGTGCAGGAGAGTGTAGCTGAAGCTTGATGTAGGTAGCGGGGTGATGGTAAGTTTGTGCACATGTGGGCAGTAAATAGTGAAGTGAAGATTAATACTGTGAGTTGGTGGGCAATGGATGAAAATGGTGGCTGGAGATCGGTGATTTGTATGGAAATGTGAATGCTGCACTGAAGGGTACAGGTGTGACAAGAATGTGTTACGAGTGCTGAACAAAGGTGACACAGATGGGGCTTGTTACAGTACTGTTGCAATGTGATGGCAACATACTGAAGATGAAGAAGTGTAACAACGGCTGGAGATTACACTGCAATAGACATACAGTGAAATGCTATGTATCTATGCTTCTGTGTGGCTATGAAGACCAATGAGAAACGCAGATGCTGGGCATATATAAGAAGGAAATTAAGAGTATTGATTATGTTGAACATGCAGGAATTGCTGAAGGCCGACACAGAATATACGGGGAAGACATTGTACCATGGCAGTGAACATGTATGCAAGATAATGAAAGGCAATTGCTATTGAAAAGTAAAATACTGTATACGTGACGTTGAGCTAGAATGTCATACACTCAGGTGTGAAAGAAAAAAAAAGAAAAAATGAAGGTTCGCAAGAAATTAGACATCACAACAAAATATAAGCATAGATAATCAATGAATTTAGGCAGCAAATGAAAATGCACATGAATGTTAAACAGAGAATACCCAAAGGTATATATAATTTTTTTTTTTTTTACTGCCAAAATATAATTTTTTTTTTTAATGTAAATGTCACCCAACCACCGATTAGAAATGTATGTCAGCCAGCTACAAATCGATTTCCATGACTGAATCCTTCAGCAATTTATTTTCATATGAATTGATTCTCGAAAAGCAATATGACAACCAGTAGGTGACAAATTCTACATAGACTCCTGTTTATCATGTTTTCTGTGTTATTCCTTGGTAATATGTAAGTGATGTCATTGGGCTGGATACTCATGTGAAGGTAATGCGCAATTAAAAATAGATTAAAGCATATGAATAGAATGTTGATATAGACACCTATGCTGATGAATATCTACAGTCATTAGCTAGTATTTCACAAATAACTCATCAAAGGCAGGGCCTAGCATCAGTTGACGCTTAACTTAATCCTAAACAAGTCGACCTCTATTGTTTCAGATATACAGAACCTCTGCCAGTAGATGCAGAATCTTTGTGGCCCCATAGTGAGATGAATGTGAATCTCACCGACTTGATCATCTATATAGATTAGAGCTAAGTTTTCCTCCTAACTTCTGAGATTTCAAATGATCAAGGTTGTGTTAGCTAATTTTATATCAGAGAATATTCTAAAAACCAGACAACCAAAGCCACATGGATCGACAGTTTATGGTGGAGCGTTTCTGATCGTCATCCATGCAGATTCAACTAATTCCAATTCATATTATGGACCAACCATCGTTCCTATTGCAATATGGGATTGGTAGGGGATTCATTGCTCTCATCAAATCCAGACAATACCTCCAATGCATGAGGCTCTTATTCTGGAACTGATGTCATATACTGCCACGAATCGACTGCCAATCACTGTTCACAAGGCTAGCAAATCTAGCCAATCGATGCCAAGAAGACGTAAAGAGACAACCCATATAAGAATTTGCAGAAAACTAAATCACTCAGATGCATGGTTACAACTGTGAACGAAAAGGATATATTATGCCGGCTCTAAACGACCAAATCATAATGGGGAAATGACGGAAGAATCAACTGAATCAATAAATCACCAAAATCTGAAGAAGTGCGTGGAATACAAAGATGGATGATAAAGAAAAACAGAAAATGATGGTACTATCATACAAATAGAAACAAGATACAAGAGACATTGAGCAAACAAAATCAACAACTAAGATTGATAAATTTAAATGGGAATGTAATGTCCAGGTGGGACATCGCCAATTGTTCCTGTTAGATGTTATTCCAGATGTGGAGAAACCACCAATCAAGGCATGGTTGAAGCAAATATTGTGATACATAGAGAATGAAATCCAGGCGGATTTTACAGAGAATTGAAAAGGAGAATGCTAAATAGCAGATATCGATGTAAAAAAAAAAGGAATGGTAAATAATTAGTTTACAGGGATACCAAAAAAATGTCAGAATAATGCTTATTCTTGTTCATATCGCATTGAGGCAGGGTGTTCAGCTATAAGCAGATCGCCCATGCCATGGATGCTTAAGAGAGGAGAAAAGGGAGAAGAAACGAGGAGCAACAACTGAAACAGAGCAATGTAAAAAAAAAAATAATAATAATAATAATAACAAAAGCAAATGAAAAACCCTCGTTTATACTATAACAGAGTGTAAACGTGATTTATGATGAGATCCGAAGGTTATAAGTTCGTGTTTATGCCATGGCAAGGCATAAACGCATGCTTACAAAAAAAAAAAAATGTTTACAAAGAAAAGAGGAAGTAAAAAGAGAGAGGATTGGCTGCTTACTTGTAGAGGATAAATGAAGTGGAGAATCGCAGACCCTTCAGGAAAAAAAAAACCCTTGATGCCTTTGGTGAAGGATGGATGCCTGCTTATATAGGCAACGAGAGAGGGGGGGGGGGGGGGGGTTCGTTCAGGATGGGCTGGACCAAATCGTCCGGTGGATCGACGAATCGCTTCTGTAATAGATGCTTTAGATGAAGACTTGATGCTGAAATCAATGAATCTTTTACAGTTGATTATTCCTTCCGCCAATGGGGAGGACCAGGAAGAGGAGACGATGGGAAGGGACGAGGGAAGAAGGTTTTGCAGAGGGATTGTGGGTGTCGATAATGGATGCCAATGGGTTAACCCTCTATCCATTCTCCCCTCACTTTGCGCCTCTTTTATAGAGAGAGGAGGAAAAGTCTGGAAGAAAGGAGGTTCTTGTTGGAGATTGACGGGTGAGGACGAGGCGAGGGCGATCGATGGCCATGGGATGGAGGACGCTGAAGGATAATTCGAGAAGGGGATTCTGTTGGGAATCAAGGGTCACCCGTGGAAGGTGATGATCGGAGGGTCGACCCCTTTTGGAAGGATCGAGAAGAAGCTTCTGTTAGAGATGAAGGGTGGAGGAAGGGGAAGACCTGCGATGTTGAAGCGATGGAGAAGGGTAAATGAAGATCGAAGGGTTCGAGCACATGGGGGTCTGTGGGTGGATGGAGGGAGAAGGCCAGAGAGGGTTTCGGTGATGGTTCTGGAAGGAAGGGGGGTTTTCAAAAACTTATTTTTTTCTTTTTTTCTATATATATATATATTTTTTGTTCTTTTCTTCATTTTCTGGTTTTTTTGTTATTTTTGGAAATAAGATTCTAAACCTAAGCAGTATGAGAGATGAAACTAATTTTTTTACATTTTTTGATAAAAATTTACAAAAGAGAAGTTTTTGAAAGTTTGGGTTTGATTTCTTCAGAAAATGGGTTTTGGACCCAAGTTTTCGAGAAAATATTTGAGTTTTAAACCTCGAATTGAGAAATATAATTCGATGGATCCAAACGGATACCGGACGAAGTGTCTGAGCTTTTCAAAAGTTATTTTGGTAATTTTTAGAAATTGATTAAAAAATTGGATAATGAAGCTCAGATTTGGATTTTGATCTAGATCCGGATCCGAAATTGAGTCAGATATGTAAAATGAATTTAATTTCAGAAAAAATTGAGAAATAAAATGGAATTTAGATTAGAAACTGACTCAATTACCCAGAAAATGGGGGAAAAGGGCAAAAAGGAGATATTTACAACATTTTGAAGAATTTGGGGTGTTCACAATGTTCCGATCCTTCTTTTATCTCAAAGATTCTATTGATGACATTGGCTCAAAAGGTCTTTAGATGATAGCAGAAATCAAATATCTTTTAGGGTTTGTCGGTAGGTTCATCGCACTCGCCTTCATCTCGACGGTGATCTGAACTTTCCCTGGAAGGATCCTTCACAAACTCCTTCATCTCAGAGATGATTCAAATTTTCTTTAGCCCCGGGGGTCTGCTCGCATATTCGTCTTCATATTGACGATAGTTGAGAGATCCCTTTTGCGGATATTTGATTGCAACTTTAAACGAATGAGAAGATATGAGTCGAGTGGATTCTTTCTATAGCTCAAGATATTTCCACTGCCTAATTGCTAGAAAGTCATTTTAAAACATGCGCCATAGCCAAGATCAATATCAATTCGCTTCTGGCTTTTCAACGTCATTGAAGATTTCTTTCATTGAGGACATTTCTTACATCCTTTTGGTTGATCAACAGGAAAAGATTTGAATTTTACCTCTTTTTCGCAAAAAGTTTCACCTTGTTGAAAAGAAATACTAGAGGTACTCTGAGGTGATTCTTTTGTGCAATGAAATATTAGAATCAACACATTTTTAGCAGATTGGCAAGGTTTTCGAGAATCCTTTGTGAAATAATAACTCAATATAGATTTTGATACATCCTTTAGCTGAAATTTTGGAAGAAATAACATGAAGATATTAGGCTTTATCACACAACATTGGCTCAACAAGGACTCAACCTAAGAGCCGTAAAGAATATTGGATCCGTAGGGATTCATCCTACAGATTGAAATTTTGAAAAATGAAGTTTAATTTAATAGAAATTCAACCTAAGAATTTTGCAAAAGAATTTGTGGCTAATAAGAATTTATCTATAGACTGAATTTTCGAAGAACGAATTTGGTTCAATAGGATTTCAACCTAAAAACAGCAAAAGAAATATGGATCAGTAGAAATTCAACCTACAAATTGGATTTTTGAAAAATGAATTTTGGTTTAATAGGAATTCAACAGAAGAATATAGATTAGTAGGAATTCAGCCTACAAAAAATGAATTTTGTTCAATAGGAATTTAACCTAAGAATTGCAAAGGAATATAGGTCAGTAGGACTTCATTTTTTAGATAGATTCTTTTGAAAAATGAATTTTTGGTTCAATAGGAATTCAACCTAAGAACCGCCAAAGAATACACATTAGTAGGAATTCAAACTACAGATTTACTTTTTGAAGAATGAATATGGTTCGATAGGAATTCAGCCTAAGAATCGTAAAAGAACATGGGTTAGTAGGAATTCAACCTACAGATTAAAATTTGGAAAAACGAATTCTGGTTTAATAGGAGTTTAACCTAAGAACTGCAAAAGAATATAGATTGGTAGGTTTTCAACCTACAGGTTTACTTTTTGAAAGATGAATGCGGTTCGATAGGAATTCAACCTAAGAACCGTGAAAAGAATATAGATTAGTAGAAATTCATCCTACAGATTGACTTATGGATGGTCTGAAGGGGATTCAAAATGAGAACTGTGAATTAGTAGGAATTCAACCAAAATATCGCAGATCAATAGGGGCTCAAGCTAAAGATCAACTGGAAGAAAGGGGCCTAAAGGATTTCAACCTAAGGACTGCGAATTAGTAGGACTTCAACCTAAAGCTCGCTGATCAGTAGAGGTTCAACCTAAAGATCGAAAGAAATGGTCCTAAGGGATTCAAACCTAAGGACTTCGGATCAGTAGGACTTCAACCTAAAGCTCGCTGATCAGTAGGGGTTCAACCTAAAGATCGAAAGAAATGGTCCTAAAGGATTTCAACCTAAGGACTGCGAATCAGTAGGACTTCAACCTAAAGCTCGCTAATCAGTAGGGGTTCAGCCTAAAGATCAAAAGAAATGGTCCTAAAGGATTTCAACCTAAGGACTGCGAATCAGTAGGGCTTCAACATAAGGCTCGCTGATCAGTAGGGGTTCAGCCTAAAGATCGAAAGAAATGGTCCTAAAGGATTTCAACCTAAGGACTGCGAATAAGTAGGACTTCAACCTAAAGCTCGCGGATCAGTAGGGGTTCAGCCTAAAGATCGAAGGGAGAAATGGTCCTAAAGGATTTCAACCTAAGGACTTGCAAATCAGTAGGACTTCAACCTAAAGTTCATTGATCAGTAGGAGTTCAGCCTAAAAATCGACGGAAGAAATGGTCCTAAAGGATTTCAACCTAAGGACTGCGAATCAGTAGGTGATGTCTTCTTTATAATCGTTGTAATTTTGAAAAGATTTTTATATGAAAAACTTGTGAAAACCAGACATCAAATAATAAAAACCGGTTCTCACTAGTGGATGAGACCGGGTCGAACTCAGGGAACGGGAATATGTTGTATTCAAACACAGCAGTCTAAACTATTCTTTATTGCCGAATTTATTGAAGTGTAAAATGTTCAGAAAAGTAAAAACAACTAGCTATTACAACAAATGAATACCCTTCGCAGAGGGCGTAAAGTGCAATATTTACAAACCCAATTAAAATTCCTAATTCTAAAAATAAAAGCAAAAATTCTTCTATTCTTGCACTTCGTGTGTCGTGTAATCACTTCCGCTCCACTCCTGTGCGATCCTGCACAAATCAAAAGGACACGAGCAGTACAAGAGAAAGAAGTAGAAAATATACTAAACAGAACATACTAATTAACTAATTGCTAATACTAAAAAAAAACTAAAATATAGCATGAAAGAAATCTACATTACAAACAAAGATATGCTAATCAGTCAACTAAGCTAATTACAAAACAATTAACAACGAACTCATTACTTAACTAATCACTTAACTAATTTGATTAAAACAGTTAGCAACAACAATTTCAACAATGAAAAATCATAGTTAAATCATCCAACATACTTTGTATTTCAAGCATCCAAATCACATTGAAAATCAAACTCTCAAGTTGCAAACATCCACCGAATTTTCAAATGAATGTAATCTGTCTTTCTTAGGGAATTTCAGACTATAGGATTTAACTATTCATAACCGGCTGGAATAGATCCAGTTCTTCAATCACTGCTGGAATTCAATCACCATTTACAGCTCAACATTACAAAGATCAACTACATTAACTTCAATGGATGGCTATCAGAAGTCAGTGGCAGCCAACAGAGATCTGTCAAGCACAATCTTCAATCTAATTTCAAACAGTCGGTCACTAAAAAAAACAATCAGAGAAAAAAAATCAGTCACCGGAAAAACATTCCAGTAATCAAACTAATTACAAATCAGTTTCTCTAACACTCACATTGAAATCAATTTTTTCCAATACTCATTTGAATTTTTAAACAACACTCACATTTACCAGAAACTTCAATAAAATTGGTTTGAAATAACACTCGTGAAATGAAATTTAATTCCAAATAAAGCAGAGGATAACAATCGTGAAATACATTTCACGGTGGCTCAAGAATGAAACCACCGGATTCACCTCTTCACGGTAATCGTGAAGTTGTTCCAGTTAAATCAGGAGATTCTGGCAAGAGGAGTTCATTCAGGCAGAAGCATCACCGGATTAGTATTCCGACAGACTGGATTTCAATCCAGACCTCCTCTGATCGGTCGATATTAGAGAATCTATCGATGGATTTAGGCGTTACAAAGAGGATTCCGACAAAAGAACAACAGAAGAATCACCGGAAGAGGCATTGGCAGATTCCGACAGAATTTTTTTTAGTCTTGCAGATCTAGAATCTCACGGCAGGCTGAGGAGAAATTCCGGCGGCTGAAGCAAGAAATTCCGGCAATGTCATCTGGTCGATCTATATAAAAAAAAAACACAGGTCCGGCAGATCCTATTCCAACAGAGGCAATTGATCCAAACTTCTGATCGATTTAGCATTCAGATCCAATTCATTTTGAAAACAATAATCGATATGAGTAATAATAGTTCAATCGTATTTCTTCATTTCTTTGCTGGAAACAGTAAACACTTCAATAAAGCAATTTTGATCGATTTAAACCTTTGATTGACCAGACTTCATATAGTCGATCCATCCGATCTGGCTATTTAATCATCCGATTTCAATTACTAGTTGATCAGATGATCAACTAGTCTTTTCCAAAACCATCAGATGATCAAATTCCAACTATTAACCTCTGCTAATGTTTATGCTGAGGCTTTTGCAAAAAACTGAATTGCTGCTACTACTACTTTGCAGAAATGATGCTAGATCTTAAAGTACTTACTCTACTATTAATGAAAAACTAATTACTTCAGAAATTAAAAGATGAAAAGAAAACACATGAATGCTATGTAATATCTTGTTTTTCAGGTAGCATATATTACATAGCATTCATGTGTTTTCTTTTCATCTTTTAATTTCTGAAGTAGTGGTTCAACCTAAAGATCAAAAAGAAATGGTCCTAAAGGATTTCAACCTAAGGACTGCGAATCAGTAGGACTTCAACCTAAAGCTCGCTGATCAGTAGGGGTTCATCCTAAAGATCAACTGGAAGAAAGGGTCCTAAAGGATTTCAACCTAAGGACTGCGAATCAGTAGGACTTCAACCTAAAGCTCGCTGATCAGTAGGGGTTCAGCCTAAAGATCGAAAGAAATGGTCCTAAAGGATTTCAACCTACGGACTGCGAATCAGTAGGGGTTCAACCTAAAGATCAAAAGAAATGGTCCTAAATGATTTCATCCTAAGGATTGCGAATCAGTAGGGCTTCAACCTAAGGCTCCCTGATCAGTAAGGGCTCAGCCTAAAGATCGAAAGAAATGGTCCTAAAGGATTTCAAGCTAAGGATTGTGAATCAGTAGGACTTCAACCTAAAGCTCGCAGATCAGTAGGGGTTCAGCCTAAAGATCGAAAGAAAAGGTCCTAAAGGATTTCAACCTAAGGACTGCGAATCAATAGGAGTTCAGCCTAAAGATAGCTGATCAGTAGGAGTTCAGCGTAAAGATCGATTGGGTTAAGAAGAAATTTTGGTTTAAGAAGGGATTTAATCTATGAGTCATATTGGTTTGACAGAGGTTCAACCTATGGGCTTTTGATTCTATAGGAATTCAACCTAAAGATCTCAATTTGAGAATAAAGGATTCAACTTGTGGATTAAAATAGACCATCAGAGTTAAGCTCTATGTGGCCTGATTTTCAGGATCAACCCCTTATCCTGAATGGGGAAGAAATAAGATTTGCGAAGAACTGACGAGAAAAGATAGAAATTTATGGAAGATTTGACTAAAGAGGAGAATCAAGGAAATTTTATGGGAATCATTTTTATAAAAGAATTCTCACAGGTAGCATTGTTGCTTCTATGAGTGGTCTCAGGATTTATCCCTTATCCTGAAAGGGAAAGAAATAAAATTTCAACAAGAATTGATAAAAGGCTTGATAAAGAATCAAAAGAATCAAAAGAATCAGCAAAGCTTGAAAAATTTGATAAAGAAGAGATTTGGCAGAGATTAATGAAGCTTTAAAAAGATAAAAGAAAGACATTCAGGGCTATCCCTTATCCTGAAGCAAGAAGGACCTCGTAAGATGAGGTTTCGGGTTTATCCCTTAACTTGAAGGGGAAAAGAAGAAGGAAAAAGAAATACCTCATGGAAAAGAGGCATCAGGTTTATCCCTTAACCTGAAAGGGGTATTTTTGAAATAAGAATCAAGTAGAATTAATAAAATGGATGAACAATTAATAAAAATGAATAAAAATTGATAAAACTGATAAAGATGGAGAAACAAAAGGTTGATAAAAGTTGAGAAAAAGAGTTTGATCCTGCCTGCATGTGGGATCTTTAAAATGAGAGAAGAAGATGAGAAAATTATTTTTGGAAAGAAAGATTATCTGCGAGAGCTGATCTTTAAAAGGGGATCATTCACGAGAGATCATCATGAGGGTTAATTTTTTGAAGCAATGATTTGAAAACCAATTTTTTAGAAAATATGATCAACACGAAGGTTGATCTTTGAAATGTAATGATTTGAAATCAATTTTTAGAAAATATGATCAACACAAGGGTTGATCTTTGAATGCAATGGTTTGAAAACCAAATTTCAGAAAAATATGATCAACGCAAGGGTTGATCTTTGAATGCAATGGTTCGAAAACCAATATGATCAACACAAGGGTTGATCTTTGAAATGCAATGGTTCAAAAACCAAATTTTTAGAAAATATGATCAACACAAGGGTTGATCTTTGAAATGCAATGGTTTGAAAACCAAATCTTTAAAAAATATGATCAACACAAGGGTTGATCTTTGAAATGCAATGGTTCGAAAACCAAATTTTTAGAAAATATGATCAACACAAGGGTTGATCTTTGAATGCAATGATTCGAAATCAATTTTTAGAAAATATGATCAACACGAGGGTTGATCTTTGAATGCAATGATTTGAAATCAATATGATCAACACAAGGGTTGATCTTTTGAAGTGCAATGGTTCGAAAAACCAAATTTTTGGAAAAGATGATCAACACGAGGGTTGATCTTTGAAAAAGGTTTGGACTAAAATATGAAAAAAGTTCATGATTTTTGAAAACCCTCATAGGTAATATCATTTCTCTCATGAATGATGTCAGGATTGTCCCGCATTTTTTAAAAGAATAGGAATTTGATGACAACAGAATATTTTGAAGTGCAAATGAAAATTTAAACAATAAAAGATGCCTCAATACTAAGAAAAGAAATAAGAATTGAACCTCAAAGATAGGAAGGAAATTGACATTTCATTTATAAGCAAAATTGATAGCAAAGACCAAAATATTTACAGGTATTTTTGACCAAAAGGTCACAAGAGACTCAGGCTGACTTGCCCTTACAGGATGGTTTGGTAAAGAAAAGGGAGGATAACAGAAAAGGCTCTAGTATCATCGGCTTTTTGAATGATCTGGAGAAAGGCTATGTCCGGACAGCGGGCTGCTCTTCAGTTTTCTCTTCTATCAGAAGGTGTTTATCGATGCAGTCCTGGACGATATTTTTCAGAATGAAACAGTGCTCTGTGTCGTGCCCCACTACTTGGTGATACTTGCAGAACTGTTCCTTGAAACTGCCCAAGACTACTGAAGGACCGACAGCTTTTGGCAGACGAATCATATTCTTTGTGAGCATATATTCCAGAACCTCATCGAGTGTCTGCTCCAAAGGGGTGAATTCACGGTCAGGACCCCAATCCTTGCGCTTTGGTTTTTCCTGATTCTTTTCTCGCTGCTAAAAATTAGATTGGGAACGCTTATTGTTGTTGGAAGACCTTCTTTTTTGACCTCTGAATCCTTCTGAATTGTTGACATGATCATCCTTGTTACCTTTGTTGTCGGATGAGAGACCAGCGAAAAGAGTGAAATGGGCTTTCTTCTTTGCATCTTGATTGCCCCTTGCCAGAGTGGTACCGTCATAGACTCCGTTATCTATTCCCATCTCGAGCCATTCAGCTCGCTCAGTCAACTCAATAAATGACTTGGAAGGGTATGGGAAAATGAGGCTTTTCAGGGGTTGAGAGAAGTTATTGAGGATGAGTTGAAGGGCATGCTCTTCTGAAATGGGGGTTCTCATCTTGTTGCAAGTATCTCTCCACCTACGGATGAAATCTATGGCCTTTTCGTTGTCATCCTGCCTCAAATTGCATAAGTGATTGAGGGTTGGCGGTGCCTCAGTATTGAACATGAATCTTTCTACAAACAGGTTGACAACTTTATCAAAATCACGCAGCTCGATAGGGTTGATGTGCTCCGCATACCACTTAGCTGCTATGCCCTCCAAACTGCGAGAAAAGCACAAGAAGAGGGCCCGATTGTCTTCACTGAACCTATCACATTCGGCGAAGAACATTGCGAGATGGGCCTTTGGGTTGCTGGACCCATCGAACTTAATAAATTTTCAGGGTAGATCTTCCAGGCTGCTGTCCCCATCTAAACCAAGGTAGAAGTCCTGTCTGGTATATATCCTCTTTCCCTTATCTTGGATCTGTAGATCTTTGACCATCTTAGTCAATACTTGAACTGAATTTTCTGCCGGGACCCCATCTTTAGGCTTGTTGACTGATTCGGGTTTCTCTGCTACCTTCTTGACTTGTCGCAGTTGTTTTGGGACGAATACAAACTGCTCTTCTTCAGAATCCTCTCTTGCTGACTCTGTGCCTTCAGAGGTACTGTCCTGCTGAATTTTCTTTTTGTTGATCCTGACATGCTTCTTCACTGGCTTTCTTTTGACCTTGGTTTTAGAGGATGTTTTCTTTGATCCTGCCCCAGCTTGCTCGGACATCATTTTTGCCATCATCTTTTGAAAGATTTTATACATCGTCGAGTCTACATCATCCTTATCTGAATCATGTTTTTTGGATAACCTAGAAGAGTTCATCTCTTCCACTTCGTTGTCATTATGTTGCTGAGCTGCCCTTCTCCCTGCTCTCGTTTGAACCATGATTGGAATTGTTGGTGTTTTCTGAAGAATAAATGAAGGGTTCAGATCAAAGAAATTTTGAAAGGAAAAGAGAATTTTAAAAAGATCTCTCGATAAAAAGGATTTTATATGAAGAAGATGGAATATACGAGGAAGAGTATTTTTGAAGATGAATGACAAGACCTTGAATATTTTTGAAAAATTGCAGGCAGGATCAAAAGAATTTAAATAAATCAGAAGAAGAAGAATACGCCTGGACTTTTGAAAGATAGGGGAAAGAATTTAAAAGAATGTCCAGGGTTTAAGAAATTTATGAGAGAATAAAGAAATAAGAAATATACCATCCTGGATTTTGAGAAAATAAAAGAATTTTTATGAAATAAATATCCAAGGTTTTGAAAAGATAAAAATTTTCAAGATAATATCTAGAAAAAAAAGAATCAATTTATACAAGCAATGATGCACAAAATAGCATTCCCTAGAAGCTGACTCTAAATGCAAATTTTGAAAAGGCTCGTAGGACCTTAATCCTAACTTCTAAGGTTTAGATCATCTGATTCCAATCAAGATACGCCAATATACTCAAGTCGAAGCTCGAAGTACGTGGCGTAAGAATATTTCTCCGGTTCTAAGGTAATGGCTTCCCAACATCCTTGAGCACCTACCGATATACCTTAGACTATGGCCCTTAGGTACGTGGTAGGGGGGCACAAACCCAAATAGGTGGTTCAGTTGTGAGGCTCTCTCTCGAACTATGGTTCAGTGAGACAGCCCAGCAATGTGAAGACCGGGACAATATAGGTAGGGAGGTTTTCAAAAATATGCTCAACATGCCAAAAATCAGATGGCTCTAATGCAAGTCCTAAAGAGATAGAATTTAAATGAAAAGAAGCATACACTTGCATACATTGTTTGCATTCAATCCCTAAAATTGAGGAGAGTTGTATTTCAAACTTAAATCTAATGTGAACATGAAATAATCTCCTCAATATGGTCCTACCAAACCATACTTAGATCCTATATGCATTATGTCAGCTTAGGACAGAGTCTAGGCTCCTAAGGTTTGCATGGAAATGGAGCTGACATTTAGAGAATAAAAACTTAGATAATATCAAAGCAAAGCAAAAGGCAAAAATTCGACCGGACGGAGACGAGTCCCATCACGGTCGCCAAAACTGTGATCATCGCAAAAAAAAATTCTCTCTTGTGGTTTATCTTTTTTCCTTCTCTTTTCCTTTCCAGCCTCTATTTCCTCCTTTTTTGAAGGGAGGAAATAGAAGAAATAAAAGAAGAGAGAAGAGAAAAGAATAGAGAGAAGAGGAATTCTTTTGCGGGGTCTCACTTGACCTTAATTTTGAAAATATTTAGGAAAATAACTCGCCTCCGTTTTGAAATATTTGCGGGAAAACTGGGAGACGGGATTCGCTCGTCGGTACGAGGTTCGACTGTTCCTGGCACCTTTACCAGGGGTAATCGAACCAAGGGTCGAATTCATGCCTTTTGCTTTGCTAAGAAATTATCTAAGAATTTATTCTAAGTTTAGATGCACAAAGAATCATGCTTGTGCGAATGCGAAGATGTATGCTCTTTTTGAAAATGATTTGAAATTTTCCAAGTGTTTCTGAGATGAATCTGATGATAGAGTGAAGAGATGGTTTCTAACTTAGAACTTAAGATTTAAAGTTCTAAGTTTTTGGAATAATCAAAAGCTTGGGAAAATAAATCTGGATTTGGAAAGAGATGATTTTGAAGTTTGAGATAAAAGAAGAAGAAAGGAAAATTCAAAGTCATAAATGGACTTTGAATGAGGATAGAGATGTAATGGAATTGAATTATAACTTTGATGTTTTTGAAATCAGAATAAAATGTGAGAATTCTAAATAGAATTGAGAAATAAAATTTGATTTGAAAGTTGGGAATTCGAGATAGAATTTGAATCCAAAGTCTGGATTTTAAATCGAGATCAAAATTTGAACTCTAGATTTAGAGTTTGAAAAATGGGAATTGGATTTGAATTTTGGGGTGAAATGGAATTGGATTCTAGAATTGGAATCCAATGATGAAATTTGGATCTGAAATTTTGAATGGAATTGGATTCAAGATTTGGAATCCAAGATGAAATTGGGATCTGAAATTTGAGATCCAAAGTAAAGTTGGATTCTGGATCCTAAGATGGAATTGGATCTGAAGTCTGAGATCCAAAGTAGAATTGGGTTCTGGATCCTAAGATGGATTTGGATATGAAGTCTGAAATCCAAAGTAGAATCGAAATTTAGATCCTAAATGGAATTTTGGATCTTAAGCCTGAGATCAAAAGTGAAATGGGGATCTGGATCCTAGAATGGATTTTGGATCTGAAGTCTGAGATCCAAAGTGAAGTCGGGTTCATACTTGGAAATCTGGATCCAAGTTGAGATCTAACTTTGGATTTTGGAATTTCAAAATTGATTTGAGGATGAATTTCAAAGTCAAATTGGACTTTGAATTTGAAACTTGAATTTGGAATTTAGAAAATGAATCAAGAATTTTAAAGTTAAATTGAACTTTGAATTTGATTGGAGTTTTGAATATAAAATGAACTTTGGAATTTCAAAGTTAAATTGAACTTTGAAATCTGATTTGATTTGGAATTTTTGAATACAAGATGAATTTGAAATCTCAAAGTAAAATTGGATTTTGAGATTAAAAAATGAAGAGATGAATAGGATTTTACAAGAATTGAAGATTGATTGAAGAAGATATCAACATCACTTGGATTTTTGAAAATGGAATTTTGGAAACATGATGCAGTTCTATCCTAAGTGATGAATGAATTTAAAGAATTTAAAATTGGATTTTGAAAAGCATATCCATTCTTTAAATGAATTAGGAATGAGGTTGAAGATATAATATATCCCTGACTATGGTCATTGGATATATTATATAGTAACCACATTTAAATTCAAGTGAAGAATAAAATACATTTTTAGTGCTTTTATAGAATTTAAAATGAAACTAACTCTCAATATACCTTGACTATATCCATTGGTATATATATTGAATTAATTTTAAATTAAATTCTGATAAAAGAGGAGAATATAAAATAAAATAAAATATGATGATTTTGAAAAGGATCCAGTGTGGATCCAGTGTTATTTTATAAAAGATAAAAACACTAAGTCTTGTTTACATCCTGACTATGGACATTGATGTAAATCATCAACTTAGAATTAATTACCTCTTACGAAATGGTGCACGTGCCATTCGTATTGCCATTTGTGAGAATTTGAGAAATAAAGGCAAAAAAAAATGCATGAAAAACAAGTAATTCATGATGTTTACAATGCTCATTCATTCTACCTAAAGTAGAAAATGTAGATTCTCATTAAGATCTAAATTATTACAAGGTTTATATTTGAAAATACAAATCTTAAGTGATGATGCTCTCCTCAGATCCCCTGCAAAACACTTGATTAATATGAAAAAATAGAAAGAAATTGCATATATCACATGGATATCTAAAAAAAAAAAAAGTTCATATATCAAGACATAAATGATGGAAAAGATGAAAGGGATATACATACCTATATACATGTATATAAGTATATATGTCTATACATATGTATATATATACGCATATATATATATATACATATATATATATATATATATATATATATATATATATATATATATATATATATATATATATATATATATATATATATATATATATATATATATATATATATATATATTGGGTATATACAATGGGTGAAGTCAAGAACCAGCATGGTCCGAGGTGAATCATCATGAAATGTGGTAATTCTTGATAATTATCCACAGAAAAGAAGAGATATGGTGGTTCATTGGGAACTGCCATAAAAAAATGCAGCAACTATGGTAGTTCATTTGTTGAACTACCATGGAGGGAAAGAAGATACAGTGGTTCATAGTGAACCACTATATATAAAAAAAAAAATGCAGCAACTATGGTAGTTCATTGTTGAGAAGGATGATCATGGTAGAATGATTTCATTAAGAAGATGATTTGTTTATAAGTGCTAATGAATTTAAACGAAGGGATGATTATCTAATGTCTAGCAGATCTATGAAAAGACGCAACTGACTATTCGCACGCAGTAGAATCATAAACATAAAAAGAAATATATACAACTACAGAATCGAAAAACATGAAATTGTGACAAGTAGTGGAGACCCTTTCACTCATATTTTTGAAGCTGCAAACGAAGTTTGTTGCCCTCTCCTACTAGTTTCTGAACAACATTCTGATGGAGGATAAACACAGTAACACATACCCGACCCAAACAAACTGTAACTTTTATAGCTAGACTAATGTTCACCTATAGTAATTTCTGCATGAAAAAGACCTTTTCAAAGGGGAGGCATCAACCACCCTGTTCTGCAATATAATTGTACTTTTGACTGCGAAATTCTATGATGATTCCATTAAACTATTGAACAGTATATATCAAATATTGATAAAAGCCTGACCTGGAATATTTAGGTTCACCACACAGAAGGCCGGATCTGAAAGCACAAAAAAAAATGCACAGCAACAACTAGCATGAACAAACTAGGATGAGCAACTGCTGCCCCAACTTTAAAAAAGGACATGTCAATTGCAACCAGCATTCCGTCATATGGGGAGACAAGTTTAAATGCACAGGAGTGTGACTGGATGAGGCACCAGCGGATCAGAGTTAGTTTATTTTAACCCTGCAGTTATTTGGAGCGGAGATCGCCAACTTCTCCATTATGAGAGATACTTTTTAGAAATTTTCCAACATCTTCTACAATGAGAAACACAGTTCTTTCTAACTGAATTTGTATCATTTCAATCTCTCTTGGTAAAATAAATAGCACAGGCAGATATTCTCATACTGTACCAGTTAGTATCATACGAGGTGTGCGAAATTGCAACTTGATCATAGAAACAGCTAGCATGTTCTGTGAAACCAAACAATTAAAATCAATCAATCAGCTCAACTTATTAGCTGCTCCTCCCTTAGAATCATCACAAAATGTACAAAATTTGCAACTTTCACTATGGTTCTAGAAATCCCTTCTTCGCTGGGTTAATCATCTTCATGATAGACAAGTATTATATACAGGAAAAGACATAGTTCATGTATGACCTCTTTTTTTTAGATTTTTGCAAGTTTTGAAAAACCGACAGTACACGATGAGTCCACATAACTAGGTGATCTTTTCTATGATAATGGATGATAAATGTAATGATTTACATAATAAAATGAGAAAGCAAAGTCCCTTCAATTCATAACAAGAGATTTTATTAGGTTAGGAATCTACCTGAATACTCATATCCAGCAAAACAAAGTTTTAACAGATGCCTCTTGCATAAAAGCTGACTTAGCAGGTCAGAAGAGATACCTTTTTTTTTGTTTGATGTGCCTTACTTTCTTCCGACCCCCCTTTCTCTTTTTTTTTTGAGAAAGACCTCACGTAAGCCGGAAGCATTCCAGCATATAGGATATCCGCATGTCAGGTCGAATGCCTCAATGGGGAACTGTTGCAAACCCTCAGGTGGAATCTGAGGATTCTGAAGAGCACGATGGATTGCAGCAACCCACAAGGCTAATGTATTGTAGGTGGTAAGAGGATATCACCCATATTATGGATGATGTATTGCAAAAATTGATAGCATCCTTAACGATATAACAACTTCCTTTATTGATGAAAATCTTAAATTCATCGATCCTTCAAATTCAATATACTAACTAACAGATCAACCCCAAATATCGGATTTAGAATTTCATAATAATGGATTGATTTCTGCTGCTCAGGTCCATAAGGAATAAAAAAAAAAAAAAAGCAAATCCATTCAGCCAGATCTCGGTTTGGGAGTGGACAGGTTAACACGATGTTCCATATCATGTGCAGGATGCTACCCCATCTCGGACTCGAACATTGAAGCAGACGACATTGGGACTTAGAGATATGCAGAGGGTCAGAAATGGGGATGACATACAGACGTTCATACACAGGAGGTCATTGATGCAAATAACACAAAATTGCAAATAACACTGAAACTGGAAATCAAAACGTAGAATAAATAATCTGATAATAATAAAAAAAATGATGAAAACCAGAAACGAGACTGGACATATTCACATTCAAATCTTGCCTAAGCATAAAGAAAATTTTGAGAAAAGAGAACAAATGATATTGGAATCGTGTTCCATTTGCTGTAGCAATGAGGGGTCGATCCTGCTATATGCAGATCGATCCCTCCCGTACTGCCGAATAATCAGAAAAAAATTAAAACAGAAGAGAGTAATAATAAGAAAATTTTGCAAAAATCAAAGAGAAAAAGGGAAAACTGATGAAAAATTAGAAGACAATAGGTAATAGGAGATGTGGAGAAAGGGGTCTCTTGCCTTTTCTACAGGGATTCTGAATGATAGCCCTCGAATCAGGTTGCAGGAGTTTGATGTTTGCAGAAATTTTGAAAGAAGGGATCGAGCTTCTTCTCTTCTATTCCGGGAGCCTTCTGCTAATGGAGAAGAGGAGAGGATCAGTGGGAGAGGGCGGAATTTCCTCTGTAGTTTGCCATTTGCCGGAGATTGAGAGGAGGCCTGGTGCCAATGACCGATCAGAAGCTTGAGGAACGATACTCGGCTGCCAAATTTCGATGTTCTGAGATGGGAACCTTTTAGAAGAGAAGGCAGAAAGAAGATAAAAGGGGAAGAAAAGGATGCGCGAAACGATGGAGGGGTGATAACATATGTAGAGAGGAAGAGGGTGCCGGGGCGAAGATGGATGCCCTAGGGTTTCCTCGTCATGCCCCTCTTAAGGAGGGGGGTGAAGGTTCGGGAATGGGTCGACGGTTGAAGATGAAGGGCGATGGAAGGGGGTTCGAGGGCGAGAGATGGATGGTGATGGAGGGTTTCGGTGGTTCTGCAGGAAAGGGAAAGAGGTAAGAGTGAGGGGGGCGGCTTCCTTTCGCCGCTTCTTCGCTTACGAAGGGTTTTAAAACCCTAAAAAGAGTTTTTGCGGAGGAGCCCCTCTAATTTTTGATATTTTGCAAAGTGGGGGCTTCCGAGGCTTTTAGCAAAATTAATTTCAAAAAAGACTTCAAAAACATTTGCTTTCTCGTAGTTTTTCCAATTTTTTTGGTTTCTTGTGTTATTTCTCAATTTTTTTGTATTTTTAGAATAAAATCCTAAAAGACAAAGATTAAAATTAATTTTTTTTGTGTTTTTGCAAAGACATTTACAAAAGGGAATTTTTCTGAGAATTAAAAGCTATTTTTGGGGAAATTTCTTCAGAAAATGCATTTGGATCCGGATTTTGAGGAAATATGGATTTCAAGCACTGGATTCGGATCTGGAATTGAATTTGAATATATTAATATGGAATTTAATCCAGAAAATCTGAAGAACGATTGAAATTTAGCTTTGGTTTTCTCAGAAAGTGGAACCAGGGGCAAAAGGGGTCATTTTTACAAAATTTTGAAAAAATTGGGGTGTTCACAAGAATACAAGGAAATATTACATAATCACAGCTGCACAAACAAGGATGTGCACACAACACTCTCTAAAGGCTGACTCTAAATGCAATATTTAAAATGGCTTATAGGACCTTAATCCTAACTCTATGGTTCAGATCATCTGATTCTGATCAAGGTATGCCGATATACTCAAGCTGAAGCTCGAAGTACGTGGCATAGAAGTAATTCTCCGGTTCTAGGGTAAGGGCTTCCCAACATCCTTGAGCACCTACCGATATACCTCGGACTATGGCCCTTAGGTACGTGGTAGGGGGGCGCGAACCCAAATAAGTGGTTCAGTTGTGAGGCTCTCTCCCAAACTATAGTTCAGTGAGACAACCCAGCAACGTGAAGACCGGGACAATATAGTTAGGGAGGTTTTTTGAAAACATGTTCAGCATGCAATAAAATTAAAAGGCTCTAATGCAAGTCCTAAAGAGATAGAATTTAAGTGAAAAGAAGCATATACTTGCATACATTGTTTGCATTCAATCCCTAGAATTGAGGAGAGTTGTATTTAAGACCTAAGTCTAATGTGAACATGGAATAATCTCCTCAATATAGTCCTACCAAACCATACTTAGATCCTATATGCAATGATGTCAGCTTTAGGATAGAGTCTAGGCTCCTAAGGTTTGCATGGAAAATGAAGCTGACATAGAAGAATAAAGACTTAGAAAATATTAAAGCAAAGCAAAGGCATAGATTCAACCGGACGAAGACGGGTCCCATCACGGTCGCCAAAACTGTGATCATCGCAAAAATTTTCCTCTCTAGTGGTTTCTCTCTCTTCCTTCTCTTTTCCTTTCCAACCTCTATTTCCTCCTTTTTGAAGAGAGAAAATAAAAGAAAGAAAAGAGAGAGAGAATAGAAAAGAAAGAAAGAAAGAGAGAGGAATTCTTTAGCGGGTTTTCACTTGACGTTGATTTGAAAATATTTAGCAAATAACTCGCCTCCGTTTTGAAAATATTTGCGGGAAAAATGGAGAGACGGGATTCACTCGTCGGTACGAGGTTCGACCGTTCCTGGCGCCTTTACTAGGGGTAATCGAACCAAGGATCGAATTTATGCCTTTTGCTTTGCCTAAATATTATCTAAGAATTTATTTTAACCCTAAATGCATAAAGAATCATGCTTGTGCAATGCAAAGATGTATGCTCTTTTTGAAAGATGTTTTAAAAACTTCCAAGTATTCTGAGATGAACTTGATAATGGAGTGAAGAGACGATTTCCGAATGATTGAATCTAATTTAGAACTTGAAATAGATCAGAGAAGTTCTAAGTCTTTTAAAATAATCAGAGTTGGGAAAATAAATCTTTGAATTTGGAAAGAATGATTTGAAGCTAAAAATGAAAGAAAATGGAGTTTCAAAGTTAGAAATGGACTTTGAATTTTAAACTTAGAATGAAGATAAGGAAATGAGTATTTGAAGTGGAATTGAATTTCAAATTTGAAATCAGGATGGACTTGGGAAATCCAAATGGTATTTAAAAAATGGAAACGGATTTAGAAGGTTCAGGTAAGATCTGAAATTGGATTTGAAATCTAGAATTGGGAATGGAATTGGATTCCCGATCCTAAAATGAATTCTGGATCTTAAAACGGATTTTGGATTTGAAGTCTGAGATCCAAGGTAGAATTGGGTTCTGGATCCTAAAATGGATTTGGATCTGAAGACTGAGATCCAAGGTAAAATTTGGGTTCTGGATCCTAAAATGGATTTGGATATGAAGTCTGAGATCCAGGATGGAAGTTGTGTTCTGGATCCTAAAATGGATTTGGATCTGAAGTCTGAGATCCAAAAGTGGAATTGGATTCTGGATCGTAAAATGGAACTGGATCTGAAGTCTGTGATCCAATGTAGAGTTGGACTCTGGACCCTAAGATGGATTTTGGATCTAACTTTGGACTTGGAATTTTTAATTTTGATTTGAGATTTTGAACTTTGAATATATAAATGAATTTCAAAGTCAAATTGGACTTTGAATTTGAAAACTTGAATTTTGGAATTTAGAAAATGAATCAAGAATTTCAAAGTTAAATTGAACTTTGAATTCGATTGGAATTTTTGAATATAAAATGAATTTGAAATCTCAAAGTTAAATTTGAACTTTGAGATTGGAAATGAAATAGAATTGAAAATGAAAAGATGAATTGGATTTTATAAGAATTGAGGATTGATTGAAGAAGATATTTACATCACTTGGAGTTTTGAAAAAGGAATTTTTGAAAATATGATGCAATTCTATCCTAAATGATGAATGAATTTTAAATTTTGAAAATGGATTTTGAAAACCGTATTCCATTCTTTACATGAATTGAAATAAGATTGAAAATATAATACATCCTTGACTATGGTCATTGAATGTATTATATAATAATCTATATTTAAATTCAGGTGAAGAATAAAACATATTTTTGTGCTTTTATAGAGTTTAAAATGAAATTAACTCTCAATATACCCTGACTATGGCCATTGGTATATATATTGAGTTAATTTTAAGTTAAATCCTAATAAAAGAAGAAAATATTTGAAAGTATGATGATTTTTGAAGAAGATCCAGTGTAGATCCAATGTTATTTCATAAAAGATGAAAATCCTAAGTCTTGTTTACATCCTGACTATGGCCATTGATGTAAATCATCAACTTAGGATTTAATCACCTCTTATGGAATGGTGCACGTGTCATTCGTGTTTCACCATTGTGAGAATTTGAAACAAAAGGGAAGAATGATATGACAATGGATAATTCCTGATATTTACATGCTCATTCATTCTATCTACAACAGGAAATGTAAATTCTCATTAAGATTTAACTTATTACAACATATAAAATTGAATTTACAACTCCAAGTAATGATATTTTCCAATGTTCCCTGCAAAACGCTTGGTTGGTATAAAGTGAGAAGAAAATGGAAATGGCAAAATATTCACATTGAATCTAAGGATACCGATAACTAGGTGGACATGCCTAAATATAAAAGAATGCACATATGAGAGGCAATGGCATATTCTGTATTCATGAGAAAATGCGCATATATACATGTATATATATACATATATATATACCGAAGACCTATATGTAGGAAGGCATATGTAATGGGTGGAGGCAAGGGCCAGGATGGTCCAAGGTGAACCATCATGAAGTGCAATAGCCATAGCAGCTCATGATGCATTACTTATGGAAATAAAAGGCTACAGTGGTTTCTTGTGAACCACTGTGAAAAGAATGACAATTATGGTAATCCTTGGTGAAACATTATAACATTGAAAAGGCCACAGTGGTTCCTTGTGAACCACTGTGAAAAAGAATGTCAGTTATAGTAGTTCTTGGTGAACTACTATAACCATAATAAAAAAAAAACCCACAGTGGTTCCTTGTGAACCACTGTGAAAAGAATGAATCCAATGTCCTATGGTGAGATTTGTGGTCATATACAGGATCTGATATTTTTAGAAGATCATCTTTAAGGTTTTAAGGAATCCCAGACGCAAACACAAGAAGGTAAACTGCAAAGTTTTGCACTGTTCAGAGAATTTTCAATGCAACTTTTTCCTGTAAGACGGGGTGAAGGCCAAATATCTAGAGTGAGTTGAGCCATCAATTCATCCATGCCATATGAATGCTGAACTCAAAATGATTAAAATGGGTCAAATGAAATAACACCAGATTAGTTCACAGGATCTTGAGACATTTGCTCAATCGCCACATGTTAACACCAGCTCCATATTCACAGAGAATTTGTGAAATGAATAACAAACGACTTGCCACAGATATCAGTGAAAGCGAAGGATAACGACTTTTAGATAAAATCTTGGGTTCTGCTTCTTCCTTCCAGTTTGGATGGAGTAACTCAGATGCACCCCTGTGCACCAACACATGGGTAGGTATGATAAGAGAATCCTGAAACTGGTGCCCTACGATGCTACCATTTTCACATAATATAACAGTTTTAGAAGCGTGTCCTTGTTTCAAATTCATGCTTTTCCTAACAGACCTAGGGCAGCGACAATAGGAATGTCGCAGGTGTGTGATATCCCTGTTTGCGGGAAACGTGAAGATAAATGGGCGAGGCATAATATATAGGGGTATCTGGTGAAGTATGGTCTAAGTGGGGTGGAGGATATTGTACAAGATGGTGCCGAGCAGGACATCTGGCGACACTCTTTGCTGATAAAGATACTTCTGTAAAGAGACCATTACAGATCTGGGGAAGGCCTTGATGCTATGACAGAGTATAGGCATACTAATGTAATTAGTTCAACAAATTTAATGTCTAACATCAATTACTAATGGAAGCCAGAAAATGAGGCTAATGTGAAATGCTACCTTCAGTAATGAATATTGACTGTATAAAGAATTACATGAGTATGAGACAATATTAAATGGAAACCAGATCCACTATTAGGCTCAACCGATTATAGGGTATCCAATGCCATACTGGGTCATATTACAGTAAAAGTGTAAGCCATTCATGGATTCAACAGTTCTATAGTAAACCGATGCTTCAAAAGGGAACACAACATATTTGAGGAATTCAAGCAGTAGATGAGAGGGGTAAAGGGCTCGCACCTAACCACCACCACCTGATTTGCGGCTTAGCCCCTGCAAAAAAAAAAAAATTTAGTCAGATCGATAGCATACGAATTGACTCTACATAGTATCTTCATGAGTTGGGAGGAATATGATGTAAGTTAATGAATGGGCATGATATGGCTTTGGTTAGATAGTATATGATGAAGAGATGGAAATGAAGGCAAATGCTAGAAATGCTATTAGTGATTGTGACGTTGCAGATGAGGATGGAAATGATATGCTGGGCGAGATGACTGTCATCAGAACTTCACTTTATCATATGATATAAAAATGAAATGATTACAATGTAGCATAAAAGAAAACCAAAAAAAAAAACTGATGCGAAGATGCAACCAAATGCCAATATAAAAAATGAGTGAAACCTATATTCTCAAGAACTCACAAAGGAAAGTGCAAAGAGCAATTCCACTTGTATGAGACTGTTCGGATATCCGAACTCTTTATTGAACCGGATTTCACATTTGTTCATGTTTTCGGCCCTCCTTGGAGGATGACCAGAGGCACACAGCCGTGTGAACGTTTTTTTTTTTTTGGTTCAATATCAAAAAAAAGCTCTTCTCATTATGTCTCCAGGCAACTTGCAGAGGCCATTAAGTTACCTCTATGTTTTCACGCTTAGTTATCCTGCAGATCGAAACAAGTGGAACAAAACAAATGACAAGGAAATGCATAACGGAGAAACAACAGGCTGAACTGTAAAATGTACAAATGGGGAATAGTAAAAGAAATTGGTACAACAGATCGTAAAGGGAGAATAGCATAAACATAAGTTATAATAGCAGTAAATGATTAACACACATCGACTATTAAACTCAGAAAGAAATAAACATTCTAAGAGGAATACCCTCTGAACATATGTTCAATACCATGAAACCAGAGCAAATCACCAAGAAAATAGAGACAAACACATAAGATATGTCGGGATGGTGAATGGATATCAGCGATGCTTCATTATGTAGGTACGAATGGATTTTAAGGGATTTAGCATTATATGAATACGAGCAGGAAATAAACTGCAGAAAAGAAAGAAAAAGTGTTGGGATGATAGACTCATCTCTATTGCTATCGCATGTTTGTAGATCGATTTTGCTATGGGCAAAACGATGCTACAGGGATGCCTTAATGTGGTAAAATAAATAATAATAATAAAAAAAAAGAAAATAAGATAAAACCCACAAAGAATAGAGGGGACGAGGTACAGTAGAGGCAGAGAAGCAGGTTTTTGCAGAAAGTTCTAAAGGAAAGAGGCACGGTCATTCACCTGTGGTTCTTCTTGATGGAAGGTCGACCTTTGGTGGCTTCCGCTCTGCTGACAGAGGATCGTCCTTCTTCTACCAATTGGGGAGAACCAGAGAAAAAGAAGAAGGAGAGGGGATAAAAAAAAAGGGCGCAATGGCGGGGTGGAAAACCAGATGCTCTTCGTGATGAACAAGGGATGATGTAGCGGTGAAAAGGAAAAACCAGCCTCCCCTTTCACCCTTCTCGATGTTCCTTTATATAGGAAGAGATGAACCATCGAGAAGGCGAGGGTTTGTTGGTGATAGAGGGCAGATTGTCTCGAGCCATCGATTGGAGGGTGACGATTTGAGGGAGAAGGTGGTTCGAGAGAGGTTGTTGCAGATCCATGGTTGAGAAAGGGGGAAGGCTTGTGAGGACGTCCGATGGGAAGGACCCTTCTGAAAGGGGAAGAGAGGCGCCGCCCCTGGGCCTCCGACCTCCTCTCGCCAAGGGTTCTCAAAAACCCTAAAAGGACTTTCCCCGAGCCCCTTTTGATTTAAAATATTTATAACAAGGGGGGCTCTTTTCGGGATTTTTCAAAAAGGTGGTTTTTCTTAAAAAGGGATATTTTCAGAAAGAGGTTTTCAAAAACCGATTTTTGTTAGATATATTTTCTTTTTTTTTTTCTTTGCATTTTCCATTTTTTTTTGTATTTTTGGAATAAAAATCTAAGAATTTATGAGAAAATAAAGATTAAACACTATTTTTTTTTGTATTTTTCTGAGAAATATTTACAAAAGTGTTTTTCCGAGAATTCTAGGCCATTTTGGGGAAATTTCTTCAGAAGGATGGGTTTGGACCCAAGTTTTGAGAAAATGTTCGAGTTTTAAACCTCGAATTGAGAAATACAATTCGATGGATCCAAACGGATACCAGACAAACTGTCTGAGCTTTTTCAAAAAGTTAGTTTTGAAATTTCTTGAATTTGATTTTAAACATTGGACAACGAAGCTTAGATTTGGATTTTGATCTAGATCCGGATCCGAAATTGAGTCAGATATGTAAAATGAATTTAATTTCAACAAGATTTGAGAAATAAAATGGAATTTAGATTAAAATCGACTCAATTACCCAGAAAATGGGGTTAAAGGGCAAAAAGGGGATATTTACAATATTTTGAAAATTTTAGGGTGTTCACACCTGCCAATCAGAGAAAACTGCGAATCTCTGACACATTTTGAGGCTGCATCTAGCCTAGAACTGCTTTAACCTTAGCTGGATCGACTGACACTTCATCCTTGGATATCACGTGACCAAGAAACATAACTCGCTCAAGCCAAAACTCGCACTTGGAGAACTTGGCAAACAACTGATGCTCATGAAGAGTACTCAAAACATTACACAAGTGCTCTTGATGCTTCTCAGGACTCTCTGAGTAGACGAAAATGTCGTCAATGAACACGATCATGAACATATCCACAAATGGACGAAAAATCTGATTCATCAGATCCATGAATGCAGCTGGTGCATTCGTGAGGACAAAAGGCATCACCACGAACTCGTATAAACCATACCTCATTCGGAAAGTTGTCTTCTCAATGTCTTCTTCTCGAATACAAAGTTGATGATAACCTGACCTGAGGTAAATCTTCAAGAAAATTTTTGCCCTCTGCAACTGATCGAAAAGATCTTTGATCCTGGGTAACAAATATTTGTTCTTGATCGTCGCTTGATTGAGCATTCGATAGTCGATGCACAACCTCAAGGATCCATCCTTCTTCTTCACGAACAACACTGGTGCTCCCCATGGAGAAGCACTGGGTCGAATAAAACCCTGATCTAAGAGTTCTTCCAACTATTGCTTCAATTCCTCAAGCTCTGCCGAAGCCATACGGTAAGGTGCCTTGGAAATAGGAGTAGTTTCAGGCAACAACTCGATACAAAATTCGATTTCTCGTTTCGGAGGTAAACCAGGTAATTCCTCTGGAAACACATCAGAAAATTCTCGGACCACGTCCAAGTCATCAATCGAAACCATCTCATGTTCGACTGGGGTAATACTGACAAAAAATGTAGTACTCCCGTTCAACAAATACTTCTGGGCCTTGAAGGAAGAGATCATACGACTATCGCGCAAGGGTCGAGGAAGCTTGATCTCCAAGACAGGACGATTAGGCTGAAAAAGAACAACCTTGCCTTTTCGACAAAAGACTTGAGCATGATACTCAAAAAGTCAATCCATGCCTAAAATGACATCCAAACTCAGTCATGTCTAGCAGGATCACATCAGCTGACAGGTTTTGCCCTGCCACTGACACCTCGATGCTCGAAATGTATGAATCATAAAAAGACTAATCACCTGTCGGAGTGCGGACCTCCAACGGATAATTCAAAGGCTCTACGGTCAAAGGTAAAGTACTGGCAAATCTAGCAGCTATAAAAGAATGCGAAGCACCATAATCAAATAACGTAAAGACTGCATGTCCTGCGACTGAAATAGTACCTTGGACCAATTCACCCTTGGTCACTTGTTCCACAGTTGTCGCGTAAGCACGTCCGACAATGACCTTCTGGTTGCCCTGCTTTGGCTGATGTTGTTGTTGCTTCTGATACGGCTGAGGCTACCTCGGCTGCGCCTGCTAAGATGTCCCTGGCATATTTCTTCGCTGATCATCTGCTTTCTTCTTCCTGCAGTCTCTGATGTAATGACCCATCTTGCCACAGTAAAGGCATTCACCCGTGTCACGTGGGCAGGGTCATCCTGGATGATCGACAATACACTTTAGACGACCTGCCACCGTGATCTGCCTCTGCGGCTGCTGGTACTGGCGCTGCTGTTGCTGATTCTGGGGCCGTCGATTTTGGTATGGTTGTTGGTTGGTGTTGTTGCTGTTGCTTCTATTCTTCTTTGAAGAGGGATAGAACTTCCTTCCACCCTGATTCCTCTGAAACTGTCGCTTTCTAGGCCAACTCTTTTGGCCTTGATGTTGTTGCTGCTGTCCTCGAGATACTGGTACCTTCTAGGATTCCGTCCAATCATGCTCTAATAGGGAGGCTGTCTCCAAAGCCTCATCCACTGTCGTCGGTGCACGCGTATACACCTTCATTCGCAGAACAGGCTTCAGACCTCGAGCAAACTTCAGTGCTCGCTCCTTCTTAGTAGTATACTAGTTCGGGCAGTATCTTTTCAGACTGCGAAAATGAGTGACGTACTCCGCGAGTGTTGAACTTCCTTGTTGTAGATCGAGAAACTCTAGCATCTTCCTGCTCCTCTCGTGAGCCAGGAAATATGCAACATAGAAGGCTTCAACAAACTGCTCTCATTCGATCGGCTGGTTGTCGAACTTGATCTCCCAGGTGGTAGCCCACCACCTTTCAGCATCCTTTTGGAGACGATACGTCCCAAAGTCAACCTTGCGATCATCGTCCACCTGTAAGACACGAAAGATCCGCTCAATCTCTCGTATTCAATCTTCTGCTGCTTTCGGTGTCGCTTTTCCGTCGAATGAGGGAGGATTCATGCTCATGAACTATTTATATGGTACTACTGCGGCTGCAGGAACTTGGGCAGAAGTTCCCTGACCCTGGGCGGCCTGCTGAATGTGCTCGCCCATGTTCCTCATTGTCTCGGCCTGGCGTCCAACTACCTCAGTAAGGTTGTTGAGCGTTTCCATGAGATCATCGCATCGCGTACGCCACGCCATCTAAATAAGCAAGATTACACATAAGCAACTGGGCAAGTACTCAAATATAGGAAATTCATTTCATTAATAGGAAAATTGCATGCATTACAGAAACACCCTTCATCCAGACAGTGTTAATCAAACACTGCTAACAACTTAAGCAAAATTCAAAAATGAAGCGCTGACTTAGTGCTTCTCACAATATAACATCACACTCTCATGACTGACTAGTGTAAAAATCTCGGTAATCCTTCCGACTTCCACAGCGTCGCGGCCTGATACGAGGAGGAGAAATAGGAGTCCTCAACAGCGTATCAGATATCTCCTAGACTTCCATCAGTATCGGCGTTACAGGAGGTTCTGGCACGTATTCTGATAAAACAACATAAGGATACTACTTAGGAGAATACTGGGGAGAATCTAGTGCTCCACGCCTTTCTCCATCCTGACTATCCACTTCGACTATCATAGGTCCAGTGACCGAAGACACATCCTCAATATCATCAGCATTGCTCCTCCAGAGCTCAACCCGCAGCTTCGTCTGACATTCTTCCTCGATATGCCCCCAAAGACTGCAATAAAGGCAATCTGACAATTCACGGGGACAAATTTGTCCCACGTGATCTACCAAACACCTGGCACAAGGAGGTGCCAACATATCCACACTACATGCTAAGTGTTGCACAACTCCACTCAAAGCCTCCTCGCCTCATGCCAAGTTCTAGAGAGCTTCCAAAATCTTCCCGTAGCTCAGGTTTGTCGCCATCTAACCCACACACAGAACCCAAACACACAATGCTAACTAAGAAGTAAGGAACAAAGAAATAAATAAGGTTTAATCATACTTACATTGCGATGGACAATGCACGATGAAGCTTGGACCACACTTAAACACTGCTCTGATACCAAGATCTGTGGCGCCCCAAATCCCAACCTTGGAGAAACCTTGAATTTTCTATGATTTTTTTTTAAAGGGTTTTACTGAAAACAGCGGAAAACAAGGTGTAAGAAAGGTGGCAAAGCCGCGAGTCTGGATGACCGCAGGTGAGTACAACAAAAGTAACTAACAGTGTAAATAAAGGTACAACCATAAATATAAAGAAGGTATACAACCCGACAGTTTAAAGTTTGCAAACTGTAATAGTACAAAATCTTAAAAATAGGGAAAACATCCCAACCAAAACCCAAAACCACTGAGACAGGATCTGCAACTAAGTGTGGGTTTCCAAGCCTCCACCGTGTGTCATCGCATCAACACTGTACCTGTTCGTCACCTACATCCCCATAAAACAGGGTCAGTCCTCTTGCGAGGTGGTGAAGAAACAACCACAATATATATGTCAATCCAAGAGGAAAAACAGGAAACAGAACAAGAACTAACAAGTGTAGGTGTCTGTGTCAGGTAAGTGCGTACGTGACAAGTTCTAGTCAAGTGAAGAAGTAACAAAACTAAAGTAATTGTAAGCAACTAAGAACAATAACAGAACTGCAACAAGTACTGAACAAGTAACTGAAGTAACTGCTGAAAGTAAAGAAACTGAAACAACTACAATATGTCAGCTCTGATTGGTTAGTCTTTAAGTTCTTCTTGTTACTCCTTCGGGTACGTAAAGGAACCTCGCATTCTGTGAGACATGCACCCGACGTCTGTTATTCAAATTCTAGTGTGGTAACCGGGGATGCTACAGACCGAGTAAACCTCATGCTCACACAGCTGAGAGAAACTCTCACATAGGCAAGGATTGCAATCCATACTACTGTAGTAGTGAGGTCCTAAAAAGGCAACCTCGACCTCCCTGACTCTGAGTGACTGGAGGCCAAAGGGCGCTACGGCTCCTGTCAAAACATGTGTCGTAGTAATGACAAGTCACTCAGGGTTGTACCATCCACCCTCTCCATAGTGAACCGTATGTGAATGGGGGCGAAGCAGGTTTATCTTTCTTAGGCTCATCGTTTAGTTATACCTCTCAACGAGGATTTTATGCCTTGTGGTTCCCGCGGGGTATGCAAAACAAGGACTTGGCCTGTCCATCCATGTGTTCAGCCTCACACGGCCAACAAGAGCACATCGCTCGTAAAAGCGATCACAACACCATATTATTTCTTTTCTAATTCAAGGTATAGTCACATGTGAGTCCACTCACGACAGAAGGGCCATCGCCCAGAGACTCCAACTGAGTCCACAACACAAATCATATTCATTCATACCCTATGGTGTTTAAGTTTCAGTCTTTTCATTTCATGAAGTAAGTGCACTTTGTGCACTCACCAATGCCTCAAGCAATGTACCAGTCGAGGTACGCACTACTCAGTACAAGTGTCAGGATGTGCCATGTGCAAAGTGTAAAATAGATACAACATGCTTTCTATCATTTGCACAATCATAAGAATAGAGGCATTATGTAATTTTATTTTTGAGAGACAAGAAAATGTGCAAGCAAATATACAATCTCATGCATATGAAATTTCATCAATTTCCATCACTCAAGTAGTTGACACTAAATCATTAAGATTGACACTTTGCATAACATGAAATTATTCTCGTAGGGAAAATTCATGATTTGGCATACTTAAGTGTTGAGATTGAATTTAACAATAATCCCATACTTATGGGAATAACATTAGCATTTCCACGGTGTGGGGTACCATGCCTGTGGACCCGATACAAATTGAACAATGTTTGTGATTTGGAACCAATGCAGTCTCTATGTATGTGGAGTTGCAATAGTGCTCATCCACTTACATCACTAGTCAATCAAAACGGAAACCAAGGTTTGAGTATTTCTCAAGGAATGCGACACACTCACGTGTCAAGAGCAAAATCGGAAAATATCCTGCCTAATGGAGATTACATTGGCTTTTCCACAGTTCGGGGTGTCGCATCCGCGGACCCAAAACAAAACATTTTGACAAGACGATCATAAAGTAAACACTAGGTAACTCATCCCATTTCGGAGTGTAGATTATCTGAGAAAACACTTGGACGGGACACCAGATCACGTGTCCATTCGGTCGCATCAAAACACTCAACTATATGTATTAACTTTATATATATATATGTTACGAGGCTCACCTATATCGACATATATATATGTATATGATGCATACCCCTTATATGTATATGTATATGTATATATATATATATATATATATATATATATATATATATATATATATATATATATATATATATATATATATATATATATATATATATATATAATTACCCGAATCTGATGCATCCCAAGGCATGTGCACGCATGCTAAACACCCTAACCGAACTGCGAAAGGGTGCAGGGCAAGACAAAACACGAATTTGGACCCACTAAGGTTTGGCTAGATGTAAGGCTTCATGCTGGTCATAAAAAAAAAGTCTTTTCTAGAGACAGCCGATTAAATGGAGTTAACAAGGTTGCAGGGATTCCGGCAATGAAATCCGGACCTGCTGCCAAAGGGGGCCTATAGGCATATGCAGGTCTGGTCCTCCCGACCAGACTGCTGAGTCCCCCATGCAGTTCTGTTCTGACTCACAGTTTGGACCAGACCACGGAAGTGCCTCGGTTGGGGCTGAATCAAGCTGCCAAAAAGGGCAGCCACGGTTAACACTGCAGATCTGGGTGCCAAGGTAGCTGGACAGGGAGTCTGGTCCATAGGACCAGGCTGCTATCAAACACACTCAGGTCTGAACACTTTGGTTCAGACCTGGACCAACAAGGGTCGGCCACACATGGCCTTGGTGCCCAGCACCACACGGCTGGCACCCGACTCCAACAATGAGAAAAACCGGGCTGGCACCAAGTGCCAAGCCTGGACTGGAGTCTGGTGTGTGAACTAGACGGTTCCAGCCAGCTGTAGCACTGGTCGGTTCAGACCGGTACTACAGCCCAAACCCATATGCTAAAAAAAGAAGGGACTGACATCCTATGCTGGGCATGCAGACCACCCGCAAGGTGCCCAGTTCCAAACACCTGGTAAACGTGTTGGCTGAAGGGTCTGGTCCACTGGACCAGACCTTGCGTCTTCCAAACACATGAGTTGGGAGCCCATTGGCTCAGACCACTGCTGCTAAGGGGTTGGGCGCCTGTCATAGGCTGGCCCCAACCTACTAAACCATTTGGTTGACCCATTGCGCCCATTGCGCCCATCACGATGAACCGAAAAAAAAAGGGAAAACAAAAGACATAACGCTAGGGGCCAGGGGCCCTTTCCACCTCTAATGGGGCCTGGTCACGCTGTGACCCAGGCCAAGGTCATGGTTGTACCAGTCCCGAACACATTGGGACTGGGCTGAACTGATGCTATGCCAAAGAGGGAGGTGGCGGCTGTAGCGCACCAGTCGCAGCACGCCCACACACAAGTGGGTGCCAACAAGCTGGGTACATGCTGGACGAGCCCTGCTCGATCCAGAGCACCCCAGCAAGGGTATCACATCCACGAACATGCCATGAACCCAGCTAAGAGAGAGAAAGGCATAACAAAGCTGAAGCTAACAAAAAAATATATATAGGGGATGAAAAACTGAAAATGCAATTGGAAAAATGAAAGAAACTGATTGTAAATAGATGCAACAATCTAACTAATGTAAACCATGGTGAACCAATGAAAAAAAAATAGGTTTCTACAAGCTAATCCACCGATGGAGCATGCATGCATAGATGCATTGGCTCCTCGATTTCATGATGTACCGAAACCATGTTCAAAACGAGTTGATTCTTCACCTTCGAAGCTTGAAGGAAGGAGGTTGAGCAGCTGCCTTGCAACGTCAATGGTGAGGCACTCCAAGGGCTGGGAGGAAGAGGAGAGTGTGGGAGAGAGAACGAGAGAGAGAGTGAGAGAATGGGTTTATAAAAAATCGCCCCTCTAATGGGTTATCGATTTTTCCAAAGGGGTTAAAAAGTGGTTGGGTTGAGATGGAGGGTGGAGGCTCACCCTCCAAGATGTGGAGCTGGGGTGGATCATGGTTTTCCCCGCCCATCTCCAAGGATTCAAATCTTCTTTTTTTAAAATTTCAGAAATGCCATGGGGTTGCCGCCCCATGCATCCAATAAGGCTCCTTCCAAACTCATGATGGTTGTTCCCTCTTAGGAAGAGCCCTTGGGATTCCTTGAATCCCAAGGCAAAAGGGCTATCAATGCCCCACGCATTCCCCAAGAGGGGATGTCGACCTCCCCTATGCCAAAACGTCTACTCCTCTTGCTTCTTTATTAAATCTTTTTTCTTTTTTTTTTTTTGAATGATTTGGGTAGGGCCAATCGTGGGCCTCCCTTTTAGTTTTACTCTAGTCTCTTACGAGACTGCCACTGACCCAGCTGGTCAACATGACCAGCTGATTTCATGGCCATGGTAGTCCCAAGGCCCTCCGAAATGGATGGTCATGGCCTTGGTCGACCTTGAGCAATGAAAGAAAAGGTAATTTATCTTATCGATTTTATTTTAAATTGAATTTCAATTATTTTTCCATGATGTACAATCATTCTATTTTACATTATCAAAGTAATTGACATTTCAAATCTACCCATGCAAAGAAATCTTCGTTACGAACGAATTTGGTCGTGTTTGGGTCCTCGCTATATTTCTAAGCGATCTCCCATAATTCACATGCACTGACGAAGTTTTTTCGTCGTTCAGACCTCAAATTTGGGGTAAATCACAATAGTCCTATTATAAACTTACCCAAAAAAAATTGGAGGTTAACTCGCTCTAGATTTCCCTCAATTGCCTTTTTACGTAAAATTACACAATTTGACTCGTATTTCTATGTAGGCTAAATTACAAAAATTGCCAAATCAATAAAATTTCATCGATCTCAACACAATTCTCATAATATCATCACAAAATAAATCATGGACCTTTCACTCTGAGATGGCACCACATGGAAGGTCCAGATTTATTCTGTTTGAATTTCAAAACTCCCCTGAAAATTTATAAATACTATAGCCCATGCCCAGCTAAGGGGGGCTCTCTTTTCTTTATTTGAACTTCAGTCAAATTTCCACTTTCAACTTCACTTTTCCTCCTCTGAGTTCACGCCCCCCCTGGGCCCATCTGAAAGATTGCATCAAAGTACTTACCTGGCTCACGCCATTCCAAGCTCGACCTAGGAGCAGAGGTCGATTTTCATGTGCATTCTGAAGCTCTGTTTGAAAAGCGAGAGAAGCCATTCGTAGCCGCCCATTTTGGGAGTTTCAAAACAGCAAAAGAACACAAGGTGAGCTCCCATTTGAGTTGATTCTATTGAAATAATACTCTCATTTCAATTTACATACTGAATCCCATGGATTTTTCGTTTTAAAGAAAGGGTTCGTCCGAATGATGGATTGAACTATTCCCATAAAATGACATATATTAAGTAGGATCATGCTTCCTTGATGATTTTCTAGCATTCATGCATCAATTAGATTTAATTCATATTTTATTCTGTTGATTTAGAATATTTTATAAGTTAATTAGGTTGCATTTAGTATTTATTTCATTTTTGTTTCATTTCAGTAGTTCTCTGTCTTTAGCAGTCAGTTCACACGTTATTTTATGTTTTTATTTTTTTCTAAAAATGCCAAAAAAATCATATTATGTGAGAACAATTGTCCCTGATAACCTGCAAAAAAATAGGAATCGTTTGAGTTCATTTGCTTTATTCAAAATTCAAAATGCCAAGTCGGGTTTTATGACCCGGGAAATGTTCAGAACATTGAGTTTCAACTTGTAAAATCGATATCTCCCTCATGAGAGATCTGATTCCTTTGAAAAATGCCCTGAACTCATGATTGTGTCTAGTATTTAATATGATTTTAGCATATTTTTCTGATTTTTTTTGCTGTTTGAGAAAAATCTGAGAGTTTGGGACACATGTCAAAGCCTAATTTGAGTCTCTGAGACTCTGGATCAATTTAAGTCGACTGGTTCTCCCGAATATAACTCCAAATCTAGATTTATAAAAAGTGAACTTTATGTTCTAAATGTTTCCTATTTGATTCTGAAAGTTTGTAATTTTTAGGACAGTTTGCATCTCCTTTTCATATTTTTTATTTTGGTCTCTTGTTTTGGTATTTATATCTGCTATGCTGGTTTATGCGTGTAATGTCATATTTTTATTTTTCAGACAGTTAGTCAAATGCCGAATCCATACAAATGAAAGTTGTTCATATGCATGTCACTAGTTCCCCATTTAATTTTCGTAAATTTTGGTGGTTAATTATCATTTTTTATCTATTTTCACATCAGATCATACTGATTTTAGTCCCGTCAGAACCAAATCTCTGCTACCGAACTCACCGTAGGTCAAATCCTGTAGTTGTAAATACCAAATATGTTCATTTTTATGTCCTTTAGAAGCTTGCAAAATATCAAACATTTCTATGTTGGATTTGTGCATTATTGTGTTAAATGCTATGTTTGGTTCATACCCGTAGGCGAAATTTGCTTGTTTTAGAATTTTCTTTGAAATTTTGCATCTAGGCCATGTCATTTCATGCATTTTATCATTCTATGTTGTTTCTAAAAGTAGAGGTATATTCTCTACCAAATTTGGCATGATTTGAGAACCGTTTGATGACCGGTTTAGCCATATCATCAAATCAAGGTTCCCACGAGACCCTGATCCGGGCGAAAAACAAGCAAAATTCATTATTTTGGCCAAATATTAAATGTCAATTCTGATTTTTACAGTCCCATCGTATTTAGCAGTATATCATCATGTCTTATCATGCATTTCATCATCATTTTACTCCATTTGAATTTTAAAATCCCTAAATTTTGTCAAAATTCTTTCAAAAACCTTGATTTTAAAGGTATAACCTCAATATTAGGGGTATTTTGGTCATTTTGACTATAATTCCGAATTTTCAACTATTTATTACTGGATTTCCCTGCATTTGCATCATTTTAAATCATTCAAATATCAAGGAAGTATGAAAATCAGGTTCATATCCAACTCAATCCAATAATCTCAGGATGTTATTGGAAAACCTTGGAAAAACCCACATATTTGAGCTAACCCCATTTCAAGCTTGGTAGGGACATTCAAAGGAAGGAGCTGGAATCTGCAATTTTCTTTCTTTCATTTTATTTAGTGATGTAATAATGTAACTTTGGAATAAGAGATTTATCTTTCTATTTAGATTAGGAGGCATATCATATAGTTTCTTTCTGTAATATCCTGATTATATGAATCATACATTTTCTTTGAAAATCACCATGGATGAACATGAATGGCACATGCACCCACTATTAAGGAGTTAGTAAACTCGGAGGATTCCGTATTTTTGGCCCTAGTCAGAATATGGACGAATCCCAGATCTACTATCTTCTCATTAGCCACATTGAGTCTACACTATTAGGCTATCTTCAAAATCACATCATATTTCCATTTTGCAAAATATTGTGGAATTAAATCAATTAAATTCTAAGCATGTTCACGGCCACAGTCGGAATATGTAAAGAATTTACTTTGGTTTAATACACATTTTCCCACTAAATCTCTCAAAATTTTCCTGAAATATCTTTACCAAAGTGCATCCATCCATTCAAATCATTGGCATCATGAAATTACATGCATTTCTCATGCTTTTTCTCAAGAAAATTTCATTCTAAGGAAATTGATTCCTCAAGAGACTCTGAAATTTTTCAAAGTTGGATTTTCTCAAGTTAAGTTTCCTATGATCTTCCTGGAAAACACTCCTTTCTTAGAATTCAATTTCAACTCTTCAAAAGGAAATTCTCTATCATCTTCAAAAACTCAAAAATTGATTTTCAAATATTTCAAGGCTAAGATTCTCCGAATTTCAATTTCCTGATTTTTTATTTTCCTTCGCCAAAGAGTTTTCCTATGAATTTTCAAAGCTGGAGTTTTCCTGACAAACATTTTCCCTTTCAATGTTCATCTTTTCTCAAGAATTCTTTCCATTTTCCTAGGATTTTCTCACGTCCTCAAAAACTTTCTTATGATGTTTTAAATCCTTTTATCTGAGTTTTCCTGAGAAATTGATTTCCATCTTTTGCGTGAGAAATATTTTTTCAACTCCAAAGCATACATCATGTTTTCTAATCTGCATTTTACCAAGTTTCATAGCACATGCCTGAATTCTCTGTGCATTTAGGATAGAACACGATTTTTGTTAATTTAACTAAGTCAAGAACACATTTGGTCCTTGGTTCGGTTACCTTTGGTAAAGGCGCCAGGAACGGTCGAACCTCGTACTGACAGGTCGAGTCCCATTCCACAGAATATTTCCTGCTATTTTCAAAACAGAGGCGAGTATTTCAAAACAATTTTCAAACTATGGTCAAGTTTGACTCGCGGAAGGTTTCCCTTCTCTCCCGTAGGGAAGGAAAAAAATTTGTGACGATAACAGGTTTGGCGACCGTGATGGGACCTGTCCTTGTCTGATCAAAAGTGTAAGACTCACGAATTTTCTGAGAAAATTATCCAATAGAAGATGAAACTTCATAGTTGTCACTATCTATGTATTTGTACATAAATATGTATATTCATATGTATGTGTGTATGTGCATTTGTATATATATATATATATATATATATATATATATATATATATATATATATATATATATATATATATATCGGAAACTCTAATGTGAACAAGTGTTTATATACATATTGAAATAAATGCATATGCATGCATATTTCGATGCATTGGTCATCAAAACCCTAAGTTTTATCCAAATTGCATGAGATCAATCGGATCTCAAATCGAGAAATTTAAACTATGTTAAAACCTCATCACTTTATGTAAATTAATAAAGAATGTAAATTTTAAAGAGGTATGGGTCATACCGAAGATGATTTTTCACTAAAAATAATAATTTAGAATATAATTTAATATTCGGGTTATATTTTAATTTTTGTCGGGTTTGAGACCAACTAGGGGGGGTGGTGGGTTGACCTAGCCCATGGTCGACCATAGGTGGACATGGATAACCCTGGAGACCAGCTGGTCAATTTGACCAAGCTAGGAGGTGGCTATTTTGTAATTTAAGAAAATACTTTTCTCAGAAATGATTCTGATTGGTTCCAGCCATGGGACACTTCTTGAAAAATTTTAAAGGCAAGAGGGCATAATAGACATTAATTAATGACATTCTTGAAAGACATTTTAGAGAATTCAAATGAAATAAGCCTATTGGTGCTGAAAAAGTAGAACTAAAGTATTACAAGTATGCCATCACCTAGAAGGGTGTGACATACATCCTAACCATTCATTTCTAACTTTTAATCTCAGCCATCCACTTAAAACCCTAGCATATTTAACCTTTGAGAAGAGAGAGAAAGTCATTCTCTCATCTTCTTTCTCTCTCCGTCCTCTCTCCCCTCTCTCTCTCTCCCAAAATTGTGGGGCTCTCCCACCATAGCCAACCCCTTCTTTCTCTCCACCTTGCTAGTGTGTAGGGTTGGGTACCACGTGGGACTCCATCCTACACACCCAAGCAAGAGTAGATCCCCTCCATCATTTCAAAAGTCATTGAAATTGATATTTCTTCCATTGTCCATTTGTATTTTTCATTTTTGGTAATGTATTCTCCATTCTTTGTGTAAACATGAAACCGAGTTCCACAATGCATGTATGTTGAGTTGCATGTGGATTCGGTGGATTAGATTTATGTGTTATTCCTTACATTCAGTTTATAGCACTTGTGTGAGATGCATCACGTGAACACACACACTTATACTTCAAAAAAAAAAATATGTATTTTGTAAAAACGAGTTTCCCGAATCTAGAGTTGTCAAAAATACTTTTGAAGATTCGATCATATCTCCCTAGATACTGATCGGACTTTCGTGTTCTTGGACATTCTGGAAAGCCCAGACAGAGTCCGCCAACTTTGTAGTTGAGGAATTTTCTAGATTCAGAATGCAAAGTTCTTTAAAATCTCTGTTAAAAATATCATTTTTGCATGCATTGGTTTTTCCTGAATCTAGAGTTGTCAGAGACACCTATGATAAATCGACTGTATCACTCTGGATACATGTTCGATTTTGGTGTTCTTGGACATTCTGGAAAGCTAAGATGCAAATATTTAACTTTGTAGTTGAATGTTTGATCTGATTCAGTCCACATGGTCCTCTAAAATCTCTGTTAAAAATGTCATTTTTGCATGCATTGGTTTTTCTCGAATCCAGAGTTGTCAGAAGCACCTATGATAAATCGACTGTATCGCTCGGGATACATGTTTGATTTTAATTTTCTTGGACATTATGGAAATCTCATATGCAAATCTCTAACTTTGTAGTTGAAAGTTTGATCTGATTCGGTCCTCATGGTCCTCTAAAATCTATGTTAAAAATATTATTTTTGCATGCATTGGTTTTTCCCGAATCTAGAGTTGTCAGAAATACCTATGATAAATCGACTGTATCTCCTTAGATACAGGTCACATTTCTATGTTCTTAGACATTTTGGAAAGCTAATACACAGTCCTACAACTTTGTAGTTGATGACTTGTCCTGATTTAGTCCATATAGGCTTCCAAATCTACTATTAAAATATTGAACATTCAGATTTTTGTCAATCCCTATTCAGTCCAGAATGCTCTGGACAGTGTCCTGTAGTTTTGAGATTTCTCCTGACTCCCTTCATGAAAATTCAATTGGTTTGATTCTATAGAAATATAAGAGATAACTCTACAACTTTTATGTTTAAGGTTAGGGCTGAATCTTTGTTTAAATATCTCAAAAACATCAATCTTCCGGCTATTATAGAAAGTTATGATTTTCTTTTAACTGGTTTTAAATCTCTTTCTTTTTGGGGTCAAGTTGGGTGAGGCCCAGTTGAAACACCAAGTCACTGAACTCAAATTGCCTGATTAAGCTTGTTTACCATCTAATATGGTTGAAATTGAGATTAGCTAACATGTGATATCATGCTCGTATTATTTTGATTTATGTACGCTTACACACTACATGAGAACAATGCGACATAAATGTTATAACATGAATGAGTACTTCCACTTGCACATCTTGTCACCAAATTTAAATGTATTAAATGAATTACGTTAATAATTCAAGTGTCCTAGCATTTAATGAATATTTGATTATGTTTCATGTATGTTTGCATTGATCACACGATCCACCTTTGACACTTGATCTATCCTGTAAGTATAAGGAGGACTCGAGGCCCCTTGTAAGGGTGTATTTATCAGTGAGACTTTGTGGAATGCTAAAAAATCCATAGCGAGTTAGTGTGGACAATAGACCCACCTTGTGAGTTGAGCTCACTTATGTTAGAAATGTGCAGTTACCCGTACTTTCTTTCTTATGAATATCTCATGCGATATAATTCTAGAGAGGTCTTCTTTTGGTTAGATAATTAATGAAATATTCATTGTTGAATGCTAATGTTAATCATGTTAGTTGATTGATCTTGATCATACTGCTTATCTTTGATCATAATGCTAGAGTTGTATCTTTCTCGCTCACTTGCTAGATATTTGATGTTACTGCCTAAGTATGTTAGTGGTTGACATTGTTGTTTATTTCTTGGCATTGTCCTCTACTTATTGCAGTTACACATATTTAATCACTTCAGTTATGTTAATTGTCTCACCACGATGCACATATATGTTCACTTGTATATATGCATTGATTGCGATATTTTACCTGTTCTGTCATGACAAATTCACTTGTGCTATTGCTCTGGTTAATTATGTTATTAGATGCATATCATGTTATAAATGCTATGATTTGTGCAAATGGATTCTCGTGGTCGATTTCTCACCAACTCGTAAGAGTACTGACCCCATTTTATGGGGATACAGGTGTTTTGACTTCTCATGGTGCGATGGAGCTCAATGTGGGGCGGAGGACTGAACCCACACTTCTAGAACGTCAAAGATCTTGGCAGATGTTTTTGTAAAAAGGAAAATGTTGTATCATCTTGTAAACAATATTAAATAAAATGTTTCATCTTGTTGTTTCCTCTGTAACCCGCCCAGAATTTTCACTTGTTTTTTCCTTTTTGGTTTTTTTTGCTTTGCGCAATATATTTAAATAAAAAAAAAACTAAAAACCTAAAGGATTTTCCAAGCTGGGATTCTGGGGCGTTACAAAAAGTGTGCTTGACTTAGTTCAATTATCAAAATTGTGTTCTCAAAATGTCAGCTCTTTTGCTTTTTGATATCATGCGAACCTAGGAGCCTAGATTTTGACCTAGCTGACATTGATTGCATATAACTTAAGCATGGTTTGGTAGGACTATATTGATGAGATATTTTCATGCTCACATAGACTTAGGTCTAAACACAACTCTCCTCAATTTAGGATCTGAATGCAAACAATGTATGCTTCTTTAAAAAGTTTTAAAAAATCTATCTCTCTAGGACTTAGAGCCTTCTATTTCTTGCATGTGATCATTTTTTCAAACCGCTTTACCTATCTTTACCTAGTCTTCACGTTGCTGGGCTCTCTTCCAGAACCCTAGTTTGGGACAGAGACTCACAACTGGGCCACTTATTTGGGTTAACGCCCCCTACCACGTACTAAGGGCCACAGTTCGAAGTATATCGGTAGGCGCTCAAGGATGTTGGAAAACCTTACCTTAGAACCGGAGTTGAAATTCTATGCCACGTACTTCGGGTCTCAACTCGAGTATATCGGCATAACTGGATTGAACAAAGATTATCTGAACCTAGAGTTAGGATTAGGATCCTACAGCTGCTTTTCAAAATGATGCATCTAGAGTCATCCTTTTAGGGAGTGTTGTATGCGCATAAATGTATGTGCAGGATGTGATTGTATGCACCTTATTTCCTCAATTCCTCATATTTCCTATTTTTTTTTCAAACTATTAGACCATTTTCCAAATATCCTCATTTTCCATTTTTATAAAATATTTCTCTTATTTTATCCAAACCCTGGACGATTTTTCCAAACCATCTACTTTTTTCTCAAAACTCCAAGTGATTTTTCATTCTTCCATTCTACTGGATCTCGAATTTTCAGCCTTATTTTGATCCTGCTTGCAAATTTTTGAAATTTCAAATTTTGCGTATATCTTCAAAAACTTTTCCATATCTTCCAATATATCTTCCAAATTTTATCCAAAAATTTTATTTGTCATCTCCTTCTAAGATTGCCAATCTGATCTCATCATTTTTTTCTCTCAAGATTGTTGCCTTCAAAATTCTTTCTCTATCATGCTAAACATCCCATTTTGTACTGCAGAGGGCATTGGCATGGTTGTGTGATCCAGACGAGATCAAAGACCGCTACTTCGGCATATTAGTTATAGACAGTGAGTAAGAAATGGATTCCATAAAGTCTGCCAAAGAGGGAGCTCAGACCAGTAAGGATAAGATCGATCCCGCTATATATCGGTTGTTAAAAAAAATGATGATCGGGATATTATCCGCAGAAGCTGAGGCTAATTTCAGAAAAGTTCCTGTTAAAGAAGAGGCTTCTATCACCATCCTTATGAGCATCATTGGCAACCACAGCAGCACAAAAAGTTCTAAACCCAGCAACAACAAAAACAGAGGCAATTGAAGCAACAATTTAGAAGAGTCTAAGGGTCAGAAGGAAAAGTATTCCAAAATCCAGGATAGACCTTTTCAATCCATCCCTCAGCAAAAGGAAAAAAATCAAGAAAAACCAAAGCGCGAAAACTGGAGCAATGATCGAGATTTCACTCCTATAGACGAGCCACTCGACAAAGTCCTTGAATACATGTTGATCAAGGGATTAGTCAGGCTCCTAAAATCCACGGATCCTCCCACCATCATGGGAAGATTCATGAACCAGTTCTGCAAATTCCATCGGGCAGTAGGGTATGACACTGATCATTGTTTCGTCTTAAAAAACATTATGCAAGACTACATTAATAAAAACCTCTTTGTTGAAGATAGAGAAGAAGAACATCCAGTAGCCATGACCAAGCAGGTTCAGTCAAGTTCCCAGAAAGAAGTCAAAGAAGTCAGCCCTCAACATAAATCAAGCAATCCGAAGACGATAAAGCATGATGGTTGGGGTTATGACCGCGAGTTTACTCCTTTAGGTCAGCCAATCGAGGAAATTCTTGGATATAAGCTTACAAAGAATATGGTCAAACTTCAAAGGATTGTTTATCCTCCCGTCACAATGGGAAAATGGAAAGATTGTTTATGCAAGTTTCATCATGCAATGGGGCACGATACTGAACGCTACTTCATTCTAAAAAATATTATACAGGACTACATCGATAAAGAGCTTTTGGTGCCAGAAGAAAGAGAGGGACAACTTGCAGTCCTGACCAAGCCTTTCCCAGATCACTCAGAAGAATGACAATGCCAATGCCCTCTCATTTGTGTCATTTTGACTTTTTGTCAAGACGATATAGTCCTAGTTTTTCTTTTTTAAGTTGTCATCTCTTTTAATGCATCAATAAAATCATCAACTTTTTCTCATTTCAGGGTGTCATTTTTTTTTTCATGATTTCTCTAAATTCTCATGTAATATATCTCTTGTAAATAATTTTTCCTTAAAAACTTTTGCTTGCCTTTCTTCTTTCGCAAAATTCTTTTCCTGAATCCACATGGATGCTCATTATTAACTCTGATTTTCCTCTTTTGTCATTATGTTTCTTCTCAAAAGAGCCTTCTTTAAATTTTATTTTCTCTTCCCTATTACACTCGGGCATCTTTTAAAAATTTGATTTCAAACATTCTGTATGCAGGCAGGATCAAATAAAATCTCTCATCTTTCATCTACACTTCATTTGCATTTCATTTGCACTTGCATTTCATTTGCATTAATTATGCACCCAATTCATTTCCTATTCAGGATAAGGGATAAATTCTGAGACTATGCATAATATGATTCTATCTATTTCTCATCCTAATCATCAATCCCTAACTTCAGTTTACAATCTCTGTCGATTTTTCCTCAAAATTCTTCAGATATAATCCTTTTTCCAAAATTCAGTTCCCGCACTGACGATTTGCAAAATTTTGATCCTCTAATCGAGTTCTCCTCTGAAGTACTGAATTCTAATTTAGACTTATTTTCCTTTCAAACCTAACTCTCAGGTTGGTCCATTTTTCTTTTAGAAATTCAAGTTCTAACTTGGATTTCTTCCTTTTTAAAATCAAAATTTCAAGTTTGTTTATATTTTTCCTTTGAAGATCCGAGTTTCGACTCGGGTTTTCCTTGAAATTATTTTTCCTTTAAAGATCCGACTTCTGACTCGGGTTTTCCCTCAAATTATTTTTCCTTTGAAGATCCGAGTTCTGACTCGGGTTTTCCTTTAAATTATTTTTCCTTTGAAGATTAGAGTTCCGACTTGAGTTTTCCTTTAAATTATTTTTCCTTTGAAGATCCGAGTTCTGACTCGGGTTTTCCTTTAAATTATTTTTCCTTTGAAGATCCGAGTTTTGACTCGGGTTTTCCTTTAAATTTGTTTTTTCTATGAAGATCCGAGTTTCGACTCGGGTTTTCCTTTAAATTATTTTTCCTTTGAAGATCCGAGTTCCGACTCGGGTTTTCCTTTAAATTATTTTTCCTTTGAAGATCCGAGTTCCGACTCGGGTTTTCCTTTAAATTATTTTTCTATTGAAGATCCGAGTTTCGACTCAGGTTTTCCTTTAAATTATTTTTCTTTTGAAGATCCGAGTTCTGACTTGGGTTTTCCTTTAAATTATTTTTCCTTTGAAGATCCGAGTTTCGACTCTGGTTTTCCTTTGAATTATTTTTTTCTATGAAGATCCGAGTTTCGACTCGGGTTTTCCTTTGAATTATTTTTCCTTTGAAGATCCGAGTTCTGACTCGGGTTTTCCTTTAAATTATTTTTCCTATGAAGATCTAAGTTTTGACTCGGGTTTTCCTTTAAATTATTTTTCCTTTGAAAGTCCGAGTTTCGACTCGGGTTTTCCTTTAAATTATTTTTTTCTTTGCAGATCCGAGTTTCGAATCGGGTTTTCCTTCAAATTATTTTTCGTTTGAAGATCCGAGTTTTGACTCGGATTTTCCCTCAAATTATTTTTCCTTTGAAGATACGAGTCCTGACTCGGGTTTTCCTTCAAACTATTTTCCTTTGAATATCTGAGTTTCGACTCGCGATCTCTTTACTTTATTCGAGCTCTGACCCGAGCTCTTCATTCTCCATTGTTGATCCAGGTTCCGAGTTGCGATCTCTTTACTTTATTCGAGCTCTGACCCGAGCTCTTCATTCTCTTGTGTTGATCCAGGTTCCAACTCGTGATCTCTTTACTTTATTTGAGCTTTGACTCGAGCTCTTTATTCTCCTTTGTTGATCCAAGTCACTTTGATCCTCAGGGTCAGTTAATTTCTCAAATTTGACCTTTTGTCCACCAATTTCCAATTTAAATCTTCAGATCATTCAATTATTTAATTTTGACCTCCGGGTCACCTAATTTCCAATTTTCAATTCCAATTACCAAATTCTCAATTTCGACCGTCAGGTCATCCAATTTCTGATTTTGACCTCCAGGTCATTCAATTTCCAATTTCAACCTTCGTGTCACTCAATTCTCAATTTCGACCTCCTGGTCACTCAATTTTCATACTCTCAATTTTTAATTTCCAATTTTGACCTCTGGGTCACACAACTTTAACCTTTGGATCAACCAATTCTCAATTTCGACCGTTAGGTCATCCAATTTCAAACCTTCAGGTTACCATTTCTATCTCAATCATTTTCGACCTGCGGGTCACCTTTGCCAATCATGGTCGTATTCATTTCACCTATTGGCCCAATATCCAAATTTCAATCATTTTCTCTTGCGAGAGACTGTAAACACCCCAAATTTTTCAAATCCATTTCAGATCCCTCCTTTTATAGATGCCAAACCCCTTTTGAATTCCCGATTCATTTAGGAGTATATTTGAATCAATTCATGATCTCGAGCTCATCTGATATCCGAGATCCAACTTTATTTCTTAAGTTTTGATCTAATATCCAAGATTTGTTTCCAGGTTTGATCCAATATCCAAATCCGAACTCCATCATAGGCCTGGATTTTTCATTTTTATAAATTCATTCCCAAGGTTCAAACCCAATTTGAACTAATTTCCCCCATTTTGATCTATAATCGAGATCCAGATCCAAATCTGATTTTTATTCAAAACCTCAGATCTGGATCCTTTTCAAAATTCAATCTTTGTCCTAATTTTAAAGATTAATTCTTAAATTTGAAATTCAAGTCCACCATTTTGCAAAATTCTTTTGAAAATGCCGTGGATCCAATTCATAATCCAATTCCAAAATACCAAAATGGATCCACATCCAGTTTCAAAATCCAATTTTTTATCTCCAATTCAAAAACAATTCTTGAATTTCAAACCCAAAATTCAATACTTTTGCAAAATTTCCAAAAATTCAATCTGGACCTGGGTTTTAACTCAATTTGGATTCAAAAATCAAATTGGATCTTGGATCCAATTGAAATCCGTTCTTTTCAAAATCCTCCTTTTTAATTATATTTTATTTAACTTAGATTTTAAACCTATTGAATCATAAAACAAAAAAAATACATTTTTAAAGAAAGGTTGCTGCCTCAGCCCTAGACCCTCCAGAAAAAGGGGAAGAAAAGAATGATGAAACAAAGAAAGAAAAAAAAGGAGGAAATGAAGGAGGAAAAGAAGGAAGAAAATGAGCATAAAAGAAGCAAGACAAGAAGGAGAAAGAAGAATAAGAAGAGAGGGAAAGAAAGAAAAAAGGAGGGGGAGGACATTCAGCGATTGGTGGCAGCAGTCTCTCTCTCCTCTTCACTTGGAGTTTACGAAATTTGGAAAAGTTGTTAGCCCTTTCTTTCAGACCCCTTCAGCCAAGGTGAGTACTCCTCTTATTTTCCCTTAAAATTTCTTGTCATAGCATGATTAATGGATTAGAATTTGAGTTTTCATCTTCCTATTTGCTTCATTTTAATCTTTGTTTAACATATTTTGATTGAGCCAAAAGAATTCAAGTGATTTGATCTTTTTAGATCAAATCCTTCTTTCAAATGGGCTACAACAAGTTAGATTTGTGCCTCAGTCTCTTTGGTTTTCTTTTAGTACATTTTATGTCTTAATTTTTCATCATCCATGCATTCATTCATGTTTTAAGGCATTAGATCTCATGTTTGAACATCTACGCAGGTGTAGTTTGCTTTCATCATATTCAGTTGCATTCTAAATTATACTTTGAATTTTGGTGCATTTTAGATCTATCGATTTGTATGTAATCAGAGCTCATTTCAATCTGCATTTTTTACTGCAACTTCATACATATGTCTTCATGCTCTCCACCAAAAATTAGATCATTCTGAGTTTGTTTGGCTGACTTTAAAAATCAAGATTCAGAACCTATTATTTTGCAGCATCAGGATTTTAGCAGAATCAGGACCAACTTGCAGGTATTATTTCTCCCTAATCAGAGATGATCTTTCTGATATGTAAATAGGGGTGTTTTTTAAATTAAATTTAGTTTGTCCATATCAAATTTCAGAGATTTTTATGGTGTGTTCATACCTTTTTTGGGTCAAAAACCACAACCCTGTTAGACTGTATCATTTTAATGACTCAGATTTTGATCTATTTTGTCAGAATTATATTTCCTTAATTGCAGATCATTTTTCAATTCTGTAAAATGGTTTTTCTTTGTTTATATGTCTAGTTTGTCTCTGTAAATGTTTAGAATTTTCTACGGTAAATTGCTATTTTATTTTGATTAAATACTAGAACCCTGTATCTTGATTTTGTATATGTTCTCATTTTGTTCCACATACCATAACTGTTGTTTCCCACCTTCAATAAATCGCCATATGATTGACAACATTCTTCAGCAAAATCGTTGTTACGATTTTTTGGGTCTCCAATGAGTCCCTACTATGATTTTTAGTGTTTTCAGGTCTCCAACGACCCCCACAACGATTTGTAGTGTTGTTCGGTCATCCTACAACGATAGTGTTGTAGTGTTGTTCGGTCATCCTACAATGATTTGTAGTGTAATTTCCCCCATTTTGATCTGTAATCGAGATCCAGATCCAAATCTATTTTTTATTCAAAACGTCAAATCTGGATCATTTTCAAAATTCAATCTTTGTCCTAATTTTAAAGATTAATTCCTAAATTTGAAATTCAAGTCCATCATTTTGCAAAATTCTTTTGAAAATATTATGGATCCAATTCATAATCCAATTCCAAAATACCAAAACGGATCTATATCCAGTTTCGAAATCCAATTTTTTATCTCCAATTCAAAAATAATTTTTTGAATTTCAAACCCAAAATTCAATACTTTTGCAAAATTTCCAAAAATTCAATCTGGACTTGGGTTTTAACTCAATTTGGATTCAAAAATCAAATTAGATCTTGGATCCAATTGAAATTCGCTATTTTCAAAATCCTCCTTTTTATTTATATTTTATTTAACTTAGATTTTTAAACCTATTAAATCATAAAAGAAAAAAAATACATTTTTAAAGAAAGGTCGCTGCCTCAGCCCTAGACCCTCCAGAAAAAGGGGAAGAAAAGAAGGAGGAAACAAAGAAAGAAAAAAAAGGAGGAAACAAAGGAGGAAAAGAAGGAAGAAAATGAGCAGAAAAGAAGCAAGAAAAGAAGGAGAAAGAAGAATAAGAAGAGAGAGGAAAGAAGAAAAAAGGAGGGGGAGGACATTCAGTGATTGGTGGCAGCAGTCTCTCTCTCATCTCTCCTCTTCACTTGGAGTTTACGAAATTTGGAGAAGTTGTTAGTCCTTTCTTTCAGACCCCTTCAGCCAAGGTGAGTATTCCTCTTCTATTCCCTTAAAATTTATTGTCATAGCATGATTAATGGATTAGAATCTGAATTTTCATCTTCCTATTTGCTGCATTTTAATCTCTGTTTAACATATTTTGATTGAGCCAAAAGAATTGAAGTGATTTGATCTTTTTAAATCAAATCCTTCTTTCAAATGGGCTACAACAAGTTAGATTTGTCCCTCAGCCTTTTTGGTTTTATTTTAGTACATTTTATGTCTTAATTTTTCATCATCCATGCATTCATTCATGTTTTATCTCTTTTAGGACTTGCATTAGAGACATCTGGTTTTATTGCATGTTGAACATGTTTTTGAAAACATCTCTACCTTTATTGTCCCGATCTTCACGTTGCTGGGTTGTCTCACTGAACCATAGTTCGGGAGAGAGCCTCACAACTTGACCACTTATTTGGGTTAGTGCCCCCCTACCACGTACCTAAGGGCCATAGTCCGAGGTATATCGGTAGGTGCTCAAGGATGTTGGGAAACCATTACCTTAGAACCATAGAGATATTTCTATGCCACGTACTTCAAGCTTCGGCTTGAATATATCGGCGTACCTTAATTAGAATCAGATGATCTGAACCATAGAGTTAGGATTAAGGTCCTATCAGCCATTTCAAATATTGCATTTAGAGACAGCTTTAGGGAGTGTTGTTTGTGCATCCTTGTTTGTATAACTGTGATTCTGTGATACTTATTTTATCTCCTTATATTTTCTAAAACCCTGGGTATATTATTCAAAATTTCCTCTTTGTTTTTAAAACCCAAGTGTATTTTTCCTTTCTTCTTCTGATTTCTTCAAATTCTATGATCCTGCCCGCAATTCTTCAAATTTTAAATCTTTACCATCTATTTTCAAATTCTTTTCCCTCCTATATTTCCAATGTATCTTCTGATTCTATTTTTCTTGTTTACCTTTTTATAAATGAAATCTCTTTCCATCAAGAGATATCATTTTCAAAATAGCATTTTCCTTCGTGTTTTAGTTGTTTATTTCCCCTCATGGAGTAACAGCGCAATTGTCATAAATTCTGTGATGACTCAATCCCTAGTAATGAGATATAATTTTTTTTAAAACCTATTTTACCTTATTCCTTCTCTTGTCAAAACTTCTCCCAAAATTTCTTCAGTCTAAACCCTCCCTTTACTACGTAGAAAAATATGTTTCAGACGAGGACAGGAAAGGAGACTGCTCAACAATACAGCGACGGTGAGGTCAAAGGAATGAATTCCCCAAGTCACTCAGAGGACAGGGTCAGGGCAAGGGAGATGATATTGATCCCGCTATGTATGGTATGTTTCAGAAAACGATGGCTAGGATGACGACAGAGCAAACTGAGGCCAGCCTGAAAAAGACAGTTCCTAAAGGCAAGCTGAAAAAGAAGGTTGCGAGAAAGCATGTTAGGATCATCAAAAAGAAGATGTAGCTAGATAATACTGCTGAGGGCATAGAATCAAAGGAAGAAGAAGAAGAACAGTCTGTGTTCAGCAAGAATCCTCCGCGGCAGTTTGTAAAGATAGCCGCTGAAGAGCCCAAATCTGTCAACAAACCCAAGTCTGGGATTCCAGCAGAGGACCCGATGCGCGAGCAATTGAAGGAGATGACTCGAGCAATCAAGGACATTCAAGCAAAGAGTAAGGGCAAGCAGACCTACACTGGCAAGGATTTCTACGATGGCCTAGATGGGGATGATAAGCTGGAGAATCTTCCTCGCAAATTTCTCAAGTTTGACGGAACTGACAATCCTAAGGCTCACCTAGCCACCTTTTATGCAAAATGCTGTCATTTTAGAAAGGACAACAGGGCTCTATTCATTTGCTTTCCCCGCAGTCTGGAGGGTATAGCGGCCAGGTGGTATGCCGACCACATCAATCCTATCGAACTACGAGAGTTCGATAAGGTGGTAAATTTGTTCATCGAGCACTTCCTATTCAACACTGAGGCTTCACCTACGTTCAATCACCTTTACAACCTGAAGCAGAATGAAAATGAAAAAGTCGGAGAATTCATCCACAGGTGGAGAAGCACCTGCAACAAAATGAAGGTTCCCATTCCCGAAGAACATGCACTGCAAATGATCCTCAATAATTTTTCTCAACCCCTAAGGAGCCTCATCGTCACTTCCCCGGCGAAATCCTTCATCAAATTGTTTGAGCGAGCCGAATGACTTGAGGCAGGAGTGGAAAATGGGCTCTACAAGGGCGTGCCTCTGGTTAAGAATATCCAAGACCAGAAGAAGAAGGCGCAATTCACTCACTCAGCTGATACCTTCGGCAATAATCATGGCAGTAGCAGCAGGGGAAACAAAAATAACAGTGGTAGTGGCTCGAAAATAGATCAGAACAAGGGGAAGAAGGAAAGGTTCTTTAAAAACAATGACAAACCACTTCTGACTGACCTACAACAAAAAGAGGATCTTCAAGAGAAGCCCAAGTACATCAAGTGGGAGAAAGATCGAATCTTCACTCCTTTAGATCAACCTTTGGAAACAGTTCTAGAATATATGTTGACCCATGGAATGATCAAACTCCCTAAAGTCGCAGATCCTCCCGTAATTTTGGGAAAATTTAAAGAGTAATTTTGCAAGTTCCACAGGACAACGGGGCACGATACAGAACATTGTTTCATCCTCAAGCATATGATACAAGACTGCATTGATAGAAATCTTTTGCTGGAGGACGAGGAAGAAGTGCACCCCGCCGTCTTGACCGAGCCATTTCCAGACCACTCAAAGAATTGATAATGCGAAAGTTTTTTTTTGCTTTCATCCCTATTTGTTAGTCACCTTGTAGGGGCAAGTTAGACCAGTCTTTTGTGACTTTTTGTTAGAATGCTTGTAAATATTCAGTTTTGCTTTATCAATGAAATGTCAATTTTTCTTCATATCTTTGATATCAAATACTTCTTTCCTTTGCCACACTAGGGGCATTTATTTTTGAAAAATTATAGTTTTATTTCAAAAACCTTCTTCGTCATCGGCTTCTATCAAGCCGCATTAAATCCCTATTCTTCTTAAAAGGAGGGACAATCCCGACATCATTCATGAGAGAAATGATATTACCTATGAGGGTTTTTCAAAAAAATCATGAAATTTTGAAAATTTCTGCAAAATCTTCCTCAGGATCATCAAAAGTTCAATACTTTGGTCCAATCTTTTTCAAAATCAACCATCGCTCGCGTTGATCTTCCTTTTCCAAAAAAATGGTTTCGAATCATTTTCTCCAAGAATCAACCCTCGTGTTGATCTCCTTTTTTTCAAAATTGGTTTCAAACCATTACCTTCAAAAATCAACCCTCATGTTGATCTTCTTTTTCAAAATTTGGTTTTTGAACCATTGTCTTCAAATCAACCATCATGTTGATCTCTCTTCAAAATCAACCCTCATGTTGATTCTTCTTCAAAGATCGACTCTCACATTTACCATTCTTCAAAATCAACCTTGCGATTGATCCTCTTCCCAAAATGATTTCTCACTTGTCTTTCAAATGAACATTTTCCTCTCACTTTAAAGATCCCATGTGCAGGCAAGATCAGACAAACTTTTTTTTTCTCTCAAATCTTATCAATTTTCAGTTAATCTTGTTATCTTTATTAATTTCATTCATTTTTTTCAATTTGATCAAGTTTATATCAATTTACCATCAATTTTATCAAGTTTTATCAAATTTTCATCAAATTTTATTAAATTTTATCAATCCTTTTAATCTTGAAAATTGGACCGCATGCAGCTAAACTATGTTGATCCATCTAATTCATAAAATCAAGAATCTTTCATCAAGAATTTCCCTTCTAAATTCAAATCTCAGGTTATCTCTCTTCAAATTCCTTCGACCTCCCCTTCAGTTTAAGGGATAAACCTGAATCATTTTCTATGATTTCCTAAAATTCTCATCAATGTCTATTCTATGCCCATTCAGGATAAGGGGATAATCCTGAAAGCAAATCACATACAATTAATTATGATGGTCTATTAAATTCTAAATCTTCATCAAGAATCTTCATTATTCTAAAGTTGATTTGCAAGTTGAATCTTTTTTTTCAAACCCAGTGCTCGAGCTGGTCATTTTTTTCTAAATTTTTTATCCCAGATCGAATCATGTTCAAAACCCAGTCCTCGAACTAGTCATTTTCTAAATTTTTGATCCTAAATCAAATCATGTTCGAAACCCAATCCTCGAACTGGTCATCTTCTAAATTTTTGATCCTAGATCGAATCATTTTCAGAACCCAGTGCTTGAGCTGGTCATTTTTTTCTAAATTTTTGATCCCAGATCGAATCATGTTCAAAACCCAGTCCTTGAACTGGTCATTTTCTAAATTTTTGATCCTAGATTGAATCATGTTCGAAACCTAGTCCTCAAACTAGTCATCTTCTAAATTTTTGATCCTAGATCGAATCATTTTCAGAACCCAGTGCTCAAGCTGGTCATTTTTCTAAATTTTCGATCCTAGATCGAATCATTTTCAGAACCCAGTGCCAGAGCTGGTCATTTTTCTAAATTTTTTATCCTAGATCGAATCATTTTTGAAACACAATCCTTGAACTGGTCATCTTCTAAAATTTTGATCCTAGATCAAATCATTTTTTGGAAGCCAGTTCTCGAACTAGTCATTCTTCTAAATTCATGATCCTAGATCGAACCATTCATTTAAAAAACTCAGTATTCGCACTCGTTATTTTTCAAAATTTTCAAAATCTTCAAAATCTAGAGACCAAGTTCATTTGAAAAACTCAGTCCTCAAACTGGTCATTTTTCAAAATTAAAGACCGAGTTCATTTGAAAAACCCAGTCCTTGCACAAGTTATTTCTCAAAAATTGCAATCAAAGATCAAGTTCATTTGAAGAATCCAGTCCTTGTGTTGTTTGTCTCTCAGAAAGTCTCAATCTTAGATCAAATTATCAATCAAAGGTTCCAGCTCCTTTGCTGGTCGTTAAATGAAACGTCCCAGTTCTCACTGGTCGTTAAATCAAAGGTTTCAGCTCCTTCGTTGGTCGTTAAAGGAAAGGTCCCAATTTTCACTGGTTGTTAAATCAAAGGTTCCCGCTCCTTCGCTGGTCGTTAAATGAAAGGTCTCAGTTTTCACTGATCGTTAAATCAAAGGTTCCAGCTCCTTCGTTGGTCGTTAAATGAAAGGTCCCAGTTTTTACTGGTGGTTAAATCAAAGGTTCCAGCTCCTTCGTTGGTCGTTAAATGAAAGGTCCCAGTTTTTACTCGTCGTTAAATCAAAGGTTTCAGCTCCTTCGCTGGTCGTTAAATGAAAGGTCTCAGTTTTCACTAGTCGTTAAATCAAAGGTTCCAGCTCCTTTACTGGTCATTAAATGAAAGTAAACAGTTTTTACTAGTCATTAAATCAAAGGTTCCAGTTCCTTCGCTGGTCGTTAAATGAAAGGTCCCAGTTTTCACTGGTCGTTAAATCAAATGTTCCAGCTCCTTCGTTGGTCGTTAAATAAAAGGTCCCAGTTTTCACTGATCGTTAAATCAAAGGTTCTAGCTCCTTTTTTGGTCGTTAAATGAAAGGTCCCAGTTTTCACTGGTCGTTAAATCAAAGGTTCCAGCTCCTTCGCTGGTCGTTAAATGAAAGGTCCTAGTTTTCACTGATCGTTAAATCAAAGGTTCCAGCTCCTTCCCTGGTCGTTAAATGAAAGGTCCTAGTTTTCACTGGTCATTAAATCAAAGGTTTCAGCTCCTTCGTTTGTCGTTAAATGAAAGGTCCCAGTTTTCACTGGTTGTTAAATCAAAGGTTCCTGCTCCTTCGCTGGTCGTTAATTGAAAGGTCCCAATTTTCACTGGTCGTTAAATCGAAGGTTCCAACTCCTTCGCTGGTGTTAAGTGAAAGGTCCCAATTTTCACTGGTCATTAAATCAAAGGTTTCAGCTCCTTCGTTGGTCATTAAATGAAAGGTCCCAGTTTTCACTGGTCGTTAAATCAAAGGTTACAGCTCCTTCGCTGGTCGTTAAATGAAAGGTCTCAGTTTTTACTGGTCATTAAATCAAAGATTTCAGCTCCTTTACTGGTCATTAAATCAAGGATTCTAGTTTTCACTGGTCATTAAATCAAAGATTTCAGTTTTCACTGGTCGTTAAATCAAACGTTTCAGCTCCTCCGCTGGCCGTTAAATAAAGGTCCCAACTTTTACTGGTCAAAATTTCCAAAATCAAAGATTCAACTCAAGGTCTCATTAAAATCTATATTGAGTGATTATTTCACAAAAAATTCTTGAAAACTTTGCCAATTTGCTGAAAGCATTTGTTGATTCCAACATTTTACTGCACAAAAGAATTACCTCTAGTATTCTTGCCAAAAAGGTAAAACTTTTTGCGGAAAAGGGATAAAATTCAAATCTTTTTCCTGTTGATCAACCAAAATGATGTAAGAAATATCCTCGATATGATTAGCGAAAGAAATATTCAATGACATTGAAAAGCCAAAAGTGAATCGATATTGATCATAGCCATGGTGCGTGTTTTAAGGCAATTTTCTGGTAATCAGGCAATAGAAATATCCTGAGCTTTAAAAAGAATCCACTCAATCCATATCTCCTCAGTCATTTAAGCTGCAATTAAATATCTACAAAAGGGATCTCTCAATTTTCGTCAAGATGAAGATGAATATGCGAGCTAGACTCCCGGGGCCAAAGAAAAATTGGATCATCTTCGAGATGAAGGAGTTTGTGACGGATCCTTCTAGGGAAAGTTCAGATCACCGTTAAGATGAAGGCAGATGCGATGAACCTATCGACAAACCCTAAAAGATATTTGATTTTTGCTATCATCTAAAGACCTTTTGAGCCAATATCATCAGTATAATTCCTGAGACGGAAGAAGGATCAGAACATCTTTAAGATGAAGGAGTTTATGATGTACCCTTCACCGAAAAAGAGAGAAAAGTCAGAACATCTCCAAAATGAAGGATGATGTAATAAGCTTCCCCTGAAAACCCAAGAAAGCTCAATGTCTCAAAGAGAGTGCCAAAAGATCATGGGAAAACACCCAGATATCAAACTGTCGCAATTTCCAGAAATCCTCTTTTCTTATGCAAAATTCTTTTATCAATATCTTTTCATTACTTGCTTTTATGAAATTAAGAAATATTTTTTCTCTTCTCATACCAGGGAAATGGATAGCTTCCTTGGAGAAAGTCATCAGCGCTAAAAAATTGAATTTGATTCTTAAGACCAAGGAGTTAACCTTGTTGGAGGAAATACTCTAGGTAAAAGAGGGAATGTCTTTTGCACACATGCACACATCTTCAAACATCTGAATCATCTACAATTTCATCTTATTGGCAAAATTTTCTAGTTATTCAAAATGAAATAAATGCTCAATATCCATTTTGATACGACCTAGCATTGTGTATATTTTCAAGAAGAGTTGCCTCATTCAGGAGAGGTATCTCTCCCTGTCCCATCATGGTTTTTCTTATTCAAAAATTATGTATTCTCGCACCCACTCAGGTTAAGGGTCAAACCTGTACTTTTCTACGAGAGGCCATCGATTTTAAAAGCTAATTTCTGTCTCAGCAATGAGGTGCCCCATATCATTCCTTTTCCAAAGTTTTAGGGAACCCCATTTTCCTCCTTTCGCAAACCCCTTTCGGATTTGTTCGTCCAAACTCTGAAGGTCCCATCATGGTTTCTTCGTTCGAGGATTCCGTATGGTCATCCCTTTCAGGTTGAGGGTCAAGCCTGAACCTCGCTTCTTGAGATACCGTCCCTTTCAGGTTAAGGGATAAGCCTGAACCTTATTTTTCCACGAAGTATCTTCTGTTCAGATTTGGGTTAAACCTGAGTCTCATTTTTGGCAAGGTAGTTCTCCCAGTCCCATCATGGTTTTCCCCACAAAGAAATCCATGCTTTGTATATCCATCCAGAAAGGATCATACTAAAAGCTTCATCTTACGAGGCATTTTGTTCAAAAATGTCTCATCAAGGTCTTTGTGTATTCCTTTCCCATTCAGGTAAGGGTAGAACCTGAAATTCATCTTGATATATCTTCGTCCCAACCAGGTTAAGGGATAAACCTGAATCTATCCAAAAGCTGATCTTGTCTCACCCATGAGACTTGATCAAAATTCTTATTTTCCACCATTTCAAGATCTTCACCCAAAGTCCCATCACGATTTCCTCATTTCTATTATTCAGTCATATCATTTTCGAGGATTTCGTCCCCCCAGAACCATTCAGGATAAGGTGTTAAGCCTGAGAAATCATGTCTTTACAAAATAAATTCTTCCACACCCAGTTCAGATCTGTTGACTGGGGCAATTTTCAAAATTTGGAGTGTTTTCTTTGCCACTAAGCTCGGCTTTCAACCGGCTTAGTAGCAAAGAGGGACATTTGTAAACACCCCAAACTTTTCAAATCCATTTTGGATCCCCGCTTTTAAAGATGTCAAACCCCTTTTGAATTCCCGATTCATTGAGGAGTATATTTGAATTGATTCGTGATCTCGAGCTCATCTGATATCCGAGATCCAACTTCATTTCTTAAGTTTTGATCTAATATCCAAGATCTGTTTCCAGGTTTGATCCAATATCCAAATCTGAACTAAATCATAAGCCTGGATTTTTTATTTTTATAAATTCATTCCCAAGGTTCAAACCCAATTTGAACTAATTTCCCTCATTTTGATCTATAATCGAGATCCAGATCCAAATCTTATTTTTATTCAAAACATCAGATCTGGATCCTTTTCAAAATTCAATCTTTGTCCTAAATTTAAAGATTAATTCTTAAATTTGAAATTCAAGTCCATCATTTTGCAAAATTCTTTTGAAAATACCCTGGATGCAATTCATAATCCAATTCCAAAATACCAAAACGGATATAGATCCAGTTTCAAAATCCAATTTTTTATCTCCAATTCAAAAACAATTCTTGAATTTCAAACCCAAAATTCAATACTTTTGCAAAATTTCCCAAAATTCAACTTGGATCTGGGTTTTAACTCAATTTGGATTCAAAAATCAAATTGGATCTTGGATCCAATTGAAATCCATTATTTTCAAAATCCTCCTTTTTATTTATATTTTATTTAACTTAGATTTTTAAACATATTTAAATCATAAAAGAAAAAAATACATTTTTAAAGAAAGGTCGCTGCCTCAGCCCTAGACCCTCCAGAAAAAGGGGAAGAAAAGGAGGAAACAGAAGAAAAAAAAAGAGGAAAAGAAGGAAGAAAATGAGCAGAAAAGAAGCAAGAAAAGAAGGAGAAAGAAGAATAAGAAGAGGGAGGAAGGAAGAAAAAAGGAGGGGGAGGACATTCAGCGATTGGTGGTCAGTAGTCTCTCTCTCTCTCATCTCTCCTCTTCACTTGGAGTTTACGAAATTTGGAGAAGTTGTGAGCCCTTTCTTTCAGACCCTTCACCCAAGGTGAGTATTCCTCTTCTATTCCCTTAAAATTTCTTGTCATAGAATGATTAATGGATTAGAATCTGAGTTTTCATCTTCCTATTTGCTGCATTTTAATCTTTGTTTAACATATTTTGATTGAGCCAAAAGAATTGAAGTAATTTGATCTTTTTAGATCAAATCCTTCTTTCAAATGGGCTACAACAAGTTAGATTTGTGCCTCAGCCATTTTGGTTTGCTTTTAGTACATTTTATGTCTTAATTTTTTATCATCCATGCATTCATTCATGTTTTAAGGCATTAGATCTCATGTTTGAACATCCACGCATGTGCAGTTTGCTTTCATCATGTTCAGTTGCATTCTAAATTAAACTTTGAATTCTGGTGCATTTTAGATCTATCGATTTGTATGTAATCAGATGTCATTTCAATTTGAATTTTTGACTGCAACTTCATACATATGTCTTCATGCTCTCCACCAAAAATGAGATCATTCTGAGTTATTTTGACCCACTTTAAAAATTAAGATTCAGAACCTATTATTTTGCACCGTCAGGATTTTAGCAGAATCAGGAACAACTTGCGGGAGTGATTTCTCCCTAACCAGAGATGATCTTTCCAATATGTAAAAAGGGGTGTTTTTTAAATTGAATCTAGTTTGTCCATATCAAATTTCAGTGATTTCTATGGTGTGTTCATACATTTTTTGGGTCGAAAACCACAACCCTTATACCCTGTGTCATTTTAATGACTCAGATTTTGATCTATTTTGTCAGAATTATATTTCCCTAATGAAAGTTCATTTTTCAATTCTGTAAATTGAGTTCTCTTTGTTTATATGTCTAGTTTATCCCTGTAAATGTTTTAAATTTTCCATGGTAAATTGCTATTTTATTTTGATTAAATACCAGAACCCTGTATCCTAATTTTGTATATGTTTTGATTTTGGCCCTCATGACATAACTATTGTTGCCCACCTTCAATAAATCGCCATATGATTAACAACATTCTTCAGCAAAATCATTTTTATAATTTTTTGGGTCTCCAATGAGTCCCTACTATGATTTGTAGTGTTTTTGGGTCTTCAACGACCCCCACAACGATTTACAGTGTTGTTCGGTCATCCTACAATGATTTATAGTGTTGCCCGGTCTTTTGACTACAATTTATAGTGTTTTCGGGTCTTTAATGAGTCTTATAGTAATTTGTAGTGTTGTTTGGTCATCCTACAGTGATTTGTAGTGTTGTCCGGTCTTTTAACTACGATTTGTAGTGTTGTTCAGTAACAAATCGCTGTAAATCGCTACCCGAATTAGGACCAACTTGTCAGGGTCATATCTCTCTAACTAAAGACCAAAATTCAAATCCGTAAAAAATGGTGCCTTTGTTGTGGAGTCTAGTTTATTGTTGTCAATTTTCAGCTATTTATATGGTTATTTATTATCCCATTTGGATAAAAAACCAGACCCCTATCAGTCTGCCTTATTTCAGTGACACAGGTTTTAGTTCATTTTGTAAGAGTCATATCTCCCTAATGGGAGATTATTTTCCAAATTCGTAAAAAGGGCTTTCTTTCTATATGTGTCTAGTTTATATCTGGAAAGTTTTATAACTTTCTATGCTCATTTGGTATTTCAAACCTGTTGAAAACTGAGACTGGTTACAAAATTTCAAATTCTGTAATAGGTTCATTTCCTGTTTGGAAACAATGACTTCTCGAAGTTGCTATTTTCAAACCAAAATTAATTTTTCAATTATTTAAATTGGGTTAGTTTGTAGATTGAATTGAGCAACGTTTTCTTCAAATTTGGTAGAAATCAGGTCTGTTTAGCCTCTGTAACATCCAGTTTACTAAAACCTGTTTGGTAAAATCCAATTTCCTATTTCTGAAATTAATGCTCTGATGTTTTGATCATAACTCTAGTTTCATAAATGATTTTGATATTTTATAAAAAGGGAATGCTTCCTTGTTGTGTTATGAATCCATGGGTTCATTTTTAATCGAAATCAAATCATTTAAGACTTCCATCCACTCGGAATGCTTCGACAGCTTCATCTGCAAAATCCTGATTCTGCAAAATACTGTATTATCTGTATGAAAGAATCCAAACTCAGGTTTTCCTCAGATGATTGCTTAGCATTTTCAATTCTACAACATTCATCAGATTGTTATGCATCTGCATATCATTTTAGACATTTCTAAGGTCATTGACCATTCATTCATTACATCTTTCAAAAACAGATTTCATAAAGAAGCATTGCTTTGTTAAAATGAAGTCAAAATTGGCATTTTATCACTTTTTAAATTCATTTTTTCAAACATAATTCTTGTATTTCATAAATTAAAAAATGAATTTTATCAAGTTAGAATGCCTTAACTTCATTTCAAACAAACTTTGGAGTTTATTTGCCTTTATTTCAATCATTTTCAACTTATTTTCATGAGAATCTCAATTTCAAGGTTAAATTCAATTTGAATTCAAGCTTTAAAATGTATTTATATATTTTAAAACCCCAATTTTGAAAATTCAAAACTCCAAAGCACCATTTTCAAAAGTTTTGCAAAGTCATACATCATTCACTTTTATTTTATTTGATTCTCTTTATTTCTGAGGCATAAAAGGCTAATTTTGGATGTATTCTTCAATTTTTCAATAATTGAAGAAAAAACCATAAAAGCCTACACTTATTTCTAACAAGTTTGCTCATTTTGCAGGATTTTTTGTTTTGTTATTTCTTTTTTTAATCGTTGTATCAATTCAAAGGTTGTAATAAATCAATTAATGAGAAGTTTACTTTATGCTTAGCTTAGAATGAATGAGCATGTAGTTTAACTTTTCATTTTCATAAACAATATGTTACATTTCTATTTTCATTTTCAATAACACTACGGTGAAACACAAATGGCATAAGCACCATTCTCATAAAAGGTGATTAAATCCTAAGTTGACGATTTGCATTTATGGCCATTGTCAAAATGTTAACAAAACTTAGTGTTTTCATCTTTTATGGAATAACATTGGGTCTACATTGGATCTCTTTCAAAAAAAATCATCATGTTTTTATAAATATTTTCTTCCTTTATCAGAGTTTAACTTAAAATTAATTCAAAACATATATCAATGGCCATAGTCAGGATATATTGAGAGTTAATTTTAAACTCTATAAAGGCACCAAAATGTATTTTATTCTTCAAATAAATTTAAATACGATTATTATATAATACACTTTATGGCCATAGTCAGAAATGTATTATATCTTCAATCTTATATCAATTTACTTAAAGAATGAAATATGTTTTTCAAAACCTAATTTCAAATTTTTTTTAATGCATTCATCATTTAAGATAGAATTGCTTCAGCATTTTCCACCTCTTTGAAACCATTTTCAAATTTCCAAGTGAATTTTGAAATAATTTTCAAAAGATGTTTTTCATTCCTAAATTCCAAGTCATTGTTTTATTCCACTTCATAAATCCAATCTTATTTCTCAATTTCATTTTCAATTCCCTTTAACTTTAAATCCTATTTCAAATACCCATTTTTGATTCCCAATTTTCAATTTTATTTTTAAATTTCTATCTTTGAATTTTACATTTCAACTTTGAATTTTATTCCTTGTTTCTCTCAAAAACCCAATCTCGATTCTCAATTCAATTCAGACCTCAAATTCTAAAAAAAACTTAACTTTGGATTCGATTTCCAGATCTTCGATTTCAATGCTTTTAAATTCATTTTAAATTCTTGAATTTCAAAATCGTCATCTGATTTGCGACATCTTTCAGTAAATCGCTATTGCAATTTATCGTACCTTTCCATAAATCATTGTGTGATTTACAATGACTTTTAGCAAATCATCCTGCGATTTATGGTATTGCGATTTATCGCGTCTTTCAGAAAATGATTGTTGCGATTTACGGTATTGCGATTTATCGCATCTTTCAGAAAATCATTATTGCGATTTACAGTATTCTTCTATAAATTTTAAATCAATTTCTGAACTTTCAGGCCGTTCCCTAAAAGATGTTTCCAAAATTCATTCCCAAAATCACTTAGAAAATCTCAATTTTTCTGAAGCATTTCTAAAAATATGCATTCTTCTCAAGTTCAAAATCATAGCACAAGCCTGATTCAGTGTGCATTTAGGATTTAGAATAAATACTTAGATAATTTTGGGCAAAGCAAAGGCATGAATTCGATCCTTGGTTCGATTACCTCTGGTAAAGGCGCCAGGAACGGTTGAACCTCGTACCGCCGAGCGAATCCCGTCTCTCCATTTTCCAGAAAAAATTCAAAACGGAGGCGAGTAAATTTTCAAAATCTTTTTCCAAAGGTCAAGTAAGACCTTGCAAGAATTTTTCTCTTTTCCCCCTAAAAAGGAAGAAGAGGAAAACTTTTGCATGATCACAAAGACCCTTTTTAGGGAGAGTTCGGGGAGCTCGTTCTTCTTGCATGCTCTCCAATTCGTTCACTTAGCCCCTTTTCAAGGAGAGTGTGAAGGGACTCGCGCCTTTGTAAACCGTTTGCAAAACAATTTCTAATTTCACACAAGGAACCCTTTTTATAGGGAGAGGCTCGACGGAGACTCGCTTTCCTTGTGGTCTCCCCAATTTTCATACTAGGCCATTTTCGTCATGAAGGACCCTCCTTTTAGGGAAAGTGTGATGGACTCGTTCCTTCATGACCCAATTTACCGACCTCACTACTATCGGCCCCCTTTTCATAAGAGAAGCCTAATGTTAGGGAGCTTTGACGAAAGTTCAATTTCTCTTCGAAAGTTCGTTTTGCAAACACCTTCTCTTCAGGGAAGAGAGGAGTAATTCCTATTTCCCATTCAGGTAAGGGCTAAGCCTAAATCTTCTCCTTTGGAAAAAGGAGAGGATAATTTTCGTCACGGATGTGTTAAGCTAGACTTCAAATGCTATCTTTCACAAAGGATTTCAAGAAAATTTTGCCAATTTGTCAATCAATTACTTGTTAATTTCAAAATCTTTATTGCACGAATATTTACCTCAAAGTACCTTAAGTATTAATTCTAAAAAGGCAAATGTCGTCAAGATGAAGATGAATTATGCGAGTTAGATCCCCGGGGCCAAAGAAGATTCAGATCATCTCCGAGATGAAGGGGTTTGTGACGGATCCTTCCAAGGAAAGTCCAAAACACTGTCAAGTTGAAGGAAGATGTGATGAACCTCCCGACAATCCCTAAAAGATATTTAATTTCTGCCATCATCCAGAGATCTACAACCAATGAGCCAATATCGTCAATATAATCCATGAGGCAAAGAAGGATTGAAACATCTTCAAGTTAAAGGAGTTTGTGACGTACCCTTCCAAAAAGAAAGAGAGAGAGGAAAAAGAAAGAGAGAGAGGGAAAAGAAAGAGAGAAAAGTCAGGACATCTCCAAAATGAAGGATGATGTAATAAACTCCCCCGAAGCCCAAGAGAGCTCAAAAGAGTGCAAAAAGATTATCATGAGAGAAGCCTCCTAGAATATCAAACTGCCAAATCTACCAAGAATCTTCTTTAATTTTGTGAAATTCTATTATCAATATTCTTTCATCAATTGCTTTCATAATATGAAAATTCTCTCTTTCCTGTTCATATCAAGAAAATTGATAGCTTCCTTGAAGAAGGTTAATCACAAGCAATTTGAATTCTGAATCTTGATTCTATGAAGTCAATCTCGTTTGGAGGAAATACTTCAGGTAGAAAAGGAAAAATATTTTTGCAACAATGTGCACCATTTTCAAATACTTTGAATCAACAATAAAATTTTCAACATTTTGACAATATTTTCTATCCATCCTGACGTGGAGTGAGAGCTTGATGTCCATTCTTGATACATTCTGACACCATTTTCAATCCCTATTTAGGACTTGATAACAGAAGTTTTCAAGATTCCTTCCCTTCTTGTATAATCTGAGTGCTCGGGCTCTCAGATTCGCACACTTCCCTGTGTCCCCATTGTCCTGCCATAGACAGTTCAATTTCGGTTCGAGGTCGAACCCCCAATCATTTTATCCCAAAATGAAATTTCAAAAGCTGATTTAGTCTCAGAAATGAGGCACCCAAGATCAATCCATTTTCAAGCTTTAGGGACCCCATTTTCCTTCCTTTTGCAAAACCCCTATCGGATTTATTATGCAAAATTCAAAGGTTCCATCATTGTCTCTTCTTTTGAGGATTCCATTTCTTTTCCGCCCGATCAGGTTAAGGGTACAAACCTGATCATGCATATAATTCAGGGTTTTTTAACATTTAAATATGCATGATTTTATGAAATAATGTTTCAAAAACCCAATTTTATGATAGTTTTCGAGTAAATATGCTTAAATGATTTAAAAATAGAAAATGCATGAAAAATAGTTTTATTTTACATTTTTATGCATATTTTAGTTTTTGTTATATTCATAGTAGTTTAGTTTTAGTTTGCAATTAAAAATGAAATAAAAAATAATAATAATATAGAAAAATATTTTTTCATTTTAAGTGTTTGTTTTTTTAAAAAAAGAGAAAAAAATTTAGAATAGTTTTTTTTAGTTCTTCATAAATAAGTTTTGTTTTTAAATCTTTGAATATTTTATAATAAACTGGTATTTAGTTTTTGATTTTTGAAAATTGCAAAAATAAACACAAACCGGTTCACCCGGTTTGCTTTTCAAGAATAAATAAACAAACCGGCTTAAACCGGTTTGCATTTGTTTCAAACCGGTTCCAGCCGGTTTGTTGTTTTTAAAAACCCCAAACACAGGAAAAATCGGGCGCCTCCTCCATTCACGCCCAAACCTTCCTCTTTCCCCTCTTTCCCTCTCTTTTCCTCTTTTCTCACCATCTTCCACTAACACCGGTGGCTATTCCCTTCCCTACCTTCCCTTTCTCCCTCTTTCTCTGTCAAATCCGGCAACCGGCGGTGGTGGAACTTCCTTCCGGCGACGGCGGCGGTGGTGGAGGTCGCCAGCTTCTTCCCTCAGGTTCACGGTGCGGTGAGTGCTGAGTCTTTCTCTTCTTCTACTTCTTCTTCTTCTTCTTCTTTTTCTTCCTCCGATCTTCAACATTTTCTTCTTCCAATTGTTTTTCTTCTTCCGATTTCGATTTCTTCTTCAGTTTCTTCTTCTTCTGCAGCTTCTTCTTCTTCTTCTGATATTCTTCTTCTTCTTCTTCTTCAGCTTCGTTAATTCTTTTTCTTCATCTTGTATTTCATTTCTGATTGTGCTGTTTTACTTCTGAAAAAAAAAACGGGAATAAATAGATCAAAATACAGATTATGTAGTTGTTCTGGTTTTTATCAATTACAGATTTGTTCAATTTTTTTAGATTTGAGTTCCTGTTATATTTTTTTTTTCTTTCGGTTGTTGTTTTTCATTCATTAAGTTTACTCTTTTGCATTAGTTAATATCATGTTTACTTTCATTGAATTTCTGATTTTTTTAGTTTGGCATATTCTGTTTTACATTCTTTCATGTAATTGTCTGTTTGATTTTTGTGTTGCTGCTATAGTCTAGGTTAGATCGATTTTTAATTTTTGTTCTGCAATTCATATTTGTTGTTTTCTTTTATTCAATTTACATATTCTTAGTTGCTTTCAATTCAATTGCTGTTTGTTGAATTTTACATTTCCTGTTGTTAGTTTAATTTTCCTGTTTTCTACACAATTAGTTGCCTTTCTTCTGCAATTTGTTCGTTTGTTTTTGTTCATTCTGAAATTCCTGTTTTTCATTAGTTTCTTATTATCTTAGTTGTTTTCTTGTAAATCATTTCATGTTTGCTTTTATTCTTGTAGTAGTTATTTTCTAATTCATTGTCTAGTATACATGTTATTTCTTCTATATCTGGTACTGCTCGTGTTCCTTTGAAGTGTGCAGGATAGCATAGGAGTGGAGCGGAAGCGATTACGTGACACGAAGTACGAAGAATAAAGTCTTTTTACTTTTTAGTTTAGATTTAGGAATTTAAGTGGGTTTGTAAATATTGCACTTTACGCCCTCTGCGAAGGGTATTCATTTGTTGTAATAGTTAGTTGTTTTTACTTTTCTGAACATTTTACATTTCAAATAATTCGGTAATAAAGATTAGTTTAGACTTGTGTGTTTGAATACAACATATTCCCGTTCCCTGAGTTCGACCCGGTCTCATCCACTAGTGAGAACCGGTTTTTTTTATTTGATGTCTGGTTTTCACATGTTTTTCATATAAAAATCTTTTCAAAATTTACAATGATTTAAAAGAAGACATCAAATTTTTGGCGCCGTTGCCGGGGAACGGCGTAATATTAGTATTCACTTTATTGCCTAGTGTTTGTGTTGCATTTAGGTTTAGAACCACGTATGTGCATATCTTAGAGACGAGCTTACTTTTCTGCACAGCCCACCTATTAGGATTCCCTTAGAGGTGACTGTGTACGATTGGTACCGTACACATAGATTTTATATTTCTATGCATAATCTCTTTTATGTGTAACTGCGTGGTGTTTTTTTAGTTTTTGTTGTTTTTAGTTCACTCGCTTTGTGGTTTGCGTGGTTTGGCTGCTTAGTGCGTTTGTTAGGTAGAAAACCCAAAGTTAGGACGTGTGCTACACCGGTCTACTCTAAGGTGTACGCAATGGCTGACGATCATCAATTGATCCGTCCTTTGAGGGAGTACTTCATGCCAAATACGTATACTCCCACCTCCTGCATCACGAGACCTGATGTAGGAGCGAGCCATTTTGAGATTAAGGCCAGTGTGATTCAAATGTTACCCTCATTTTATGGCCTTAGCAATGAAGACCCATATCGTCATCTCGACGAATTCCTTGAGATTTGCTCGACTGTGCGAATCAATAATTTTGGAGACGACGCTATGAGGTTAACTTTGTTTCCGTTCTCTCTCAAAGATAAAGCCAAGCATTGGTTAAAATCTCTTGAAACGGTTCGTATTACTACTTGGGAAGGAATGCAAAAAGAATTTTTAAAAAAATATTTCCCAATTGGTAAAACGAATCAGTTTCGTAAAGCTATAACCAGTTTTTCTCAAATTGAGAGAGAACAATTTCACGAGTCTTGGGAGAGATTGAAAGATCTTCTCCGCAAGTGTCCCCATCACCAGGTGCCTCGTTGGCAGTTGGTGCAGTATTTTTATGACGGGCTTACTGAAAAGCATCGTCAAATGGTTGATTCGTCTTGTGGGGGCACTTTTATGCTCAAAAGTGAGGACGAGGCATGGTCTCTATTTGAGACCTTGAGTGAAAACATGATGCATCATACTTTGTCTTCACGGCTCGATAGGACTACATCTCTGTCTAGTGGTCCTAGGAAAGTTGGGATTTTCGAATTTGGGTCCGAATTAGAATTGCGTACCAAGGTTGACCAATTGACTAGGAAGTTAGATCAATTCCTAGCCAATTCTTCGAGAAATCCAATAGAAAGAGTGTGCGAGATATGTGCTAGCCCTGCACACTGTGTTGTGGATTGTCCGGCAGTACCATTATATCCTGAATTCATTCAGGAGTAGGTGAATGTTGCCCAAGGTTTCGCTAAAACCATGCCCGATTCATTTACATCCTCATATAACTCAGGTTGGCGAAACCAGTTCATTTCCCCATCCCATCAGCCTTCTCAGACACAGTATAGACCCAGTAACCCTTCACAAGGTTACTCGCATCCTATATTTCCACAGGTTCATCCCCAGTATTGTCTACCTTCTCCTCAGGAGCCTATTCCAAGTTCATCATTTCAAGAGAAGATGTTAGAAGCCTTTTCTGATATCAAGGCCACTCTTTGTTCCCATACGCAGTCAATAGCCAAGCTAGAAACTCAAATGGGACAATTAGCTCAGACATTGAGTAGGCAAAACCAGGGGAACCTTCATAGTCAGTCTGTTGTCTCAAAGGGAGAGGATTCCATGTCATTTGACTTGCAACCCACTGATTCACATCATGAGCAAGTCAAATCTATTACATCCCTTCAGTATGGGAAGGCGTGTCACTCCACTCAGGAATCGACTCATGAGCCTCATATCACTTCTACTGACGAGTCGATTTCCATATTACCTCAGCAGAAGGGGCAAGGCCCTCAGTTGTTACAGTCTTCATACAAAGCCCCATTTTCTCAGCCTTTAGGATCACCAATTTTTAGTAAGCAAGAGGTACAGATGCAGAAGGTGCTTGATCAAGTCAAGCCTGATCATATTCACCACTTGTCTGAAGTAGCATTCATTGATACTCGGTCGGTCCTAGACTCTCGATTCTTGACCAGTCTCTCAGATGAGACTAATCTTTGTTCTTCACGTCGAGAGAGTCATGATACTACATTTGGAGGTAGAAGGGATGGAAACACAGTGCGTAGTGTCACAGATGACACTCTTTTCTATATAGAGCCCGGTTGAGTCTGACTTCATGTCCATTGATCTCATGGATGATGAAGGATTTTTTTCAGAGATCCGTCTGGCTGGGGACGTGAAACTTAGCGCTTTATGGGAGACAACCCATATCTTGTAGATTTGTTTAGAATTTATAGATTTTATTTTGTTTTTACTTCTTCATGAGTTTTTCATGTTGTTTTTGTTTCATTCATGAGTTTTATGTTTTGTCATGTATACATTGCATTCATTACATTCATAGAACATGTATTTTTAATTCATGTCAGGTCATTCTACTCTTTTCCCTCAATTATTTTCTCTCATGTGCATTCACTTAGTTTCATATAAGCATGGGGGAGTGCCACTGGGACAGTGTCATTCAAGCATTGGGGAGGGTGTAGTTTGCACACCTTGATATTTCTGTTTACGTTCTTGCACATGTTTACATATCTCTCATAAAAAGTAGATTTTTAAAGAAATAGTTTGAACTTATATGAATGTTATTTCAAATCTAATGATTTTTAGAGGATTTTTAAGCCCCACGAAAATTTTTTCTGACATAGATCTAAAAATTATGGTTGTTTATGCGGATTTCGAAGAAATGATGATAGATACATGTTAGAATTTATTTTGAATCATAAATATGAATATGCACAGTTCTATTTTTGAAAAACTAAGCAAATGAACAAAAGTGTAAAAATGAGCTCAAAAGAAAAAATTATAGCATGTGTTAGGTTGTTTGGATAATTCCACAATCCTTAGTAGATGGAACTTAGATGTAAGTTGAAACTTTTAATTCCATTTTCGAAAAGGAGAGTGGAAAACTTCGTGATCCTAAGTAACTGAGAACAGATACAAGTTGAAATGTTTGATTCTCATGTTATAAAGGTGAATGAAGGAAGTCACTTTTATGTCTTAGTTGATATCTTTTGGTATGTATTGAAAAAGTATAGAAAATATTGACATTACACAAGGCATAAAAGCAGACCACACGCAAGCTATAAGAGAAGAATAAGTGCGCAAAAAGAAAAAGCGTGAAAAGAAAAAAAAGAGAGATAAAAGAGCTTAAAAAGAAAGAAAAGTTCAATGCTTAGAAGTGTGATTGAGAAAACCTGTGCAGAAAACATATGAGTGAGGATAAGTAAATAATAATATGTTTTTATTGGATTTTCTAAGAATAAAACATAAATAATTGTGATATTTTAGAAAAGTGAAAGAAATTCTTTTCTGTGGTGGTGCATAAAAGACTCTAATTATATTTCGATTTTGAAATAACAGGAAATATTTGTGAAAATAAAGTCTTTGATTATCTACTGATTGTGAGGATGTGTAATATTATGCATACATGACAGAGATGTTTGTGGGTAGCATCACTGCAAACCCTCACGAGACCCTACTCGTCCACTGGGGTAACCTAGGGGTTGAAAGGGCTTGTTGCATGAGCTAAATGCAACCGTGATTCCTACGAAAGTGAGTTAGGTGATAGTTTGATTTCTTGCATTTTTCTAGTTTGCTCGAGGACTAGCAAAACATAAGCATGGGGGTATTTGATCATGCATATAATTCAGGGTTTTTTAACATTTAAATATGCATGATTTTATGAAATAATGTTTCAAAAACCCAATTTTATGATAGTTTTCGAGTAAATATGCTTAAATGATTTAAAAATAGAAAATGCATGAAAAATAGTTTTATTTTACATTTTTATGCATATTTTAGTTTTTGTTATATTCATAGTAGTTTAGTTTTAGTTTGCAATTAAAAATGAAATAAAAAATAATAATAATATAGAAAAATATTTTTTCATTTTAAGTGTTTGTTTTTTTAAAAAAAGAGAAAAAAATTTAGAATAGTTTTTTTTAGTTCTTCATAAATAAGTTTTGTTTTTAAATCTTTGAAAATTTTATAATAAACTGGTATTTAGTTTTTGATTTTTGAAAATTGCAAAAATAAACACAAACCGGTTCACCCGGTTTGCTTTTCAAGAATAAATAAACAAACCGGCTTGAACCGGTTTGCATTTGTTTCAAACCGGTTCCAGCCGGTTTGTTGTTTTTAAAAACCCCAAACACAGGAAAAATCGGGCGCCTCCTCCATTCACGCCCAAACCTTCCTCTTTCCCTCTCTTTCCCTCTTTTCTTACCATCTTCTACTAACACCGGTGGCTATTCCCTTCCCTACCTTCCCTTTCTCCCTCTTTCTCTGTCAAATCCGGCAACCGGCGGTGGTGGAACTTCCTTCCGGCGATGGCGGAACTTCCTTCCGGCGATGGCGGCGGTGGTGGAGGTCGCCAGCTTCTTCCCTCAGGTTCACGGTGTGGTGAGTGCTGAGTCTTTCTCTTCTTCTACTTCTTCTTCTTCTTCTTCTTCTTCTTCTTTTTCTTCCTCCGATCTTCAGCATTTTCTTCTTTCAATTGTTTTTCTTCTTCCGATTTCGATTTCTTCTTCAGTTTCTTCTTCTTCTGCAGCTTCTTCTTCTTCTTCTGATATTCTTCTTCTTCTTCTTCTTCTTCTTCTTCTTCTTCTTCTTCTTCTTCTTCTTCTTCAGCTTCGTTAATTCTTTTTCTTCATCTTGTATTTCATTTTTGATTGTGCTGTTTTACTTCTGAAAAAAAAAACGGGAATAAATAGATCAAAATACAGATTATGTAGTTGTTCTGGTTTTTATCAATTACAGATTTGTTCAATTTTTTTAGATTTGAGTTCCTGTTATATTTTTTTTTCTTTCGGTTGTTGTTTTTCATTCATTAAGTTTACTCTTTTGCATTAGTTAATATCATGTTTACTTTCATTGAATTTCTGATTTTTTTAGTTTGGCATATTCTGTTTTACATTCTTTCATGTAATTGTCTGTTTGATTTTTGTGTTGCTGCTATAGTCTAGGTTAGATCGATTTTTAATTTTTGTTCTGCAATTCATATTTGTTGTTTTCTTTTATTCAATTTACATATTCTTAGTTGCTTTCAATTCAATTGCTGTTTGTTGAATTTTACATTTCCTGTTGTTAGTTTAATTTTCCTGTTTTCTACACAATTAGTTGGCCTTCTTCTGCAATTTGTTCGTTTGTTTTTGTTCATTCTGAAATTCCTGTTTTTCATTAGTTTCTTATTATCTTAGTTGTTTTCTTGTAAATCATTTCATGTTTGCTTTTATTCTTGTAGCAGTTATTTTCTAATTCATTGTCTAGTATACATGTTATTTCTTCTATATCTGGTACTGCTCGTGTTCCTTTGAAGTGTGCAGGATAGCATAGGAGTGGAGCGGAAGCGATTACGTGACACGAAGTACGAAGAATAAAGTCTTTTTACTTTTTAGTTTAGATTTAGGAATTTAAGTGGGTTTGTAAATATTGCACTTTACGCCCTCTGCGAAGGGTATTCATTTGTTGTAATAGTTAGTTGTTTTTACTTTTCTGAACATTTTACATTTCAAATAATTCGGTAATAAAGATTAGTTTAGACTTGTGTGTTTGAATACAACATATTCCCATTCCCTGAGTTCGACCCGGTCTCATCCACTAGTGAGAACCGGTTTTTATTATTTGATGTCTGGTTTTCACATGTTTTTCATATAAAAATCTTTTCAAAATTTACAACGATTTAAAAGAAGACATCAAAACCTGAGCCTCATTTAATGATGTATTTATTTTCCGCCCGATCAGGTTAAGGGTACAAACCTGAGCCTCATCTAATGCGGTATTTCATTTTCCGCCCGATCAGGTTAAGGGTATAAACCTGAGCCTCATTTTGATGAGGTATTTCATTTTCCGCCCGATCAAGTTAAGGGTACAAACCAGAGCCTCATTTTGATGAGGTATTTCATTTTCCGCCCAATCAGGTCAAGGGTATAAATTTGAGCCTCATTTTGATGAGGTATTTCATTTTCGCCCGATCAGGTCAAGGGTTAAAACCTGAGTTTCGTTCCATGCGAGGTATTTCCATCCCATCTAGGATAAGGGCAAAGCCTGAACTTCACTCTCGCAGTATGAATCTTTCTTCTTCATTCTCTATTTCATAACTACCATCTTCATCAGGGCTAATTTTCTCATACCCGGTCAGATCCTTCTAACTAGGGCATTTTATATAGCCCAAATTTGGTGTATTTTTCTTTTGCCACAAAGCTCGGCCACAAGCCGACTTAGTAGCAAAGAGGGGCATCTGTAAACACCCCAAATTTTCACTCACCTCCCCGACATCTCCTCCAACCATTGTGAACCATCCTTTAGGATCATTGGAGGATAAAATGGTCATTTTCTGAGCCTGGAACTTACAAAAGTCCAAATTTCATCTGCAGCTCTCAAAATTTCTCTGTTTTAGCTCAGATTTTCAAAGTTTTACTCCTAATAGGAGACTGGAATCTCCAATTCCTAGTTCAGGATTGTATTTCATAAGACATGTCTTTGCATATCATCACATGATCATTTCATATCATTTCACTGCACAACATGTCATTTCGAGGTCCAGAACTCTCGATTTCAAAACTCTCAATCCAGATTCGAGTTTTTAACTTTTTCAAAATTGATTTCAAACCTCCTGGGTCTTCAAAATTGCCACTTCTTCCCATTTTACCCCCAGGACTCTCAATCTCAAAAGATTTTCTCAAGAAAACAATCTGGATAGTTTTCAGTATGGATTTTCAAAATTTTATCAATTGGATCAGCTATGCCTAAAGAAGGGGATGGAGCTTTGAATTTAACAATTTTATCTCAGATTTTACCCTTTTATCAGCAATTTCAAAAATCATTCTTTTACAAAACCGTCCCATAGGGGCCACCTCTTTTCAAAATTTCCGCAATTAGGCCAAGTATTTCTTATTTGCCAGTTAGTCTAGTTTTTTATGAAAATTCTAAAAAGAGGTTTTACTTTCTTGCTTTTATTTCAATAAAGAAGCGATGTGGGGTCCACCCTGAGGTGGCGCCACATAGGCCTTCCTTTTATAAAACTTGAATTTCAAAAAACCCAAAAATATAGGAGCCTTGTCTCTGAATTGGCACCACTGGGCCCTTTCTCTCTCCTTCCATTCTCTGCCATGTGTCAGTGTGGGGTCACCCTGAGGTGACGCCATGTGTCTTCCTCCCTGCACCTCCATTAATTGCCACTTGTCCTCCCTACATCTTCCTCTTTTTACCTTCTGACATGTGTCAATGTGGGGCCTCCTCTGGAATGGCTCCACGTGTCTTCAGTCTCCTTTTTATTTCATGCCACGTGTCAGTGTGAGGTCACTCTGAGGTGACGCCACATGTCATTCTCTTTCTCTCTTATTCATTTGACACTTGTCACTATGAGGCCACCCTGAGATGACGCCACATGGCTATTCTCCATTCCTCCAGAATCAAACAAGTTTGAATTTCAAATGAGCCCTGAGGTGGCGCCATCTGAGATGCCTCCTCCTGCAACTGACACGTGTTAGTGTGGAGCCACCATGAGGTGGAGCCACATGTCCAGCTCTCCCTTCTCCCAAAAAAGTAGAATTACCCCCCTCTGAGGTGGTGCCATTTCTGAAAAGGAGCTCTGAAAGTGCAGTAGGATCGAGGCAACAAGCACTAGAGGGGGAGTGAATAGTGCTTTTAAAAATTGTCTGCAGAATATTAACAAATTTTGCAATTTGAAAAGCAATCACACAAAGGAACACAAGAATTTATTCTGGTTTGGTCTTTCCCGACCTACATCCAGTCCCCAAGCAAAACCCGCTTGAGATTTCCACTATCAATCTTTTGTAACTACAAGATCATATAGACCAAATCCGGTTCCACTTCCAGTAACACATCTACTGAAAGCAAACAACTCCTTTAAACCAAGGAGTCCTTCCTTTTACAGAAAATAAGTAACAACTTACAAAACAACCTATGAGCCTTTCTTTTGAATGCAAATGAGATGCAATTGGCTTTTGAGGTTGTTGAAATACTCTACTCACGAATTCACTATATCTCAAAGGAATTTGAGTGAAACACTGAAGTGAAAATATCACGTGAGTGAGAAAACAAAAACTTTGAATGAATAGGAGTGAAAAACAAGAAGTAATTCAATTGGATTTTTATGTTTTTTAGTGTAGAAAATACTCATATTTATAGTTGAAAGTTTTCATACGTTGAGGGTATGAAAGTGTGTCAAAACAGTTCATTTTGAACAATCAAAACGTTTGAAAAACGAAAAGACACACCTTTTTGAAGTTTCAGGAAAAACGACAAAATTAGTCGACTGGAACAGTAGTTAGTCGATTAATAGTTAGTTATTAGTAGACTGACAGTTATCGTCGGTCGACTGATCTGTTTATCGAGCCGTTTGAAAATCTGAAATTTTGAAACTTAGTCGACTAGAGATAAAATTAGTCGACTGATAATATCATCAGTAGACTGAAAAACCTTTCAGTCGACTGCTGCTAAAATCTTTTGAAAAACATATATTCTGTCTGATCTACTGATAAAAGCATTAGTCGACTGCGACTAAATTTTCAAAAAACACATGTTCTGTCCAGTCGACTGATAAAACCATTAGTCGACTGCTGCTAATTTTCCAAAAAACAGACATTCTGTCCAATTGACTGATAAAACCTTCGGTCGACTAATTTGACAAAAATGACTTTTTAGAAAATATGGCACAAAAGGATTAGTCAACTGGTGAGTCTATTGGTCGACTAATAAACACAAAAATTTAGGAAAAGAGTTTTCTAAAATGATTTTCATGAGGGGTTCTTTTAGAAAAGTTTTTCTAAAGACTTTTTTTTAGGTGAAATGCAATCTAAATATGCACTCTAAGTAAGGCTCTTACAAGAATCTGAGACTTTTAATGAATTAAACATTTGCACACTAGTCTTCAAAGATTCTTCATCGAATTCTTCAATGTCTTCATTGCCTTAGCTGAAATGTTGTGGCGCCCCAAACCCCGACCTTGGAAAAAACTTGAAATTTCCATGGAAAGAATTTTTTTTTTTAAAGTTTAAGCATGAAATCATTGGAAAGCAAGCGTGGGAAAACAACAAAGCCGCAAGTCTGAGCGGCCGCCACAGATAAGGAACAGTGTAACCAGACAGGGTAACTACGAAGTGAAGAGGGGAAACACCCCAATAGTTTTAAAGAGTTTACAGATAATAAGTACAAAAGGTACAAAATAGGGAGTACATCCCTTCAACAACCAAAAACCCAAAAACCACCAGGTACAAGAACTGCAAGTCAAGTGTGTGGGTCCTCTGAGCCTCCACCGTGTATCATCGCATCCGCACTATACCTGTTCGTCACCTACATTCCCATAAAACGGGGTCAATCATCTTGCGAGGTGGTGAAGAAACAACCACAAGCAAATGTATATATATATATATCACGTATACAGAAAAACAGGAAATAAGCTGACAAGTGTAAGTGCCTGTGTCAGGAAGGTGTAAAGTGACAAGTACTAGCCAAAGAACTATAGTAACAGGAAAAATAAGTAGCCAAAGCAATGAACTGAAACGTAAGTGAACTGAGCAGCAAGTAACCAAAGTAACACTGAAGTGACTATAGCAACTGAAGTAAGTCTACAACACAAGTAAACCAATATCTACTGTAAGTCAACTGTTTGGTTAGTTCTTAAGTTCTTCTTATTACTCCTTCGGGTACATGAAAGAAACCTCGCATTCTGTGAAACATGCACCTGGCGTCTGTTATTTAAATTCTAGTGTGGTAACCGGGGAAGCTACAGACGGAGTCAACCTTATGCGAGCAGCACACGGCTAGGAGGAAACACTCACATAGGCAATGATTGCAATCCATACTACTGCAGTAGTGAGGCCCTAAGAAGGTAACCTCAACCTCCTTGACTCTGAGTGACTGGAGGCCAAAGGAACGCTACAACTCCTGTCAAAACACGTGTCGTAGTAACGACAAGTCACTCAGGGTTGTACCATCCACCCTCTCCCAAGGTGTACCGTTTTGTGAATGGGGCGAAGCAGGTTTATCTTTCTTAAGGCTCAAGTTCAATCATACCTCACAACGAGGAATCTTCCTCGTGGTCCCTGCAGGGTACGCAAAACGAGGACTTGGCCTGCCCATCCACGTGCTCAGCCTCAAAAGGCCAACGGAGCACACTGCTCGTGAAAACAGTCAAATCACCATATTATTTTATCTTCTATTAGGGTACATCATACAAGAGTCCACACAACACAAGGGTCACTACCCGAAAACTCCAACTGAGCCCACAACAAGAATTTCAATATTTATACCCTATGGTGTTCTATTTTCTCTCTTTTCGTAAGTGCACCAAATGTGCTTACTGATGCCTCAGCGATGTACCTCCTTTGGGTACGTACTACACACAACTGTGTCAAGATGTGCCAAGTGCAAAGTGTAAGAGTAATTACAATTTCTACCTTTCGCACAAGTGTAACTACAGAGACATTAAATGATATTTAAACTGCACTATATTAAGTATTGCATTATCAACATTTTCATACTCAAGGGTCGAAATTGAATTTAACCCATCATTCTGTCTAATGGGAATAACATTGGTTTTTCCCAAGGTGAATCGTTGCTCTTGTAAGGAAGATGCAACTGCGACTCAAAGGACCATTACACGTGGTTCAATGCACTTACATGTTTATGGTGAAATCTGAGATATTCCCGCCTTATGGGAACAACATTAGCTATATCCACGGTATGGGGAGCCGCACCTGTGGTCCCGAAACAAATTGTTTGTCAAAATGAACGTAGGACAACACTAATCAATTCAAAATGTAACATCATCAAGAGGAAAATGCTTGGGCGGGACACAAGAGTGTCGCCTGTCCATTCGGTCATGCTGAAACAGTCACCATGTATTCTGGTATACCAGTGTGTACAAACCTATACCTATGTACATATGTACATATATCCATTCACACTCAAGTACGTATAGATAACCTATATATATATATATCAAACTCGATAAAACCCAAGGCATGTAAAGTTTTGCCAAAACCCTAACCGAATGCACGGAGGGTGCGGGGCAAAGCAATTACTAGTTGAACCGAATGTGGTTCAGCTTGAAGTAGCCATGGACTGGTTTTTGATAGGAAGGCATTGACGGCCATCATGGTGTCTCTACGAGGCTGCAAGGGTGCCAAAGTGGGGGCCACACGCTTGCTGCCCAAAAACCCAAACCAACAGATGGTCTGGTCCCACGGACCAGACTGTCATACAACCTAACCGAATCTTATCAATCTTGTGGATCATTCCAAAATCATTATAGGAAATCGGTTGTGACTGGTCCAAGCCCCGACAAGGGTCAACCGAAAGTCTCATGAAAAAGGTGCACTCTCTGCAGTGTCAAAGTGTCGGGTCCCTAGGACCAAACAGCAACTAGAACGGATTAGGGTCTGAACCGATTGGGTTCAGACCCAAACCTAAGGTGGTTCAGCCAAAAAAGGGTTCTCGTGAGTGTCCAACATCAGTTGGATGACACCCGGCTCCAACTAGGTAGAGTCGCGGCTGGCACTAAGCGCTAGCCGGCTTGCCAAGGAGTCCAGGTCTGAACCATGGTTCAGACCAACACTCACTAGGTGCTAACCAGGTAATAAGAGATGCACAACACCCACGGTGTGCATGCCCAGCTCCAGCCAAGTGGAAACTGGCTGGGCTAGGTTCGCCCAGCTCAGGTCACTCGGCTATGGGGCAGGTCTGGACCCTCATTTCTGATCTGCACCCTAACCCATGCCATCTAGCAATATGCGTAGCACAGACATGTAAGGAAATGCAACTAACTGTATAACATAATTATTACTATATATATTATTTATTATTAATATATATATTTTTTTAAAACTACTGCTACTGGGTGTGAGGGCCACCGCAAAGCGCCTGCTCCATTCTTAGAGCGAAAAGGAGAGAAAAGAAAAAATGGGGGTTTGGTCCACTAGACCAGACCGAGTTACCCTTGCCAACGTGAACCAGAGCACAAGGGCTCGGTTCACAACAGCTAAGAGGGTGTGCTGGGGACGCCTATGGCCGGCCCAGCTGCTCCAGTCCGGGTCTCAAAAGGGAAAACCGAAAACGAAAAAAAATAAGAACAACATCATAACTAAAAGAAATACCAGAGGTTAACACCTTAACCATCGACAGCCTGTCCTTTGCACGTCTCAAAGAAAGTGGTCACATAGTGACCCAGGCTCTAGGGCTAGCTTGCAACACCAGTCCCATTGTGCTGGGACTAGGTTTAGCCGAAAACCCAAAAAGAAAGAATACACACAAAAAAAGAACAAAACAAGAGAATGAAAAGGGGGCTGACGGGTTGGGTGTAAGCTGGACGAGCCCAGCTCGGTTCAGCACACCCCTATGATGAGGATGCCATGAAAATAATTAGCAAACAAAAGAAACCATGACATAACAACATTATCATGGAAAATGAACAACTAACATGTATAGGAGAAACAAGAACAAAGACGCCAATGTAGGAATCAAAAGGAAATCTATTTCCAAGGCATGCAGTACAAAAGCTTATGAAAACAATGAAAATTCAATAATCAAAATTGCTTTTCTAACTAATCCGTCACTTGGGCTTGCATGCATTGATGCAAGGCACCAATGGCTTCATGTAAATCCGTAATCGACAAGAAGGTGAGTCTTCACCTTAACTTCTTGGAGAAGATGAAGGATGATGCAACAACACTCCACGCCTAGGTGGTTTCCACAGTTCGGAGGGAGGAAACAAGAGGAGAAGAAGGAGGTTTGAGAGAGAGAAGAGAGAGAGAGAGTAAGTTAAGAAAAATCACCCATTAGAGAGGGACTCATTTTTTTTTTTTTGAGTTTTATAGAATGTGCTTTAGGGATGGACGGCTGGGGTTGTTCCTTCCAAGATGGAGGGCTGGGGCGCTCCACGCCCCCCAACAACCAATGCATGTAGAGCTTTCCAAAAGATTTTAGAAAACTTTCTAGAATGTGTTATCATCGGAAAATTTTTAACTTTTTGCGAGTCAAACTGACCTTTGAAAAAGATTTTGAAAATAACTCGCCTCCGTTTTAAAATGCGGGAAAATTCCGTAGAATGGGACTCGCCTGTCGGTACGAGGTTTGACCGTTCCTGCCACCTTTAACAGGGGTAATCGAACCAAGGATCAATCTACTGCTCAGCTCTATTCAACTTGTCTAAATCATATTCTAATTTCTAAATGCACATAGAATCAGGCATGTGCTATGAATTTCTAAAAATGCACATTTGAAAACATGATGCTTGCTTTGAATAACTGAAACACTTAGAATAGATATCACATGGAAAATCGTGAATTGGGATTTGAAATATACTTCTGAGAAAAGTAAAAATCGATTTCTGAAGAAATGTAAGGATTTTGTGAAAATCGATTTTGAGAAATATGAAATAACTTTAGAAAACTTGATTTCTTTGAATCAGAACTCTGAAATTGAAAATATAACTTAGAAAATCGAATTTGGAACTTGGGAAATACTTGAAATATCATTGGCAAATCCATATTTTGAGAAAATCGATTTTTTTGAATAAGACTTAGAAAATTTTTTATTTTTCTAACTTCAAACTTTGAAATTGACTGCATAACTTGGAAAATTGAATTTATGAACTTGAGAAACTCTTGAAATATTCTTTGAAATTCAATGCTTTTGGGAAAATCGATTTTGCTATAAGACTTAGGAGATTTTGAGGAATTCAATTTCCTTGACTTAGAATTTGAATTGGAATTGGCAAATGCATGAAATGAATGAATATGAATTTGAGGAATTGAGAAATACTTTTTGTATTTTTGAGAAATGCAGTGCATTTTGAAGTTAGCCTAAGAGTGTAGGCTGAATGTGGCTAATGTGAAGATCATACATCTGGGTATCATTCGTATTCTGACTATGGCCATAAATACAAATTCCACCAAGTTTATAAACTTCATAAAAGCTAGTGCATGTGCCATTCGTGTAGACCATAGTGAGTTTGAATATGCATGAATCATCATCCATCACACATTGACATTATAAAAAAAATAAACTATATGCAATGCAACCTAAGCTAAGCAGGAAATGCAAATTCTTATTCCAAAGTTTAATTATAAATTACATCACTATTGAAATTTAAATACATGAAAAATAAAATCTTCAATGTACCTGCAAAACTAGAAAACTTTGTTAGTAATGATATGTTGGCTTTTCTAGGTTTATCCAGTAATATCTAGAAATTACTGGATTTTGCTAGATATAAGCCTTTTTGCCATGATTTCCTTAAATCAAAATTGATAAAATATGAAATAAGATTGAATAAATAAGGAAGATAAGATATGAAATTTCGAAATTGGGGTCAAAATGACCAAAATACCCTTAATAACAAGACTATGGCCTTGAAATTAGGGTTTTTAGAAATATATTTGGTAAAATGCAAGTTTTGAAATACAAATGAGAATAAATCAAACTAAATATGCTATGACATGATTAAAAATATGAAAATTAGGGTTAGGAATTTCGAAATTGAGGTCAAATGACCAAATTGCCCCTGATAGCAAGACTATGGCCTTGAAATCAGGGTTTTTAGAAAATATTTTGGTAAAAACTTAGGTTTTATGCACTAAATGAAATCAAATGAGCATCAAATTAAACCTAAAGCATCCTAATATGATTATGAATATGATTAAACCCTAAAAATATATACTTATGCACGAAAATCCAAGAATATCACAAATTTTGTGATTTTTTTTAGTGTTTTGGAATTCTTCGGGTACCCTGTTTTGCAATTCAAGTCATTCAAACATAAAACGGATTCTAAAAATCTTCAAAATTGGTACCTGCACTTGTTATAACCCTAATATCAAATTAGAATTATAAAATTATTTTTTTGGCATTAAATTAATCCGAAAATAGCATCAAACCCTAAAAATATGGTATTTTTGACCTAGCTCACCAACCAGTCTCAGTCCAAGACCCGAACCAGGGGTCAAACCTCCATGGAAATCTATGAAATTTTACAGAGAACAAATAGACAGGAAAACAAAACTTTTCCTTTTTACAGATTTGAAAACGCTTTTAAAACCAGGGAGATACCCATCCGACAATCCGGACTTGAATATATTGATTTTAACTTTGGTCCTGACTGATACTTTCAATTGAAAATTCTGTGATAAATAGCAGAACTCATTCAAAATATCTGAGACTTTAACAGTAAACAGTTGACATAAAAATAACAATACTCACATTTTACAGATCATGAATCAGATCTATAGTTTGGGATTTATAAACAACATAACTCTGATTAGGGTTTTGGTAAACCCTAACGAGTTTTAAATTGAAAATCAGAGTCTCCTACAATGGAAAAATATTAACAGTAATAAAAAATTCTGAAAATTTCACAGTAGATATATCTAATCAATATGAATCCATAGCAATTTAAAGATCTAAAATCGGATATAGGATGAGAAAAATATCATCACAGCAAGTTACCCTCTTGATTTTAACAACGATTTTAAAGTTTTAAAAACCCGATTTGGTGTATGATTTTTCTGATAGGGTTTCGAAAGTCCAAAATCTATGATTTTTTTATAGTAGATCAATCACATATGCATGCATCACATATAAAAAAATCCGAAATTAACAGCACATATTTTAATCCAAAACAGCATGCTTTTTTTTTGTTCTAAACTAAAAACACACAGAAATCTAAGAAACTTGAGAAAATATGCATTAACTAATGAAAAACAATAAAATAAACACTAAAATAGTAAAATAAAATTTATTTCTATGCTGGAAAACGTGTAATAAACATGAATAAGAAAACAAATAAATAAAATACAGGGAATCCATGGCTGGAATTTGCTTTCACCTTTGAAATCATAGATTTAACCCATTTAACGGGTAAATCTTATGTTTCGTCGGTTAAGAACATGAAAAACGTACCTCTCATCGATTCTAATGGATTATAATCCTTGAAATCACCCTCAAACTGAGTTAGATCATCTTCTTGGGTCGATTTTGGGGTTCTTGGATGAAATCCATGGTTAAATCCATGACCACAAGAGTTTCCATGGTGAAATCTATTGAAAAATCATAAAAACTAATAAAATAATAAAAAAATAATATTAAATAAACTCACCTTGGGGCTGCAGCTGCAATGGAGGAAGGTGGAGGTGCTGGAGAGGAGAGAGAGGCCACGAAAATTTGAGAGAAAAAGAGCTCTTTTTGACCCCCTTTAGGTCCCCTATTTATAGATTTTCAAAAAGTCACTTAATTAGGGTTAATTAAGAGGTTTTTCATTTTTTCAGGACTCTTTCTAATAAATCCACTAAGGGCAACGATTTTTTTTGGTTTCCTAACCCTAAATGAACTCCAATTAAACTCTAATTAATACCTAATTAAACCCTAAAAAGTCCAAATGTGACACCACCTATTATGGTCCCACATTTGGTTTTTAAAACCTGAATTTAAAACCTTTAAAAACCAATGGTTTAAAAGTTAAATAAAATGGATTTTTAAAATTGATTTTGACTCCTCTAAACCCCTAACCTAACTAGGACAATGACTAACCCTAGTCTAGCCCTGACTTACTCGAATATGGCGCCACCCCGAGTGGGCCCTACTAGAGTTTAAAAAAAAAAACGATTTTAAAACTTGAAATTGAAGGAGTTTTCAAAAGATTTTCAAAAGTAAACTTAAAATTAGAATTTTTGAAATGGCATAGGGTTCTAACCGAGTCAGAACTCCTCTGAATATGGTGCCAACTGAGTGGGCCCACATCGAGTTTTGAAGAATTTTGAAATAAACACTGAAAATGGCTTTGAAAAGGGGTTAAGATCAGTATTTGAAATTCAAGATCTTTGAAAATAGGGTCTCAAGCGAACTGGAACTCCGAATTAGAGTCCTGAACTCTTAGGACTCTGTGATTTTGGTTTTTAAAATCCAAATAAAGAAAGTTTTGAAAAGATTTCATCGAAAATGGTGAAAAAAGTCAGAAAATACAGTCAGAGTTAGACTCCTAACTCGATCAGAACTCTAAATTAGAGTCCTGGATTAACTAGACTCTACAAAATGACCTAATTTTTGAAAACAAATGAAATAAAAAAAAATGGAATAAAAACAAACTTCAAAATAGACTCCTGACTGGACTAGGACTCTGGGGCAGAGTCCTGATCGGACTGAAACTCTAGATTTTTGGTATTTTCTGAAAAACAAATGAAAAAATTTTGAAAAACAGTTAAAAACATGACAAAATTGAATTTTGGTTCAGAGTCTTCATACGATTAGGACTCTAAGAAAGAGTCCTAATTCAATCAGAACTCTAAGAATTTTGGTTTTCTGATAAGCAAATGATGAAATTTTGGCAAAGCTTTTGAAAACCAGTGAAAATGAATTGAGAAAATCAATTTTGGATAGAGTCCTACTTCGATCAGGACTATGGGGTAGAGTCCTGATTTGATCAGGACTCTGAGATAAAACCTCAGAATTTTGAAATTCTTTGATAAAAGTGTAACAAATTTGATAAATGGAAAGATTTTTGAAAGATTTTCTCAAAATTGAAATCAGGATCAGAGTCCAGATCCAACTAGGACTCTCTGAACAGAGTCCTGTTTTAACTGAAACTCTGAGTTTCTGACTCATTTTGAAAGATTTTGAAAGATTTGATTGAAAATGGATAAAAATAGTTGTAAAAGATTAGAGTTCCAATCCAATTGAAACTCTAAAGAAGAGTCCTGATCCGACTGGACTCTTGAAGAAGAGTCCTGATCCAACTAGGACTCTGAAATTTTGGCCAAAACAGAAGATTTTAAAAGGTTTTCTTCAAAGACAGGTAAAAAGGTAGTGAAAAGTAGAGTTTTGATCCGACTAAGACTCTGGAAAAAGAGTCATGATCCAATTAGGACTCTAAGATTTTTGAGATTTTTGAAGGAATCCAGAAGCGACACCACCTAAATGGGCCTCATCTGAGAATTAAAATCAATTGAAATTGAGTTTGAAATGAATCCAGATCGTTTTCTAAGAAAGTATTTCAAAATATAAGGTCCTGGGGGTTAGAAAATGACAGAATGTTGAATAAAAACCCAGGTTTTGAAATTGATTTTTGAAAGAAAAAGTTTTAAAACTCAAATCTGGATTAAATATTTTAAAAACATGAGTGCTGGATCTCGAAAATGAGATGCAATGACATGCAATGCTATGTAGTGCAATGAAATGGTATGCCGAATGCATGCAATGATATACAATGACACATGAAATGTAAGTACTGGATGAGGGTAAAAATTTGGGTTGTTTACAGATGCCCCTCTTTGCTACTAAACCGGTTGTAAGATGAGCTTAGTGGCAAAGAAAACACACCAAATTTGGATTATAAAAAATGCCCCAGTTAGATGAATCTAACTGAGTATGAAAGAATTAATCCAAGTGATGATGGTAGATATGAAATGGAGAATAAGGATAAAATTTTATTTCAAAAGAAAGTAAGATTCAGGTTTTGCCCTTAACCTGGATGGGACATGAAATACCTCGTATGGAACGAAGCTCAGGCTTAACCCTTAACCTGACCGGGTTGAAAATGGAATACCTCATCAAAGGAGGCTCAGGTTTGTACCCTTGACCTGATTGGGTGAAAAATGAAATACCTCATCAAAGGAGGCCCAGGTTTATACCCTTAACCTGATTGGGCAGAAAATGGAATACCTCATCAAAGGAGGCCCAGGTTTATACCCTTAACCTGATTGGGAAGAAAATGGAATACCTCATCAAAGGAGGCCCAGGTTTATACCCTTAACCTGATTGGGCAAAAAATGGAATACCTCATCAAAGGAGGCCCAGGTTTATACCCTTAACCTGATTGGGCAGAAAATGGAATACCTCATCAAAGGAGGCCCAGGTTTATACCCTTAACCTGATTGGGCAGAAAATGGATGGAATCCTCGAAAGAAGAGACCGTGAAGGAACCTTTAGATTTCCGCACAATGAATCCGATAGGGGTTTTGCAAAAGGAAGTAAATTGGGGTCCCTAAAGTTTGAAAAGAGATTGATTTTGTGCGCCTCATTGCTGAGACTAATTAACTTTTGAAATTGCCTTTTGCTGAAATTGTTGGCTTAACCTCAAGCTGAAATTGGACTGTCTATGATGGGACAGTGGGGACACAGGGAAGTGTGCGAATCTAAGAGCCCGTGCGCTCAGATTATACCAAAGATGGGAAGGAATTCTTGAAAACTCCCGTTATCAAGTCCTTAAAAGGGATAACAACTGATGTCAGGATGCACCAAAGATGAACCTCAAGCTTGCTTCACGTCAGGATAGCTAGAAAATATTGTCAAAATGTTGAAAATCATTGTTGATTCAAAATAATTTAAAATGATGCACATTGTTTTGAAAGTGTTCCCTCTTTTCTACCTAAAGTATTACCTCTGACTGAGCTTAACTCGGTAGAATCAAGATTCGAATTCAAATTGCTTGTGATTGGCTTTCTTTAAAGGAAGCTATCAATTTCCTTGATATGGACGGGAAAGAAAGTATTATTGATATTGCGAGAGCTATTGGTGAAAGAATATTGATAAAAGAATTTCACAAAATTAAAGAAGATTCTTGATAGATTTGGCAGTCTGATATCCTGGGATTCTTTTCTCATGATGATCTTTCTACACTCCGTTTTTTTTTTAGCAGATTGGAGCTCTCTTGGATTTTTCGAGAATTACATCATCCTTCATTTTGGAGATGTCCTGACTTGTCTCTCTCTCTTTTTTTTTTTTTTTTGGGAAGGGTACGTCACAAACTCCATCTCAGAGATGTTCCGATCCTTCTTTTCTCTCAGGGGTTATCATGATGATTATTGGCTCTTTGGTAGGAAATCTCTTGATGATAGCTGGAATTAAATATCTTTTAGGGTTTGTCGGTAGGCTCATCACACTCGCCTTCATCTCGACGGTGATCTGAACTTTTCCTAGAAGGATCCGTCACAAACTCCGTCATCTTGGAGATGATCCAAATCTTCTTTGGCCCCGGGGGTCGACTCGCTTAATTCGCCTTCATCTTGACGACAATTGAGAGATCCCTTTTGCAGATATTTAATTGCAGCTTAGGTGATTGAGGAGATATGGAGATTGAGTGGATTTTTCTGTATCACCCAGGATATTTCGACTGCTTTATTTTTCAAGAATGGTCTTTAAAATGTGTCATTGACTGCGATCAATATCAATCACTCATGGCTTTGCAACAACATTGAATTCTCTTTGCTAGCCATATCGGGGATTTATTCTTCATCCTTTTGGTTGGCCAATAAAAAGATTTTGAACTTGGAATCCTTTTTCGTGAAAGCATTGCCCTTTCGGAAGTAATAGTGGAGGTATTCTGAAGTAATAATTTTGTGCAATAATGATTTTTGAAATCAACAAATATTTAATGACAAATTGGCAAAATTTTCTTGAAATCCTTTTGTGAAAGCGAGCATTCGAAGCACAACGCAACGCATCCATGACAAAAATTCTCTTCTCCTTTCCCCAAAGGAGAAGATTCAGAAATTAGAATTGGGAATTACTCCTTTCTTCCCTGAAGAGGAGGTGTTTGCAAAACAAACTTTCGAAGAGAAATTAAGCTTTCGTCAAAACTTCCTAACATTAGGCTTCTCCTATGGAAAGGGGGCCGAAATTTGTGAGGTTGGTAAATTGGTCATGAAGGAACGAGTTCATCACACTCTCCCTGAAAAGAGGGTCCTTCATGATGAAATGGCCTAGTCTGAAATTATGGGGCCACAAGGAAAGCAAGTCTCCGTCGAGTCTCTCCCTATAAAAAGGGTTCCTTGTGTGAAATTTGGAATTTTGTTTTGCAAACGGTTCACAAAGACACGAGTCCCTTCAAACTCTCCCTGAAAAGGGGCTAAGTGAACGAATTGGATAGCATGCGAAAAGAGCGAGCTCCCTCGAACTCTCCCTATAAAAAGGGTCTCCCGCAAGAGAAAATAATTGAAATTGGGTATTGGGTGACTCAAAAGGGTCAAATTTTGGAAATTGAAATTTTGAAATTTGGTATTTGAAATTGGAAATTGGAAATTGGAAATTGATAATTGGAAATTGGAAATTTGGAAATTGATAATTGAAAATTGATTGACCTGAAGGTCGAAATTGTGAATTGGTTTACTGAGAATGACATGGGTTCTATAGGGATTCAGCCTAAGAACGACATTGGTTCTATTGAGAACGACATTGGTTCGATTGAGAACGACATTGGTTCAATTAAGAACAACATTGGTTCACTGGGAACAACATGGGTTCAATAGGCATTCAGCCTAAGAACGACATTGGTTCAATTGAGAACAACATTGGTTCACTGTGAACGACATGGGTTCAATAGGGATTTAGCCTAAGAACGACATTGGTCCCGCAGGGGTTCGACCTACGAACTATCAATTCCATAGGAATTCAACCTAAGGATCATAGCTTAAGAAGGAATAATTCCAACTTGTGAGCTTTGAATGGACGAGGTGCTAAACTGGGTTTTTGAGGGAAGATTCGAATCAGAATTCAATTATTCAAGGAAAACTAGATGAATTGGATTTTGAAAGACAATTCGAGTCGAAACTCGGATCTTCTAGACCAACTCGCAGGATAGTTTGAGTAGAAGTTCAAACTTGTAAAGGAAAGCTAAGCGAATTGGATTTGAAAGAAAATTCAAGTCGGAACTTGGATTTTCTAGACCAATTCTGAATTGGATTTGGAAGAAGATTCGAATCGGAACTTGACTCTTCTAGACCAATTCTAGAATCTAGAGGGAAGAAAATTATACGAATTGGATTTGTAAGAAAATTCAAGTCGGAACTTGGATTTTCTAGACCAATTCTGAATTGGATTTGGAAGAAGATTCGAATCGGAACTCGACTCTTCTAGACCAATTCTAGAATCTAGAGGAAAGAAAATTATACGAATTGGATTTGTAAGAAAATTCAAGTCGGAACTTGGATTTTCTAGACCAATTCTGAATTGGATTTGGAAGAAGATTCGAATCGAAACTCGACTCTTCTAGACCAATTCTAGAATCTAAAAGAAAGAAAATTATACGAATTGGATTTGTAAGAAAATTCAAGTCGGAACTTGGATTTTCTAGACCAATTCTGAATTGGATTTGGAAGAAGATTCGAATCGAAACTCGACTCTTCTAGACCAATTCTAGAATCTAGAGGAAAGAAAATTATACGAATTGGATTTGTAAGAAAAATCAAGTCGGAACTTGGATTTTCTAGACCAATTCTGAATTGGATTTGGAAGAAGATTCGAATCGGAACTCGACTCCTCTAGACCAATTCAAGACATTTAAAGGAAAGAAAAGTTGATAAGTATAAAGATGACATTTGGGACTAGTTCAACTAGCACGAGCAACAGATTTTGGAAGAGTACGAGTACGAGCACTGGATTTTGAAAGATTACCAGTACAAGCACTGGATTTTAAATGGTTACCAGTACGAGCACTGGGTTTTAAATGATTACCAGTACGAGTACGGGGTTTTGAAAGTTTACCAGCACGAACACTGGATTTTGAAAGTTTACCAGCACGAACATTGGATTTTTGAAAAATTACCAGCACGAACATTGGATTTTTGAAAAATTACCAGCACGAACACTGGATTATGAAGAATTACTAATGGATTTTGATGGAAAATTTTCAGTCTTCACCCTTACGACAACTTGGGCGACTGTCGGGGCCTCAGCTGCTTTAGGTAAACGGATCATATCTTTCGCGAGCATGTATTCCAAAATACTCTCTAGTGTCTGGTCCAAAGGGGTGAACTTTCGATCCGTACTCCAATCCTTGCGCTTTGGCTTTTCTTGATCTTTCTCTTTATGCTGAGGACTAGATTGAAGAGGCCTATCATTGTTGGAGAACTTTCCTTTTTGGCCCATGGATCCCTCTGAATAGTGATCATGATTCTTCTTATTGCTTTTGCTATCATTGACAGAAAGAGTGAAGTGAGCCTTCGGAGATCTTACCGTATCTTTCGCGAGCATGTATTCCAAAAAACTTTCAAATATTTGATCCAAAGGGGCCATCTTGCGGTCCTGATTTCGATTATCATGTTGTACCTCTTGCCGAGTGCTTGATTTCTGCTGAGACTTGGCAAAGACAGTCGACTGGTATTCTTTCTCACCCTTAACAAAGAAATTCTTGTCGATATAATCTTGGACGATATTCTTAAAGACGAAACAATGTTCAATATCGTGCCCCGTTGTTTGGTGGAATTTGCAGAAGCGGTCTTTCCATTTCCCTAGGGCGACCAGAGGATTAGCAATTCTTGGAAGCTTAACCATTCCTTTGCTCAGCATGTATTCAAGGACCTCTTCGAGGGGCTGATCTAGAGGAGTGAATTCGCGATCGTAACCCCAACCGTCATGCTTTTTCTTCTCTTTCTGTTGACTCAATTTTTCACTCTGCTTTAAAGATTTCTCTTTCTGACTTGTATGATTGCCTTTGTTATTTTTGCAATCACTGCGATTGGCATCAACGAAGAAGATGAGTTTTGTCTTCTTTTCTGAATCTTGATTATTCCTGACGGAGGTGACGCCATCATGGAAATCTTTGTTCCTGAAGACCTTCTTTCCCTTGTCATGAGCTTGCAAATCTTTAATCATCTTGGCCATTTCCTTCAGCTTTATTTGGACTGGATCATCCATTGCTTAATCTTTCAATTTATAGGATGTCCCTTGTCTATGAGAGGATCTTTGAAATGCTTGCCAGACTTCATACTCTTCATCAGTGCCAACTACTGATTCTGATTCGTCAGATGTATCCTCGTGTTGGATATGTTTCTTGGATAGTTTTAAAACTTTCTTGGCTGACCGACCTTTTGCCATCTGCTTGACCTTGATCTTTTCTGTACTAGCTTCAGCTTGTTCTGTCAACATTTTGGTCATCATCTCTTTGAACATAGCATATATCTGGGGATCAACATCATCCTTTGCTTGCTGACCCTGACTTCTAGCTGATCGAGGTGAGTCCATTTCCTCTTCTGAAGCGATTGAGTATGCCACACCTTCGATTGATGAGGTTTTCTTTCTGGATCTTGTATAAATCATCGAGTATCACAAATGTTCTCCTAAATGTTGCTGATGCTCTCTGCAAGGTAGAACTGATGATTAGGCTTTTAAAGGAAATTGGGTTGGAGGAAGATATTCACTGAGAATTTTGGTAGACAATTGAAAGAGTATCCCATTACTAGGGATTGAGTCGTCGCTGGGATTACGACAATTGTGTTGTCATTCCTTTGCAAAATAAACAACTGAGAATATGCCTTGTTACCTAGGCGAGGTCGTCAAACCAAGGTGAAATGTAGAATAAAGGAATTTTATTGAGGGGAAAAACATGATTTTATCAATAATATACTTGATAGAGGGGAGGAGGACAGACAATTTTCCACCACTCCGGATAATCAGAAGACACACGAGGGCCGGGAAAAATAGTAAGATTGACAAAGGAATCCCAGCCATGTCTGGCAGAATGGTATGCTCCGGAGCACTGATCTGATGCGAGGTCGAATTCTGGCAGAACCCCTGCTAGTGGACGAATCTCTACGTGCTTCTGCCTCTAAGAGAACTGCCTGACACACCGCTCTGGATAATAGTATGCGCAGAAGAAGGGGCCAAGTAGCCTGAACCGCTTGCCGTATGCATAAGTGTATCTAGAAGGTGATTCCTGACGATCAAAGTAGTCCCATACGACCTCTTCCTCCTGAAGATTATCGATCAAGAATCGGTATCGCGCAACTGGTAGAAGCTTTTCACCATTGTATCTGAAGGAACTGGCTCGGACTGGCACATGCCGAAGGAACCAAGATTGTAATGCGTAGGTGCACCCTTCGACTAGAATTGATTCTCCGAGTGTGAAACGAGTCAACCCTCTGTATAGAAAAGCGAGTGCGGCCATGGCTATGGAGAGGTGGCTGGTCTGTCGACTTCCCCATCTCCTTAGAAGCTGAACTATTCTGATATCTATATAATTCCGTCCATCGAGAAAGAAAGCTAATCCCGCCGTGCACAGAACCATCGCATGCTGAATTCTCTCTCGAGTTGTCCTGGACAACGAGCTGACTCCCACAAATGTCCCATACTGTCTGTAGATTTCGAGCAGGTCCACATATTCATTTCCATCTTCTTCAATCAGAGGCCAAGACTTGCGTCCTGTCATGCGAGCTAAGGTCTCCTTAGGGTCCAGACCCTTGACGTTAATCAAAAACTGTTTGTCCAATGGATCTCCAGGCTGACCGGCTGGCTCGGGCAATCCCATAATCTCTGAAAATTCATCCATCAGTATTGTCATCTCGCCCCACGGGAACCAGAAGGTAGAAGTGCTCGGATTCCACCGTTCTGCTAGTGCATGGATCAAGTTGCCGTTGACTGTCTGCTTTCCCACTGCGGACGCCAACTCTAGCCCACAATCGTCCAAGTGGTCCGGAAACATACGAGAGAAATTCTTGAACCATAAATAGTACCACCGGGGAAAGAAGGATCCGGTGCTGAGGACTCGATGTTCAGGAAGACTTTGTCGTACCTCGTAGGAGATGTGACCCTCAAGGAAAACTGAATCAAGCTGACTGGATGCCATCAGACTGGAAGACATAGAAAATTGGAATAAGACTTGGGAAAATACAAGAATTTTGAAAGAGAATTGCAGGCAGGATAAAATGAAGTAGAAAATTCGAGATCCAGAAGAAAGGAAAGATGGGAAATCACTTGGAGTTTTGAAGAAAATAGAGGAATTTCATGAAAATCGTCCAGGGTTTTAATATTTCATCAAATGGAGTATTTGAAAATCGTCAAGGATTTAAAACATGGACAGTACATGGACATGGATTGGGGAATTTTGAAAATCGTCCAGTATTTTAGAAAATTGGGAAAATATGGAAAATATCAAAGAAATTACTATAACACATTCAATTACAACAAGTATGCACATACAGCATTCCCTAAAAGCTGACTCTAGATGCACAAATTTTGAAATAGCTGTAGGACCTTAATCCTAACTCTAAGGTTCAGATCATCTGTGTCCAATCCAGTTATGCCTATATACTCAAGCCAAGGCTCGATGTACATGGCATAAAATCAATTTCTCCGGTTCTAGGTTCAAGTTTTCCAACATCCTTGAGCACCTGCCGATATACGTTGGACTATGGCCCTTGGTACGTGGCAGGGGGGTTTTCACCCAGATAGGTGGCCCAGTTGTGAGGCTTTGTCCCGAACTATGGTTCTGGAAGAGAGCCCAGCAACGTGAAGACCGGGACAATATAGGTAGGGTGATTTTTGAAATATGAGCACATGCAAGAAAACAGAGGGCTCTAAGTCCTAAAGAGATAGAATTTTGAAATATTTGAAGAAGCAAACATTGTTTTCATACAATTCCTAAATTGAGGAGTGTTGTATTAGACCTAAGTCTATGTGAGCATGAATAATTCTCCTCAATATGGTCATACCAAACCATACCTAGTCTATATGCATTCCATGTCAGCTGGGTTCAAGTCTAGGCTCCTAGGTTCACATGATATCATAAAGCAAAGCTGACATTCCATGGAAATCGATTTTGACAATTTGAACTAAGTAGAGCATTAGATTGATCAGGCAAAGACAGGTCCCATCTCGGTTGCCAAACCTGATATCATCGCAAAATTTTTAACTTTTTGCGAGTCAAACTGACCTTTGAAAAAGATTTTGAAAATAACTCGCCTCCGTTTTAAAATGCGGGAAAATTTCGTAGAATGGGACTCGCCTGTCGGTACGAGGTTCGACCGTTCCTGCCACCTTTAACAGGGGTAATCGAACCAAGGATCAATCTACTGCTCTGCTCTATTCAACTTGTCTAAATCATATTCTAATTTCTAAATGCACATAGAATCAGGCATGTGCTATGAATTTCTAAAAATGCACATTTGAAAACATGATGCTTGCTTTGAATAACTGAAACACTTAGAATAGATATCACATGGAAAATCGTGAATTGGGATTTGAAATGTACTTCTGTGAAAAGTAAAAATCGATTTCTGAAGAAATATAAGGATTTTGTGAAAATCGATTTTGAGAAATATGAAATAACTTTGGAAAACTTGATTTCTTTGAATCAGAACTCTGAAATTGAAAATATAACTTAGAAAATCGAATTTGGAATTTGGGAAATACTTGAAATATCATTGGCAAATCCATATTTTGAGAAAATCGATTTTTTTGAATAAGACTTAGAAAATTTTTTATTTTTCTAACTTCAAACTTTAAAATTGACTGCATAACTTGGAAAATTGAATTTATGAACTTGAGAAACTCTTGAAATATTCTTTGAAATTCAATGCTTTTGGGAAAATCGATTTTGCTATAAGACTTAGGAGATTTTGAGGAATTCAATTTCCTTGACTTAGAATTTGAATTGGAATTGGCAAATGCATGAAATGAATGAATATGAATTTGAGGAATTGAGAAATACTTTTTGTATTTTTGAGAAATGCAGTGCATTTTGAAGTTAGCCTAAGAGTGTAGGCTGAATGTGGCTAATGTGAAGATCATAAATCTGGATATCATTCGTATTCTGACTATGGCCATAAATACAAATTCCACCAAATTTATAAACTTCATAAAAGCTAGTGCATGTTCCATTCGTGTAGACCATAGTGAGTTTGAATATGCATGAATCATCATCCATCACACATTGACATTATAAAAAAAATAAACTATATGCAATGCAACCTAAGCTAAGCAGGAAATGTAAATTCTTATTCCAAAGTTTAATTATAAATTACATCACTATTGAAATTTAAATACATGAAAAATAAAATCATCAATGTACCTGCAAAACTAGAAAACTTTGTTAGTAATGATATGTTGGCTTTTTTAGGTGTATCCAGTAATATCTAGAAATTACTGGATTTTGCTAGATATAAGCCTTTTTGCCATGATTTCCTTAAATCAAAATTGATAAAATATGAAATAAGATTGAATAAATAAGAAAGATAAGATATGAAATTTCGAAATTGGGGTCAAAATGACCAAAATACCCCTAATAACAAGACTTTGGCCTTGAAATTAGGGTTTTTAGAAATATATTTGGTAAAATGCAAGTTTTGAAATACAAATGAGAATAAATCAAACTAAATATGCTATGACATGATTAAAAATATGAAAATTAGGGTTAGGAATTTCGAAATTGAGGTCAAATGACCAAATTGCCCCTGATAGCAAGACTATGGCCTTGAAATCAAGGTTTTTAGAAAATATTTTGGTAAAAACTTAGGTTTTATGCACTAAATGAAATCAAATGAGCATCAAATTAAACCTAAAGCATCCTAATATGATTATGAATATGATTAAACCCTAAAAATATATGCTTATGCACGAAAATCCAAGAATATCACAAATTTTGTGATTTTTTTTAGTGTTTTGGAATTCTTCGGGTACCCTGTTTTGCAATTCAAGCCATTCAAACATAAAACAGATTCTAAAAATCCTCAAAATTGGTACCTGCACTTTTTATAACCCTAATATCAAATTAGAATTATAAAAATATTTTTTTGGCATTAAATTAATCCGAAAATAGCATCAAACCCTAAAAATATGCTATTTTTGACCTAGCTCACCAACCAGTCTTAGTCCAAGACCCGAACCAGGGGTCAAACCTCCATGGAAATCTATGAAATTTTACATAAAACAAATAGACAAGAAAACAGAACTTTTACTTTTTACATATTTGAAAAATCTTTTAAAACCAGGGAGATACCAATCCGACAATCCGGACTTGAATATATTGATTTTAACTTTGGTCCTAACTGATACTTTCAATTGCAAATTCCGTGATAAATAGCAAAACTCATTCAAAATATCTGAGACTTTAACAGTAAATAGTTGACAAAAAAATAACAATACTCACTTTTTACAGATCAAGAATCGGATCTGTAGTTTGGGATTTATAAACAACACAAGTCTGATTAGGGTTTTGGTAAACCCTAACGAGTTTTAAATTGAAAATCAGAGTCTCCTACAATGGAAAAATACTAAACAGTAATAAAAAATTCTGAAAATTTGACAGTAGATATATCTAATCAACATGAATCCATAGCAATTTACAGATCTAAAATCGGGTATAGGATGAGAAAAATATCATCACAGCAAGTTACCCTCTTGATTTTAACAACGATTTTAAAGTTTTAAAAACCCGATTTGGTGTCTGATTTTTCTGACAGGGTTCCTGAAGTCCAAAATCTCTGATTTTTTTACAGTAGATCAATCACATATGCATGCATCACATATAAAAAAATCAGAAATTAACAGCACATATTTTAATCCGAAACAACATGCTTTTTTTTTGTTCTAAACTAAAAACACACAGAAATATAAGAAACTTGAGAAAATATGCATTAACTAATGAAAAACAATAAAATAAACACTAAAACAGTAAAATAAAATTTATTTCTATGCTGGAAAATGTGTAATAAACATGAATAAGTAAATAAATAAATAAAATACAGGGAATCCATGGCTGGAATTTGCTTTCACCTTTGAAATCATGGATTTAACCCATTTAACGGGTAAATCTTACATTTCGTCGGTTAAGAACATGAAAAACGTACCTCTCATCGATTCTAATGGATTAGAATCCTTGAAATCACCCTCAAACTGAGTTAGATCATCTTATTGGGTCGATTTTGGAGTTCTTGGATGAAATCCATGGTTAAATCCATGAACACAAGAGTTTCCATGGTGAAATCTATTGAAAAATCATAAAAACTAATAAAATAATAATAAAATAATATTAAATAAACTCACCTTGGGGCTGCAGCTGCAATGGAGGAAGGTGGAGGTGCTGGAGAGGAGAGAGAGGCCATGAAAATTTGAGAGAAAAAGAGCTCTTTTTGACCCCCTTTAGGTCCCCTATTTATAGATTTTCAAAAAGTCACTTAATTAGGGTTAATTAAGAGGTTTTTCATTTTTTCAGGACTCTTTCTAATAAATCCACTAAAGGCAACGATTTTTTGTGGTTTCCTAACCCTAAATGAACTCCAATTAAACTCTAATTAATACCTAATTAAACCTTAAAAAGTCCAAATGTGACACCACCTAGTATGGGCCCACATTTGGTTTTTAAAACCTGAATTTAAAACCTTTAAAAACCAATGGTTTAAAAGTTAAATAAAATGGATTTTTAAAATTGATTTTGACTCCTCTAAACCCCTAATCTAACTAGGACAATGACTAACCCTAGTCTAGCCTTGACTTACATGAATATGGCGCCACCCCGAGTGGGCCCTACTTGAGTTTAAAAAAAAAACGATTTTAAAACTTGAAATTGAAGGAGTTTTCAAAAGATTTTCAAAAGTAAACTTAAAATTAGAATTTTTGAAATGGCATAGGGTTCTAACCGAGTCAGAACTCCTCTGGATATGGTGCCAACTGAGTGGGCCCACATCGAGTTTTGAAGAATTTTGAAATAAACACTGAAAATGGCTTTGAAAAGGGGTTAAAATCAATATTTGAAATTCAAGATCTTTGAAAATAGGGTCTCAAGCGAACTGGAACTCCGAATTAGAGTCCTGAACTCTTAGGACTCTGTGATTTTGGTTTTTAAAATCCAAATAAAGAAATTTTTGAAAAGATTTCATCGAAAATGGTGAAACAAGTCAGAAAATACAGTCAGAGTTAGACTCCTAACTCGATCAGAACTCTAAATTAGAGTCCTGGATTAACTGGACTCTAAAAAATGACCTAATTTTTTAAAACAAATGGAATAAAAAAAAATGGAATAAAAACAAACTTCAAAACAGACTCCTGACTGGACTAGGACTCTGGGGCAGAGTCCTGATCGGACTGAAACTCTAGATTTTTGGTATTTTCTGAAAAACAAATGAAAGAATTTTGAAAAACAGTTAAAAACATGATAAAATTGAATTTTGGTTCAGAGTCTTCATACGATTAGGACTCTAAGAAAGAGTCCTAATTCAATCAGAACTCTAAGAATTTTGGTTTTCTGATAAGCAAATGATGAAATTTTGGCAAAGCTTTTGAAAACCAGTGAAAATGAAGTGAGAAAATCAATTTTGGATAGAGTCCTACTTCGATCAGGACTCTGTGGTAGAGTCCTGATTTGATCAGGACTCTGAGATAAAACCTCAGAATTTTGAAATTCTTTGATAAAAGTGTAACAAATTTGATAAATGGAAAGATTTTTGAAAGATTTTCTCAAAATTGAAATCAGGATCAGAGTCCAGATCCAACTAGGACTCTCTGAACAGAGTCCTGTTTTAACTGAAACTCTGAGTTTCTGACTCATTTTGAAAGATTTTGAAAGATTTGATTGAAAATGGATAAAAATAGTTGTAAAAGATTAGAGTTCCAATCCAATTGAAACTCTAAAGAAGAGTCCTGATCCGACTGGACTCTTGAAGAAGAGTCCTGATCCAACTAGGACTCTGAAATTTTGGCCAAAACAGAAGATTTTAAAAGGTTTTCTTCAAAGACAGGTAAAAAGGTAGTGAAAAGTAGAGTTTTGATCCGACTAAGACTCTGGAAAAAGAGTCATGATCCAATTAGGACTCTAAGATTTTTGAGATTTTTGAAGGAATCCAGAAGCGACACCACCTAAATGGGCCTCATCTGAGAATTAAAATCAATTGAAATTGAGTTTGAAATGAATCCAGATCGTTTTCTAAGAAAGTATTTCAAAATATAAGGTCCTGGGTGTTAGAAAATGACAGAATGTTGAATAAAAACCCAAGTTTTGAAATTGATTTTTGAAAGAAAAAGTTTTAAAACTCAAATCTGGATTAAATATTTTAAAAACATGAGTGCTGGATTTCGAAAATGAGATGCAATGACATGCAATGCTATGTAGTGCAATGAAATGATATGCCGAATGCATGCAATGATATGCAATGACACATGAAATGTAAGTACAGGATGAGGGTAAAAATTTGGGTTGTTTACAGATGCCCCTCTTTGCTACTAAACCGGTTGTAAGCCGAGCTTAGTGGCAAAGAAAACACACCAAATTTGGATTATAAAAAATGCCCCAGTTAGATGAATCTAACTGAGTATGAAAGAATTAATCCAAGTGATGATGGTAGATATGAAACGGAGAATAAGGATAAAATTTTATTTCAAAAGAAAGTAAGATTCAGGTTTTGCCCTTAACCTGGATGGGACGGGAAATACCTCGTATGGAACGAAGCTCAGGCTTAACCCTTAACCTGACCGGGTTGAAAATGGAATACCTCATCAAAGGAGGCTCAGGTTTGTACCCTTGACCTGATTGGGTGAAAAATGAAATACCTCATCAAAGGAGGCCCAGGTTTATACCCTTAACCTGATTGGGCAGAAAATGGAATACCTCATCAAAGGAGGCCCAGGTTTATACCCTTAACCTGATTGGGCAGAAAATGGAATACCTCATCAAAGGAGGCCCAGGTTTATACCCTTAACCTGATTGGGCAGAAAATGGACGGAATCCTCGAAAGAAGAGACCGTGATGGAACCTTCGGATTTCCACACAATGAATCCGATAGGGGTTTTGCAAAAGGAAGTAAATTGGGGTCCCTAAAGTTTGAAAAGAGATTGATTTTGTGTGCCTCATTGCTGAGACTAATTAACTTTTGAAATTGCCTTTTGCTGAAATTGGTGGCTTAACCTCAAGCCGAAATTGGACTGTCTATGATGGGACAGTGGGGACACAGGGAAGTGTGCGAATCTGAGAGCCCGTGCGCTCAGATTATACCAAAGAAGGGAAGGAATTCTTGAAAACTCCCATTATCAAGTCCTTAAAAGGGATAACAACTGATGTCAGGATGCGCCAAAGATGAACCTCAAGCTCTCGCTTCACGTCAGGATAGCTAGAAAATATTGTCAAAATGTTGAAAATCATTGTTGATTCAAAATAATTTAAAATGATGCACATTGTTTTGAAAGTGTTCCCTTTTTTCTACCTAAAGTATTACCTCTGACTGGGCTTAACTCCGTAGAATCAAGATTCGAATTCAAATTGCTTGCGATTGACTTTCTTTCAAGGAAGCTATCAATTTCCTTGATATGGACGAGAAAGAAAGTATTCTTTATATTACGAGAGCTATTGGTGAAAGAATATTGATAAAAGAATTTCACAAAATTAAAGAAGATTCTTGATAGATTTGGCAGTCTGATATCCTGGGATTCTTTTCTCATGATGATCTTTCTACACTCTTTTTTTTTTTTAGCAGATTGGAGCTCTCTTGGATTTTTCGAGAATTACATCATCCTTCATTTTGGAGATGTCCTGACTTGTCTCTCTCTCTTTTTTTTTTTTTTTTGGGAAGGGTACGTCACAAACTCCATCTCAGAGATGTTCCGATCCTTCTTTTCTCTCAGGGGTTATCATGATGATTATTGGCTCTTTGGTAGGAAATCTCTTGATGATAGCTGGAATTAAATATCTTTTAGGGTTTGTCGGTAGGCTCATCACACTCGCCTTCATCTCGACGGTGATCTGAACTTTTCCTAGAAGGATCCGTCACAAACTCCGTCATCTTGGAGATGATCCAAATCTTCTTTGGCCCCGGGGGTCGACTCGCTTAATTCGCCTTCATCTTGACGACAATTGAGAGATCCTTTTTGCAGATATTTAATTGCAGCTTAGGTGATTGAGGAGATATGGAGATTGAGTGGATTTTTCTGTATCACCCAGGATATTTCGACTGCTTTATTTTTCAAGAATGGTCTTTAAAATGTGTCATTGACTGCGATCAATATCAATCACTCATGGCTTTGCAACAACATTGAATTCTCTTTGCTGGCCATATCGCAGATTTATTCTTCATCCTTTTGGTTGCACAATAAAAAGATTTTGAACTTGGAATCCTTTTTCGTGAAAGCATTGCCCTTTCGAAAGTAATAGTGGAGGTATTTTGAAGTAATAATTTTGTGCAATAATGATTTTTGAAATCAACAAATATTTAATGACAAATTGGCAAAATTTTCTTGAAATCCTTTTGTGAAAGCGAGCATTCGAAGCACAACGCAACGCATCCATGACAAAAATTCTCTTCTCCGTTCCCCAAAGGAGAAGATTCAGAAATTAGAATTGGGAATTACTCCTCTCTTCCCTGAAGAGGAGGTGTTTGCAAAATGAACTTTCGAAGAGAAATTAAGCTTTCGTCAAAACTTCCTAACATTAGGCTTCTCTTATGGAAAGGGGGCCGGAATTGGTGAGGTTGGTAAATTGGTCATGAAGGAACGAGTTCATCACACTCTCCCTAAAAAGAGGGTCCTTCATGATGAAATGGCCTAGTCTGAAATTATGGGGCCATAAGGAAAGCAAGTCTCCGTCGAGTCTCTCCCTATAAAAAGGGTTCCTTGTGTGAAATTTGGAATTTTGTTTTGCAAACGGTTCACAAAGACACGAGTCCCTTCAAACTCTCCCTGAAAAGGGGCTAAGTGAACAAATTGGATAGCATGCGAAAAGAGCGAGCTCCCTCGAACTCTCCCTATAAAAAGGGTCTCCCGCAAGAGAAAATAATTGAAATTGGGTATTGGGTGACTCAAAAGGGTCAAATTTTGGAAATTGGAATTTTGAAATTTGAAATTGGAAATTGGAAATTGGAAATTTGGAAATTGATAATTGAAAATTGGAAATTGATTGACCTGAAGGTCGAAATTGTGAATTGGTTTACTGAGAATGACATGGGTTCTATAGGAATTCAGCCTAAGAACGACTTTGGTTCTATTGAGAACGAAATTGGTTAGATTGAGAACGACATTGGTTCAATTAAGAACAACATTGGTTCACTGGGAACAACATGGGTTCAATAGGGATTCAGCCTAAGAACGACATTGGTTTAATTGAGAACAACATTGGTTCACTGTGAACGACATGGGTTCAATAGGGATTTAGCCTAAGAACGACATTGGTTCAATTGAGAACGACATTGGTCCCGCAGGGGTTCGACCTACGAACTATCAATTCCATAGGAATTCAACCTAAGGATCATAGCTTAAGAAGGAATAATTCCAACTTGTGAGCTTTGAATGGACGAGGTGCTAAACTGGGTTTTAGAGGGAAGATTCGAATCGTAATTCAATTCTTCAAGGAAAACTAGATGAATTGGATTTTGAAAGACAATTCGAGTCGGAACTCGGATCTTCTAGACCAACTCGCAGAATAGTTTGAGTAGAAGTTCAAACTTGTAAAGGAAAGCTAAGCGAATTGGATTTGAAAGAAAATTCAAGTCGGAACTTGGATTTTCTAGACCAATTCTGAATTGGATTTGGAAGAAGATTCGAATCGGAACTCGACTCTTCTAGACCAATTCTAGAATCTAGAGGGAAGAAAATTATACGAATTGGATTTGTAAGAAAATTCAAGTCGGAACTTGGATTTTCTAGACCAATTCTGAATTGGATTTGAAAGAAGATTCGAATCGGAACTCGACTCTTCTAGACCAATTCTAGAATCTAGAGGAAAAAAAATTATACGAATTGGATTTGTAAGAAAATTCAAGTCGCAACTTGGATTTTCTAGACCAATTCTGAATTGGATTTGGAAGAAGATTCGAATCGGAACTCGACTCTTCTAGACCAATTCTAGAATCTAAAGGAAAGAAAATTATACGAATTGGATTTGTAAGAAAATTCAAGTCGGAACTTGGATTTTCTAGACCAATTCTGAATTGGATTTGGAAGAAGATTCAAATCGAAACTCGACTCTTCTAGACCAATTCTAGAATCTAGAGGAAAGAAAATTATACGAATTGGATTTGTAAGAAAATTCAAGTCCGAACTTGGATTTTCTAGACCAATTCTGAATTGGATTTGGAAGAAGATTCGAATCGGAACTAGACTCCTCTAGACCAATTCAAGACATTTAAAGGAAAGAAAAGTTGATAAGTATAAAGATGACATTTGGGACTAGTTCAACTAGCACGAGCATCAGATTTTGGAAGAGTACGAGTACGAGCACTGGATTTTGAAAGATTACCAGTACGAGCACTGGATTTTTAATGGTTACCAGTACGAGCACTGGGTTTTAAATGATTACCAGTACGAGTACTGGGTTTTGAAAGTTTACCAGCACGAACATTGGATTTTTAAAAAATTACCAGCACGAACACTGGATTATGAAGAATTACTAATGGATTTTGATGGAAAATTTTCAGTCTTCACCCTTAGGACAACTTGGGCGACTGTCGGGGCCTCAGGATTTATCCCTTATCCTGAATGGGGAGTTCAATGCAAATTGATGTAGATGAATACAGATGAATGCGAATGAATGCATGCAAATGCAAATGAATGTAGATGGGTGCACATGTGTGCAAAATGAGAGATTTGTTTGATCCTGCCTGCATACAGAAAGTTTTGAAGCCAATTTTCAAAATAATGCCCCAGTATAACTGGGGAGTGAGAGTTTGGATGAAAGGATAAGTAGTTGATATTTGATGAGAATTCTCTGAGGATAACGAGGTAAAAACTGACAATGAGCTTCTTGGTTGATCAGAGAGGCACTTTAAAAAAGGTTACCCCTTATAAGAAGACATTTAAACATTTGCAAATGAGGAATATAAAAGATGACGCCAGGACATAAGAAAGATTGACAAATTTATTAATGCATTGAAGAAGGAAATAACAAATTTATAGAAGAACTGGGACTACATTGTCCCTTCAAAATGACAAAATGATGAAAGTGACATAGTCTCGACATTGTCAATTTTTAGAAAACTTGCTCAGGATGGTCGACTGGTATCTTCCTCATCTTCAATAAGGATATTCTTGTCGATGCAATCTTGAATGATATTCTTCAAGACGAAACAATTCTTAGTGTCATGTCCCACTGCTCGATGAAATTTACAAAATTTTCCTTTGAATCTGCCCATGATTGTTGCGGGATCAGCTGCTTTAGGTAAACGGATCATATCTTTCGCGAGCATGTATTCCAAAACACTCTCTAGTGTCTGGTCCAAAGGGGTGAACTTTCGATCCGTACTCCAATCCTTGCGCTTTGGCTTTTCTTGATCTTTCTCTTTATGCTGAGGACTAGATTGAAGAGGCCTATCATTGTTGGAGAACTTTCCTTTTTGGCCATTGGATCCCTCTGAATAGTGATCATGATTCTTCTTATTGCTTTTGCTATCATTGACAGAAAGAGTGAAGTGAGCCTTCGGAGATCTTACCGTATCTTTCGCGAGCATGTATTCCAAAAAACTTTCAAATATTTGATCCAAAGGGGCCATCTTGCGGTCCTGATTTCGATTATCATGTTGTACCTCTTGCCGAGTGCTTGATTTCTGCTGAGACTTGGCAAAGACAGTCGACTGGTATTCTTTCTCACCCTTAACAAAGAAATTCTTGTCGATATAATCTTGGACGATATTCTTAAAGACGAAACAATGTTCAATATCGTGCCCCGTTGTTTGGTGGAATTTGCAGAAGCGGTCTTTCCATTTCCCTAGGGCGACCAGAGGATTAGCAATTCTTGGAAGCTTAACCATTCCTTTGCTCAGCATGTATTCAAGGACCTCTTCGAGGGGCTGATCTAGAGGAGTGAATTCGCGATCGTAACCCCAACCGTCATGCTTTTTCTTCTCTTTCTGTTGACTCAATTTTTCACTCTGCTTTAAAGATTTCTCTTTCTGACTTGTATGATTGCCTTTGTTATTTTTGCAATCACTGCGATTGGCATCAACGAAGAAGATGAGTTTTGTCTTCTTTTCTGAATCTTGATTATTCCTGACGGAGGTGACGCCATCATGGAAATCTTTGTTCCTGAAGACCTTCTTTCCCTTGTCATGAGCTTGCAAATCTTTAATCATCTTGGCCATTTCCTTCAGCTTTATTTGGACTGGATCATCCATTGCTTAATCTTTCAATTTATAGGATGTCCCTTGTCTATGAGAGGATCTTTGAAATGCTTGCCAGACTTCATACTCTTCATCAGTGCCAACTACTGATTCTGATTCGTCAGATGTATCCTCGTGTTGGATATGTTTCTTGGATAGTTTTAAAACTTTCTTGGCTGACCGACCTTTTGCCATCTGCTTGACCTTGATCTTTTCTGTACTAGCTTCAGCTTGTTCTGTCAACATTTTGGTCATCATCTCTTTGAACATAGCATATATCTGGGGATCAACATCATCCTTTGCTTGCTGACCCTGACTTCTAGCTGATCGAGGTGAGTCCATTTCCTCTTCTGAAGCGATTGAGTATGCCACACCTTCGATTGATGAGGTTTTCTTTCTGGATCTTGTATAAATCATCGAGTATCACAAATGTTCTCCTAAATGTTGCTGATGCTCTCTGCAAGGTAGAACTGATGATTAGGCTTTTAAAGGAAATTGGGTTGGAGGAAGATATTCACTGAGAATTTTGGTAGACAATTGAAAGAGTATCCCATTACTAGGGATTGAGTCGTCGCTGGGATTACGACAATTGTGTTGTCATTCCTTTGCAAAATAAACAACTGAGAATATGCCTTGTTACCTAGGCGAGGTCGTCAAACCAAGGTGAAATGTAGAATAAAGGAATTTTATTGAGGGGAAAAACATGATTTTATCAATAATATACTTGATAGAGGGGAGGAGGACAGACAATTTTCCACCACTCCGGATAATCAGAAGACACACGAGGGCCGGGAAAAATAGTAAGATTGACAAAGGAATCCCAGCCATGTCTGGCAGAATGGTATGCTCCGGACCACTGATCTGATGCGAGGTCGAATTCTGGCAGAACCCCTGCTAGTGGACGAATCTCTACGTGCTTCTGCCTCTAAGAGAACTGCCTGACACACCGCTCTGGATAATAGTATGCGCAGAAGAAGGGGCCAAGTAGCCTGAACCGCTTGCCGTATGCATAAGTGTATCTAGAAGGTGATTCCTGACGATCAAAGTAGTCCCATACGACCTCTTCCTCCTGAAGATTATCGATCAAGAATCGGTATCGCGCAACTGGTAGAAGCTTTTCACCATTGTATCTGAAGGAACTGGCTCGGACTGGCACATGCCGAAGGAACCAAGATTGTAATGCGTAGGTGCACCCTTCGACTAGAATTGATTCTCCGAGTGTGAAACGAGTCAACCCTCTGTATAGAAAAGCGAGTGCGGCCATGGCTATGGAGAGGTGGCTGGTCTGTCGACTTCCCCATCTCCTTAGAAGCTGAACTATTCTGATATCTATATAATTCCGTCCATCGAGAAAGAAAGCTAATCCCGCCGTGCACAGAACCATCGCATGCTGAATTCTCTCTCGAGTTGTCCTGGACAACGAGCTGACTCCCACAAATGTCCCATACTGTCTGTAGATTTCGAGCAGGTCCACATATTCATTTCCATCTTCTTCAATCAGAGGCCAAGACTTGCGTCCTGTCATGCGAGCTAAGGCCTCCTTAGGGTCCAGACCCTTGACGTTAATCAAAAACTGTTTGTCCAATGGATCTCCAGGCTGACCGGCTGGCTCGGGCAATCCCATAATCTCTGAAAATTCATCCATCAGTATTGTCATCTCGCCCCACGGGAACCAGAAGGTAGAAGTGCTCGGATTCCACCGTTCTGCTAGTGCATGGATCAAGTTGCCGTTGACTGTCTGCTTTCCCACTGCGGACGCCAACTCTAGCCCACAATCGTCCAAGTGGTCCGGAAACATACGAGAGAAATTCTTGAACCATAAATAGTACCACCGGGGAAAGAAGGATCCGGTGCTGAGGACTCGATGTTCAGGAAGACTTTGTCGTACCTCGTAGGAGATGTGACCCTCAAGGAAAACTGAATCAAGCTGACTGGATGCCATCAGACTGGAAGACATAGAAAATTGGAATAAGACTTGGGAAAATACAAGAATTTTGAAAGAGAATTGCAGGCAGGATAAAATGAAGTAGAAAATTCGAGATCCAGAAGAAAGGAAAGATGGGAAATCACTTGGAGTTTTGAAGAAAATAGAGGAATTTCATGAAAATCGTCCAGGGTTTTAATATTTCATCAAATGGAGTATTTGAAAATCGTCAAGGATTTAAAACATGGACAGTACATGGACATGGATTGGGGAATTTTGAAAATCGTCCAGTATTTTAGAAAATTGGGAAAATATGGAAAATATCAAAGAAATGACTATAACACATTCAATTACAACAAGTATGCACATACAGCATTCCCTAAAAGCTGACTCTAGATGCACAAATTTTGAAATAGCTGTAGGACCTTAATCCTAACTCTAAGGTTCAGATCATCTGTGTCCAATCCAGTTATGCCTATATACTCAAGCCAAGGCTCGATGTACATGGCATAAAATCAATTTCTCCGGTTCTAGGTTCAAGTTTTCCAACATCCTTGAGCACCTGCCGATATACGTTGGACTATGGCCCTTGGTACGTGGCAGGGGGGTTTTCACCCAGATAGGTGGCCCAGTTGTGAGGCTTTGTCCCGAACTATGGTTCTGGAAGAGAGCCCAGCAACGTGAAGACCGGGACAATATAGGTAGGGTGATTTTTGAAATATGAGCACATGCAAGAAAACAGAGGGCTCTAAGTCCTAAAGAGATAGAATTTTGAAATATTTGAAGAAGCAAACATTGTTTTCATACAATTCCTAAATTGAGGAGTGTTGTATTAGACCTAAGTCTATGTGAGCATGAATAATTCTCCTCAATATGGTCATACCAAACCATACCTAGTCTATATGCATTCCATGTCAGCTGGGTTCAAGTCTAGGCTCCTAGGTTCACATGATATCATAAAGCAAAGCTGACATTCCATGGAAATCGATTTTGACAATTTGAACTAAGTAGAGCATTAGATTGATCAGGCAAAGACAGGTCCCATCTCGGTTGCCAAACCTGATATCATCGCAAAATTTTTAACTTTTTGCGAGTCAAACTGACCTTTGAAAAAGATTTTGAAAATAACTCGCCTCCGTTTTAAAATGCGGGAAAATTTCGTAGAATGGGACTCGCCTGTCGGTACGAGGTTCGACCGTTCCTGCCACCTTTAACAGGGGTAATCGAACCAAGGATCAATCTACTGCTCTGCTCTATTCAACTTGTCTAAATCATATTCTAATTTCTAAATGCACATAGAATCAGGCATGTGCTATGAATTTCTAAAAATGCACATTTGAAAACATGATGCTTGCTTTGAATAACTGAAACACTTAGAATAGATATCACATGGAAAATCGTGAATTGGGATTTGAAATGTACTTCTGTGAAAAGTAAAAATCGATTTCTGAAGAAATATAAGGATTTTGTGAAAATCGATTTTGAGAAATATGAAATAACTTTGGAAAACTTGATTTCTTTGAATCAGAACTCTGAAATTGAAAATATAACTTAGAAAATCGAATTTGGAATTTGGGAAATACTTGAAATATCATTGGCAAATCCATATTTTGAGAAAATCGATTTTTTTGAATAAGACTTAGAAATTTTTTTATTTTTCTAACTTCAAACTTTAAAATTGACTGCATAACTTGGAAAATTGAATTTATGAACTTGAGAAACTCTTGAAATATTCTTTGAAATTCAATGCTTTTGGGAAAATCGATTTTGCTATAAGACTTAGGAGATTTTGAGGAATTCAATTTCCTTGACTTAGAATTTGAATTGGAATTGGCAAATGCATGAAATGAATGAATATGAATTTGAGGAATTGAGAAATACTTTTTGTATTTTTGAGAAATGCAGTGCATTTTGAAGTTAGCCTAAGAGTGTAGGCTGAATGTGGCTAATGTGAAGATCATAAATCTGGATATCATTCGTATTCTGACTATGGCCATAAATACAAATTCCACCAAATTTATAAACTTCATAAAAGCTAGTGCCTGTTCCATTCGTGTAGACCATAGTGAGTTTGAATATGCATGAATCATCATCCATCACACATTGACATTATAAAAAAAATAAACTATATGCAATGCAACCTAAGCTAAGCAGGAAATGTAAATTCTTATTCCAAAGTTTAATTATAAATTACATCACTATTGAAATTTAAATACATGAAAAATAAAATCATCAATGTACCTGCAAAACTAGAAAACTTTGTTAGTAATGATATGTTGGCTTTTTTAGGTGTATCCAGTAATATCTAGAAATTACTGGATTTTGCTAGATATAAGCCTTTTTGCCATGATTTCCTTAAATCAAAATTGATAAAATATGAAATAAGATTGAATAAATAAGAAAGATAAGATATGAAATTTCGAAATTGGGGTCAAAATGACCAAAATACCCCTAATAACAAGACTTTGGCCTTGAAATTAGGGTTTTTAGAAATATATTTGGTAAAATGCAAGTTTTGAAATACAAATGAGAATAAATCAAACTAAATATGCTATGACATGATTAAAAATATGAAAATTAGGGTTAGGAATTTCGAAATTGAGGTCAAATGACCAAATTGCCCCTGATAGCAAGACTATGGCCTTGAAATCAAGGTTTTTAGAAAATATTTTGGTAAAAACTTAGGTTTTATGCACTAAATGAAATCAAATGAGCATCAAATTAAACCTAAAGCATCCTAATATGATTATGAATATGATTAAACCCTAAAAATATATGCTTATGCACGAAAATCCAAGAATATCACAAATTTTGTGATTTTTTTTAGTGTTTTGGAATTCTTCGGGTACCCTGTTTTGCAATTCAAGCCATTCAAACATAAAACAGATTCTAAAAATCCTCAAAATTGGTACCTGCACTTTTTATAACCCTAATATCAAATTAGAATTATAAAAATATTTTTTTGGCATTAAATTAATCCGAAAATAGCATCAAACCCTAAAAATATGCTATTTTTGACCTAGCTCACCAACCAGTCTTAGTCCAAGACCCGAACCAGGGGTCAAACCTCCATGGAAATCTATGAAATTTTACATAAAACAAATAGACAAGAAAACAGAACTTTTACTTTTTACATATTTGAAAAATCTTTTAAAACCAGGGAGATACCAATCCGACAATCCGGACTTGAATATATTGATTTTAACTTTGGTCCTAACTGATACTTTCAATTGAAAATTCCGTGATAAATAGCAAAACTCATTCAAAATATCTGAGACTTTAACAGTAAATAGTTGACAAAAAAATAACAATACTCACTTTTTACAGATCAAGAATCGGATCTGTAGTTTGGGATTTATAAACAACACAAGTCTGATTAGGGTTTTGGTAAACCCTAACGAGTTTTAAATTGAAAATCAGAGTCTCCTACAATGGAAAAATACTAAACAGTAATAAAAAATTCTGAAAATTTGACAGTAGATATATCTAATCAACATGAATCCATAGCAATTTACAGATCTAAAATCGGGTATAGGATGAGAAAAATATCATCACAGCAAGTTACCCTCTTGATTTTAACAACGATTTTAAAGTTTTAAAAACCCGATTTGGTGTCTGATTTTTCTGACAGGGTTCCTGAAGTTCAAAATCTCTGATTTTTTTACAGTAGATCAATCACATATGCATGCATCACATATAAAAAAATCAGAAATTAACAGCACATATTTTAATCCGAAACAACATGCTTTTTTTTTGTTCTAAACTAAAAACACACAGAAATATAAGAAACTTGAGAAAATATGCATTAACTAATGAAAAACAATAAAATAAACACTAAAACAGTAAAATAAAATTTATTTCTATGCTGGAAAATGTGTAATAAACATGAATAAGTAAATAAATAAATAAAATACAGGGAATCCATGGCTGGAATTTGCTTTCACCTTTGAAATCATGGATTTAACCCATTTAACGGGTAAATCTTACATTTCGTCGGTTAAGAACATGAAAAACGTACCTCTCATCGATTCTAATGGATTAGAATCCTTGAAATCACCCTCAAACTGAGTTAGATCATCTTATTGGGTCGATTTTGGAGTTCTTGGATGAAATCCATGGTTAAATCCATGAACACAAGAGTTTCCATGGTGAAATCTATTGAAAAATCATAAAAACTAATAAAATAATAATAAAATAATATTAAATAAACTCACCTTGGGGCTGCAGCTGCAATGGAGGAAGGTGGAGGTGCTGGAGAGGAGAGAGAGGCCATGAAAATTTGAGAGAAAAAGAGCTCTTTTTGACCCCCTTTAGGTCCCCTATTTATAGATTTTCAAAAAGTCACTTAATTAGGGTTAATTAAGAGGTTTTTCATTTTTTCAGGACTCTTTCTAATAAATCCACTAAAGGCAACGATTTTTTGTGGTTTCCTAACCCTAAATGAACTCCAATTAAACTCTAATTAATACCTAATTAAACCTTAAAAAGTCCAAATGTGACACCACCTAGTATGGGCCCACATTTGGTTTTTAAAACCTGAATTTAAAACCTTTAAAAACCAATGGTTTAAAAGTTAAATAAAATGGATTTTTAAAATTGATTTTGACTCCTCTAAACCCCTAATCTAACTAGGACAATGACTAACCCTAGTCTAGCCTTGACTTACATGAATATGGCGCCACCCCGAGTGGGCCCTACTTGAGTTTAAAAAAAAAACGATTTTAAAACTTGAAATTGAAGGAGTTTTCAAAAGATTTTCAAAAGTAAACTTAAAATTAGAATTTTTGAAATGGCATAGGGTTCTAACCGAGTCAGAACTCCTCTGGATATGGTGCCAACTGAGTGGGCCCACATCGAGTTTTGAAGAATTTTGAAATAAACACTGAAAATGGCTTTGAAAAGGGGTTAAAATCAATATTTGAAATTCAAGATCTTTGAAAATAGGGTCTCAAGCGAACTGGAACTCCGAATTAGAGTCCTGAACTCTTAGGACTCTGTGATTTTGGTTTTTAAAATCCAAATAAAGAAATTTTTGAAAAGATTTCATCGAAAATGGTGAAACAAGTCAGAAAATACAGTCAGAGTTAGACTCCTAACTCGATCAGAACTCTAAATTAGAGTCCTGGATTAACTGGACTCTAAAAAATGACCTAATTTTTTAAAACAAATGGAATAAAAAAAAATGGAATAAAAACAAACTTCAAAACAGACTCCTGACTGGACTAGGACTCTGGGGCAGAGTCCTGATCGGACTGAAACTCTAGATTTTTGGTATTTTCTGAAAAACAAATGAAAGAATTTTGAAAAACAGTTAAAAACATGATAAAATTGAATTTTGGTTCAGAGTCTTCATACGATTAGGACTCTAAGAAAGAGTCCTAATTCAATCAGAACTCTAAGAATTTTGGTTTTCTGATAAGCAAATGATGAAATTTTGGCAAAGCTTTTGAAAACCAGTGAAAATGAAGTGAGAAAATCAATTTTGGATAGAGTCCTACTTCGATCAGGACTCTGGGGTAGAGTCCTGATTTGATCAGGACTCTGAGATAAAACCTCAGAATTTTGAAATTCTTTGATAAAAGTGTAACAAATTTGATAAATGGAAAGATTTTTGAAAGATTTTCTCAAAATTGAAATCAGGATCAGAGTCCAGATCCAACTAGGACTCTCTGAACAGAGTCCTGTTTTAACTGAAACTCTGAGTTTCTGACTCATTTTGAAAGATTTTGAAAGATTTGATTGAAAATGGATAAAAATAGTTGTAAAAGATTAGAGTTCCAATCCAATTGAAACTCTAAAGAAGAGTCCTGATCCGACTGGACTCTTGAAGAAGAGTCCTGATCCAACTAGGACTCTGAAATTTTGGCCAAAACAGAAGATTTTAAAAGGTTTTCTTCAAAGACAGGTAAAAAGGTAGTGAAAAGTAGAGTTTTGATCCGACTAAGACTCTGGAAAAAGAGTCATGATCCAATTAGGACTCTAAGATTTTTGAGATTTTTGAAGGAATCCAGAAGCGACACCACCTAAATGGGCCTCATCTGAGAATTAAAATCAATTGAAATTGAGTTTGAAATGAATCCAGATCGTTTTCTAAGAAAGTATTTCAAAATATAAGGTCCTGGGTGTTAGAAAATGACAGAATGTTGAATAAAAACCCAAGTTTTGAAATTGATTTTTGAAAGAAAAAGTTTTAAAACTCAAATCTGGATTAAATATTTTAAAAACATGAGTGCTGGATTTCGAAAATGAGATGCAATGACATGCAATGCTATGTAGTGCAATGAAATGATATGCCGAATGCATGCAATGATATGCAATGACACATGAAATGTAAGTACAGGATGAGGGTAAAAATTTGGGTTGTTTACAGATGCCCCTCTTTGCTACTAAACCGGTTGTAAGCCGAGCTTAGTGGCAAAGAAAACACACCAAATTTGGATTATAAAAAATGCCCCAGTTAGATGAATCTAACTGAGTATGAAAGAATTAATCCAAGTGATGATGGTAGATATGAAATGGAGAATAAGGATAAAATTTTATTTCAAAAGAAAGTAAGATTCAGGTTTTGCCCTTAACCTGGATGGGACGGGAAATACCTCGTATGGAACGAAGCTCAGGCTTAACCCTTAACCTGACCGGGTTGAAAATGGAATACCTCATCAAAGGAGGCTCAGGTTTGTACCCTTGACCTGATTGGGTGAAAAATGAAATACCTCATCAAAGGAGGCCCAGGTTTATACCCTTAACCTGATTGGGCAGAAAATGGAATACCTCATCAAAGGAGGCCCAGGTTTATACCCTTAACCTGATTGGGCAGAAAATGGAATACCTCATCAAAGGAGGCCCAGGTTTATACCCTTAACCTGATTGGGCAGAAAATGGAATACCTCATCAAAGGAGGCCCAGGTTTATACCCTTAACCTGATTGGGCAGAAAATGGACGGAATCCTCGAAAGAAGAGACCGTGATGGAACCTTCGGATTTCCACACAATGAATCCGATAGGGGTTTTGCAAAAGGAAGTAAATTGGGGTCCCTAAAGTTTGAAAAGAGATTGATTTTGTGTGCCTCATTGCTGAGACTAATTAACTTTTGAAATTGCCTTTTGCTGAAATTGGTGGCTTAACCTCAAGCCGAAATTGGACTGTCTATGATGGGACAGTGGGGACACAGGGAAGTGTGCGAATCTGAGAGCCCGTGCGCTCAGATTATACCAAAGAAGGGAAGGAATTCTTGAAAACTCCCATTATCAAGTCCTTAAAAGGGATAACAACTGATGTCAGGATGCGCCAAAGATGAACCTCAAGCTCTCGCTTCACGTCAGGATAGCTAGAAAATATTGTCAAAATGTTGAAAATCATTGTTGATTCAAAATAATTTAAAATGATGCACATTGTTTTGAAAGTGTTCCCTTTTTTCTACCTAAAGTATTACCTCTGACTGGGCTTAACTCCGTAGAATCAAGATTCGAATTCAAATTGCTTGCGATTGACTTTCTTTCAAGGAAGCTATCAATTTCCTTGATATGGACGAGAAAGAAAGTATTCTTTAT